>NC_090447.1:425700905-426319397 GCF_031143425.1 Pleurodeles waltl | reverse complement strand
ACAATTTTCCTCACATTTCAGTGACAGAAAGCTCTGGAATCTGAGAGGAGCCACAAATTTCCTTCCACCCAACGTTCCCCCAAGTCTCCCGATAAAATTATACCTCACTTGTGTGGGTAGGCCTAGCGCCTGCGACAGGAAATGCCCCAAAACACAACGTGGACATATCACATTTTTTTGACAGAAAACACAGCTGTTTTTTGCAAAGTGCCTAGCTGTGGATTTTGGCCTCTAGCTCAGCCGGCACCTAGGGAAACCTACCAAACCTGTGCATTTTTGAAAACTAGAGACCTAGGGGAATCCAAGATGGGGTGACTTTTGGGACTCTGACCAGGTTCTGTTACCCAGAATCCTTTGCAAACCTCAAAATGTGGCTAGAAAAACACATTTTCCTCTGATTTCGGTGACGGAAAGTTCTGGAATCTGAGAGGAGCCACAAATTTCCTTCCACCCAGTGTTTCCCCAAGTCTCCCGATAAAAATGATACCTCACTTGTGTGGGTAGGCCTAGCGCCCACGACAGGAAATGCCCCAAAACACAACATGGACACATCCCATTTTTTGACAGAAAACAGAGCTGTTTTTTGCAAAGTACCTACCTGTAGATTTTGGCCTCTAGCTCAGCCGGCACCTAGGGAAACCTACCAAACCTGTGCATTTTTAAAAACTAGAGACCTAGGGGAATCCAAGATGGGGTGACTTTTGAGCTCTGACCAGGTTCTGTTACCCAGAATCCTTTGCAAACCTCAAATGTGGCTAAAAAAACACATTTTCCTCTGATTTCGGTGACAGAAAGTTCTGGAATCTGAGAGGAGCCACAAATTTCCTTCCACCCTGTGTTTCCCCAAGTCTCCCGATAAAAATGATACCTCACTTGTGTGGGTAGGCCTAGCGCCCACGACAGGAAATGCCCCAAAACACAACGTGGACACATCCCATTTTTTGACAGAAAACAGAGCTGTTTTTTGCAAAGTGCCTACCTGTAGATTTTGGCCTCTAGCTCATCCGGCACATGGTGAAACCTACCAAACCTGTGCATTTTTTAAAACTAGAGACCTAGGGAAATCCAAGATGGGGTGACTTGTGGGGCTCTGACCAGGTTCTGTTACCCAGAATCCTTTGCAAACCTCAAAACGTGGCTAAAAAACACATTTTCCTCACATTTCAGTGACAGAAAGTTCTGGAATCTGAGAGGAGCCACAAATTTCCTTCCACCCAGCGTTCCCCCAAGTCTCCCGATAAAAATGATACCTCACTTGTGTGGGTAGGCCTAGCGCCCCGCAACAGGAAATGCCCCAAAACACAACATGGACATCTCCCATTTTTGACAGAAAGCAGAGCTGTTTTTTGCAAAGTACCTACCTGTAGATTTTGGCCTCTAGCTCAGCCGGCACCTAGGGAAACCTACCAAACCTGTACATTTTTAAAACTAGAGAGCTAGGGGAATACAGGATGGGTGACTTGTGGGGCTCTGACCAGGTTCTGTTACCCAGAATCCTTTCCAAACCTCAAAATGTGGCTAAAAAACACATTTTCCTCACATTTCAGTGACAGAAAGTTCTGGAATCTGAGAGGAAGCCACAAATTTCCTTCCACCCAGCGTTCCCCCAAGGTCTCCCGATAAAAATGATACCTCACTTGTGTGGGTAGGCCTAGCGCCCGCGACAGGAAATACCCCAAAACACAACGTGGACACATCACATTTTTTGACAGAAAACAGAGCTGTTTTTTGCAAAGTACCTACCTGTAGATTTTGGCCTCTAGCACAGCCGGCACGCAGGGAAACCTACCAAACCTGTGCATTTTTGAAAACTAGAGACCTAGGGGAATGCAGGATGGGGTGACTTGTGGGGCTCTGACCAGGTTCTGTTACCCAAAATCCTTTGCAATCCTCAAAATGTGGCTAAAAAACACATTTTCCTCACATTTCAGTGACAGAAAGTTCTGGAATCTGAGAGGAGCCACAAATTTCCTTCCACCCAACGTTCCCCCAAGTCTCCCGATAAAAATTATACCTCACTTGTGTGGGTAGGCCTAGCGCCCGCGACAGGAAATGCCCCAAAAACACAACGTGGACATATCACATTTTTTTGACAGAAAACACAGCTGTTTTTTGCAAAGTGCCTAGCTGTGGATTTTTGGCCTCTAGCTCAGCCGGCACCTAGGGAAACCTACCAAACCTGTGCATTTTTGAAAACTAGAGACCTAGGGGAATCCAAGATGGGTGACTTTTGGGGCTCTGACCAGGTTTTGTTACCCAGAATCCTTTGCAAACCTCAAAATGTGGCTAAAAAAACACATTTTCCTCTGATTTCGGTGACGGAAAGTTCTGGAATCTGAGAGGAGCCACAAATTTCCTTCCACCCAGTGTTTCCCCAAGTCTCCCGATAAAAATGATACCTCACTTGTGTGGGTAGGCCTAGCGCCCACGACAGGAAATGCCCCAAAACACAACATGGACACATCCCATTTTTTGACAGAAAACAGAGCTGTTTTTTGCAAAGTACCTACCTGTAGATTTTGGCCTCTAGCTCAGCCGGCACCTAGGGAAACCTACCAAACCTGTGCATTTTTAAAAACTAGAGACCTAGGGAATCCAAGATGGGGTGACTTTTGAGCTCTGACCAGGTTCTGTTACCCAGAATCCTTTGCAAACCTCAAAATGTGGCTAAAAAAACACATTTTCCTCTGATTTCGGTGACAGAAAGTTCTGGAATCTGAGAGGAGCCACAAATTTCCTTCCACCCTGTGTTTCCCCAAGTCTCCCGATAAAAATGATACCTCACTTGTGTGGGTAGGCCTAGCGCCCACGACAGGAAATGCCCCAAAACACAACGTGGACACATCCCATTTTTTGACAGAAAACAGAGCTGTTTTTTGCAAAGTGCCTACCTGTAGATTTTGGCCTCTAGCTCATCCGGCACATGGTGAAACCTACCAAACCTGTGCATTTTTTAAAACTAGAGACCTAGGGAAATCCAAGATGGGGTGACTTGTGGGGCTCTGACCAGGTTCTGTTACCCAGAATCCTTTGCAAACCTCAAAACGTGGCTAAAAAACACATTTTCCTCACATTTCAGTGACAGAAAGTTCTGGAATCTGAGAGGAGCCACAAATTTCCTTCCACCCAGCGTTCCCCCAAGTCTCCCGATAAAAATGATACCTCACTTGTGTGGGTAGGCCTAGCGCCCGCAACAGGAAATGCCCCAAAACACAACGTGGACATCTCCCATTTTTTTTACAGAAAACAGAGCTGTTTTTTGCAAAGTGCCTAGCTGTGGATTTTGGCCTCTAGCTCAGCCGGCACCTAGGGAAACCTACCAAACCTGTGCATTTTTTAAAACTAGAGACCTAGGGGAATCCAAGATGGTGTGACTTTTGGGGCTCTGACCAGGTTCTGTTACCAGAATCCTTTGCAGACCTCAAAATGTGGCTAACAAAAAACATTTTCCTCTGATTTCGGTGACAGAAAGTTCTGGAATCTGAGAGGAGCCACAAATTTCCTTCCACCCAGCGTTCCCCCAAGTCTCCCGATAAAAATGATACCTCACTTGTGTGGGTAGGCCTAGCGCCCGCGACAGGAAATGCCCCAAAACACAATGTGGACACATCCCATTTTTTGACAGAAAACAGAGCTGTTTTTTGCAAAGTACCTACCTGTAGATTTTGACCTCTAGCTCAGCCGGCACCTAGGGAAACCTACCAAACCTGTGCATTTTTGAAAACTAGAGACCTAGGGGAATACAGGATGGGGTGACTTGTGGGGCTCTGACCAGGTTCTGTTACCCAAAATCCTTTGCAATCCTCAATATGTGGCTAAAAAACACATTTTCCTCACATTTCAGTGACAGAAAGTTCTGGAATCTGAGAGGAGCCACAAATTTCCTTCCACCCAGCGTTCCCCCAAGTCTCCCGATAAAAATGATACCTCACTTGTGTGGGTAGGCCTAGCGCCCGCAACAGGAAATGCCCCAAAACACAACGTGGACATCTCCCATTTTTTTGACAGAAAACACAGCTGTTTTTTGCAAGGTGCCTAGCTGTGGATTTTGGCCTCTAGCTCAGCCGGCACCTAGGGAAACCTACCAAACCTGTGCATTTTTGAAAACTAGAGACCTAGGGGAATCCAAGATGGTGTGACTTTTGGGGCTCTGACCAGGTTCTGTTACCAGAATCCTTTGCAGACCTCAAAATGTGGCTAACAAAAAACATTTTCCTCTGATTTCGGTGACAGAAAGTTCTGGAATCTGAGAGGAGCCACAAATTTCCTTCCACCCAGCGTTCCCCCAAGTCTCCCGATAAAAATGATACCTCACTTGTGTGGGTAGGCCTAGCGCCCGCGACAGGAAATGCCCCAAAACACAACGTGGACACATCCCATTTTTTGACAGAAAACAGAGCTGTTTTTTGCAAAGTGCCTACCTGTAGATTTTGGCCTCTAGCTCAGCCGGCACATAGGGAAACCTACCAAACCTGTGCATTTTTGAAAACTAGAGACCTAGGGGAATCCAAGATCGGGTGACTTTTGGGGCTCTGACCAGGTTCTGTTACCCAGAATCCTTTGTAAACCTCAAAACGTGGCTAAAAAAAACACATTTTCCTCACATTTCAGTGACAGAAAGTTCTGGAATCTGAGAGGAGCCACAAATTTCCTTCCACCCAGCATTCCCCCAAGTCTCCCGATAAAAATGATACCTCACTTGTGTGGGTAGGCCTAGCGCCCGCGACAGGAAATACCCCAAAACACAACGTGGACACATCCCATTTTTTGACAGAAAACAGAGCTGTTTTTTGCAAAGTACCTACCTGTAGATTTTGGCCTCTAGCACAGCCGGCACCCAGGGAAACCTACCAAACCTGTGCATTTTTTTAAACTAGAGACCTAGGGGAATGCAGGATGGGGTGACTTGTGGGGCTCTGACCAGGTTCTGTTACCCAAAATCCTTTGCAATCCTCAAAATGTGGCTAAAAAACACCTTTTCCTCACATTTCAGTGACAGAAAGTTCTGGAATCTGAGAGGAGCCACAAATTTCCTTCCACCCAGCGTTCCCCCAAGTCTCCCGATAAAAATGATACCTCACTTGTGTGGGTAGGCCTAGCGCCCGCGACAGGAAATGCCCCAAAACACAACGTGGACATATCCCATTTTTTTGACAGAAAACACAGCTGTTTTTTGCAAAGTGCCTAGCTGTGGATTTTGGCCTCTAGCTCAGCTGGCACCTAGGGAAACCTACCAAACCTGTGCATTTTTGAAAACTAGAGACCTAGGGGAATCCAAGATGGGGTGACTTTTGGGGCTCTGACCAGATTCTGTTACCCAGAATCCTTTGTAAACCTCAAAACGTGGCGAAAAAAACACGTTTTCCTCACATTTCAGTGACAGAAAGTTCTGGAATCTGAGAGGAGCCACAAATTTCCTTCCACCCAGTGTTTCCCCAAGTCTCCCGATAAAAACGATAACCCACTTGTGTGGGTAGGCCTAGCGCCTGCGACAGGAAATGCCCCAAAACACAACGTGGACACATCCCATTTTTTGACAGAAAACAGAGCTGTTTTTTGCAAAGTACCTACCTGTAGATTTTGGCCTCTAGCTCAGCCGGCACCTAGGGAAACCTACCAAACCTGTACATTTTTAAAAACTAGAGACCTAGGGGAATACAGGATGGGGTGACTTTTGGGGCTCTGACCAGGTTCTGTTACCCAGAATCCTTTGCAAACCTCAAAATGTGGCTAAAAAACACATTTTCCTCACATTTCAGTGACAGAAAGTTCTGGAATCTGAGAGGAGCCACAAATTTCCTTCCACCCAGCGTTCCCCCAAGTCTCCCGATAAAAATGATACCTCACTTGTGTGGGTAGGCCTAGCGCCCGCGACAGGAAATGCCCCAAAACACAACGTGGACATATCCCATTTTTTGACAGAAAACAGAGCTGTTTTTTGCAAAGTACCTACCTGTAGATTTTGGCCTCTAGCACAGCCGGCACCCAGGGAAACCTACCAAACCTGTGCATTTTTTTAAACTAGAGACCTAGGGGAATGCAGGATGGGGTGACTTGTGGGGCTCTGACCAGGTTCTGTTACCCAAAATCCTTTGCAATCCTCAAAATGTGGCTAAAAAACACCTTTTCCTCACATTTCAGTGACAGAAAGTTCTGGAATCTGAGAGGAGCCACAAATTTCCTTCCACCCAGCGTTCCCCCAAGTCTCCCGATAAAAATGATACCTCACTTGTGTGGGTAGGCCTAGCGCCCGCGACAGGAAATGCCCCAAAACACAACGTGGACATATCCCATTTTTTTGACAGAAAACACAGCTGTTTTTTGCAAAGTGCCTAGCTGTGGATTTTGCCTCTAGCTCAGCTGGCACCTAGGGAAACCTACCAAACCTGTGCATTTTTGAAAAACTAGAGACCTAGGGGAATCCAAGATGGGGTGACTTTTGGGGCTCTGACCAGATTCTGTTACCCAGAATCCTTTGTAAACCTCAAACGTGGCGAAAAAAACACGTTTTCCTCACATTTCAGTGACAGAAAGTTCTGGAATCTGAGAGGAGCCACAAATTTCCTTCCACCCAGTGTTTCCCCAAGTCTCCCGATAAAAACGATAACCCACTTGTGTGGGTAGGCCTAGCGCCTGCGACAGGAAATGCCCCAAAACACAACGTGGACACATCCCATTTTTTGACAGAAAACAGAGCTGTTTTTTGCAAAGTACCTACCTGTAGATTTTGGCCTCTAGCTCAGCCGGCACCTAGGGAAACCTACCAAACCTGTACATTTTTAAAAACTAGAGACCTAGGGGAATACAGGATGGGGTGACTTTTGGGGCTCTGACCAGGTTCTGTTACCCAGAATCCTTTGCAAACCTCAAAATGTGGCTAAAAAACACATTTTCCTCACATTTCAGTGACAGAAAGTTCTGGAATCTGAGAGGAGCCACAAATTTCCTTCCACCCAGCGTTCCCCCAAGTCTCCCGATAAAAATGATACCTCACTTGTGTGGGTAGGCCTAGCGCCCGCGACAGGAAATGCCCCAAAACACAACGTGGACATATCCCATTTTTTTGACAGAAAACAGAGCTGTTTTTGCAAAGTGCCTAGCTGTGGATTTTGGCCTCTAGCTCAGCCGGCACCTAGGGAAACCTACCAAACCTGTGCATTTTTTAAAACTAGAGACCTAGGGGAATCCAAGATGGGGTGACTTTTGGGGCTCTGACCAGGTTCTGTTACCCAGAATCCTTTGCAAACCTCAAAATGTGGCTAAAAAAACACATTTTCCTCTGATTTCGGTGACAGAAAGTTCTGGAATCTGAGAGGAGCCACAAATTTCCTTCCACCCTGTGTTTCCCCAAGTCTCCCGATAAAAATGATACCTCACTTGTGTGGGTAGGCCTAGCGCCCGCGACAGGAAATGCCCCAAAACACAACGTGGACATATCCCATTTTTTTCACAGAAAACAGAGCTGTTTTTTGCAAAGTGCCTAGCTGTGGATTTTGGCCTCTAGCTCAGCCGGCACCTAGGGAAACCTACCAAACCTGTGCATTTTGAAAACTAGAGACCTAGGGGAATCCAAGATGGGGTGACTTTTGGGGCTCTGACCAGGTTCTGTTACCCAGAATCCTTTGCAAACCTCAAAATGTGGCTAAAAAAACACATTTTCCTCTCATTCGGTGACAGAAAGTTCTGGAATCTGAGAGGAGCCACAAATTTCCTTCCACTCAGTGTTTCCCCAAGTCTCCCGATAAAAATGATACCTCACTTGTGTGGGTAGGCCTAGCGCCTGCGACAGGAAATGCCCCAAAACACAAATGATAAATGTCAAATGATACCTCACTTGTGTCGCCCGCGACAGGAAATACTCCAAAACACAACGTGGACACATCCCATTTTTTGAGAGAAAACAGAGCTGTTTTTTGTAAAGTACCTACCTGTAGATTTTGGCCTCTAGCACAGCCGGCACCCAGGGAAACCTACCAAACCTGTGCATTTTTTAAAACTAGAGACCTAGGGGAATGCAGGATGGGGTGACTTGTGGGGCTCTGACCAGGTTCTGTTACCCAAATCCTTTGCAATCCTCAAAATGTGGCTAAAAAACACATTTTCCTCACATTTCAGTGACAGAAAGTTCTGGAATCTGAGAGGAGCCACAAATTTCCTTCCACCCAGCGTTCCCCAAGTCTCCCGATAAAAATGATACCTCACTTGTGTGGGTAGGCCTAGCGCCCGCGACAGGAATGCCCCAAAACACAACGTGGACATATCCCATTTTTTTGACAGAAAACACAGCTGTTTTTTGCAAAGTGCCTAGCTGTGGATTTTGGCCTCTAGCTCAGCTGGCACCTAGGGAAACCTACCAAACCTGTGCATTTTTGAAAACTAGAGACCTAGGGGAATCCAAGATGGGGTGACTTTTGGGGCTCTGACCAGATTCTGTTACCCAGAATCCTTTGTAAACCTCAAAACGTGGCGAAAAAAACACGTTTTCCTCACATTTCAGTGACAGAAAGTTCTGGAATCTGAGAGGAGCCACAAATTTCCTTCCACCCAGTGTTTCCCCAAGTCTCCCGATAAAAACGATAACCCACTTGTGTGGGTAGGCCTAGCGCCTGCGACAGGAAATGCCCCAAAACACAACGTGGACACATCCCATTTTTTGACAGAAAACAGAGCTGTTTTTTGCAAAGTACCTACCTGTAGATTTTGGCCTCTAGCTCAGCCGGCACCTAGGGAAACCTACCAAACCTGTACATTTTTAAAACTAGAGACCTAGGGGAATACAGGATGGGGTGACTTTTGGGGCTCTGACCAGGTTCTGTTACCCAGAATCCTTTGCAAACCTCAAAATGTGGCTAAAAAACACATTTTCCTCACATTTCAGTGACAGAAAGTTCTGGAATCTGAGAGGAGCCACAAATTTCCTTCCACCCAGCGTTCCCCCAAGTCTCCCGATAAAAATGATACCTCACTTGTGTGGGTAGGCCTAGCGCCCGCGACAGGAAATGCCCCAAAACACAACGTGGACATATCCCATTTTTTTGACAGAAAACAGAGCTGTTTTTTGCAAAGTGCCTAGCTGTGGATTTTGGCCTCTAGCTCAGCCGGCACCTAGGGAAACCTACCAAACCTGTGCATTTTTTAAAACTAGAGACCTAGGGGAATCCAAGATGGGGTGACTTTTGGGGCTCTGACCAGGTTCTGTTACCCAGAATCCTTTGCAAACCTCAAAATGTGGCTAAAAAAACACATTTTCCTCTGATTTCGGTGACAGAAAGTTCTGGAATCTGAGAGGAGCCACAAATTTCCTTCCACCCTGTGTTTCCCCAAGTCTCCCGATAAAAATGATACCTCACTTGTGTGGGTAGGCCTAGCGCCCGCGACAGGAAATGCCCCAAAACACAACGTGGACATATCCCATTTTTTTCACAGAAAACAGAGCTGTTTTTTGCAAAGTGCCTAGCTGTGGATTTTGCCTCTAGCTCAGCCGGCACCTAGGGAAACCTACCAAACCTGTGCATTTTTGAAAACTAGAGACCTAGGGGAATCCAAGATGGGGTGACTTTTGGGGCTCTGACCAGGTTCTGTTACCCAGAATCCTTTGCAAACCTCAAAATGTGGCTAAAAAAAACACATTTTCCTCTCATTTCGGTGACAGAAAGTTCTGGAATCTGAGAGGAGCCACAAATTTCCTTCCACTCAGTGTTTCCCCAAGTCTCCCGATAAAAATGATACCTCACTTGTGTGGGTAGGCCTAGCGCCTGCGACAGGAAATGCCCAAAACACAAATGATAAATGTCAAATGATACCTCACTTGTGTCGCCCGCGACAGGAAATACTCCAAAACACAACGTGGACACATCCATTTTTGAGAGAAAACAGAGCTGTTTTTTGTAAAGTACCTACCTGTAGATTTTGGCCTCTAGCACAGCCGGCACCCAGGGAAACCTACCAAACCTGTGCATTTTTGAAAACTAGAGACCTAGGGGAATGCAGGATGGGGTGACTTGTGGGGCTCTGACCAGGTTCTGTTACCCAAAATCCTTTGCAATCCTCAAAATGTGGCTAAAAAACACATTTTCCTCACATTTCAGTGACAGAAAGTTCTGGAATCTGAGAGGAGCCACAAATTTCCTTCCACCCAACGTTCCCCAAGTCTCCCGATAAAAATTATACCTCACTTGTGTGGGTAGCCCTAGCGCCCGCGACAGGAAATGCCCCAAAACACAACGTGGACATATCACATTTTTTGACAGAAAACACAGCTGTTTTTTGCAAAGTGCCTAGCTGTGGATTTTGGCCTCTAGCTCAGCCGGCACCTAGGGAAACCTACCAAACCTGTGCATTTTTGAAAACTAGAGACCTAGGGGAATCCAAGATGGGTTCACATTTGGGGCTCTGACCAGGTTCTGTTACCCAGAATCCTTTGCAAACCTCAAAATGTGGCTAAAAAAACAAATTTTCCTCTGATTTCGGTGACGGAAAGTTCTGGAATCTGAGAGGAGCCACAAATTTCCTTCCACCCAGTGTTTCCCCAAGTCTCCCGATAAAAATGATACCTCACTTGTATGGGTAGGCCTAGCGCCCACGACAGGAAATGCCCAAAACACAACATGGACACATCCCATTTTTTGACAGAAAACAGAGCTGTTTTTTGCAAAGTGCCTTTCTGTAGATTTTGGCCTCTAGCTCAGCTGGCACATAGGGAAACCTACCAAACCTGTGCATTTTTGAAAACTAGAGACCTAGGGAAATCCAAGATGGGGTGACTTGTGGGGCTCTGACCAGGTTCTGTTACCCAGAATCCTTTGTAAACCTCAAAACGTGGCGAAAAAAACACGTTTTCCTCACATTTCAGTGACAGAAAGTTCTGGAATCTGAGAGGAGCCACAAATTTCCTTCCACCCAGTGTTTCCCCAAGTCTCCCGATAAAAACGATAACCCACTTGTGTGGGTAGGCCTAGCGCCTGCGACAGGAAATGCCCAAAACACAACGTGGACACATCCCATTTTTTGACAGAAAACAGAGCTGTTTTTTGCAAAGTACCTACCTGTAGATTTTGGCCTCTAGCTCAGCCGGCACCTAGGAAACCTACCAAACCTGTACATTTTTAAAAACTAGAGACCTAGGGGAATACAGGATGGGGTGACTTTTGGGCTCTGACCAGGTTCTGTTACCCAGAATCCTTTGCAAACCTCAAAATGTGGCTAAAAAACACATTTTCCTCACATTTCAGTGACAGAAAGTTCTGGAATCTGAGAGGAGCCACAAATTTCCTTCCACCCAGCGTTCCCCCAAGTCTCCCGATAAAAATGATACCTCACTTGTGTGGGTAGGCCTAGCGCCCGCGACAGGAAATGCCCCAAAAACACAACGTGGACATATCCCATTTTTTGACAGAAAACAGAGCTGTTTTTTGCAAAGTACCTACCTGTAGATTTTGGCCCTCTAGCACAGCCGGCACCCAGGGAAACCTACCAAACCTGTGCATTTTTTTAAACTAGAGACCTAGGGGAATGCAGGATGGGGTGACTTGTGGGCTCTGACCAGGTTCTGTTACCCAAAATCCTTTGCAATCCTCAAAATGTGGCTAAAAAACACCTTTTCCTCACATTTCAGTGACAGAAAGTTCTGGAATCTGAGAGGAGCCACAAATTTCCTTCCACCCAGCGTTCCCCCAAGTCTCCCGATAAAAATGATACCTCACTTGTGTGGGTAGGCTAGCGCCCGCGACAGGAAATGCCCCAAAACACAACGTGGACATATCCCATTTTTTTGACAGAAAACACAGCTGTTTTTTGCAAAGTGCCTAGCTGTGGATTTTGGCCTCTAGCTCAGCTGGCACCTAGGGAAACCTACCAAACCTGTGCATTTTTGAAAACTAGAGACCTAGGGGAATCCAAGATGGGGTGACTTTTGGGGCTCTGACCAGATTCTGTTACCCAGAATCCTTTGTAAACCTCAAAACGTGGCGAAAAAAACACGTTTCCTCACATTTCAGTGACAGAAAGTTCTGGAATCTGAGAGGAGCCACAAATTTCCTTCCACCCAGTGTTTCCCCAAGTCTCCCGATAAAAACGATAACCCACTTGTGTGGGTAGGCCTAGCGCCTGCGACAGGAAATGCCCCAAAACACAACGTGGACACATCCCATTTTTTGACAGAAAACAGAGCTGTTTTTTGCAAAAGTACCTACCTGTAGATTTTGGCCTCTAGCTCAGCCGGCACCTAGGGAAACCTACCAAACCTGTACATTTTTAAAAACTAGAGACCTAGGGGAATACAGGATGGGGTGACTTTGGGGCTCTGACCAGGTTCTGTTACCCAGAATCCTTTGCAAACCTCAAAATGTGGCTAAAAAACACATTTTCCTCACATTTCAGTGACAGAAAGTTCTGGAATCTGAGAGGAGCCACAAATTTCCTTCACCCAGCGTTCCCCCAAGTCTCCCGATAAAATGATACCTCACTTGTGTGGGTAGGCCTAGCGCCCGCGACAGGAAATGCCCCAAAACACAACGTGGACATATCCCATTTTTTTGACAGAAAACAGAGCTGTTTTTTGCAAAGTGCCTAGCTGTGGATTTTGGCCTCTAGCTCAGCCGGCACCTAGGGAAACCTACCAAACCTGTGCATTTTTTAAAACTAGAGACCTAGGGGAATCCAAGATGGGGTGACTTTTGGGGCTCTGACCAGGTTCTGTTACCCAGAATCCTTTGCAAACCTCAAAATGTGGCTAAAAAAAACACATTTTCCTCTGATTTCGGTGACAGAAAGTTCTGAATCTGAGAGGAGCCACAAATTTCCTTCCACCCTGTGTTCCCCAAGTCTCCCGATAAAAATGATACCTCACTTGTGTGGGTAGGCCTAGCGCCCGCGACAGGAAATGCCCCAAAACCCAACGTGGACATATCCCATTTTTTTCACAGAAAACAGAGCTGTTTTTTGCAAAGTGCCTAGCTGTGGATTTTGGCCTCTAGCTCAGCCGGCACCTAGGGAAACCTACCAAACCTGTGCATTTTTGAAACTAGAGACCTAGGGGAATCCAAGATGGGGTGACTTTTGGGGCTCTGACCAGGTTCTGTTACCCAGAATCCTTTGCAAACCTCAAAATGTGGCTAAAAAAACACATTTTCCTCTCATTTCGGTGACAGAAAGTTCTGGAATCTGAGAGGAGCCACAAATTTCCTTCCACTCAGTGTTTCCCCAAGTCTCCCCGATAAAAATGATACCTCACTTGTGTGGGTAGGCCTAGCGCCTGCGACAGGAAATGCCCCAAAACACAAATGATAAATGTCAAATGATACCTCACTTGTGTCGCCCGCGACAGGAAATACTCCAAAACACAACGTGGACACATCCCATTTTTTGAGAGAAAACAGAGCTGTTTTTTGTAAAGTACCTACCTGTAGATTTTGGCCTCTAGCACAGCCGGCACCCAGGGAAACCTACCAAACCTGTGCATTTTTGAAAACTAGAGACCTAGGGGAATGCAGGATGGGGTGACTTGTGGGGCTCTGACCAGGTTCTGTTACCCAAAATCCTTTGCAATCCTCAAAATGTGGCTAAAAACACATTTTCCTCACATTTCAGTGACAGAAAGTTCTGGAATCTGAGAGGAGCCACAAATTTCCTTCCACCCAACGTTCCCCCAAGTCTCCCGATAAAAATTATACCTCACTTGTGTGGGTAGCCCTAGCGCCCGCGACAGGAAATGCCCCAAAACACAACGTGGACATATCACATTTTTTTGACAGAAAACACAGCTGTTTTTTGCAAAGTGCCTAGCTGTGGATTTTGGCCTCTAGCTCAGCCGGCACCTAGGAAACCTACCAAACCTGTGCATTTTTGAAAACTAGAGACCTAGGGAATCCAAGATGGGTTCACATTTGGGGCTCTGACCAGGTTCTGTTACCCAGAATCCTTTGCAAACCTCAAAATGTGGCTAAAAAAACAAATTTTCCTCTGATTTCGGTGACGGAAAGTTCTGGAATCTGAGAGGAGCCACAAATTTCCTTCCACCCAGTGTTTCCCCAAGTCTCCCGATAAAAATGATACCTCACTTGTATGGGTAGGCCTAGCGCCCACGACAGGAAATGCCCAAAACACAACATGGACACATCCCATTTTTTGACAGAAAACAGAGCTGTTTTTTGCAAAGTGCCTTTCTGTAGATTTTGGCCTCTAGCTCAGCTGGCACATAGGGAAACCTACCAAACCTGTGCATTTTTGAAAACTAGAGACCTAGGGAAATCCAAGATGGGGTGACTTGTGGGGCTCTGACCAGGTTCTGTTACCCAGAATCCTTTGTAAACCTCAAAACGTGGCTAAAAAAAACACGTTTTCCTCACATTTCAGTGACAGAAAGTTCTGGAATCTGAGAGGAGCCACAAATTTCCTTCCACCCAGTGTTTCCCCAAGTCTCCCGATAAAAATGATAACTCACTTGTGTGGGTAGGCCTAGCGCCCGTGACAGGAAATGCCCCAAAACACAACGTGGACACATCCCATTATTTGACAGAAAACAGAGCTGTTTTTTGCAAAGTACCTACCTGTAGATTTTGGCCTCTAGCTCAGCCGGCACCTAGGGAAACCTACCAAACCTGTGCATTTTTAAAAACTAGAGACCTAGGGGAATACAGGATGGGGTGACTTGTGGGGCTCTGACCAGGTTCTGTTACCCAGAATCCTTTGCAAACCTCAAAACGTGGCTAAAAAACACATTTTCCTCACATTTCAGTGACAAAAAGTTCTGGAATCTGAGAGGAGCCACAAATTTCCTTCCACCCAGCGTTCCCCCAAGTCTCACGATAAAAATGATACCTCACTTGTGTGGGTAGGCCTAGCGCCCGCGACAGGAAATGCCCCAAAACACAACGTGGACATATCCCATTTTTTTGACAGAAAACAGAGCTGTTTTTTGCAAAGTGCCTAGCTGTGGATTTTGGCCTCTAGCTCAGCCGGCACCTAGGGAAACCTACCAAACCTGTGCATTTTTGAAAACTAGAGACCTAGGGGAATCCAAGATGGGGTGACTTTTGGGGCTCTGACCAGGTTGTATTACCCAGAATCCTTTGTAAACCTCAAAATGTGGCTAAAAAAACACGTTTTCCTCACATTTCAGTGACAGAAAGTTCTGGAATCTGAGAGGAGCCACAAATTTCCTTCCACCCAGTGTTTCCCCAAGTCTCCCGATAAAAATGATAACTCACTTGTGTGGGTAGGCATAGCGCCCGCGACAGGAAATGCCCCAAAACACAACGTGGACACATCCCATTTTTTGACAGAAAACAGAGCTGTTTTTTGCAAAGTACCTACCTGTAGATTTTGACCTCTAGCTCAGCCGGCACCTAGGAAAACCTACCAAACCTGTGCATTTTTGAAAACTAGAGACCTAGGGGAATACAGGATGGGTGACTTGTGGGGCTCTGACCAGGTTCTGTTACCCAGAATCCTTTGCAAACCTCAAAACGTGGCTAAAAAACACATTTTCCTCACATTTCAGTGACAGAAAGTTCTGGAATCTGAGAGGAGCCACAAATTTCCTTCCACCCAGCGTTCCCCCAAGTCTCCCGATAAAAATGATACCTCACTTGTGTGGGTAGGCCTAGCGCCCGCGACAGGAAATGCCCCAAAACACAACGTGGACATATCCAATTTTTTTGACAGAAAACAGAGCTGTTTTTTGCAAAGTGCCTAGCTGTGGATTTTGGCCTCTAGCTCAGCCTGCACCTAGGGAAACCTACCAAACCTGTGCATTTTTGAAAACTAGAGACCTAGGGGAATTCAAGATGGGGTGACTTTTGGGGCTCTGACCAGGTTCTGTTACCCAGAATCCTTTGCAAACCTCAAAATGTGGCTAAAAAAACAAGTTTTCCTCACATTTTGGTGACAGAAAGTTCTGGAATCTGAGAGGAGCCACAAATTTCCTTCCACCCAGCATTCCCCCAAGTCTCCCGATAAAAATGATACCTCACTTGTGTGGGTAGGCCTAGCGCCCGCGACAGGAAATACCCCAAAACACAACGTGGACACATCCCATTTTTTGACAGAAAACAGAGCTGTTTTTTGCAAAGTACCTACCTGTAGATTTTGGCCTCTAGCACAGCCGGCACCCAGGGAAACCTACCAAACCTGTGCATTTTTGAAAACTAGAGACCTAGGGGAATGCAGGATGGGGTGACTTGTGGGGCTCTGACCAGGTTCTGTTACCCAAAATCCTTTGCAATCCTCAAAATGTGGCTAAAAAACAAATTTTCCTCACATTTCAGTGACAGAAAGTTCTGGAATCTGAGAGGAGCCACAAATTTCCTTCCACCCAGCGTTCCCCCAAGTCTCCCGATAAAAATTACACCTCACTTGTGTGGGTAGGCCTAGCGCCCGCGACAGGAAATGCCCCAAAACACAACGTGGACATATCCCATTTTTTTGACAGAAAACACAGCTGTTTTTTGCAAAGTGCCTAGCTGTGGATTTTGGCCTCTAGCTCAGCCGGCACCTAGGGAAACCTACCAAACCTGTGCATTTTTGAAAACTAGAGACCTAGGGAAATCCAAGATGGGGTGACTTGTGGGGCTCTGACCAGGTTCTGTTACCCAAAATCCTTTGTAAACCTCAAAACGTGGCTAAAAAAACACGTTTTCCTCACATTTCAGTGACAGAAAGTTCTGGAATCTGAGAGGAGCCACAAATTTCCTTCCACCCAGTGTTTCCCCAAGTCTCCCGATAAAAATGATAACTCACTTGTGTGGGTAGGCCTAGCGCCCGCGACAGGAAATGCCCCAAAACACAACGTGGACACATCCCATTTTTTGACAGAAAACAGAGCTGTTTTTTGCAAAGTACCTACCTGTAGATTTTGGCCTCTAGCTCAGCCGGCACCTAGGGAAACCTACCAAACCTGTACATTTTTAAAAACTAGAGAGCTAGGGGAATACAGGATGGGGTGACTTGTGGGGCTCTGACCAGGTTCTGTTACCCAGAATCCTTTGCAAACCTCAAAATGTGGCTAAAAAACACATTTTCCTCACATTTCAGTGACAGAAAGTTCTGGAATCTGAGAGGAGCCACAAATTTCCTTCCACCCAGCGTTCCCCCAAGTCTCCCGATAAAAATGATACCTCACTTGTGTGGGTAGGCCTAGCGCCCGCGACAGGAAATGCCCCAAAACACAACGTGGACATATCCCATTTTTTTGACAGAAAACAGAGCTGTTTTTTGCAAAGTGCCTAGCTGTGGATTTTGGCCTCTAGCTCAGCCGGCACCTAGGGAAACCTACCAATCCTGTGCATTTTTGAAAACTAGAGACCTAGGGGAATCCAAGATGGGGTGACTTTTGGGGCTCTGACCAGGTTCTGTTACCCAGAATCCTTTGCAAACCTCAAAATGTGGCTAAAAAAACACATTTTCCTCTCATTTCGGTGACAGAAAGTTCTGGAATCTGAGAGGAGCCACAAATTTCCTTCCACTCAGTGTTTCCCCAAGTCTCCCGATAAAAATGATACCTCACTTGTGTGGGTAGGCCTAGCGCCTGCGACAGGAAATGCCCCAAAACACAACGTGGACACATCCCATTTTTTGACAGAAAACAGAGCTGTTTTTTGCAAAGTGCCTACCTGTAGATTTTGGCCTCTAGCTCAGCCGGCACATAGGGAAACCTACCAAACCTGTGCATTTTTGAAAACTAGAGACCTAGGGAAATCCATGATGGGGTGACTTGTGGGGCTCTGACCAGGTTCTGTTACCCAGAATCCTTTGCAAACCTCAAAACGTGGCTAAAAAAACACGTTTTCCTCACATTTTGGTGACAGAAAGTTCTGGAATCTGAGAGGAGCCACAAATTTCCTTCCACCCAGCATTCCCCCAAGTCTCCCGATAAAAATGATACCTCACTTGTGTGGGTAGGCCTAGCGCCCGCGACAGGAAATACCCCAAAACACAACGTGGACACATCACATTTTTTGACAGAAAACAGAGCTGTTTTTTGCAAAGTACCTACCTGTAGATTTTGGCCTCTAGCACAGCCGGCACGCATGGAAACCTACCAAACCTGTGCATTTTTGAAAACTAGAGACCTAGGGGAATGCAGGATGGTGTGACTTGTGGGGCTCTGACCAGGTTCTGTTACCCAAAATCCTTTGCAATCCTCAAAATGTGGCTAAAAAACACATTTTCCTCACATTTCAGTGACAGAAAGTTCTGGAATCTGAGAGGAGCCACAAATTTCCTTCCACCCAACGTTCCCCCAAGTCTCCCGATAAAAATTATACCTCACTTGTGTGGGTAGGCCTAGCGCCTGCGACAGGAAATGCCCCAAAACACAACGTGGACATATCACATTTTTTTGACAGAAAACACAGCTGTTTTTTGCAAAGTGCCTAGCTGTGGATTTTGGCCTCTAGCTCAGCCGGCACCTAGGGAAACCTACCAAACCTGTGCATTTTTGAAAACTAGAGACCTAGGGGAATCCAAGATGGGGTGACTTTTGGGACTCTGACCAGGTTCTGTTACCCAGAATCCTTTGCAAACCTCAAAATGTGGCTAGAAAAACACATTTTCCTCTGATTTCGGTGACGGAAAGTTCTGGAATCTGAGAGGAGCCACAAATTTCCTTCCACCCAGTGTTTCCCCAAGTCTCCCGATAAAAATGATACCTCACTTGTGTGGGTAGGCCTAGCGCCCACGACAGGAAATGCCCCAAAACACAACATGGACACATCCCATTTTTTGACAGAAAACAGAGCTGTTTTTTGCAAAGTACCTACCTGTAGATTTTGGCCTCTAGCTCAGCCGGCACCTAGGGAAACCTACCAAACCTGTGCATTTTTAAAAACTAGAGACCTAGGGGAATCCAAGATGGGGTGACTTTTGAGCTCTGACCAGGTTCTGTTACCCAGAATCCTTTGCAAACCTCAAAATGTGGCTAAAAAAACACATTTTCCTCTGATTTCGGTGACAGAAAGTTCTGGAATCTGAGAGGAGCCACAAATTTCCTTCCACCCTGTGCTTCCCCAAGTCTCCCGATAAAAATGATACCTCACTTGTGTGGGTAGGCATAGCGCCCACGACAGGAAATGCCCCAAAACACAACGTGGACACATCCCATTTTTTGACAGAAAACAGAGCTGTTTTTTGCAAAGTGCCTACCTGTAGATTTTGGCCTCTAGCTCATCCGGCACATGGTGAAACCTACCAAACCTGTGCATTTTTTAAAACTAGAGACCTAGGGAAATCCAAGATGGGGTGACTTGTGGGGCTCTGACCAGGTTCTGTTACCCAGAATCCTTTGCAAACCTCAAAACGTGGCTAAAAAACACATTTTCCTCACATTTCAGTGACAGAAAGTTCTGGAATCTGAGAGGAGCCACAAATTTCCTTCCACCCAGC
The DNA here is from genome assembly GCF_031143425.1 of Pleurodeles waltl. Lineage (NCBI taxonomy): Eukaryota > Metazoa > Chordata > Amphibia > Caudata > Salamandridae > Pleurodeles > Pleurodeles waltl. The sequence continues at coordinate 426,300,017 of NC_090447.1, read as the reverse complement.
GTTCCCCCAAGTCTCCCGATAAAAATGATACCTCACTTGTGTGGGTAGGCCTAGCGCCCGCAACAGGAAATGCCCCAAAACACAACGTGGACATCTCCCATTTTTTTGACAGAAAACAGAGCTGTTTTTTGCAAAGTGCCTAGCTGTGGATTTTGGCCTCTAGCTCAGCCGGCACCTAGGGAAACCTACCAAACCTGTGGATTTTTGAAAACTAGAGACCTAGGGAAATCCAAGATGGGGTGACTTGTGGGGCTCTGACCAGGTTCTGTTACCCAAAATCTTTGTAAACCTCAAAACGTGGCTAAAAAAACACGTTTTCCTCACATTTCAGTGACAGAAAGTTCTGGAATCTGAGAGGAGCCACAAATTTCCTTCCACCCAGTGTTTCCCCAAGTCTCCCGATAAAAATGATAACTCACTTGTGTGGGTAGGCCTAGCGCCCGCGACAGGAAATGCCCCAAAACACAACGTGGACACATCCCATTTTTTGACAGAAAGCAGAGCTGTTTTTTGCAAAGTACCTACCTGTAGATTTTGGCCTCTAGCTCAGCCGGCACCTAGGGAAACCTACCAAACCTGTACATTTTTAAAAACTAGAGAGCTAGGGGAATACAGGATGGGGTGACTTGTGGGGCTCTGACCAGGTTCTGTTACCCAGAATCCTTTCCAAACCTCAAAATGTGGCTAAAAAACACATTTTCCTCACATTTCAGTGACAGAAAGTTCTGGAATCTGAGAGGAGCCACAAATTTCCTTCCACCCAGCGTTCCCCCAAGTCTCCCGATAAAAATGATACCTCACTTGTGTGGGTAGGCCTAGCGCCCGCGACAGGAAATACCCCAAAACACAACGTGGACACATCACATTTTTTGACAGAAAACAGAGCTGTTTTTTGCAAAGTACCTACCTGTAGATTTTGGCCTCTAGCACAGCCGGCACGCAGGGAAACCTACCAAACCTGTGCATTTTTGAAAACTAGAGACCTAGGGGAATGCAGGATGGGGTGACTTGTGGGGCTCTGACCAGGTTCTGTTACCCAAAATCCTTTGCAATCCTCAAAATGTGGCTAAAAAACACATTTTCCTCACATTTCAGTGACAGAAAGTTCTGGAATCTGAGAGGAGCCACAAATTTCCTTCCACCCAACGTTCCCCCAAGTCTCCCGATAAAAATTATACCTCACTTGTGTGGGTAGGCCTAGCGCCCGCGACAGGAAATGCCCCAAAACACAACGTGGACATATCACATTTTTTTGACAGAAAACACAGCTGTTTTTTGCAAAGTGCCTAGCTGTGGATTTTGGCCTCTAGCTCAGCCGGCACCTAGGGAAACCTACCAAACCTGTGCATTTTTGAAAACTAGAGACCTAGGGGAATCCAAGATGGGGTGACTTTTGGGGCTCTGACCAGGTTTTGTTACCCAGAATCCTTTGCAAACCTCAAAATGTGGCTAAAAAAACACATTTTCCTCTGATTTCGGTGACGGAAAGTTCTGGAATCTGAGAGGAGCCACAAATTTCCTTCCACCCAGTGTTTCCCCAAGTCTCCCGATAAAAATGATACCTCACTTGTGTGGGTAGGCCTAGCGCCCACGACAGGAAATGCCCCAAAACACAACATGGACACATCCCATTTTTTGACAGAAAACAGAGCTGTTTTTTGCAAAGTACCTACCTGTAGATTTTGGCCTCTAGCTCAGCCGGCACCTAGGGAAACCTACCAAACCTGTGCATTTTTAAAAACTAGAGACCTAGGGGAATCCAAGATGGGGTGACTTTTGAGCTCTGACCAGGTTCTGTTACCCAGAATCCTTTGCAAACCTCAAAATGTGGCTAAAAAAACACATTTTCCTCTGATTTCGGTGACAGAAAGTTCTGGAATCTGAGAGGAGCCACAAATTTCCTTCCACCCTGTGTTTCCCCAAGTCTCCCGATAAAAATGATACCTCACTTGTGTGGGTAGGCCTAGCGCCCACGACAGGAAATGCCCCAAAACACAACGTGGACACATCCCATTTTTTGACAGAAAACAGAGCTGTTTTTTGCAAAGTGCCTACCTGTAGATTTTGGCCTCTAGCTCATCCGGCACATGGTGAAACCTACCAAACCTGTGCATTTTTTAAAACTAGAGACCTAGGGAAATCCAAGATGGGGTGACTTGTGGGGCTCTGACCAGGTTCTGTTACCCAGAATCCTTTGCAAACCTCAAAACGTGGCTAAAAAACACATTTTCCTCACATTTCAGTGACAGAAAGTTCTGGAATCTGAGAGGAGCCACAAATTTCCTTCCACCCAGCGTTCCCCCAAGTCTCCCGATAAAAATGATACCTCACTTGTGTGGGTAGGCCTAGCGCCCGCAACAGGAAATGCCCCAAAACACAACGTGGACATCTCCCATTTTTTTTACAGAAAACAGAGCTGTTTTTTGCAAAGTGCCTAGCTGTGGATTTTGGCCTCTAGCTCAGCCGGCACCTAGGGAAACCTACCAAACCTGTGCATTTTTTAAAACTAGAGACCTAGGGGAATCCAAGATGGTGTGACTTTTGGGGCTCTGACCAGGTTCTGTTACCAGAATCCTTTGCAGACCTCAAAATGTGGCTAACAAAAAACATTTTCCTCTGATTTCGGTGACAGAAAGTTCTGGAATCTGAGAGGAGCCACAAATTTCCTTCCACCCAGCGTTCCCCCAAGTCTCCCGATAAAAATGATACCTCACTTGTGTGGGTAGGCCTAGCGCCCGCGACAGGAAATGCCCCAAAACACAATGTGGAGACATCCCATTTTTTGACAGAAAACAGAGCTGTTTTTTGCAAAGTACCTACCTGTAGATTTTGACCTCTAGCTCAGCCGGCACCTAGGGAAACCTACCAAACCTGTGCATTTTTGAAAACTAGAGACCTAGGGGAATACAGGATGGGGTGACTTGTGGGGCTCTGACCAGGTTCTGTTACCCAAAATCCTTTGCAATCCTCAATATGTGGCTAAAAAACACATTTTCCTCACATTTCAGTGACAGAAAGTTCTGGAATCTGAGAGGAGCCACAAATTTCCTTCCACCCAGCGTTCCCCCAAGTCTCCCGGTAAAAATTATACCTCACTTGTGTGGGTAGGCCTAGCGCCCGCGACAGGAAATGCCCCAAAACACAACGTGGACATATCCCATTTTTTTGACAGAAAACACAGCTGTTTTTTGCAAGGTGCCTAGCTGTGGATTTTGGCCTCTAGCTCAGCCGGCACCTTGGGAAACCTACCAAACCTGTGCATTTTTGAAAACTATAGACCTAGGAGAATCCAAAATGGGGTGACTTTTGGGGCTCTGACCAGGTTCTGTTACCCAAAATCCTTTGCAAACCTCAAAATGTGGCTAAAAAAACACATTTTCCTCTGATTTCGGTGACGGAAAGTTCTGGAATCTGAGAGGAGCCACAAATTTCCTTCCACCCAGTGTTTCCCCAAGTCTCCCGATAAAAATGATAACTCGCTTGTGTGGGTAGGCCTAGCGCCCGCGACAGGAAATGCCCCAAAACACAACGTGGACACATCCCATTTTTTGACAGAAAACAGAGCTGTTTTTTGCAAAGTGCCTTTCTGTAGATTTTGGCCTCTAGCTCAGCCGGCACATAGGGAAACCTACCAAACCTGTGCATTTTTTAAAACTAGAGACCTAGGGAAATCCAAGATGGGGTGACTTGTGGGGCTCTGACCAGGTTCTGTTACCCAGAATCCTTTGCAAACCTCAAAACGTGGCTAAAAAACACATTTTCCTCACATTTCAGTGACAGAAAGTTCTGGAATCTGAGAGGAGCCACAAATTTCCTTCCACCCAGCGTTCCCCCAAGTCTCCCGATAAAAATGATACCTCACTTGTGTGGGTAGGCCTAGCACCCGCAACAGGAAATGCCCCAAAACACAACGTGGACATCTCCCATTTTTTTGACAGAAAACAGAGCTGTTTTTTGCAATGTGCCTAGCTGTGGATTTTGGCCTCTAGCTCAGCCGGCACCTAGGGAAACCTACCAAACCTGTGCATTTTTGAAAACTAGAGACCTAGGGGAATCCAAGATGGTGTGACTTTTGGGGCTCTGACCAGGTTCTGTTACCAGAATCCTTTGCAGACCTCAAAATGTGGCTAACAAAAAACATTTTCCTCTGATTTCGGTGACAGAAAGTTCTGGAATCTGAGAGGAGCCACAAATTTCCTTCCACCCAGCGTTCCCCCAAGTCTCCCGATAAAAATGATACCTCACTTGTGTGGGTAGGCCTAGCGCCCGCGACAGGAAATGCCCCAAAACACAATCTGGACACATCCCATTTTTTGACAGAAAACAGAGCTGTTTTTTGCAAAGTGCCTAGCTGTGGATTTTGGCCTCTAGCTCAGCCGGCACCTAGGGAAACCTACCAAACCTGTGCATTTTTGAAAACTAGAGACCTAGGGGAATCGATGATGGGGTGACTTTTGGGGCTCTGACCAGATTCTGTTACCCAGAATCCTTTGCAAACCTCAAAATGTGGCTAAAAAACAAATTTTCCTCTCATTTCGGTGACAGAAAGTTTTGGAATCTGAGAGGAGACACAAATTTCTTTCCACCCAGTGTTTCCCCAAGTGTCCCGATAAAAATGATACCTCACTTGTGTGGGTAGGCCTAGCGCCTGCGACAGGAAATGCCCCAAAACACAACGTGGACACATCCCATTTTTTGACAGAAAACAGAGCTGTTTTTTGCAAAGTGCCTACCTATAGATTTTGGCCTCTAGCTCAGCCGGCACATAGGGAAACCTACCAAACCTGTGCATTTTTGAAAACTAGAGACCTAGGGAAATCCATGATGGGGTGACTTGTGGGGCTCTGACCAGGTTCTGTTACCCAGAATCCTTTGCAAACCTCAAAACGTGGCTAAAAAACACATTTTCCTCACATTTCAGTGACAGAAAGTTCTGGAATCTGAGAGGAGCCACAAATTTCCTTCCACCCAGCGTTCCCCCAAGTCTCCCGATAAAAATGATACCTCACTTGTGTGGGTAGGCCTAGCGCCCGTGACAGGAAATGCCCCAAAACACAACGTGGACATATCCCATTTTTTTGACAGAAAACAGAGCTGTTTTTTGCAAAGTGCCTAGCTGGGGATTTTGGCCTCTAGCTCAGCCGGCACCTAGGGAAACCTACCAAACCTGTGCATTGTTGAAAACTAGAGACCTAGGGGAATCCAAGATGGTGTGACTTTTGGGGCTCTGACCAGGTTCTGTTACCCAGAATCCTTTGCAAACCTTAAAATGTGGCTAAAAAAACACATTTTCCTCTGATTTCGGTGACAGAAAGTTCTGGAATCTGAGAGGAGCCACAAATTTCCTTCCACCCAGCGTTCCCCCAAGTCTCCCGGTAAAAATTATACCTCACTTGTGTGGGTAGGCCTAGCGCCCGCGACAGGAAATGCCCCAAAACACAACGTGGACATATCCCATTTTTTTGACAGAAAACACAGCTGTTTTTTGCAAGGTGCCTAGCTGTGGATTTTGGCCTCTAGCTCAGCCGGCACCTAGGGAAACCTACCAAACCTGTGCATTTTTGAAAACTAGAGACCTAGGAGAATCCAAGATGGGGTGACTTTTGGGGCTCTGACCAGGTTCTGTTACCCAAAATCCTTTGCAAACCTCAAAATGTGGCTAAAAAAACACATTTTCCTCTGATTTCGGTGACGGAAAGTTCTGGAATCTGAGAGGAGCCACAAATTTCCTTCCACCCAGTGTTTCCCCAAGTCTCCCGATAAAAATGATAACTCACTTGTGTGGGTAGGCTTAGCGCCCGCGACAGGAAATGCCCCAAAACACAACATGGACACATCCCATTTTTTGACAGAAAACAGAGCTGTTTTTTGCAAAGTGCCTACCTGTAGATTTTGGCCTCTAGCTCATCCGGCACATGGTGAAACCTACCAAACCTGTGCATTTTTTAAAACTAGAGACCTAGGGAAATCCAAGATGGGGTGACTTGTGGGGCTCTGACCAGGTTCTGTTACCCAGAATCCTTTGCAAACCTCAAAACGTGGCTAAAAAACACATTTTCCTCTGATTTCGGTGACGGAAAGTTCTGGAATCTGAGAGGAGCCACAAATTTCCTTCCACCCAGTGTTTCCCCAAGTCTCCCGATAAAAATGATAACTCGCTTGTGTGGGTAGGCCTAGCGCCCGCGACAGGAAATGCCCCAAAACACAACATGGACACATCCCATTTTTTGACAGAAAACAGAGCTGTTTTTTGCAAAGTGCCTTTCTGTAGATTTTGGCCTCTAGCTCAGCCGGCACATAGGGAAACCTACCAAACCTGTGCATTTTTTAAAACTAGAGACCTAGGGAAATCCAAGATGGGGTGACTTGTGGGGCTCTGACCAGGTTCTGTTACCCAGAATCCTTTGCAAACCTCAAAACGTGGCTAAAAAACACATTTTCCTCACATTTCAGTGACAGAAAGTTCTGGAATCTGAGAGGAGCCACAAATTTCCTTCCACCCAGCGTTCCCCCAAGTCTCCCGATAAAAATGATACCTCACTTGTGTGGGTAGGCCTAGCGCCCGCAACAGGAAATGCCCCAAAACACAACGTGGACATCTCCCATTTTTTTGACAGAAAACAGAGCTGTTTTTTGCAATGTGCCTAGCTGTGGATTTTGGCCTCTAGCTCAGCCGGCACCTAGGGAAACCTACCAAACCTGTGCATTTTTGAAAACTAGAGACCTAGGGGAATCCAAGATGGTGTGAGTTTTGGGGCTCTGACCAGGTTCTGTTACCAGAATCCTTTGCAGACCTCAAAATGTGGCTAACAAAAAACATTTTCCTCTGATTTCGGTGACAGAAAGTTCTGGAATCGGAGAGGAGCCACAAATTTCCTTCCACCCAGCGTTCCCCCAAGTCTCCCGATAAAAATGATACCTCACTTGTGTGGGTAGGCCTAGCGCCCGCGACAGGAAATGCCCCAAAACACAATCTGGACACATCCCATTTTTTGACAGAAAACAGAGCTGTTTTTTGCAAAGTGCCTAGCTGTGGATTTTGGCCTCTAGCTCAGCCGGCACCTAGGGAAACCTACCAAACCTGTGCATTTTTGAAAACTAGAGACCTAGGGGAATCGATGATGGGGTGACTTTTGGGGCTCTGACCAGATTCTGTTACCCAGAATCCTTTGCAAACCTCAAAATGTGGCTAAAAAACAAATTTTCCTCTCATTTCGGTGACAGAAAGTTTTGGAATCTGAGAGGAGACACAAATTTCTTTCCACCCAGTGTTTCCCCAAGTGTCCCGATAAAAATGATACCTCACTTGTGTGGGTAGGCCTAGCGCCTGCGACAGGAAATGCCCCAAAACACAACGTGGACACATCCCATTTTTTGACAGAAAACAGAGCTGTTTTTTGCAAAGTGCCTACCTATAGATTTTGGCCTCTAGCTCAGCCGGCACATAGGGAAACCTACCAAACCTGTGCATTTTTGAAAACTAGAGACCTAGGGAAATCCATGATGGGGTGACTTGTGGGGCTCTGACCAGGTTCTGTTACCCAGAATCCTTTGCAAACCTCAAAACGTGGCTAAAAAACACATTTTCCTCACATTTCAGTGACAGAAAGTTCTGGAATCTGAGAGGAGCCACAAATTTCCTTCCACCCAGCGTTCCCCCAAGTCTCCCGATAAAAATGATACCTCACTTGTGTGGGTAGGCCTAGCGCCCGTGACAGGAAATGCCCCAAAACACAACGTGGACATATCCCATTTTTTTGACAGAAAACAGAGCTGTTTTTTGCAAAGTGCCTAGCTGGGGATTTTGGCCTCTAGCTCAGCCGGCACCTAGGGAAACCTACCAAACCTGTGCATTGTTGAAAACTAGAGACCTAGGGGAATCCAAGATGGTGTGACTTTTGGGGCTCTGACCAGGTTCTGTTACCCAGAATCCTTTGCAAACCTTAAAATGTGGCTAAAAAAACACATTTTCCTCTGATTTCGGTGACAGAAAGTTCTGGAATCTGAGAGGAGCCACAAATTTCCTTCCACCCAGCGTTCCCCCAAGTCTCCCGGTAAAAATTATACCTCACTTGTGTGGGTAGGCCTAGCGCCCGCGACAGGAAATGCCCCAAAACACAACGTGGACATATCCCATTTTTTTGACAGAAAACACAGCTGTTTTTTGCAAGGTGCCTAGCTGTGGATTTTGGCCTCTAGCTCAGCCGGCACCTAGGGAAACCTACCAAACCTGTGCATTTTTGAAAACTAGAGACCTAGGAGAATCCAAGATGGGTTGACTTTTGGGGCTCTGACCAGGTTCTGTTACCCAAAATCCTTTGCAAACCTCAAAATGTGGCTAAAAAAACACATTTTCCTCTGATTTCGGTGACGGAAAGTTCTGGAATCTGAGAGGAGCCACAAATTTCCTTCCACCCAGTGTTTCCCCAAGTCTCCCGATAAAAATGATAACTCACTTGTGTGGGTAGGCCTAGCGCCCGCGACAGGAAATGCCCCAAAACACAACATGGACACATCCCATTTTTTGACAGAAAACAGAGCTGTTTTTTGCAAAGTGCCTACCTGTAGATTTTGGCCTCTAGCTCATCCGGCACATGGTGAAACCTACCAAACCTGTGCATTTTTTAAAACTAGAGACCTAGGGAAATCCAAGATGGGGTGACTTGTGGGGCTCTGACCAGGTTCTGTTACCCAGAATCCTTTGCAAACCTCAAAACGTGGCTAAAAAACACATTTTCCTCACATTTCAGTGACAGAAAGTTCTGGAATCTGAGAGGAGCCACAAATTTCCTTCCACCCAGCGTTCCCCCAAGTCTCCCGATAAAAATGATACCTCACTTGTGTGGGTAGGCCTAGCGCCCGCAACAGGAAATGCCCCAAAACACAACGTGGACATCTCCCATTTTTTTGACAGAAAACAGAGCTGTTTTTTGCAAAGTGCCTAGCTGTGGATTTTGGCCTCTAGCTCAGCCGGCACCTAGGCAAACCTACCAAACCTGTGCATTTTTGAAAACTAGAGACCTAGGGGAATCCAAGATGGTGTGACTTTTGGGGCTCTGACCAGGTTCTGTTACCAGAATCCTTTGCAGACCTCAAAATGTGGCTAACAAAAAACATTTTCCTCTGATTTCGGTGACAGAAAGTTCTGGAATCTGAGAGAAGCCACAAATTTCCTTCCACCCAGCGTTCCCCCAAGTCTCCCGATAAAAATGATACCTCACTTGTGTGGGTAGGCCTAGCGCCCGCGACAGGAAATGCCCCAAAACACAATGTGGACACATCCCATTTTTTGACAGAAAACAGAGCTGTTTTTTGCAAAGTGCCTAGCTGTGGATTTTGGCCTCTAGCTCAGCCGGCACCTAGGGAAACCTACCAAACCTGTGCATTTTTGAAAACTAGAGACCTAGGGGAATCGATGATGGGGTGACTTTTGGGGCTCTGACCAGATTCTGTTACCCAGAATCCTTTGCAAACCTCAAAATGTGGCTAAAAAACAAATTTTCCTCTCATTTCGGTGACAGAAAGTTTTGGAATCTGAGAGGAGACACAAATTTCTTTCCACCCAGTGTTTCCCCAAGTGTCCCGATAAAAATGATACCTCACTTGTGTGGGTAGGCCTAGCGCCTGCGACAGGAAATGCCCCAAAACACAACGTGGACACATCCCATTTTTTGACAGAAAACAGAGCTGTTTTTTGCAAAGTGCCTACCTATAGATTTTGGCCTCTAGCTCAGCCGGCACATAGGGAAACCTACCAAACCTGTGCATTTTTGAAAACTAGAGACCTAGGGAAATCCATGATGGGGTGACTTGTGGGGCTCTGACCAGGTTCTGTTACCCAGAATCCTTTGCAAACCTCAAAACGTGGCTAAAAAACACATTTTCCTCACATTTCAGTGACAGAAAGTTCTGGAATCTGAGAGGAGCCACAAATTTCCTTCCACCCAGCGTTCCCCCAAGTCTCCCGATAAAAATGATACCTCACTTGTGTGGGTAGGCCTAGCGCCCGTGACAGGAAATGCCCCAAAACACAACGTGGACATATCCCATTTTTTTGACAGAAAACAGAGCTGTTTTTTGCAAAGTGCCTAGCTGGGGATTTTGGCCTCTAGCTCAGCCGGCACCTAGGGAAACCTACCAAACCTGTGCATTGTTGAAAACTAGAGACCTAGGGGAATCCAAGATGGTGTGACTTTTGGGGCTCTGACCAGGTTCTGTTACCCAGAATCCTTTGCAAACCTTAAAATGTGGCTAAAAAAACACATTTTCCTCTGATTTCGGTGACAGAAAGTTCTGGAATCTGAGAGGAGCCACAAATTTCCTTCCACCCAGCGTTCCCCCAAGTCTCCCGGTAAAAATTATACCTCACTTGTGTGGGTAGGCCTAGCGCCCGCGACAGGAAATGCCCCAAAACACAACGTGGACATATCCCATTTTTTTGACAGAAAACACAGCTGTTTTTTGCAAGGTGCCTAGCTGTGGATTTTGGCCTCTAGCTCAGCCGGCACCTAGGGAAACCTACCAAACCTGTGCATTTTTGAAAACTAGAGACCTAGGAGAATCCAAGATGGGTTGACTTTTGGGGCTCTGACCAGGTTCTGTTACCCAAAATCCTTTGCAAACCTCAAAATGTGGCTAAAAAAACACATTTTCCTCTGATTTCGGTGACGGAAAGTTCTGGAATCTGAGAGGAGCCACAAATTTCCTTCCACCCAGTGTTTCCCCAAGTCTCCCGATAAAAATGATAACTCACTTGTGTGGGTAGGCCTAGCGCCCGCGACAGGAAATGCCCCAAAACACAACATGGACACATCCCATTTTTTGACAGAAAACAGAGCTGTTTTTTGCAAAGTGCCTACCTGTAGATTTTGGCCTCTAGCTCATCCGGCACATGGTGAAACCTACCAAACCTGTGCATTTTTTAAAACTAGAGACCTAGGGAAATCCAAGATGGGGTGACTTGTGGGGCTCTGACCAGGTTCTGTTACCCAGAATCCTTTGCAAACCTCAAAACGTGGCTAAAAAACACATTTTCCTCACATTTCAGTGACAGAAAGTTCTGGAATCTGAGAGGAGCCACAAATTTCCTTCCACCCAGCGTTCCCCCAAGTCTCCCGATAAAAATGATACCTCACTTGTGTGGGTAGGCCTAGCGCCCGCAACAGGAAATGCCCCAAAACACAACGTGGACATCTCCCATTTTTTTGACAGAAAACAGAGCTGTTTTTTGCAAAGTGCCTAGCTGTGGATTTTGGCCTCTAGCTCAGCCGGCACCTAGGCAAACCTACCAAACCTGTGCATTTTTGAAAACTAGAGACCTAGGGGAATCCAAGATGGTGTGACTTTTGGGGCTCTGACCAGGTTCTGTTACCAGAATCCTTTGCAGACCTCAAAATGTGGCTAACAAAAAACATTTTCCTCTGATTTCGGTGACAGAAAGTTCTGGAATCTGAGAGAAGCCACAAATTTCCTTCCACCCAGCGTTCCCCCAAGTCTCCCGATAAAAATGATACCTCACTTGTGTGGGTAGGCCTAGCGCCCGCGACAGGAAATGCCCCAAAACACAATGTGGACACATCCCATTTTTTGACAGAAAACAGAGCTGTTTTTTGCAAAGTGCCTAGCTGTGGATTTTGGCCTCTAGCTCAGCCGGCACCTAGGGAAACCTACCAAACCTGTGCATTTTTGAAAACTAGAGACCTAGGAGAATTGATGATGGGGTGACTTTTGGGGCTCTGACCAGATTCTGTTACCCAGAATCCTTTGCAAACCTCAAAATGTGGCTAAAAAAACAAATTTTCCTCTCATTTCGGTGACAGAAAGTTTTGGAATCTGAGAGGAGCCACAAATTTCTTTCCACCCAGTGTTTCCCCAAGTGTCCCGATAAAAATGATACCTCACTTGTGTGGGTAGGCCTAGCGCCTGCGACAGGAAATGCCCCAAAACACAACGTGGACACATCCCATTTTTTGACAGAAAACAGCTGTTTTTTGCAATGTGCCTACCTATAGATTTTGGCCTCTAGCTCAGCCGGCACATAGGGAAACCTACCAAACCTGTGCATTTTTGAAAACTAGAGACCTAGGGAAATCCATGATGGGGTGACTTGTGGGGCTCTGACCAGGTTCTGTTACCCAGAATCCTTTGCAAACCTCAAAACGTGGCTAAAAAACACATTTTCCTCACATTTCAGTGACAGAAAGTTCTGGAATCTGAGAGGAGCCACAAATTTCCTTCCACCCAGCGTTCCCCCAAGTCTCCCGATAAAAATGATACCTCACTTGTGTGGGTAGGCCTAGCGCCCGTGACAGGAAATGCCCCAAAACACAACGTGGACATATCCCATTTTTTTGACAGAAAACAGAGCTGTTTTTTGCAAAGTGCCTAGCTGGGGATTTTGGCCTCTAGCTCAGCCGGCACCTAGGGAAACCTACCAAACCTGTGCATTTTTGAAAACTAGAGACCTAGGGGAATCCAAGATGGTGTGACTTTTGGGGCTCTGACCAGGTTCTGTTACCCAGAATCCTTTGCAAACCTTAAAATGTGGCTAAAAAAACACATTTTCCTCTGATTTCGGTGACAGAAAGTTCTGGAATCTGAGAGGAGCCACAAATTTCCTTCCACCCAGTGTTTCCCCAAGTCTCCCGATAAAAATTATACCTCACTTGTGTGGGTAGGCCTACCGCCAGCGACAGGAAATGTCCCAAAACACAACGTGGACACATCCCATTTTTTGACAGAAAACAGAGCTGTTTTTTGCAAAGTGCCTACCTGTAGATTTTGGCCTCTAGCTCAGCCGGCACATAGGGAAACCTACCAAACCTGTGCATTTTTGAAAACTAGAGACCTAGGGAAATCCAAGATGGGGTGACTTGTGGGCCTCTTACCAGGTTCTGTTACCCAGAATCCTTTGCAAACCTCAAAACGTGGCTAAAAAAACACGTTTTCCTCACATTTTGGTGACAGAAAGTTCTGGAATCTGAGAGGAGCCACAAATTTCCTTCCACTCAGCGTTCCCCCAAGTCTCCCGATAAAAATTATACCTCACTTGTGTGGGTAGGCCTAGCGCCCGCGACAGGAAATGCCCCAAAACACAACGTGGACATATCCCATTTTTTTGACAGAAAACACAGCTGTTTTTTGCAAAGTGCCTAGCTGTGGATTTTGGCCTCTAGCTCAGCCGGCACCTAGGGAAACCTACCAAACCTGTGCATTTTTTAAAACTAGAGACCTAGGGGAATCCAAGATGGGGTGACTTTTGGGGCTCTGACCATGTTCTGTTACCCAGAATCCTTTGCAAACCTCAAAATGTGGCTAAAAAAACACATTTTCCTCTGATTTCGGTGACGGAAAGTTCTGGAATCTGAGAGGAGCCACAAATTTCCTTCCACCCAGTGTTTCCCCAAGTCTCCCGATAAAAATTATACCTCACTTGTGTGGGTAGGCCTAGCGCCCGCGACAGGAAATGCCCCAAAACACAACATGGACACATCCCATTTTTTGACAGAAAACAGAGCTGTTTTTTGCAAAGTGCCTCTCTGTAGATTTTGGCCTCTAGCTCAGCCGGCACGTAGGGAAACCTACCAAACCTGTGCATTTTTTAAAACTAGAGACCTAGGGGAATCCAAGATGGGGTGACTTTTGGGGCTCTGACCAGGTTCTGTTACCCAGAATCCTTTGCAAACCTCAAAATGTGGCTAAAAAAACACATTTTCCTCTGATTTCGGTGACGGAAAGTTCTGGAATCTGAGAGGAGCCACAAATTTCCTTCCACCCAGTGTTTCCCCAAGTCTCCCGATAAAAATGATACCTCACTTGTGTGGGTAGGCCTAGCGCCCGCGACAGGAAATGCCCCAAAACACAACATGGACACATCCCATTTTTTGACAGAAAACAGAGCTGTTTTTTGCAAAGTGCCTCTCTGTAGATTTTGGCCTCTAGCTCAGCCGGCACGTAGGGAAACCTACCAAACCTGTGCATTTTTGAAAACTAGAGACCTAGGGAAATCCAAGATGGGGTGACTTGTGGGGCTCTGACCAGTTTCTGTTACCCAGAATCCTTTGTAAACCTCAAAACGTGGCTAAAAAAACCACATTTTCCTCACATTTCAGTGACAGAAAGTTCTGGAATCTGAGAGGAGCCACAAATTTCCTTCCACCCAGTGTTTCCCCAAGTCTCCCGATAAAAATGATAACTCACTTGTGTGGGTAGGCCTAGCGCCCGCGACAGGAAAGGCCCCAAAACACAACGTGGACACATCCCATTTTTTGACAGAAAACAGAGCTGTTTTTTGCAAAGTACCTACCTGTAGATTTTGGCCTCTAGCTCAGCCGGCACCTAGGCAAACCTACCAAACCTGTGCATTTTTAAAAACTAGAGACCTAGGGGAATACAGGATGGGGTGACTTGTGGGGCTCTGACCAGGTTCTTTTACCCAGAATCCTTTGCAAACCTCAAAACGTGGCTAAAAAACTAATTTTCCTCACATTTCAGTGACAGAAAGTTCTTGAATCTGAGAGGAGCCACAAATTTCCTTCCACCCAGGGTTCCCCCAAGTCTCCCGATAAAAATGATACCTCACTTGTGTGGGTAGGCCTAGCGCCCGCGACAGGAAATGCCCCAAAACACAACGTGGACATATCCCATTTTTTTCACAGAAAACAGAGCTGTTTTTTGCAAAGTGCCTAGCTGTGTATTTTGGCCTCTAGCTCAGCCGGCACCTAGGGAAACCTACCAAACCTGTGCATTTTTGAAAACTAGAGACCTAGGGGAATCCAAGATGGGGTGACTTTTGGGGCTCTGACCAGGATCTGTTACCCAGAATCCTTTGCAAACCTCAAAATGTGGCTAAAAAAACACGTTTTCCTCACATTTTGGTGACAGAAAGTTCTGGAATCTGAGAGGAGCCACAAATTTCCTTCCACCCAGCATTCCCCCAAGTCTCCCGATAAAAATGATACCTCACTTGTGTGGGTAGGCCTAGCACCCGCGACAGGAAATGCCCCAAAACACAACGTGGACATATCCCATTTTTTTGACAGAAAACACAGCTGTTTTTTGCAAAGTGCCTAGCTGTGGATTTTGGCCTCTAGCTCAGCTGGCACCTAGGGAAACCTACCAAACCGGTGCATTTTTGAAAACTAGAGACCTAGGGGAATCCAAGATGGGGTGACTTTTGGGGCTCTGACCAGGTTCTGTTACCCAGAATCCTTTGCAAACCTCAAAATGTGGCTAAAAAAACACATTTTCCTCTGATTTCGGTGACGGAAAGTTCTGGAATCTGAGAGGAGCCACAAATTTCCTTCCACCCAGTGTTTCCCCAAGTCTCCCGATAAAAATGATACCTCACTTGTGTGGGTAGGCCTAGCACCTGCGACAGGAAATGCCCCAAAACACAACATGGACACATACCATTTTTTGACAGAAAACAGAGCTGTTTTTTGCAAAGTGCCTTTCTGTATATTTTGGCCTCTACCTCAGCCGGCACATAGGGAAACCTACCAAAGCTGTGCATTTTTGAAAACTAGAGACCTAGGGAAATCCAAGATGGGGTGACTTGTGGGGCTCTGACCAGGTTCTGTTACCCAGAATCCTTTGTAAACCTCAAAACGTGGCTAAAAAAACAAGTTTTCCTCACATTTCAGTGACAGAAAATTCTGGAATCTGAGAGGAGCCACAAATTTCCTTCCACCCAGTGTTTCCCCAAGTCTCCCGATAAAAATGATAACTCACTTGTGTGGGTAGGCCTAGCGCCCGTGACAGGAAATGCCCCAAAACACAACGTGGACACATCCCATTTTTTTACAGAAAACAGACCTGTTTTTTGCAAAGTACCTACCTGTAGATTTTGGCCTCTAGCTCAGCCGGCACCTAGGGAAACCTACCAAACCTGTGCATTTTTAAAAACTAGAGACCTAGGGGAATACAGGATGGGGTGACTTGTGGGGCTCTGACCAGGTTCTGTTACCCAGAATCCTTTGCAAACCTCAAAACGTGGCTAAAAAAAACATTTTCCTCACATTTCAGTGACAGAAAGTTCTGGAATCTGAGAGGAGCCACAAATTTCCTTCCACGCAGTGTTTCCCCAAGTCTCCCGATAAAAATGATACCTCACTTGTGTGGGTAGGCCTAGCGCCCGCAACAGCAAATGCCCCAAAACACAACGTGGACACATCCCATTTTTTGACAGAAAACAGAGCTGTTTTTTGCAAAGTGCCTACCTGTAGATTTTGGCCTCTAGCTCAGCCGGCACATAGGGAAACCTACCAAACCTGTGCATTTTTGAAAACTAGAGACCTAGGGAAATCCAAGATGGGGTGACTTGTGGGGCTCTGACCAGGTTCTGTTACCCAGAATCCTTTGCAAACCTCAAAACGTGGCTAAAAAACACATTTTCCTCACATTTCAGTGACAGAAAGTTCTGGAATCTGAGAGGAGCCACAAATTTCCTTCCACCCAGCGTTCCCCCAAGTCTCCCGATAAAAATGATACCTCACTTGTGTGGGTAGGCCTAGCGCCCGCGACAGGAAATGCCCCAAAACACAACGTGGACATATCCCATTTTTTTGACAGAAAACAGAGCTGTTTTTTGCAAAGTGCCTAGCTGTGTATTTTGGCCTCTAGCTCAGCCGGCACCTAGGGAAACCTACCAAACCTGTGCATGTTTGAAAACTAGAGACCTAGGGGAATCCAAGATGGGGTGACTTTTGGGGCTCTGACCAGGTTCTGTTACCCAGAATCCTTTGCAAACCTCAAAATGTGGCTAAAAAAACACATTTTCCTCTGATTTCGGTGACGGAAAGTTCTGGAATCTGAGAGGAGCCACAAATTTCCTTCCACCCAGTGTTTCCCCAAGTCTCCCGATAAAAATGATACCTCACTTGTGTGGGTAGGCCTAGCGCCTGCGACAGGAAATGCCCCAAAACACAACATGGACACATACCATTTTTTGACAGAAAACAGAGCTGTTTTTTGCAAAGTGCCTTTCTGTATATTTTGGCCTCTACCTCAGCCGGCACATAGGGAAACCTACCAAACCTGTGCATTTTTGAAAACTAGAGACCTAGGGAAATCCAAGATGGGGTGACTTGTGGGGCTCTGACCAGGTTCTGTTACCCAGAATCCTTTGTAAACCTCAAAACGTGGCTAAAAAAACAAGTTTTCCTCACATTTCAGTGACAGAAAATTCTGGAATCTGAGAGGAGCCACAAATTTCCTTCCACCCAGTGTTTCCCCAAGTCTCCCGATAAAAATGATAACTCACTTGTGTGGGTAGGCCTAGCGCCCGTGACAGGAAATGCCCCAAAACACAACGTGGACACATCCCATTTTTTTACAGAAAACAGACCTGTTTTTTGAAAAGTACCTACCTGTAGATTTTGGCCTCTAGCTCAGCCGGCACCTAGGGAAACCTACCAAACCTGTGCATTTTTAAAAACTAGAGACCTAGGGGAATACAGGATGGGGTGACTTGTGGGGCTCTGACCAGGTTCTGTTACCCAGAATCCTTTGCAAACCTCAAAACGTGGCTAAAAAAAACATTTTCCTCACATTTCAGTGACAGAAAGTTCTGGAATCTGAGAGGAGCCACAAATTTCCTTCCACCCAGTGTTTCCCCAAGCCTCCCGATAAAATTGATACCTCACTTGTGTGGGTAGGCCTAGCGGCCGCAACAGCAAATACCCGAAAACACAACGTGGACACATCCCATTTTTTGACAGAAAACAGAGCTGTTTTTTGCAAAGTGCCTACCTGTAGATTTTGGCCTCTAGCTCAGCCGGCACATAGGGAAACCTACCAAACCTGTGCATTTTTGAAAACTAGAGACCTAGGGAAATCCAAGATGGGGTGACTTGTGGGGCTCTGACCAGGTTCTGTTACCCAGAATCCTTTGCAAACCTCAAAACGTGGCTAAAAAACACATTTTCCTCACATTTCAGTGACAGAAAGTTCTGGAATCTGAGAGGAGCCACAAATTTCCTTCCACCCAGCGTTCCCCCAAGTCTCCCGATAAAAATGATACCTCACTTGTGTGGGTAGGCCTAGCGCCCGCGACAGGAAATGCCCCAAAACACAACGTGGACATATCCCATTTTTTTGACAGAAAACAGAGCTGTTTTTTGCAAAGTGCCTAGCTGTGTATTTTGGCCTCTAGCTCAGCCGGCACCTAGGGAAACCTACCAAACCTGTGCATTTTTGAAAACTAGAGACCTAGGGGAATCCAAGATGGTGTGACTTTTGGGGCTCTGACCAGGTTCTGTTACCCAGAATCCTTTGCAGACCTCAAAATGTGGCTAAAAAAACACATTTTCCTCTGATTTCGGTGACAGAAAGTTCTGGAATCTGAGAGGAGCCACAAATTTCCTTCCACCCAGTGTTTCCCCAAGTCTCCCGATAAAAATGATAACTCACTTGTGTGGGTAGGCCTAGCGCCCGCGACAGGAAATGCCCCAAAACACAACGTGGACACATCCCATTTTTTGACAGAAAACAGAGCTGTTTTTTGCAAAGTGCCTACCTGTAGATTTTGGCGTCTAACTCAGCCGGCCCATAGGGAAACCTACCAAACCTGTGCATTTTTGAAAACTAGAGACCTAGGGGAATCCAAGATGGTGTGACTTTTGGGGCTCTGACCAGGTTCTGTTACCCAGAATCCTTTGCAGACCTCAAAATGTGGCTAAAAAAACACATTTTCCTCTGATTTCGGTGACAGAAAGTTCTGGAATCTGAGAGGAGCCACACATTTCCTTCCACCCAGTGTTTCCCCAAGTCTCCCGATAAAAATGATAACTCACTTGTGTGGGTAGGCCTAGCGCCCGCGACAGGAAATGCCCCAAAACACAACGTGGACACATCCCATTTTTTGACAGAAAACAGAGCTGTTTTTTGCAAAGTGCCTACCTGTAGATTTTGGCGTCTAGCTCAGCCGGCCCATAGGGAAACCTACCAAACCTGTTCATTGTTGAAAACTAGAGACCTAGGGAAATCCAAGATGGGGTGACTTGTGGGCCTCTTACCAGGTTCTGTTACCCAGAATCCTTTGCAAACCTCAAAACGTGGCTAAAAAAACACGTTTTCCTCACATTTTGGTGACAGAAAGTTCTGGAATCTGAGAGGAGCCACAAATTTCCTTCCACCCAGCATTCCCCCAAGTCTCCCGATAAAAATTATACCTCACTTGTGTGGGTAGGCCTAGCGCCCGCGACAGGAAATACCCCAAAACACAACGTGGACACATCCCATTTTTTGACAGAAAACAGAGCTGTTTTTTGCAAAGTACCTACCTGTAGATTTTGGCCTCTAGCACAGCCGGCACCCAGGGAAACCTACCAAACCTGTGCATTTTTGAAAACTAGAGACCTAGAGGAATGCAGGATGGGGTGACTTGAGGGGCTCTGACCAGGTTATGTTACCCAAAATCCTTTGCAATCCTCAAAATGTGGCTAAAAAACACATTTTCCTCACATTTCAGTGACAGAAAGTTCTGGAATCTGAGAGGAGCCACAAATTTCCTTCCACCCAGCGTTCCCCCAAGTCTCCCGATAAAAATTATACCTCACTTGTGTGGGTAAGGAAATGCCCCAAAACACAACGTGGACATATCCCATTTTTTTGACAGAAAACACAGCTGTTTTTAGCAAAGTGCTTAGCTGTGGATTTTGGCCTCTAGCTCAGCCGGCACCTAGGGAAACCTACCAAACCTGTGCATTTTTGAAAACTAGAGACCTAGGGGAATCCAAGATGGTGTGACTTTTGGGGCTCTGACCAGGTTCTGTTACCCAGAATCCTTTGCAAACCTCAAAATGTGGCTAAAAAAACACATTTTCCTCTGATTTCGGTGACGGAAAGTTCTGGAATCTGAGAGGAGACACAAATTTCCTTCCACCCAGTGTTTCCCCAAGTCTCCCGATAAAAATGATACCTCACTTGTGTGGGTAGGCCTAGCGCCCGCGACAGGAAATGCCCCAAAACACAACATGGACACATCCCATTTTTTGACAGAAAACAGAGCTGTTTTTTGCAAAGTGCCTCTCTGTAGATTTTGGCCTCTAGCTCAGCCGGCACGTAGGGAAACCTACCAAACCTGTGCATTTTTGAAAACTAGAGACCTAGGGAAATCCAAGATGGGGTGACTTGTGGGGCTCTGACCAGTTTCTGTTACCCAGATTCCTTTGTAAACCTCAAAACGTGGCTAAAAAAAACACATTTTCCTCACATTTCAGTGACAGAAAGTTCTGGAATCTGAGAAGAGCCACAAATTTCCTTCCACCCAGTGTTTCCCCAAGTCTCCCGATAAAAATGATAACTCACTTGTGTGGGTAGGCCTAGCGCCCGCGACAGGAAAGGCCCCAAAACACAACGTGGACACATCCCATTTTTTGACAGAAAACAGAGCTGTTTTTTGCAAAGTACCTACCTGTAGATTTTGGCCTCTAGCTCAGCCGGCACCTAGGCAAACCTACCAAACCTGTGCATTTTTAAAAACTAGAGACCTAGGGGAATACAGGATGGGGTGACTTGTGGGTCTCTGACCAGGTTCTTTTACCCAGAATCCTTTGCAAACCTCAAAACGTGGCTAAAAAACAAATTTTCCTCACATTTCAGTGACAGAAAGTTCTTGAATCTGAGAGGAGCCACAAATTTCCTTCCACCCAGGGTTCCCCCAAGTCTCCCGATAAAAATGATACCTCACTTGTGTGGGTAGGCCTAGCGCCCACGACAGGAAATGCCCCAAAACACAACGTGGACATATCCCATTTTTTTCACAGAAAACAGAGCTGTTTTTTGCAAAGTGCCTAGCTGTGGATTTTGGCCTCTAGCTCAGCCGGCACCTAGGGAAACCTACCAAACCTGTGCATTTTTGAAAACTAGAGACCTAGGGGAATCCAAGATGGGGTGACTTTTGGGGCTCTGACCAGGATATGTTACCCAGAATCCTTTGCAAACCTCAAAATGTGGCTAAAAAAACACATTTTCCTCTGATTTCGGTGACGGAAAGTTCTGGAATCTGAGAGGAGCCACAAATTTCCTTCCACCCAGTGTTTCCCCAAGTCTCCCGATAAAAATGATACCTCACTTGTGTGGGTAGGCCTAGCGCCCGTGACAGGAAATGCCCCAAAACACAACATGGACACATCCCATTTTTTGACAGAAAACAGAGCTGTTTTTTGCAAAGTGCCTCTCTGTAGATTTTGGCCTCTAGCTCAGCCGGCACGTAGGGAAACCTACCAAACCTGTGCATTTTTGAAAACTAGGGACCTAGGGAAATCCAAGATGGGGTGACTTGTGGGGCTCTGACCAGTTTCTGTTACCCAGAATCCTTTGTAAACCTCAAAACGTGGCTAAAAAAACACATTTTCCTCACATTTCAGTGACAGAAAGTTCTGGAATCTGAGAGGAGCCACAAATTTCCTTCCACCCAGTGTTTCCCCAAGTCTCCCGATAAAAATGATAACTCACTTGTGTGGGTAGGCCTAGCGCCCGCGACAGGAAAGGCCCCAAAACACAACGTGGACACATCCCATTTTTTGACAGAAAACAGAGCTGTTTTTTGCAAAGTACCTACCTGTAGATTTTGGCCTCTAGCTCAGCCGGCACCTAGGCAAACACACCCAAACCTTTGCATTTTTAAAAACTAGAGACCTAGGGGAATACAGGATGGGGTGACTTGTGGGGCTCTGACCAGGTTCTTTTACCCAGAATCCTTTGCAAACCTCAAAACGTGGCTAAAAAACAAATTTTCCTCACATTTCAGTGACAGAAAGTTCTTGAATCTGAGAGGAGCCACAAATTTCCTTCCACCCAGGGTTCCCCCAAGTCTCCCGATAAAAATGATACCTCACTTGTGTGGGTAGGCCTAGCGCCCGCGACAGGAAATGCCCCAAAACACAACGTGGACATATCCCATTTTTTTCACAGAAAACAGAGCTGTTTTTTGCAAAGTGCCTAGCTGTGGATTTTGGCCTCTAGCTCAGCCGGCACCTAGGGAAACCTACCAAACCTGTGCATTTTTGAAAACTAGAGACCTAGGGGAATCCAAGATGGGGTGACTTTTGGGGCTCTGACCAGGATCTGTTACCCAGAATCCTTTGCAAACCTCAAAATGTGGCTAAAAAAACACGTTTTCCTCACATTTTGGTGACAGAAAGTTCTGGAATCTGAGAGGAGCCACAAATTTCCTTCCACCCAGCATTCCCCCAAGTCTCCCGATAAAAATGATACCTCACTTGTGTGGGTAGGCCTAGCACCCGCGACAGGAAATGCCCCAAAACACAACGTGGACATATCCCATTTTTTTGACAGAAAACACAGCTGTTTTTTGCAAAGTGCCTAGCTGTGGATTTTGGCCTCTAGCTCAGCTGGCACCTAGGGAAACCTACCAAACCTGTGCATTTTTGAAAACTAGAGACCTAGGGGAATCCAAGATGGGGTGACTTTTGGGGCTCTGACCAGGATCTGTTACCCAGAATCCTTTGCAAACCTCAAAATGTGGCTAAAAAAACACGTTTTCCTCACATTTTGGTGACAGAAAGTTCTGGAATCTGAGAGGAGCCACAAATTTCCTTCCACCCAGGGTTCCCCCAAGTCTCCCGATAAAAATGATACCTCACTTGTGTGGGTAGGCCTAGCACCCGCGACAGGAAATGCCCCAAAACACAACGTGGACATATCCCATTTTTTTCACAGAAAACAGAGCTGTTTTTTGCAAAGTGCCTAGCTGTGGATTTTGGCCTCTAGCTCAGCCGGCACCTAGGGAAACCTACCAAACCTGTGCATTTTTGAAAACTAGAGACCTAGGGGAATCCAAGATGGGGTGACTTTTGGGGCTCTGACCAGGATCTGTTACCCAGAATCCTTTGCAAACCTCAAAATGTGGCTAAAAAAACACGTTTTCCTCACATTTTGGTGACAGAAAGTTCTGGAATCTGAGAGGAGCCACAAATTTCCTTCCACCCAGCATTCCCCCAAGTCTCCCGATAAAAATGATACCTCACTTGTGTGGGTAGGCCTAGCACCCGCGACAGGAAATGCCCCAAAACACAACGTGGACATATCCCATTTTTTTGACAGAAAACACAGCTGTTTTTTGCAAAGTGCCTAGCTGTGGATTTTGGCCTCTAGCTCAGCTGGCACCTAGGGAAACCTACCAAACCTGTGCATTTTTGAAAACTAGAGACCTAGGGGAATCCAAGATGGGGTGACTTTTGGGGCTCTGACCAGGTTCTTTTACCCAGAATCCTTTGCAAACCTCAAAACGTGGCTAAAAAACAAATTTTCCTCACATTTCAGTGACAGAAAGTTCTTGAATCTGAGAGGAGCCACAAATTTCCTTCCACCCAGGGTTCCCCCAAGTCTCCCGATAAAAATGATACCTCACTTGTGTGGGTAGGCCTAGCGCCCACGACAGGAAATGCCCCAAAACACAACGTGGACATATCCCATTTTTTTCACAGAAAACAGAGCTGTTTTTTGCAAAGTGCCTAGCTGTGGATTTTGGCCTCTAGCTCAGCCGGCACCTAGGGAAACCTACCAAACCTGTGCATTTTTGAAAACTAGAGACCTAGGGGAATCCAAGATGGGGTGACTTTTGGGGCTCTGACCAGGATATGTTACCCAGAATCCTTTGCAAACCTCAAAATGTGGCTAAAAAAACACATTTTCCTCTGATTTCGGTGACGGAAAGTTCTGGAATCTGAGAGGAGCCACAAATTTCCTTCCACCCAGTGTTTCCCCAAGTCTCCCGATAAAAATGATACCTCACTTGTGTGGGTAGGCCTAGCGCCCGTGACAGGAAATGCCCCAAAACACAACATGGACACATCCCATTTTTTGACAGAAAACAGAGCTGTTTTTTGCAAAGTGCCTCTCTGTAGATTTTGGCCTCTAGCTCAGCCGGCACGTAGGGAAACCTACCAAACCTGTGCATTTTTGAAAACTAGGGACCTAGGGAAATCCAAGATGGGGTGACTTGTGGGGCTCTGACCAGTTTCTGTTACCCAGAATCCTTTGTAAACCTCAAAACGTGGCTAAAAAAACACATTTTCCTCACATTTCAGTGACAGAAAGTTCTGGAATCTGAGAGGAGCCACAAATTTCCTTCCACCCAGTGTTTCCCCAAGTCTCCCGATAAAAATGATAACTCACTTGTGTGGGTAGGCCTAGCGCCCGCGACAGGAAAGGCCCCAAAACACAACGTGGACACATCCCATTTTTTGACAGAAAACAGAGCTGTTTTTTGCAAAGTACCTACCTGTAGATTTTGGCCTCTAGCTCAGCCGGCACCTAGGCAAACACACCCAAACCTTTGCATTTTTAAAAACTAGAGACCTAGGGGAATACAGGATGGGGTGACTTGTGGGGCTCTGACCAGGTTCTTTTACCCAGAATCCTTTGCAAACCTCAAAACGTGGCTAAAAAACAAATTTTCCTCACATTTCAGTGACAGAAAGTTCTTGAATCTGAGAGGAGCCACAAATTTCCTTCCACCCAGGGTTCCCCCAAGTCTCCCGATAAAAATGATACCTCACTTGTGTGGGTAGGCCTAGCGCCCGCGACAGGAAATGCCCCAAAACACAACGTGGACATATCCCATTTTTTTCACAGAAAACAGAGCTGTTTTTTGCAAAGTGCCTAGCTGTGGATTTTGGCCTCTAGCTCAGCCGGCACCTAGGGAAACCTACCAAACCTGTGCATTTTTGAAAACTAGAGACCTAGGGGAATCCAAGATGGGGTGACTTTTGGGGCTCTGACCAGGATCTGTTACCCAGAATCCTTTGCAAACCTCAAAATGTGGCTAAAAAAACACGTTTTCCTCACATTTTGGTGACAGAAAGTTCTGGAATCTGAGAGGAGCCACAAATTTCCTTCCACCCAGCATTCCCCCAAGTCTCCCGATAAAAATGATACCTCACTTGTGTGGGTAGGCCTAGCACCCGCGACAGGAAATGCCCCAAAACACAACGTGGACATATCCCATTTTTTTGACAGAAAACACAGCTGTTTTTTGCAAAGTGCCTAGCTGTGGATTTTGGCCTCTAGCTCAGCTGGCACCTAGGGAAACCTACCAAACCTGTGCATTTTTGAAAACTAGAGACCTAGGGGAATCCAAGATGGGGTGACTTTTGGGGCTCTGACCAGGTTCTGTTACCCAGAATCCTTTGCAAACCTCAAAATGTGGCTAAAAAAACACATTTTCCTCTGATTTCGGTGACGGAAAGTTCTGGAATCTGAGAGGAGCCACAAATTTCCTTCCACCCAGTGTTTCCCCAAGTCTCCCGATAAAAATGATACCTCACTTGTGTGGGTAGGCCTAGCGCCTGCGACAGGAAATGCCCCAAAACACAACATGGACACATACCATTTTTTGACAGAAAACAGAGCTGTTTTTTGCAAAGTGCCTTTCTGTATATTTTGGCCTCTAGCTCAGCCGGCACATAGGGAAACCTACCAAACCTGTGCATTTTTGAAAACTAGAGACCTAGGGAAATCCAAGATGGGGTGACTTGTGGGGCTCTGACCAGGTTCTGTTACCCAGAATCCTTTGCAAACCTCAAAACGTGGCTAAAAAAACAAGTTTTCCTCACATTTCAGTGACAGAAAATTCTGGAATCTGAGAGGAGCCACAAATTTCCTTCCACCCAGTGTTTCCCCAAGTCTCCCGATAAAAATGATAACTCACTTGTGTGGGTAGGCCTAGCGCCCGTGACAGGAAATGCCCCAAAACACAACGTGGACACATCCCATTTTTTGACAGAAAACAGACCTGTTTTTTGCAAAGTACCTACCTGTAGATTTTGGCCTCTAGCTCAGCCGGCACCTAGGGAAACCTACCAAACCTGTGCATTTTTAAAAACTAGAGACCTAGGGGAATACAGGATGGGGTGACTTGTGGGGCTCTGACCAGGTTCTGTTACCCAGAATCCTTTGCAAACCTCAAAACGTGGCTAAAAAACACATTTTCCTCACATTTCAGTGACAGAAAGTTCTGGAATCTGAGAGGAGCCACAAATTTCCTTCCACCCAGTGTTTCCCCAAGTCTCCCGATAAAAATGATACCTCACTTGTGTGGGTAGGCCTAGCGCCCGCGACAGGAAATGCCCCAAAACATAACGTGGACACATCCCATTTTTTGACAGAAAACAGAGCTGTTTTTTGCAAAGTGCCTACCTGTAGATTTTGGCCTCTAGCTCAGCCGGCACATAGGGAAACCTACCAAACCTGTGCATTTTTGAAAACTAGAGACCTAGGGAAATCCAAGATGGGGTGACTTGTGGGGCTCTGACCAGGTTCTGTTACCCAGAATCCTTTGCAAACCTCAAAACGTGGCTAAAAAACACATTTTCCTCACATTTCAGTGACAGAAAGTTCTGGAATCTGAGAGGAGCCACAAATTTCCTTCCACCCAGCGTTCCCCCAAGTCTCCCGATAAAAATGATACCTCACTTGTGTGGGTAGGCCTAGCGCCCGCGACAGGAAATGCCCCAAAACACAACGTGGACATATCCCATTTTTTTGACAGAAAACAGAGCTGTTTTTTGCAAAGTGCCTAGCTGTGTATTTTGGCCTCTAGCTCAGCCGGCACCTAGGGAAACCTACCAAACCTGTGCATTTTTGAAAACTAGAGACCTAGGGGAATCCAAGATGGTGTGACTTTTGGGGCTCTGACCAGGTTCTGTTACCCAGAATCCTTTGCAGACCTCAAAATGTGGCTAAAAAAACACATTTTCCTCTGATTTCGGTGACAGAAAGTTCTGGAATCTGAGAGGAGCCACAAATTTCCTTCCACCCAGTGTTTCCCCAAGTCTCCCGATAAAAATGATAACTCACTTGTGTGGGTAGGCCTAGCGCCCGCGACAGGAAATGCCCCAAAACACAACGTGGACACATCCCATTTTTTGACAGAAAACAGAGCTGTTTTTTGCAAAGTGCCTACCTGTAGATTTTGGCGTCTAGCTCAGCCGGCACATAGGGAAACCTACCAAACCTGTGCATTGTTGAAAACTAGAGACCTAGGGAAATCCAAGATGGGGTGACTTGTGGGCCTCTTACCAGGTTCTGTTACCCAGAATCCTTTGCAAACCTCAAAACGTGGCAAAAAAAACACGTTTTCCTCACATTTTGGTGACAGAAAGTTCTGGAATCTGAGAGGAGCCACAAATTTCCTTCCACCCAGCATTCCCCCAAGTCTCCCGATAAAAATTATACCTCACTTGTGTGGGTAGGCCTAGCGCCCGTGACAGGAAATACCCCAAAACACAACGTGGACACATCCCATTTTTTGACAGAAAACAGAGCTGTTTTTTGCAAAGTACCTACCTGTAGATTTTGGCCCTAGCACAGCCGGCGCCCAGGGAAACCTACCAAACCTGTGCATTTTTGAAAACTAGAGACCTAGGGGAATGCAGGATGGGGTGACTTGAGGGGCTCTGACCAGGTTATGTTACCCAAAATCCTTTGCAATCCTCAAAATGTGGCTAAAAAACACATTTTCCTCACATTTCAGTGACAGAAAGTTCTGGAATCTGAGAGGAGCCACAAATTTCCTTCCACCCAGCGTTCCCCCAAGTCTCCCGATAAAAATTATACCTCACTTGTGTGGGTAGGCCTAGCGCCCGCGACAGGAAATGCCCCAAAACACAACGTGGACATATCCCATTTTTTTGACAGAAAACACAGCTGTTTTTTGCAAAGTGCCTAGCTGTGGATTTTGGCCTCTAGCTCAGCCGGCACCTAGGGAAACCTACCAAACCTGTGCATTTTTGAAAACTAGAGACCTAGGGGAATCCAAGATGGGGTGACTTTTGGGGCTCTGACCAGGTTCTGTTACCCAGAATCCTTTGCAAACCTCAAAATGTGGCTAAAAAAACACATTTTCCTCTGATTTCGGTGACGGAAAGTTCTGGAATCTGAGAGGAGCCACAAATTTCCTTCCACCCAGTGTTTCCCCAAGTCTCCCGATAAAAATGATACCTCACTTGTGTGGGTAGGCCTAGCGCCCGCGACAGGAGATGCCCCAAAACACAACATGGACACATCCCATTTTTTGACAGAAAACAGAGCTGTTTTTTGCAAAGTGCCTCTCTGTAGATATTGGCCTCTAGCTCAGCCGGCACGTAGGGAAACCTACCAAACCTGTGCATTTTTGAAAACTAGAGACCTAGGGAAATCCAAGATGGGGTGACTTGTGGGGCTCTGACCAGTTTCTGTTACCCAGAATCCTTTGTAAACCTCAAAACGTGGCTAAAAAAAACACATTTTCCTCACATTTCAGTGACAGAAAGTTCTGGAATCTGAGAGGAGCCACAAATTTCCTTCCACCCAGTGTTTCCCCAAGTCTCCCGATAAAAATGATAACTCACTTGTGTGGGTAGGCCTAGCGCCCGCGACAGGAAAGGCCCCAAAACACAACGTGGACACATCCCATTTTTTGACAGAAAACAGAGCTGTTTTTTGCAAAGTACCTACCTGTAGATTTTGGCCTCTAGCTCAGCCGGCACCTAGGCAAACCTACCAAACCTGTGCATTTTTAAAAACTAGAGACCTAGGGGAATACAGGATGGGGTGACTTGTGGGGCTCTGACCAGGTTCTTTTACCCAGAATCCTTTGCAAACCTCAAAACGTGGCTAAAAAACTAATTTTCCTCACATTTCAGTGACAGAAAGTTCTTGAATCTGAGAGGAGCCACAAATTTCCTTCCACCCAGGGTTCCCCCAAGTCTCCCGATAAAAATGATACCTCACTTGTGTGGGTAGGCCTAGCGCCCGCGACAGGAAATGCCCCAAAACACAACGTGGACATATCCCATTTTTTTCACAGAAAACAGAGCTGTTTTTTGCAAAGTGCCTAGCTGTGGATTTTGGCCTCTAGCTCAGCCGGCACCTAGGGAAACCTACCAAACCTGTGCATTTTTGAAAACTAGAGACCTAGGGGAATCCAAGATGGGGTGACTTTTGGGGCTCTGACCGGGATCTGTTACCCAGAATCCTTTGCAAACCTCAAAATGTGGCTAAAAAAACAAATTTTCCTCTGATTTCGGTGACGGAAAGTTCTGGAATCTGAGAGGAGCCACAAATTTCCTTCCACCCAGTGTTTCCCCAAGTCTCCCGATAAAAATGATACCTCACTTGTGTGGGTAGGCCTAGCGCCTGCGACAGGAAATGCCCCAAAACACAACATGGACACATACCATTTTTTGACAGAAAACAGAGCTGTTTTTTGCAAAGTCCCTTTCTGTATATTTTGGCCTCTAGCTCAGCCGGCACATAGGGAAACCTACCAAACCTGTGCATTTTTGAAAACTAGAGACCTAGGGAAATCCAAGATGGGGTGACTTGTGGGGCTCTGACCAGGTTCTGTTACCCAGAATCCTTTGTAAACCTCAAAACGTGGCTAAAAAAACAAGTTTTCCTCACATTTCAGTGACAGAAAATTCTGGAATCTGAGAGGAGCCACAAATTTCCTTCCACCCAGTGTTTCCCCAAGTCTCCCGATAAAAATGATAACTCACTTGTGTGGGTAGGCCTAGCGCCCGTGACAGGAAATGCCCCAAAACACAACGTGGACACATCCCATTTTTTGACAGAAAACAGACCTGTTTTTTGCAAAGTACCTACCTGTAGATTTTGGCCTCTAGCTCAGCCGGCACCTAGGGAAACCTACCAAACCTGTGCATTTTTAAAAACTAGAGACCTAGGGGAATACAGGATGGGGTGACTTGTGGGGCTCTGACCAGGTTCTGTTACCCAGAATCCTTTGCAAACCTCAAAACGTGGCTAAAAAACACATTTTCCTCACATTTCAGTGACAGAAAGTTCTGGAATCTGAGAGGAGCCACAAATTTCCTTCCACCCAGTGTTTCCCCAAGTCTCCCGATAAAAATGATACCTCACTTGTGTGGGTAGGCCTAGCGCCCGCGACAGGAAATGCCCCAAAACACAACGTGGACACATCCCATTTTTTGACAGAAAACAGAGCTGTTTTTTGCAAAGTGCCTACCTGTAGATTTTGGCCTCTAGCTGAGCCGGCACATAGGGAAACCTACCAAACCTGTGCATTTTTTAAAACTAGAGACCTAGGGAAATCCAAGATGGGGTGACTTGTGGGGCTCTGACCAGGTTCTGTTACCCAGAATCCTTTGCAAACCTCAAAACGTGGCTAAAAAACACATTTTCCTCACATTTCAGTGACAGAAAGTTCTGGAATCTGAGAGGAGCCACAAATTTCCTTCCACCCAGCGTTCCCCCAAGTCTCCCGATAAAAATGATACCTCACTTGTGTGGGTAGGCCTAGCGCCCGCGACAGGAAATGCCCCAAAACACAACGTGGACATATCCCATTTTTTTGACAGAAAACAGAGCTGTTTTTTGCAAAGTGCCTAGCTGTGTATTTTGGCCTCTAGCTCAGCCGGCACCTAGGGAAACCTACCAAACCTGTGCATTTTTGAAAACTAGAGACCTAGGGGAATCCAAGATGGTGTGACTTTTGGGGCTCTGACCAGGTTCTGTTACCCAGAATCCTTTGCAGACCTCAAAATGTGGCTAAAAAAACACATTTTCCTCTGATTTCGGTGACAGAAAGTTCTGGAATCTGAGAGGAGCCACAAATTTCCTTCCACCCAGTGTTTCCCCAAGTCTCCCGATAAAAATGATAACTCACTTGTGTGGGTAGGCCTAGCGCCCGCGACAGGAGATGCCCCAAAACACAACGTGGACACATCCCATTTTTTGACAGAAAACAGAGCTGTTTTCTGCAAAGTGCCTACCTGTAGATTTTGGCGTCTAGCTCAGCCGGCACATAGGGAAACCTACCAAACCTTTGCATTGTTGAAAACTAGAGACCTAGAGAAATCCAAGATGGGGTGACTTGTGGGCCTCTTACCAGGTTCTGTTACCCAGAATCCTTTGCAAACCTCAAAACGTGGCTAAAAAAACACGTTTTCCTCACATTTTGGTGACAGAAAGTTCTGGAATCTGAGAGGAGCCACAAATTTCCTTCCACCCAGCATTCCCCCAAGTCTCCTGATAAAAATGATACCTCACTTGTGTGGGTAGGCCTAGCGCCCACAACAGGAAATACCCCAAAACACAACGTGGATACATCCCATTTTTTGACAGAAAACAGAGCTGTTTTTTGCAAAGTACCTACCTGTAGATTTTGGCCTCTAGCACAGCCGGCACCCAGGGAAACCTACCAAACCTGTGCATTTTTGAAAACTAGAGACCTAGGGGAATACAGGATGGGGTGACTTGTGGAGCTCTGACCAGGTTCTGTTACCCAAAATCCTTTGCAATCCTCAAAATGTGGCTAAAAAACACATTTTCCTCACATTTCAGTGACAGAAAGTTCTGGAATCTGAGAGGAGCCACAAATTTCCTTCCACCCAGCGTTCCCCCAAGTCTCCCGATAAAAATTATACCTCACTTGTGTGGGTAGGCCTAGCGCCCGCGACAGGAAATGCCCCAAAACACAACGTGGACATATCCCATCTTCTTTTTTACAGAAAACAGAGCTGTTTTTTTGCAAAGTGCCTAGCTGTGGATTTTGGCCTCTAGCTCAGCCGGCACCTAGGGAAACCTACCAAACCTGTGCATTTTTGAAAACTAGAGACCTAGGGGAATCCAAGATGGGGTGACTTTTGGGGCTCTGGCCAGGTTCTGTTACCCAGAATCCTTTGCAAACCTCAAAATGTGGCTAAAAAACACATTTTCCTCTGATTTCGGTGACGGAAAGTTCTGGAATCTGAGAGGAGCCACAAATTTCCTTCCACCCAGTGTTTCCCCAAGTCTCCCGATAAAAATGATACCTCACTTGTGTGGGTAGGCCTAGCGCCCGCGACAGGAAATGCCCCAAAACACAACATGGACACATCCCATTTTTTGACAGAAAACAGAGCTGTTTTTTGCAAAGTGCCTTCCTGTAGATTTTGGCCTCTAGCTCAGCCAGCACCTAGGGAAACCTACCAAACCTGTGCATTTTTGAAAACTAGAGACCTAGGGGAATCCAAGATGGGGTGACTTGTTGTGCTCTGACCAGGTTCTGTTACCCAGAATCCTTTGCAAACCTCAAAACGTGGCTAAAAAAACACGTTTTCCTCACATTTCAGTGACAGAAAGTTCTGGAATCTGAGAGGAGCCACAAATTTCCTTCCACCCAGTGTTTCCCCAAGTCTCCCGATAAAAATGATAACTCACTTGTGTGGGTAGGCCTAGCGCCCGCGACAGGAAATGCCCCAAAACACAACGTGGACACATCCCATTTTTTGACAGAAAACAGAGCTGTTTTTTGCAAAGTACCTACCTGTAGATTTTGGCCTCTAGCTCAGCCGGCACCTAGGGAAACCTACCAAACCTGTGCATTTTTGAAAACTAGAGACCTAGGGGAATACAGGATGGGGTGACTTGTGGGGCTCTGACCAGGTTCTGTTACCCAGAATCCTTTGCAAACCTCAAAACGCGGCTAAAAAACACGTTTTCCTCACATTTCAGTGACAGAAAGTTCTGGAATCTGAGAGGAGCCACGAATTTCCTTCCACCCAGCGTTCCCCCAAGTCTCCCGATAAAAATGATACCTCACTTGTGTGGGTAGGCCTAGCGCCCGCGACAAGAAATGCCCCAAAACACATCATGGACACATCCCATTTTTTGACAGAAAACAGAGCTGTTTTTTGAAAAGTACCTACCTGTAGATTTTGGCCTCTAGCTCAGCCGGCACCTAGGGAAACCTACCAAACCTGTGCATTTTTGAAAACTAGAGACCTAGGGGAATCCAAGATGGTGTGACTTTTGGGGCTCTGACCAGGTTCTGTTACCCAGAATCCTTTGCAGACCTCAAAATGTGGCTAAAAAAACACATTTTCCTCTGATTTCGGTGACAGAAAGTTCTGGAATCTGAGAGGAGCCACAAATTTCCTTCCACCCAGTGTTTCCCCAAGTCTCCCGATAAAAATGATAACTCACTTGTGTGGGTAGGCCTAGCGCCCGCGACAGGAAATGCCCCAAAACACAACGTGGACACATCCCATTTTTTGACAGAAAACAGAGCTGTTTTCTGCAAAGTGCCTACCTGTAGATTTTGGCGTCTAGCTCAGCCGGCACATAGGGAAACCTACCAAACCTTTGCATTGTTGAAAACTAGAGACCTAGAGAAATCCAAGATGGGGTGACTTGTGGGCCTCTTACCAGGTTCTGTTACCCAGAATCCTTTGCAAACCTCAAAACGTGGCTAAAAAAACACGTTTTCCTCACATTTTGGTGACAGAAAGTTCTGGAATCTGAGAGGAGCCACAAATTTCCTTCCACCCAGCATTCCCCCAAGTCTCCTGATAAAAATGATACCTCACTTGTGTGGGTAGGCCTAGCGCCCACAACAGGAAATACCCCAAAACACAACGTGGATACATCCCATTTTTTGACAGAAAACAGAGCTGTTTTTTGCAAAGTACCTACCTGTAGATTTTGGCCTCTAGCACAGCCGGCACCCAGGGAAACCTACCAAACCTGTGCATTTTTGAAAACTAGAGACCTAGGGGAATACAGGATGGGGTGACTTGTGGAGCTCTGACCAGGTTCTGTTACCCAAAATCCTTTGCAATCCTCAAAATGTGGCTAAAAAACACATTTTCCTCACATTTCAGTGACAGAAAGTTCTGGAATCTGAGAGGAGCCACAAATTTCCTTCCACCCAGCGTTCCCCCAAGTCTCCCGATAAAAATTATACCTCACTTGTGTGGGTAGGCCTAGCGCCCGCGACAGGAAATGCCCCAAAACACAACGTGGACATATCCCATCTTCTTTTTTACAGAAAACAGAGCTGTTTTTTGCAAAGTGCCTAGCTGTGGATTTTGGCCTCTAGCTCAGCCGGCACCTAGGGAAACCTACCAAACCTGTGCATTTTTGAAAACTAGAGACCTAGGCGAATCCAAGATGGGGTGACTTTTGGGGCTCTGACCAGGTTCTGTTACCCAGAATCCTTTGCAAACCTCAAAATGTGGCTAAAAAACACATTTTCCTCTGATTTCGGTGACGGAAAGTTCTGGAATCTGAGAGGAGCCACAAATTTCCTTCCACCCAGTGTTTCCCCAAGTCTCCCGATAAAAATGATACCTCACTTGTGTGGGTAGGCCTAGCGCCCGCGACAGGAAATGCCCCAAAACACAACATGGACACATCCCATTTTTTGACAGAAAACAGAGCTGTTTTTTGCAAAGTGCCTTCCTGTAGATTTTGGCCTCTAGCTCAGCCAGCACCTAGGGAAACCTACCAAACCTGTGCATTTTTGAAAACTAGAGACCTAGGGGAATCCAAGATGGGGTGACTTGTTGTGCTCTGACCAGGTTCTGTTACCCAGAATCCTTTGCAAACCTCAAAACGTGGCTAAAAAAACACGTTTTCCTCACATTTCAGTGACAGAAAGTTCTGGAATCTGAGAGGAGCCACAAATTTCCTTCCACCCAGTGTTTCCCCAAGTCTCTCGATAAAAATGATAACTCACTTGTGTGGGTAGGCCTAGCGCCCGCGACAGGAAATGCCCCAAAACACAACGTGGACACATCCCATTTTTTGACAGAAAACAGAGCTGTTTTTTGCAAAGTACCTACCTGTAGATTTTGGCCTCTAGCTCAGCCGGCACCTAGGGAAACCTACCAAACCTGTGCATTTTTGAAAACTAGAGACCTAGGGGAATACAGGATGGGGTGACTTGTGGGGCTCTGACCAGGTTCTGTTACCCAGAATCCTTTGCAAACCTCAAAACGCGGCTAAAAAACACGTTTTCCTCACATTTCAGTGACAGAAAGTTCTGGAATCTGAGAGGAGCCACGAATTTCCTTCCACCCAGCGTTCCCCCAAGTCTCCCGATAAAAATGATACCTCACTTGTGTGGGTAGGCCTAGCGCCCGCGACAAGAAATGCCCCAAAACACATCATGGACACATCCCATTTTTTGACAGAAAACAGAGCTGTTTTTTGAAAAGTACCTACCTGTAGATTTTGGCCTCTAGCTCAGCCGGCACCTAGGGAAACCTACCAAACCTGTGCATTTTTGAAAACTAGAGACCTAGGGGAATCCAAGATGGTGTGACTTTTGGGGCTCTGACCAGGTTCTGTTACCCAGAATCCTTTGCAGACCTCAAAATGTGGCTAAAAAAACACATTTTCCTCTGATTTCGGTGACAGAAAGTTCTGGAATCTGAGAGGAGCCACAAATTTCCTTCCACCCAGTGTTTCCCCAAGTCTCCCGATAAAAATGATAACTCACTTGTGTGGGTAGGCCTAGCGCCCGCGACAGGAAATGCCCCAAAACACAACGTGGACACATCCCATTTTTTGACAGAAAACAGAGCTGTTTTCTGCAAAGTGCCTACCTGTAGATTTTGGCGTCTAGCTCAGCCGGCACATAGGGAAACCTACCAAACCTTTGCATTGTTGAAAACTAGAGACCTAGAGAAATCCAAGATGGGGTGACTTGTGGGCCTCTTACCAGGTTCTGTTACCCAGAATCCTTTGCAAACCTCAAAACGTGGCTAAAAAAACACGTTTTCCTCACATTTTGGTGACAGAAAGTTCTGGAATCTGAGAGGAGCCACAAATTTCCTTCCACCCAGCATTCCCCCAAGTCTCCTGATAAAAATGATACCTCACTTGTGTGGGTAGGCCTAGCGCCCACAACAGGAAATACCCCAAAACACAACGTGGATACATCCCATTTTTTGACAGAAAACAGAGCTGTTTTTTGCAAAGTACCTACCTGTAGATTTTGGCCTCTAGCACAGCCGGCACCCAGGGAAACCTACCAAACCTGTGCATTTTTGAAAACTAGAGACCTAGGGGAATACAGGATGGGGTGACTTGTGGAGCTCTGACCAGGTTCTGTTACCCAAAATCCTTTGCAATCCTCAAAATGTGGCTAAAAAACACATTTTCCTCACATTTCAGTGACAGAAAGTTCTGGAATCTGAGAGGAGCCACAAATTTCCTTCCACCCAGCGTTCCCCCAAGTCTCCCGATAAAAATTATACCTCACTTGTGTGGGTAGGCCTAGCGCCCGCGACAGGAAATGCCCCAAAACACAACGTGGACATATCCCATCTTCTTTTTTACAGAAAACAGAGCTGTTTTTTTGCAAAGTGCCTAGCTGTGGATTTTGGCCTCTAGCTCAGCCGGCACCTAGGGAAACCTACCAAACCTGTGCATTTTTGAAAACTAGAGACCTAGGGGAATCCAAGATGGGGTGACTTTTGGGGCTCTGGCCAGGTTCTGTTACCCAGAATCCTTTGCAAACCTCAAAATGTGGCTAAAAAACACATTTTCCTCTGATTTCGGTGACGGAAAGTTCTGGAATCTGAGAGGAGCCACAAATTTCCTTCCACCCAGTGTTTCCCCAAGTCTCCCGATAAAAATGATACCTCACTTGTGTGGGTAGGCCTAGCGCCCGCGACAGGAAATGCCCCAAAACACAACATGGACACATCCCATTTTTTGACAGAAAACAGAGCTGTTTTTTGCAAAGTGCCTTCCTGTAGATTTTGGCCTCTAGCTCAGCCAGCACCTAGGGAAACCTACCAAACCTGTGCATTTTTGAAAACTAGAGACCTAGGGGAATCCAAGATGGGGTGACTTGTTGTGCTCTGACCAGGTTCTGTTACCCAGAATCCTTTGCAAACCTCAAAACGTGGCTAAAAAAACACGTTTTCCTCACATTTCAGTGACAGAAAGTTCTGGAATCTGAGAGGAGCCACAAATTTCCTTCCACCCAGTGTTTCCCCAAGTCTCCCGATAAAAATGATAACTCACTTGTGTGGGTAGGCCTAGCGCCCGCGACAGGAAATGCCCCAAAACACAACGTGGACACATCCCATTTTTTGACAGAAAACAGAGCTGTTTTTTGCAAAGTACCTACCTGTAGATTTTGGCTTCTAGCTCAGCCGGCACCTAGGGAAACCTACCAAACCTGTGCATTTTTGAAAACTAGAGACCTAGGGGAATACAGGATGGGGTGACTTGTGGGGCTCTGACCAGGTTCTGTTACCCAGAATCCTTTGCAAACCTCAAAACGCGGCTAAAAAACACGTTTTCCTCACATTTCAGTGACAGAAAGTTCTGGAATCTGAGAGGAGCCACAAATTTCCTTCCACCCAGCGTTCCCCCAAGTCTCCCGATAAAAATGATACCTCACTTGTGTGGGTAGGCCTAGCGCCCGCGACAAGAAATGCCCCAAAACACATCATGGACACATCCCATTTTTTGACAGAAAACAGAGCTGTTTTTTGCAAAGTGCCTACCTGTAGATTTTGGCCTCTAGCTCAGCCGGCACCTAGGGAAACCTACCAAACCTGTGCATTTTTGAAAACTAGAGACCTAGGAGAATCCAAGATGGGGTGACTTGTGGGGCTCTGACCAGGTTCTGTTACCCCTAATCCTTTGCAAACATCAAAATGTGGCCAAAAAAACACTTTTTCCTCTCATTTCGGTGACAGAAAGTTCTGGAATCTGAGAGGAGCCACAAATTTCCTTCCACCTAGCGTTCCCCCAAGTCTCCCGATAAAAATTATACTTCACTTGTGAGGGTAGGCCTAGCGCCCGGGACAGGAAATGCCCCAAAACACAACGTGGACACATCACATTTTTTCATAGAAAACAGTGCCTACCTGTGGATTTTTGGCCTCTAGCTCAGCCGGCACCTGGGGAAACCCAGCAAACCAGCACATTTGTGAAAACAAGAAACCCAGGGGAATCCAAGATGGGGTGACTTGTGGGGCTCTGACCAGGTTCTGTTACCCAGAATCCTTTGCAAACATCAAAATTTGGCCAAAAAAACACTTTTTCCTCTCATTTCGGTGACAGAAAGTTCTGGAATCTGAGAGGAGCCACAAATTTCCTTCCACCCAGCATTCCCCAAGTCTCCCTATAAAAATGGTACCTCACTTGTGTGGGTAGGCCTGGTGCCCGCGACAGGAATAGATCACACAACGGTCAATGTTGGTCCTTACATGAGGCAGCTGTTGACCCTGGGGTGATCCATTCCTGACGCAGGCACTAGGTGTAGGCACTCAAGTGGGGTAATGTTTTTATCAGGACAGGTGAGGAATCACTGGGTGGTAGGAATTTTGTGGATCCCATCATATTCCTGTAGTTTGTGTGATAGAAATGCAAGAAAAATAGAGTTTTTATTCAACATTTCAGCTTTGCAGGGTATTCTGGGTAAGAAAACTTTGGGGAATCCACACAAGTCACACCTCTGTGGACTCCGACGAATGTCTAGTTTCCAGAAATGTTTGGGTTTAGTGTGTTTCTCTATATGGCCGCCGAACCCAGGACCAAAAACACAGGTGCCTGCCTTACAAAACCAGTTTGTTTTGCGATAGAGAATTTTGATGTCTCCACAATACGATTTGGGCGGTGGAATTTGGGGCTGAACTAAATTGGGGAGCTCCCAAGAGAGCACTCTCTCTCTCTCTCTGCTTGCCGCCGCATTCACCTGCTCTCTGGGTTGGGCTAACCCACTATTACCCAGTTGCACTGACTGCTTGCGAAGGGACAGCAGAACTGTCCTCATCACCTCCCTCATAATGTACTGGAAGAGGAGTTATCGAATGGGACTCCTCCGACTGAAAAATCACTCCCAGAGTCTGCGCCATTGTCCTATCCCTCAGATGCTGTCTCAGTATCTGATGTCTCAGTCTCTGATCCTATGTCAGAGCTGTCCTCTATAACCCGAGTGCCGGCAGCAGTCATCCATCAAGATGCCATCTCTGCTATTGGCTAAACTGTTGCTCTAAAACACTAGCCTACGTATACAGACACAAAATCGATGGTGTGTGTGAGATACGTGCAACAGTAGAGGCCACCTTCCTGCGCTTCTTCCCTCAATCAGCACGTTCTTTCAAGACACTCAAAAAACACCTTGTCATATTCCATTCGTCACAGTCTTTAGCACTTCCTGCGCCCAGTCCAACAATCATGGCTGACTTTACTAATGTACTCAGCAATTGACATAAAATACAGATTTGCTCTTTGCAGTAGGCATATAAACCTTCTGCGCTTCTTTATGGCACTAAAACTGCCACTAGACAAAAGTCTGATCCTTTCGTAGCAGAAACATAATCACAATACTTACTTGACTTTTTTATTGCTGCCTAAAAGCTACAGGTGAAATGCGTCAGTTGAAGTATGTGCATTGCTTTGAAGACGCAAGCTGCAACTGCAAGACAACTGGTGGCAAATCTAT
Source organism: Pleurodeles waltl (assembly GCF_031143425.1). Lineage (NCBI taxonomy): Eukaryota > Metazoa > Chordata > Amphibia > Caudata > Salamandridae > Pleurodeles > Pleurodeles waltl. The sequence continues at coordinate 426,260,794 of NC_090447.1, read as the reverse complement.
ATATATATATATATATATATATCACTTTTATATGTGGGTCTGGTTTTCCTGGGGGCCGATCGCAGCTCCCAGGGAAACCACACACATATTGACAAAAGTGATATATATATATATATATATATATATATATATATATATATATATATATCTCTACATAGATATATCTATAGATAGATAGATCTATATATATATCTATAGATCTATCTATAGATATATCCATGTACATAGATATATCTACATATATAGATCTATATATATATAGATCTTTTTTTTGTTGTTGTTGTATGGTTTCCTTGGGGGCCAAAATGGCCCCCAGGGAAACCCTACAACAACAAAAAAAAATATTGCCCCCACAGGGGGTCGCCCTGCCCACGGGCGACCCCCTGTCCATTTATTTTATTTTATTTTTGGGAAAAAAATTTTTTGCCGAGGGGGCGCGATCGGGGGCCAGGAAACAGTTTCAGAAGGCCTCGTAAGAAAGGGGAGGCTCTCCCCTTTCTTACGAGGCCTTCCCGAATGTGGGGAAGGCAGTTTTCCCCATCGGAGCAGGAAGCAGCCGCAAGGCTGCTTCCTGCTCCGATGGGGAAATCAACTTTGTTACGTCAGCCGTCACAAAGGGGCGGGGGGAGACACGGAAGAGCTTCCGTGTCTCCCTGTGGTAAAAAAAAAATAATAATAAATCCTCGGGTGCGATTTATTAACCCCCTCCCTGGTGTCGGCCACTGGTCGTGACCCGCACCTGGGAGGTAGTGCGGGCTTCGGCCAGTGGCCAACGCCCGCATTGAAGGGGTTAAGCATTATGAAGCCACTGGAATTAAATGAGCTATGTGACAGCAGATGGAAAAAAACTCCTCAATGAAAACCCTACATACAAAAGAATGGGGATATCTTATTGGCACTACGATTAACATTGCTATTACAAATATCTGCCAGTGGAAGAATAGAAGACCAGTCTTCCTGGATAGGATTACAGTATCATCACAGATAGTGCGCCACACTTTCATTACTTTGTTTTGCCTGCCATTTAATTGAGGATGATAACCAGAAGAAAGAGACTGTCCAATTCCTAATCCCTTACATATTGTCTTCCAGAAATGTGACAGATACTGAGTCCCTCTGTCTGAGAAATGTATAGGAGGCAAACCATGAAGAAGAAATATATCAGCCAAAAGCACTGGGTCATTTCTTCGGCTACGGCTAGCTTTTGGAATGGAGGAAATTAGATTGTCTTTTTAAAAAAAAGTGTTTGCTGCCTCCGTTATTGTAGGAGGCTGGCCTGGCTTATAGTGGGTACCTTGTGGTACTTACACCTTGTGCCAGGTCCAGTTATCCCTTATTAGTAGAATAGAGGTGTTTCTAGCAGCTCAGGCTGTTAGAGGTAGCTATGGCAAAGCAGCTTAGGCTGAACTAGGAGACATGAAAAGCTCCTACTATACCACTTATATCCTATAGCACTATATCACAAGAAAACACAATACTCAGAGTTACTAAAAATTAAGGTACTTTATTTTAGTGACAAAATGCCAAAAGTATCTCAGAGGATACCCTCACTTAGGAGGTAAGTAATATACACAAAGTATATGTACACAAACCCAAAACAGGTAAGTAACAGTAAGAAAAGTAGTGCAAACAATGTAGAATCACAATAGGATGCAATAGGTAGACATAGGCCTAGGGGCAACACAAACCATATACTCCAAAAGTAGAATCCGAATCACGAATGGACCTCAGGCCTATGGGAGGTTTAGAGGGTCGCTGGGACTGTAAGAAAACAGTAAGGGTGTCCAAAATACCCCACCCCAAGACCCTGAAAAGTAGGAGTAAAGTTACCCTACTACCCCACAAAAACAGTAGTCGTGATAGGGGATTTTGCAAGAACCACAACTGCTACCAAAGCACTGAAGACGGATTCCTGGACCTGAGGACCTGTAAAAGATGGGAACCAAGTCCAAGAGTCACGCAAGTGTCCAGGGGGAGGCAGGAGCCCACTAAACCCCAGATGAAGGTGCAAAACGGCTGCCTCCGAGTGGAAGAAGCCGTAGATTCTGCAACAACGGAAGGTGCCAGGAACTTCCCCTTTGGTGAGAAGATGTCCCATGGCGTGCTGGAGGATGCAAAAGTGTTCCCACGCAGAAATACCGCAAACAAGCCTTGCTAGCTGCAAGAGTCGCAGTTGAGGATTTTGGGTGCTGCTGGGGACCAGGACGGACAAGGATGTTGCCCTTTAGAGGAGGAGACAGAGGGAGCGCTCAGCAACTCAGGGAGCCCCAACAGAAGCAGGCAGACCTGCAGAAGTACCGGAACAGGCACTTAGAATATCTGAGGACATCGGTTGACTCGGAGTCACAAAGGAGGGTCCCACAACGTCGGAGTCCAACTCAGCGAGTTGGGCAATGCAGGACGGAGTGCTGGGGAACTAGGGTAGGCTGTGCACAAAGGAAGTCCTGGAAAAGTGCACAGCTGCCAATCATGCAGAACACAGGTTTGCTGTCTGGCGTGGGAAGGCAAGGACTTAACTCCACCAAATTTGGACAGAAGGGCCACTGGACAGTGGGAGACACTTGGACCTAGCTCCTGTGTTCCAGGGACCACGCTCGTCAGGATGAGAAGGGACCCAGAGGACGGTGATGCAGAATTTTGGTGCCTGTGTTTGCAGGGGGAAGATTTCGTCGACCCAGGGGAGATTTCTTCTTGGCTTCCAGTGCAGGGCGAAGGCAGACAGCCCTCAGAGCATGCACCACCAGGAAACAGTCGAGAAAGCCGGCAGAATGAGGCGCTACAATGTTGCTGGTAGTTGTCTTGCTACTTTGTTGTGGTTTTGCAGGCATCCTGGAGCAGTCAGCGGTCGATCCTTGGCAGAAGTCCAAGAGGGAAGTGAGGAGGAACTCTGGTGAGCTTTTGCATTCGTTATCTGAGGAATAGCCCAGAGGAGAGAACCTAAATAGCCAGAAAAGGAGGTTTGGCTACTGAGAAAGGAGGCTTGGCTACTGAAAGAGGTAAGAACCTATCAGGAGGGGTCTCTGACATCACCTGCTGGCACTGGCCACTCAGAGCTGTCCATTGTGCCCCAACACCTCTGAATCCAAGATGGCAGTGGTCAGGGACACACTGGGGGAGCTCTGGGCACCTCCTCTGGGAGGTGCTGGTCAGGGGACTGGCCACTCCCCTTTCCTTTGTCCAGTTTCGTGCCAGAGCAGGGCTGGGGGATTCCTGAACCGGTGAAGACTGGCTTATGCAGATTCCAGAGGCTGGGGAGGCTACTCCTCCCCAGCTCTTCGCACCTATTTCCAAAGGGAGAGTGTGTAACACCCTCTCTCAGAGGAAATCCTCTGTTCTGCCTTCCTGGGACTGGGATGCCCAGGCCCCAGCCTGGCAGAAACCTGTCTTAGGGGTTGGCAGCAGCTGCAGTGGAGACCCCGGAAAGGCAGTTTGGCAGTACCCAGGTTCTGTGCTAGAGACCTGGGGATGCCTGAAATTGTCCCCCCAATACCAGAATGGTATTGGGTTGACAATTCCATGATCTTAGACATGTTACATGGCCATGTTCAGAGTTACCATTGTGATGCTACAATGAGGTAGTGACCTATATGTAGTGCACGTGTGTAATGGTGTCCCCGCACTCACAAAGTCCGGGGAATTTGCTCTGAACAATGTGGGGGCACCTTGGCTAGTGCCAGGGTGCCCACACACTAAGTAACTTGGCACCTAACCTTCATCAAGTGAGGGTTAGACATATAGGTGACTTATAAGTTACTTATGTGCAGTGAAAAATAGCTGTGAAATAACGTGGATGTTATTTCCCTCAGGCTGCAGTGGCAGTCCGGTGTAAGAATTGTCTGAGCTCCCTATGGGTGGCAAAATAAATGCTGCAGCCCATAGGGATCTCCTGGAACCCCAATACCCTGGGTACCTAGGTACCATATACAAGGGAATTATAAGGGTGTTCCAGTGTGCCAATGAGAATTGGTAAAATTAGTCACTAGCCTGCAGTAACAATTTTAAAGCAAAGAGAGAGCATAAACACTGAGGTTCTGGTTAGCAGAGCCTCAGTGATACAGTTAGGTACCACACAGGGAACACAGATAGGCCACAAACCTATGAGCACTGGGGTCCTGGCTAGCAGGATCCCAGTGACACATATCAAACATACTGACAACATAGGGTTTTCACTATGAGCACTGGGCCCTGGCTAGCAGGATCCCAGTGAGACAGTAAAAATACCCTGACATATGCTCACAAACAGGCCAAAAGTGGGGGTAACAAGACTAGAAAGAGGCTACCTTCCTACAGTTATCACATGGTATTCTTCAGAATATGAAAAATCTGTAGTAAAATTTGTCAATATCCTATGTTTTAGTTCAAGTACTACCAGTAAAGGCTGCAAAAAAACAAAATGCTTAGGATGATAGGACTTATATTGAGCAGAAATGAGCAGACAAGAATATATTCATAGACATCAGAATGAGTAGTTGGCCACCAAAAGGATTGTAAAACCAAACCCAAAGTAGTCTTCATTACTTTAAACTGTAGTTCCTCAACAAATAGAGATAGCATGATAACAGAAATACACTTCATTTGGTCAAGCTAAAGGAGTCTTGAAATGAAGATCTTGAAAGACTCCTGAACTGTTCTTTAGCCAGAACGTGTTGTAGAGGGAAACTGGATGGTTCATATGTAAGGACATTTTCAGGAGATCAGTGGGGAAAAACGTCTACCAGTACATTTTTGTGAATCTGCAATGTAAGTAATATAATTATATATAGAATGCTGATCGTGCTAGATGGCTGGTTCTACATTGAACATTGCAAATTACTGAATGTCAAATTGTTCTTCAGACCCCATAAAAAAAAACCTTCATTAACAACAGGCCACCTTTATATCCAGGAGATCTCTCTCCAGCACTGAATAATTTTGGTCAGATTCTGACAAAGACATGGGGTTTGTAGAATACTGGAGGTTCATTACCATCATCATTGCCTTGCTTCTGAAGTAAAACTGCTCCTACAGCTCTTTCTGAAGCATCTATCTCCATAATATTCTTCCTTGCTGTACAAACATCAGTTTTACTTAAGTAAAGGTTCTGTCAGCCACATCATTCCAACAAAACCTCTTTTTAAAGTAACTTTTGAAGGATTCGAGTAATTGACCAGTAATTTCTGTAAAGTCTTCGATAAACTGTCAAGAGAAAATTGTGAACTTAAGAAACTTTGCTTTATTTAATATTTGCAAGGGATGGGCAATCCAAAGTAGGAGATACTTTGGTATAATCTATAGAAAGCCAGCAGCACTTACTCTAAATCCAAGATATTCAACTTCTTCCTTTACAAACATATTTCTCTGGTTACCATATAAATGCTGTAAATGAAGCCTAGACAGTACCATACCAACATGTTTTGTTGTTCTGTAAGACTCTATGGATACACTAGAATGTCATCCAGATACAACAGGACAAACTGATTCAGCATATCCCAGAAAATGAAGTCTATAATGTGCTGAATTATAGTAAAAACATCACACTGTCCAGTCATCAGACAAAATTCATAATGCCCGAAAGGAGTGCTGAAAGCTGTTGAACAGTTTCCGAAATGTTTTTCACACAGGGCAAAGACAATGCAATGTCTTAAATGTTGATTACCCTTTGTCACCAAAAAAAACAATGGTGCACCAGAAGGTGATGAAGGGGTGAAAGTAAAATTAGCCACTACAATCTTAGAAGTAGCTCATTTCATCAGATGTTGACCAATAACTTCCTGAGCCCTAACGATGGCCATGGCAAAAGTGTGAGCACAAAGGTATATTATAAGTTGACCTGATGATTACTAGCATTAATTAAAGAAGACTCAAAATAAGGCAGCCCAAAACGTGTAGAATTTAAAATGTAAAACTGAGCTAAAATGGAGAACCAAAGTGGTACAAGAAGACCTCATAACAGAGCCTTACACCTGTCTCCTTTTCAGCTGAGAGTTTTAATTCCAGATTACAAGGCTTTTGTGAAAGTTGAGTAGCCCACTTAAAGCTTCCTTCTATGCCCTTCATAACTCTTGTAATCACTTTTAAATTAACAGATTTGAAATCCACAAGTGTTGGAAAAGAAATTGGTGCTGCAATCAAACAATGCATGCCTTAATTTATCTCTTCTCCTAACACACAATGAAACAAAGTTGTCTGAGTTCTCTCAATCCTGGCAGTTTCAGAAGCCAATTGCAGAAAACAAGTCATGTAAGTCAAATCATCCACAGTTCCTTTCAGAAAATAACAAAAATCCTTTTCAGCAGAAGGCTAGATGCCAGGCTGTTTAAGTACTTTCTTAAAAGATGCCAAAAAGGCATCAGAGGACTGCAAAGAAGCCTTATAGTTGACCATCAAAGGTGTTGGAGTTGCACAGTTACTACTAAGGAATTACAGATGGAAGTAATGAAGATGTATCATGACTCTGCTGTTACTGGCTACAGAAATGTTTAGACTACTTTGGAGGCAACTAATCCAATAACCCACCTTAGTTTGATTTTGGTTAAACTAAGCAGGACTAAAAACAAAAGGCAACATGTTTGAGTGTTGAATTGTCTTCCAGTGGCGCTCGCCCCGTTATGCCCACTGAGGAACAGTTTGGGGAATTGACCTGCTTGGGGATCCCTGGATGGTTCCCCGGGGACTTTTATGAACTAGTATTTGACTCCGCTCACCTAGCGTTGCCCTTCAAGAAGTCAGGAGGCCATGGGGCCAGAGAAGTGTCGTAGGGAGGGTGATTTGCTGATTGGTTGTGGAGGGGCAGAGCAAGATGCCCCCACCACCACAACAAAGGGACCAAGAGTCAAGCAGATGACAGGTCAAAATAATTGGAGTCGTTAAAGACCCAGCTTGTTGCCAGAAGTGCTTTTATAGGACAGAAGGCCAGAGGAAAATGCCCCCAGTGACTAGGGCTGGCCACCAGGACTAAAATGAGCCCATGTTTGCTGCAACTGGGCTTGAGAAATGGGCCCGCAAAATATGGCCCCATGAACGAAAGAAAATGAAGAGGGAATAAAAAGCCCTATTTTCCAAAATTCTCTATGGGGTGGTCCAATTTCCTGGTGCTTGGCACATTCTTGTTTTATGTATTTCTTGGAGAGAAGGGCATGTGTCCCCCCCCCTCACTGAGCACAGTTTCTCTCTTTGGCCTGCAGCCCCCTGAGGGCTGGTGCAGTATGGCTGGGGTCCTGGAACCGTATCTCTGGGATCCAAATCTGAGAAGAAGGAGAGGGGAAACACCCCCATGCCTCACCCCCACATGGAGGTGTGCTGTCCCATGCCTGTGTCTGGGGAAAGTTGATGCACACCGAAGCAGCACCCCCATTACACTCGGAGTAGGTATAGAGAATGATGGTTGTGGTTTCTGTGCTAGCACACTAGTAGTGACCGCCTGATGGGAATCCTGCTGGGACAGCTGGGAGTGGGCTTCCTACACTGCCCAAAATGTTTGCAGCACACGGGTGCCTGATGGGCACAGGTACCCAGCATTTAAAAATAAAGACAGAATAAAAATGCTGCAGTAAAAGGCCACTAAAGTAAATAGAGCAAAGCAAGACGCTCATATAATATTGATAGAAACAGGTGAGGAGCATTGCATAATGCACTGCATTGGAGCTAATAGGCATATGTATTTGCTTCTGTGAAGTCCCAAAATGAGCAGGGGCACCACCAATGTTTTCCAAGTGTGTTGTGGGGGGTGTGGGACTGCAGGAGATGCAGCAAATCCCCCGTCACATTGCCCTTAAAAGTAGCCCTAAGTTATCAGAAAGCTATAGGCATGCCTCAGGAGAGGTTTTGTATTTTTTCAAAACTCTCCCTGAGTCTGTGCTTTGGAATATGGGCTTTAGAAGGCAGAGTCCTCTAGTGGCTGGTCTTAAGGCTGAATTTTGTGGTATAATGAATATTAAAGAAAGACTCAGACACATGTTTTAGATTTAAAATACTTTATTGGCAGAATGGTAACAAAGAGTGTAATGATAAAACTTGCAATGAGTCCTTATGACTAGTGGTGTTAGGCCGATTGATTTTAATGTTGCTTCAATGTTACATTGTAACATGTGGCTTAATTTCTTGATGTGGCTTTTCCGTCACAAAGCCAGTAGGACTGCATTATTTAAAACTGTACCTCCTTATATTGTGATGATGCATCTGGTATAGGTGCGATGTAATATGATTATAGGGTTCCACACCCATTAAGAGTGAAATGTGATATGAGGATGTCACAAAAAATACTTCCATCTACCTAATATACATATTTGTAATTGAATTCACAGTATTCAGTAGTGTGTGTAAAATAAAAGTAAGTTTTTCTTTTTAAAAGAAAAAGCATTGACTGGACAGATATTTATTGAGAGCTGTTGCGTGCCAGCAGACTGGAGTTACTAGCCCACACAAGTTCCCCTGCATAGGCCTTGGACTGCTCTGCTCTGCTACCCTGAGAGCGTCAAGTGTTACAATGGGATATTTCACTGCCTGTCAAAAGAAAATTGCGGACTTATTACTTGTGAACAATTCACATCCTTAAGAAACGGTAACACAATTTCTTGTACCCTTTAATTGTTGATGTGTTGAATGAGTAACACAAATTTTATTTCTCTGTGTTTTCTGTTTTAGAATCTGCATAAGTGCAACTTTAATGTGTTCTCACTTTATGGTATTAGTTACTTGAGTGAAGATCCAGAGCTTTCATTTTAGAAGTCTTTTCTCACTGATAAGGGGCATCTACACTCTGGATGGATTGCGTTAAATTCTGTGTGTGTCTCCTATGATAACAAGGACAACAGGAAAGTGGCTGCTGGAAACTAAGGGAAGTCCATGCTGAGGCAGATGGACCTAACACTCCAGTGGCTTAACACACAGGAGCTGGACATATAGCAGGCATTGTTGCAATCACCTCAGTTGAACAAAGAGACCCACAAACTCCTGAGTGGGTGCCATTTCACACTATGTACACATGCAGATGAATAAGGGTGGAATATGTCACTTACAATGTTTGCGGTGATGTCCTAAGGCAGGGAAACTGTTTAATTATATTTGCTCTATAACTTTGATGTGACGCATGCAATCACAGCAATGGGAGTGTGTTCCATGCAGTGTGCATCATGACTTGAAAAGTGGTGGGAGAAATGCCTATGATCATCAAGTTTGTTAGGTAGGTTTTAATCAGTCGCCATACAGTATATGCAAACAAATTATGCTATAACTTCCACTTCTGATGTAGCCCCAAGAGTGCAACTGCACAAATGGAGGAGAAGATAGAAGAGTCCTTTTCTGTGCCAAACAAGAGCTTTGCAGATGAATTTATTGTATGTGGTCTGCAATATCTTCAGGGTTGATAAAGAGGACAATATGCAGGGGAATATCATCTTCAGCCGTTATCTTTTATGTCCCTTGAATAGTGACAGTGAATGAAGGAGGCATTTTCAAGCCCTGTCTTTGCAATAAAGTGGCTGCTTGATCCTCTAGTACCCAAGTAATCATAGTGGTTTAAAAATAGAAGACTTTTTATAGTAGTGCTGTAGTTTCTGTGTGTTTCAACATTCCCATTTTGTATATTAGCAACATGACATCTGGGTGTTTGTCCCTTGTGTGTGTTGCCTGTCCATTGTTGATGAATATTGAGTATTTTCTAACATGTTTGGATGCAATGTGAAACTCTTTGGGACCAAAACACAAAGGTAAACCTATGTGCACAGATCTCCGTACCTTTAGATTCATACCTAGGGGGAGATTCCCACATGTATGAGATTCACCAATTCGGTGCGGAGATCTCCATCTAGGTATAGACTTAGGAGTCCCCACTCTTCTAATGAGGAGATGGGGCCCACTATGAAGACATTTATGATCATAAAGTTACTACATGTAACATTACACAATTTTAGGAAGTGCTCTGCCTCGGAAGCAGAGACCGCCACACCGGGTAAGAATAACTGTTAACAAAAATAAATAGGGAAACAACATACCTTACCAACAACCCACACAACTGTCATACATTATGCCAAAAAATAAATAAATACAGCCAACATCCTTACATACCTCCTCTACCTCCAGTGCTACCTCACTAACAGGGCTCAGCACATCAGCTGCAGATTCCAAAATGCAACCTACCCTACTTAAGAGGATGAGGAACTTCACTGAGGCGGACACCGAACTTGTAGTTAGCATTAATTTGGATCATTAAAGGTAACTACATGGTCTGCTTCCCTACAACCACCAGTTGAGTGCTTATGTGGAAATGACTTTCATGTGTTGATTGGTGCAATAAAGTCCACTCCCAATGGCAGTATCAGGCTTTTAAAAACTATACTGTATTAAAAAATTAAATGAATAATTGTATAACATATTATGTATAATGTATTACTAAGGAGTGTTGACATTTAAAATAAGAAAAAATAAGAAAAACATTGAAAATAAAAAACAAAATTGTTAACATTTAACTCTTCTTTAATTTTAATTTTATTTTATATCATGTGGTGTTTACAGTACCGTTGATTGGTCGTATGTGGTGATTGACTTACTCCAAGGCATTCTTGGAGTAGATCGAGCTTGTTTTTTCAGTAATGCTACTGTAGTAAATGTTGGTGTAACATTTGTGAATAGCATTATTCTTACTCTTTTATGGATGTGTTTTTGTATTTGCATGTTCCTCTCTAAACCCCTTCTAATTCACTTCAACACCTCCTTGTCCCTAATACACATGCTACTGAAATGTGTAGCTCTAGGAAGAGGCATACGAGTTAGAAGAAGTGGAAGCAGAGAAGTTAGCCTGATATTTATGAATAGCACTTGTGAGTGATAGAAGAAGTACTATTGAGTACTACATCCTGAACTCAGAAATGCCGGTTTTATAGGCCCTTTATGTACAAGTGAAGTGTTGTGTGCAGCAAGGAACATATAGTTATGGTACACCAAGGCACAGGCAATGCTACTTACTCCACTTTGTGTGTTTTGTGTCCCTTATTTGTGTTTTTGTATTTTGTTCGCAAACTCTGAAAATGGGGCAAAGTATTTAGAGCAAATTGAAACTCAACGTGTCTGAGTGGCATGTTGTGTGAGTTACAGGACATGTGATTATGGCCCTCCAAGGCACTGGCTTTGTGCATGCTTACCCCAGCATGTACGTAGTTTTGCCCATTATATGTTGTTTCTCCATTGTGACAACGGTGAAAAGTGTTTCTTTTCCAAAGTGAATCTCAATATGTTCCTCTGGAGCATTGTGTGCAACATGGGATGTTTGATAATGGTCCACCAAGGTGCGGGCTTTACTAATGTTTACCATGCAGGTACACCAATCCGAGTTGAGTCTTTCCTTTTATTTTCACATTTATATTCTGTTTGCTAACATACACCACTATCCAGCATACATTCAAATATCTGCACTCGCACATTCAGAAGTTTGTGAACTTTTGGAAAAATATACATTTTTTGACACATACACTTGAACTTCACATTTTGCGTTCAATGGATTTCAATGCTTTTTTAACGTAAAGTAGGATGTCTATCACTATGAACCGTGAAGGGGTGGGTGCTGGGCATGGTCAAAGTCCCCTCAATGCACAACCACTTGCAGCACACAGCCTTTGACCATACGTAGTGTGGTGTTGGGCCTTTGGTCATGTGCGGCATGGGGGTGGCCAACACCCCATTAATTGACTATGTGAGGTAACAATATAAAGGGTGTAATTTTAAAGGGGAGGGAGGCATGGGGCCATGTAAGGGCCTTGAGACCTTAAATCCCTGGGGCAGATTTTTCTTTGTTGGGGTAGACCCAGTGGATGGAGTCATGCCAAAACACATTGGTCACATCTGTGTTTCAATTTGCGATTTAGAAAATAAAATGAATATGAAATATTTTGAGGTGGCTGGAAATTTAAATTGGAGTCCTTGCCAGTGATCTGTTACCAGAGAGGGTGACAGCATTTATATATATAGATGGATGGATAGATAGATAGATAGATAGATAGATAGATAGATAGATAGATAGATAGATAGATAGATAGATAGATAGATAGATAGATAGATCAACAAAGGCTAGCAGACTAGCTTACAGATAGATCATAGTACTCCATTCATCAATGGTTTTTATACCTGTATCAACTGAGTCACATTTTGCTTTTCATTTGCACTTACTGCAAGCAAGTCATTTCTGATCTAAGTAATTTATTTTGCTCAATACCTTGCCATCTCAATTTAGATTCAGTATAGATGTTGCCAATGCAGTGTGAAACGAGTGGGGCACTATCTGTCTTACAGCAAATTGTGCTTTTATGTTGTACAATGCATTGACATAGTTTCTTTATTCTGGCCATAGATGCCCGTGGAAGAAGTTCACTGGGGCACGAAATGGCATATACCACATTGGCGGATTTACAATTATTGTATTGTTCCAAAGTGTGTGTTGTGGTCCGTTGTGTGAATTCTTCTGTATTTACAATCTAAGCAAACACACCAAAGAACTGTGACAATTAATTCAGCTGTGTGTGATTGTGCTTGTAGCTTGATTACTACCAGGGTACAAACACATAGCTCTTCTCAAGTGGACCCTAAGATTATTTCCACTTTTATAGGAATAACAACTAGTCATTAATAATTAACTATTAACTTTAGTAACTATTTTTGTGACCTTCTTAGAGCAAGGACTAACTGTAGCAACAGAAGGGATCTGGGTGTTTTTGGGTGTTTCATGTGGAGTTAGAAGTACTTCTCGAGGGCAATACCAAACCCTTTTGAAGAATCTGGTTGCAAGATCTTTTTGTGAAACAGTGACTGCTTCCCTGAAGTAGTCATTTTCTCATTTACAATTTCTACATAATTTTGGAAACTGGCCATATGGTAACCAATCTATAAGACTTCCATGGAGATTGCTTGCATAAAGTAGAAGGGAGGTGCTTTCTGTAGGCTTATGGTACAAAGTGGTTCTCAGAAAATCGTCTTCTCCACTGGGAGCCAATGTAAGACATCCAAGGCTGCAGATAAAGAAGCATGCAGGTTTGGCTGCCGCATTTTGAATGCACTGTATATTCTTCGCAACTCCGACAGATGCACCCACAAACAGGGAGTCACAGGAGACAGCATGAAGAGGACAGGTGGTTAGCTTGTCTAGCTAGGGTGAGATTGTCATACAGAAAGAACCCAGATGTTTCATGGAATTTGTAGGTTCAGTTAGCACAGGCTAGTCACTTGCAACATATTTAATGGACAGGCTACAGTAGGAGAACTGTGATTAATCCATGGAAACTCAGTGTTTTTGGAGTTAAACTTCAAGGCATTAAAACCGGGCCAGTAGGTAACAACAGACATTTGAAGATCAAAGGATTTGGTAGTTATGGGCCCAGGGGATTCATTGCGATAAACAGCAAGGGATTGCTGGCATAGTTCATACAGCTGAGTCTAAAACATCTTATTAGTGTAATGAAAGGATGGATGTTAATACTGACTCTGTACTCCTTCCTTGCAGCTTCATATGCCAACACACAGGGTGGATTTTTTGGCCGATCTTACTGGGTACCAGTGTCGGTTCTTGGAATGCAAGCTACAAGAACTGTTGTTCTACCACCACTGCTTGCCTCCAAAGTCAGCTGTTTTGTCAACATAAGGTTGCATCATGTGGCTTCACATTGTTAATTCCAGTGTCAATTTCGACAAGCTGAGCAGATTAAAGGCATTATTGGTTCAAAAACATGCACACTCACCTCTTTCTGTAAGTCGTATGACCTACAAGTGGCAGGATCAAGAGCTGAGGTGCAGTCCTTATTGAATACAAACTTCCCAAAACCCTTTGGTGAATTGGTGAGTCGTATTTTCAAAGCATCTAATACCATAGGGATTGTACACTTTTTAAGACTGTTGGGTCTAGATTTGTAAGAACATTTCAGACTATTATTGGAAAAATACCATCAACCATTCACTCATTGTTTTCTAGTGTTTTTGGAGGTTTCCCGATTGCCTTGGCATGGTATCTTGCTGTTTCTATTGTTGGTTTGAAACAGCCGCCCCATCTCAACCAAACAGAGTGATGGAGCTTTCACCAGCCCAACTATATTGTGAATAGGGGTGGGCGGCTAACTCCCCTCCTCCGGTGGAATTTCTGGAGTTTTGCCCACATGCAGAGTTTGGCAAAAACTCTGCCATCCACTGTGTGTCAGAGTTTACTACCCACCAGTTCTTGGCAGTGACTCTTGTTTTAGAGAAATCCTGTCATGGGTTTATTTCCCTGCAGTTAGGAATGAGGTCTAACTCTGTACAAGAGATATCTGGTTCTGCAGGTCAAAATCATAGAGCCCTAGTGAGACTAGGTGGGATTGGCCGTGATGAACGAAAGCTGCTGTGAACTATACAGCTTTTTTTATGCAGCGCTTCATATGCAATCACACTCTCACACACACACACACGTTCTGTATACGGATTACTGCATGGGGTATGTTGCAAATCTGATCATTGGGCACTTCTGCCGATGAAGCTCTACAATCATGCTACGCAGGCTCCTGTTTTTGCAGAGCATTTTCCGTCAACAGTAAGCATTCAACAGAATGCTGTTCGTCAGAAAATAATTGTCTTTCGAAAACAGAGACAAAGCACTTTCTTCTTGCCTTGACTCTCACCTTTATTCAGCTAAGTTTTATAATTTGCAATTGACGGAGAAAAAAAGAGTTAACCAAAAAAAAAAAACAGAAGTAGCATTGCTGTTCTTAAAATAACATATTGTATTACAGTAATTTATGATTAACCCATTCAGCCGCACACACACAAAGATGCCCAGACACGGAGAATCACAGAGGCAGAAGTCTGACAGCCAACTGAAATAACAACATTCAGCAAGCAATCATGCATATCTAACAATTTTTGCATATTTGTTTACTGTGTCTTCAATAACGCACACACATCACACAATCTGACAGAACTGGATGGCAGACGAAACATAATTAATTTGAAACATTTCTATATTGTGGAAGGGAGCAGGAGAGGAATATATGCAGCGGACTGGTTAAGTAATGTCACATTAGGAAATGGGTGGAGATTCAGAGAATCGGGCGCAACTTTTACACATTCTGTTTCATTGTTTTTGTAACAAGTACATGCTGGTGGACTGTATATAACTGATTATTTTGGCCAGCAAACCAGTAAGTAATTCCTTTTGAACTCCTAATTGCGTAAATGTTGCAACCACTGACCTCTGAACATGCAGCGCCTCTTTTTCCAGAAATGCATGCACAACTTCTACAAAATGTGTTTAACTGTGTGAGAATAAGAGGGAATCTCTTAGAGTACTGCATATTTTACTAACCCTTTAAATTACAGGCTATGTTTTATGCACGTATGTTGTTTGCTGGTGGGAGTTGGCAGCAGTGCTGCTGTACTGTATATAAGCGCCGCATGGCTGATGCTGCCACCCGTACCTGAATCAAGGGGCACTCGTAGAAGGCGAAGCCCGGGTTTATACCGCCACTTCCTTGTACTGTGACTGTCTTCTTGGAGGCAACTCCGAGTACAGTGAGTTCACAAAGTACAAACTCTTCTCTGCAATCTTCAGACAAAGTAGGAGAGGACTGATTGCAGCAATAACACAGCACACCAGAATTCCACTGCAAACTCAATGGAATTCTGCAGAATAATACTCAGCGAGTTCTGCCCACCCATGGTCATGAAAGCAAAATGCAGTACTTTGGAATATCACTTTTGGAAGAACTTGACAAGGACTTGTCATTATCATTTTGACTGGTATCCAGCTGTGTGCAGAGAATGCAATGGAAGTGTGTCTTGTTCAGCAGCAAGTTCTTTCTATGGACAAGAATCTGATGATGTTCCCGATGTGGGTTCATTCCCGGAGTTCCCCGGTATATGGCACTGCATGGAAAGCTGCTCCCTCAGCTACAGCTGAGGCTATGGAACATGTGTGCTTCTTTGACCTTTTGGGTGAGACTCTGGTGTTTATATCGTCTTCTGAAGAACAGTCTCTCTTGAATTCCATCTCCAGGAATTACCTCATGCGGGATTCCAATAACTTTTAATTGGTACTATTTTTTCCAAACCAAGAATTGTTTTCGGTTGGGCCACATCCTTTGGGTTGTTTTGCTTGTTGGCTCTGACATTTTCATAATTTTTATACCTTTTATATTTTTTAATTTGTAGGTTTATACTGTGTTTTTAAATAGCTTGTTCCTTTTAAGGGGGCATTAGAATCTGCACTCCTAATCTGGCAAGGGGGGGTGCTGGGTTGGGTACCCCAGCTCACATTTTATTCATTTTAGCAAGCCTGCTTTTAGGAATTGCTTTATATATTTTATCAGATGCCTCTTCTAGGAAGGCAGAGTTCACGCTGCACATTTTATCAGCCATTGTGCAACATGTAATCTGGGCCTTTGTCCAAGGCTGCAATGTACTGTACATTTTATGCTAAGTTGTATTGCCAACCCAGGAGCCATACCTTTACATCAGGCCTGTTCTCTGAACACTGTATGTGTCGGTATAGGAGGGTAGAGGGCATTATGGTCATGACAGCCCTGCGGTGTGTACCACACTGCAGACAGCTTTGTTGCTCCTGGCACTGGCTTCTCAACTTTCCAAGAGGATTGCCATCCAGACAGCAGGCAGACCCCTGCTATTCTATTCAGGTATGGGGCTAGGGCTAATCCCTTAAATCGGGCCAGGAAGAAAGGTTACAACCACTATGGTCTCAGATTTATACATAAGGTTTTGGTAGGCATGTCTACAATATCCAGACTCTCTAGAATCACACAAAATTATTGTAATGATGATTACTGTGTTATGTTTCACCTGCCTTATTATCACAGCACATGCTTTTTACACTAGGATGCAATTGCTTTAATAAATACATTGAAATACATTGAAATCCAGTTTGCATTTTGTGTCTTGCCTTGGCATGCATGAGTACCCGAGTGAAAGGGGTATGATTTGTTTCCACTACTTCTTTGAGGAGTCAGAGTGCCAAGTTCAGGTTGTGACAAATCACCTTTAACCCCTGACAGGTTTCAAGGTTTCAGTGAGGCACTGTGAGTTAGCCAGGAGTTAAACCGACAGCTGCCAAACGGTGTGGGGTTGACTCAGTCTCCCACATTTGGTGGTGCCGCCGCCCTAAACACACAGTCTTATTATCAAAATAGGAACCGCATAACACACTGGCTGACACCTATCCATTAAGTAGGATTTACACCACACTAGGGCCCATATTTATACTTTTTGACGCTAAACTGCGCTAACGCAGTTTAGCGTCAAAAAATTTAGCGCCGTCTAACGCCATTCTGAAGCGCCATGCGGGCGCCGTATTTATGGAATGGCGTTAGCCGGCGCTAGCAGACCGGCGCTGCCTGGTGTGCGTGGAAAAAAAACACGTAGACCAGGCAGCGCCGGCGTAGGGGGAAAATGGCGTTAGGGCGTCTTAAAATGGGGCAAGTCAGGTTGAGGCAAAAAAATCGCCTCAACCCGATTTGCGCCATTATTTTCGCCGCCCAGACGCCATTTAAATGACTCCTGTCTTAGTAAAGACAGGAGTCATGCCCCCTTGCCCAATGGCCATGCCCAGGGGACTTATGTCCCCTGGGCATGGTCATTGGGCATAGTGGCATGTAGGGGGGCACAAATAAGGCCCCCCTATGCCACCCAAAAAAAATTAAAAAATATAAAAAATTATACTTACCTGAACTTACCTGAATGTCCCTGGGGTGGGTCCCTCCATCCTTGGGTGTCCTCCTGGGGTGGGCAGGGGTGGCAGGGGGGGTCCCTGGGGGCAGGGGAGGGCACCTGTGGGCTCATTTTGAGCCCACAGGCCCCTTAACGCCTACCCTGACCCAGGCGTTAAATAGTGGCGCAAATGCGGGGTTTTTTGACTCGCCACCTCCCGGGCGTGACTTTTGCCCGGGAGTATAAATACGACGCATTTGCGTCGCCGTCATTTTTTTAGACGGGAACGCCTTCCTTGCATCTCATTAACGCAAGGAAGGCGTTCACGCAAAAAAATGACGCTATTTGCCCATACTTTGGCGCTAGACGCGTCTAACGGCAAAGTATAAATATGGCGTTAGTTTTGCGCCGAATTTGCGTCTAAAAAAACGACGCTAATTCGGCGCAAATGGAGTATAAATACGGGCCTAGGTCCCCTTCACCAATATCAGCCTGCAACAGTCTGAATAGAAGGAGTGAGCGTTATACTGTGTTAAAAGCAGCTGAGGCCACCAGATTTGCCTCATTTGCTGCCTGATGTGGTACATCCAGAACAAACACCATAGCTGTTTCTGTAGTACAGTCTTATCTCAACCCTGACTGTACACACGCTAAGCTGTGATTATGTTCCAAAAAACAGACATCAAATAGTTCACATGCTTCTCCAGGATATCAATAGCAGAAGGAAGCAGCAAAGTTGGGCTATATTTAGAAGACATAGGCCCTCATCATGATTTGGCGGTGTTTTCAAAGACCGCCAAAGCCATCAGTGCCAAAATACCGCCAGTGCGGGCAGTCTTAAGACCACTCTAATATGACTGATCTCTGAATTCCGCCCAAAATCAGGTGGCATTCCAAGACCAGTCATGCTTGTGGGCGGCACAGAGGTGGTATTGCCACCAGGCCAAAAAGAGTCAGCACACCGTATTACAACCCGTAATAAAGTGTGGTGGTGTCCAGATGGTGAGGCGCTGCCGGTGGTGGAAGCACCAGGACCTGTCCCTTCCCAAACAACTTCCTCGATGGACAAGGTAAGTGGATCATCTGACAGGGAAAGATGGGAGTGTGTATGTGTGTGTGTCTGCGTGTGTGAGTGCATGCGTGAATGTCATGAATGCGGGGGGGTGTTTGTGGGTGTGTGTCTGTGTGTGTGAGTGCATGTGTGAATGTTGTGAATGTGGTGGGTGTTTGTGGGTGCATGTTTGCGTGTGTTAGTGATTGTGGATGGGGAGGGGGTGAGTGGGTGTTTGTAGATGAGGAGGGGGTGAATGAGTGTTTGTGGATGGGGAAGGGGGTGAGTGAGTGTGGATGGGGAGGAGGGTGAATGAGTGTTTGTGGATGGGGAGGGGGTGATTGAGTGTTTGTGGATGCGGAGGGGGGTGAGTGCATGAGTGCGTGTGTGAGCAATTGAGTGAGTGCAAATGAGCGGATGGAAGGGGTGAGTGCGTGTATGCGTGTGCATGTCTATGTATGAGGATGGGGAGGGGGTGAGTGTTTGTGTAAGTGGACAGGGGACGGGGGAGGGAAGCTTATGTTTGTGAGAGTAGAGAGAGGGAGAGGAGTGCATGTTTGTTTGAGTGGCCGAGGTAGTGTTTGTGTAAATGGACGGGCGGGGGTTGAGTGTTTGTGTAAGTGGATGGAAGAGGTTGTGAATGTATGTATGTGCTGGGGCGGGGGTGTGAATGTATGTATGCTCTGGGGGAGGGGTGTGTGAATATGTATCCGCTGGGGGGGGGTGAATGCATACATAAGCGCGGTGTTTGTGTATGTATGTTAGTGTGAATGGGGGTGTTTGACGCGAGTGCATGGGTGAGTGGGGCTGTGTTTGTGAATGGGAGTATGTGAGTGTATGTGTGCAGGAATGTGGACGTGTGTGCGAGTGTATCCTGGCTACAGGAATGTTTATCCAGCTTTTTCTGGTGGTGCGACTGGCAGAAAAATGCTGGTTGTCTCCTGCCTCGTCATACCACTAGCAGTATCACGCCATCTGCCGTGCTGGAGGTGGTCACCTCCAGTCTGGCAGAACGTGGTAATGTGGCGGGACAGGTAGAGGCTCAGCGGTTTGTCCAAACCGCCAAACTCCTAATTTGGTGGTATTCGCCACCGGCCCATCGACGATAACACCACCACCTCGGCCCTGGCGGTCTCATGACCACCAGGGTTGTAATGAGGCCCATGGTGTGGTCCATGTTAGGTTTCTTCGGTAAGGGTACGATAAGCGCCTTTGTCCAATACACCAGCACAGAGGCTTTCACTGGAAAACAGTTACAAACCTCCCACAAAGGATGTGTCAGTTCAGTTTTGCAGCTTTCCCCACATTGGGAGCAATTGGATACAAGAATTATCCCTTCATTCTTCAGGTTTTGGCTTTTCAGCAGTAATTTGGGGAAATAGGGAGGAGGTAGGGCAGTAGGAACACAAGTCCTAACCCTGTCACTCAAGTGGCTAAGCTGATATTGAAGCCTGCTTCATTCAACACTTTTGAGTCTCATTCGTTCTCGTGCTTTCTTCCTCACACCAATTTATAAATGCCGCCCGCTGTTTAATATCTATTTTATTTCTAGGATCCTTTAAACATCTTTTCAAGTTGTTTATGTCATTTAAATCAAAGATTCCTTCCTCCAGAAAGGATTTCTTTCCATCTTCACTAGTGAGAAACACTTACTTTTTCAAAAATCTGCATGTGCTTTTTCTGCACTGGTGGTAAGGGTGGGGGTTCCCTTTTCTGAGGATCTTGGTTTTTAGAATTTCTAGCCCTATTTTCATATTTTTCTACACTCTTCTTCTTAAAAATACATAAAGGAATCTGCCAGCCCTGTGCTGCAGCTCATCACATAGAAGAAGGTAGGAAAACAAAAAGCGAGAAGGGAGGGATCTTAAAGTTATTTCTGTAACTCTTCAGTGGAAGGTAGCGGAACGTATCTTCTACCCATTCACACCAACCCCTTGTGTTATTTCCAGTGATCACTGTGAGGCTAGTAGCAAGGCTGTAGGGGCTGAATCACTGACCCTCATTTTCTCTGATATTTCCCTCACAAATTCATCCTTCGAGGCTCTGCTCTAGGGCCCTGACGCTCTTGCCCGTCTTCTCCTATTCAATATTACTTCTAGGGCCCACTTGCTCTGTACCAGGAATTTCACTCACATTCGTTCTCTTTCATGGAACTCCTCCAAGACCTACCTATCCAACCATAACACTTCAAAGATACCCTTTGGGCAATGATTTATTTATATGAAAAAAATAGTTGAACTCCAGTGCATTGGATCTGGTACATGATGGAAATCAATCTTCAGGAGACAGAATATTTTTTATTATGACACTATTTATTGCAAAAAAATCCTTAGAAATACAGTGAATAAAAATATACTTATCATTAACCCCACCCATCAACCCTTATGAACATATCACACAATCAAACATACATTTAGTACAAAATAGAACACAGGAAACAAAGGGAAGATCAGTAACATTGAGAGGACATAAAATACAAATGTTTTCCTCAGTGTACTCAAGGATGAGTAACCCAGGAGGAATATTCCCTGAAATACTCAACTTCTCCAATGTTAAAATTAGTCAACACTTGGTACCCTTTGCAGTTTGCATAGGACCATCAACATGGCTAGGCGAAGGGCATTACATATTTGTTCTCTGAAAACTGAGAAAATAAAACTTTTCACAATCTGCATTACTTCCTGTCATTATAGAAATTCCAATTACTGCATCAACATATTGTTGATTGAAAGGCGCATTTGCTACCTGCCCAAACCAGTTTCAACCATCGCCTCCTACCCCAACACCACAAGAATAAACATGCACAGACTTTGCAAGCACTAATCCTGACTGTGCTAATATTGCCTGCTTTGTTGGGTGGCTGAGTGCTGGGTCGCCCTTCACTGTTGTTGCCTTAAAGAGGCTCTCACTTACCTTTAGCGGCTAGGTTCTTCAATCAATCAAGGAATTTGTAAAGCGCACTACTCACCCGTGAGTGTCTCAAGGCGCTGAGGTGGGGGGGGGTTAGGTGCTGCTACTGCTCGAAAAGGCAGGTCTTGGGAAGTCTCCTGAAGGTAAGAAGGTTTTCGGTCTGACGCATGTGGGTGGGAAGAGTGTTCCACGTCTTGGCGGCGAGGTACAGTGCAGTCCAGCATTCCTTCCTCTCCTCAGTTCCATGGTCACATTCTTCACCCGATTGTCTGAGACGAGCACAAACCACGTGTTCAAGTCATGGTTTATTCAATGTAATAATAAATGAAGTACAAATTGTTAGGTAAATCAATAACCTGTCCCAGCAGTGAGCATCAAAAACTAACCTTGCCTCTATTTCCATGACTTTTATATGTTTCTACATACATTGCCTTGAATGAAGCCCTTGTGAAAGAAACTGAACCCTATATTAGCAGGGGTGCAGCTTATCATGAGAAGAGCAAAACACCCTCGGAAAACATACAATGAATATGAACTCTCAGACACTGAGTTAGTCATTAGTGAATCCTCGGTCAGAGATGGCAAATATGAGAATGAGACTGTGTGTACATCAGAAGTGATGGAGCTGAGAAGACCTGTGTACTGTATTGGTGGTTGTAATGCAAAATGTAAAAATTTGACACATTTTCACACTAAGATACGCTCATATATGCAGTGACTGGATGGTGTTGTTAGTCCATCTAACTGCACTGATTTCAATCAGAAAATCCAGAATATTTCTCCAGAGTCCAATAGTTGTGTCCATGGGCAAAATCTTCTTGACTAACAGCAATGGACTGCATAGTAAAAAGGATTGGCTTCAGGATGATCAAGACTTTTATTTTATTATTTATTGATGAGTTGTGATTCTTGAAGCTTGGGCAGTAGGCATTACCCTTTGGTTAACTTAATGGTTTATTCAGTATTGTCATTAATACGGTATTACACAAAAGACAAACACTGGTTGGCCTCTAGCATGTTGCCTTATGAAAAATATTCTTACTGTGATAGAACTGGTCACAGATGATGTTTGTAAAAAGTATTCACAAATGAGGCAACGTTTAGATTCACAATAGAACCCCCCTGCATTTGTTACTGCATGTTTGATTTCAGCTTTAACAATGAGTGCTCATAAATATGAGCTCCTGTGATAAACAATCACTTAGGATATTGGAAGCATCCTTTATAATTTTCTTGAATTGTCTAATATAGGAGCTTTGCTTGTATGAGGTATTTGCTGTTAGGTGCTAAGTGTTGATAATCTACAGCAAACTGGATTCTATTACATTTGTTTCTGCTGTTGGTATTCAAAATAAGCACTTCCCTGGGTAATTGCTAAGATTTTGAGTTTTGCTGCTCCATGTTATTCAAACATTAGCCAAACATTTGCAATTGTCTAACAAGCTCATGCATGTTATTTCAAGTGTCCTCTTTAGTGCAGGTGATTCAGTGCTTGGCTGTAGATGATGCTGAGTTTAGAGTGGCGTGGTTGACATGTGGTCCAGTGTGTATATATAGATCACAACCTTTCAGCTTGTTTATAGGTGAGAGTTGGAATCTTGGAAATTACCATATTTTTACATGGTATTCCCTAGATTTTTGCCTTCACTACTCAATCTTTGCTGCACCTGGTTTAATTGACATTAGGACTCTGCATACTTTACTCCTGCTAACCAGTAGTAAAGTGGGTGTGCTCACTCCCTGCAACATTGAACAACTGGTATACACCTAATTGGCACATTTAATGTACTTCTAAGTCCCTAATAGAAGGCAAAACCTGTAACCAGGGCCTGTAAATCAAATGCTTCAAGTGGGCAGCAGCACACATTGTGTCACCTAAAGTAGCACTGTGAAACGTCCTAACTCTGTCACTGCAGTGTAGAGTGCAAGTTTAAATTGCAATTTTGACCTGGCAAAATAACGCTTTTGCCATGCCTAAATATTCCTCTTTAATACCTATAAGTCACTCCTGGGGAAGGCCCTAACATCATATATAGCAGGGCGGATAGTATTTAAAAAATAGGATATGTGTTCTTAAGTTTTACATGTCTTGACAGTGAAAACCCCTTTTGTTTTGCACTACAGCAAGGCTTGCTCAATTGACTAACACTGGGTTTGTGTTTCATTTTCCATAATCTGAAGAAGGGACTGGTATCCTTCACAAACGATGGACAATGCTGAAGAATGGGCTGGTTGTAAAGGCAGACAGACATTTTATCAGTGGTTGTGTTGTTCCCAGAGGTGATAAGCACAGCTCGATTGTTCATCTCGTGGATTTTGAGAAGCATTTATAACATCCTAAACCTAGGTCATGGATGAGTAAGCATGTCTACTGTTGTTTCATTGAATAGAGTCAGAAAGCTTTATTTTACAACTGGATTCTTTGTTTCTTTGTTAAAATGTTCTATGAGATCTGTTTCTAACTGTTTGTAAGTACTGGGATTGATTAGCTATCTCAATCTAGTTTCAGTATTCACTGCTTATGGCAACCACTGCACCACCTATGTCTGCTGATTTTATACTAACCTTTTCTTTCTTTTTAAGTATGGTCCTCAAATATAGACTGAAAGTAGAGGCTCTTTCAAAGGAGGTTAATTGCAGTTTGTGATAGAAGATCTCCTTTTAAGTAAATAACTGTGTCTAGTGTCTGAGGGGCACTGCAGTTGATTAGTGTGCCATAGTTTGTTTCCCATCAACCCTTTTGTTTAGTTTACATTGTTTATCTACAATAATTAATTTGACAGTTTCATACCCAAAAACAAATGTTTGATCAAGTGGTAAGGCAGAAGAGCAGGTATACGAAATCTTAACTCTAATAGTTAGCAACCATTCCTTTCTATAGGAGCTGAAACCAGCCCAAACTGTTGAAGAGGGGACTTTTACACGACAGTAGCTGATTCACTGATAGCATGGCAAACTAGCATTAAAATGTTCTATAGCTCAACAACTCGCAGATGTGTTGCCAGTTTATTTGAAAAAAATTATTTGGTATTACTTTGCAACACAGCAGCTACATACCACGGGGAAATGATCCCCAGCACCAGCACCTAAGTATAACGTTTGCAGGAGTTTGACTTTCATCTAATTTTATAATCTGCAACAGGTGTCCCTTTCTCTGTACAATCACACCCACCTCAATAGTAGAGCTTTTCAGTTTGTGAAGCGCCTGCAAGTTGTATGCTGAAAAGTCAATGTTGGAGAGAATTGTGGGCTACTGTGCAAATAATTCTAGAATCAATATGTGTATTGGAAGGAATTGAGCTCTTCCAGGTTAAATGTGTACCAAATATTGATAAATACACTGGCATTTCAACTGTGGAAAACTATAAAGATAACTTCAATTACCATCATGCACTGACGTAGATGTTAGAAGAAAGGTCATTTTCTGGAGCATAAAATTAAAAACAAACTTCTCACTGCAGCCAACTTACTAGCCTTGTTTTGGTTATTCCTATTCCGCCTTAATATTTGTTTAAAAACATAGAAATTCACTTAAAATCACAGTTTTAGTTCTGTTATGGTAGAACATTAAAAGTGAAAAACCACCAAAATTTGCAAGTGCTAGTTAGCCATGTAATCCTTAACTTGCACAGTAGCCATCTAGGCCAAAACTTTATTATTAAAAGCAGTGCTCAGGACCTCAACCTTCTTCTGACAAATGCAATTAAAAAATGTAAGAAATAATCTTACAAATATGATTGCTATTGTATTACCCTTAACGCTATGAACAAGTCGACTATGAATGTGATATTACCTATTGAGTATGTGTTGTTATTTAATTATGTTATGCTTTTAGTTGTTATTACTTGTTGGTATGAATATTGTGAATTCATAAACATTAAATGGCTTGTGCATGAAATCTATTTTGATTTTAGTTTTTTGTTAAATTTGGGTCAACAAATGGTCTGAGAAACTGGGTTTGCAGCCTTTTGTGGACTAATTGTTGAGATACGTCTATTTTTCAAAGTTTGATTGACAGGTCAGCTCAATTTGAGGCCTCCAAAATCACTTTTCTAAAGCTAATTTCTCAAAAACTACCGAACTGAATTACATCACACCAAGCAAAGGCACTTTCTTATGTAAAGTTCTCCTTTCAAGCCACATTGTTGTAATTTCGACCAGCTATTCTTTCAATAGTTCAGTCAAAAGCTTACTATGGGATTTGAATGGGAAATGTCACTTTTTTCACCCCTTCTCCTTTATTTTGATACCCACTTAACAGACCTCCACAAACTATGCTATGTTGAACATAAGCCTGAAAAGATTTTTTTTTAATGTTTCTTGCAGATTTGTCAAACAGCACCAAAGTTATTGGCGAAAAAATTGGGTTTTGATGGAAGGTTACACCTACTCACGGCCATAGAGGTGCTATTGCTGCTTCTGTAATATATATGTGCGCGTAAAGATAGATAGATAGATAGATAGATAGATAGATAGATAGATAGATAGATAGATAGATAGATAGATAGATAGATTGATAGATAATTTTTAGCGTGGGCTGCTTTAAAAAAAGTATGCATGGATGTCAGCTTGATTCTGGAAAGATTAGTGCAGATTGATCAAGATAGTAAAACTTTATATGGTGAACCTAAAATGTATTTCCCATTCAGGATTTTTGTTAGCCACTACAGGAAAAAGCCACAATTTGAACTTACACCATCCATAGACATGTAGGTCATTATTTACTTCACTGTGAGAGAACATAAAATAGAAATGGCCCAATAGCATGTTATTTAAAGCACTTGTAGTAACTGTGTACAGAAGTCAAACTCAATGTTTTACCACAATACAGTGAAAGTAACAAGAGAAAAACACAGTTCACTGTGTACTCAGTTTAAATGCTAAAATGATTTCACAAAGGGAAGACAAATCTGCTCATTGTCAGGAGACCTGTACAATATGAGTGTACCTGATCCTTTAGATTTAAGCCCATGCATCAGGGTTTAAAAAAAACAAAAAAACAAGTGGACATGAAAAAGGCCACGGCATGAACAATTTGTATTGTGATGTGCTTAGTGTGATAGGCAATATAGGCAACTGACTACCATTGTTGAGGGAAGAAAGGGGCATCATAACTCTTTCAAGGCTTCACTTCTCCTCACTCAAGACCCCTTCTCCACAATAGCATATTACTAAGCCGGGGAGAAATTTTAATTTTGCCTGAGTAATTGGAGTAATTTTGGTCATTTTGCATTACCTTTTTGATGCAAAATGACCGAAAATTACTTGATTACACCTGTTCGCATAGTTATGCATAATTTGGCACAAAATCTTACTGCAGGATCACAGGAACAATGAATTTAGCGAGCATGAGTGGTTGCTTGTTGGTGCTATTCATGTTCTGTTGCATTTAGCAATATGTTCTTAACATGATATGCATTGTCAGGTCATTTCAGACAAGAGTATTCATTTTACCGTAACAAAATAACGCTAAATGCTGGGTTGCACTCCTTGTGTAATTTTGCTTAATCTTGCATAATTAGGCTACAGCAAATTACGCGAGATATGTCCACCCCTACATATTACACTCTGCCAATCTGAATCTAATGGATGATGGAAAACAAATATCCTGTAATTCTTTGCTTTGCTGATAATTCAATCACCTTTTTGCAAATTCTCTGGTGACTTGTTGACCTATTCTTTTGTAAGTGTAAGCACATACTGCTACTTTGTTTCAATCAAACATTCAAAGACATAATCTGTCTGTTCATAGACTGCTAGTAACCGCATTTTCATTTTTTGATTATCGATGTAATAGGCGTATTGACTTTGTCATCATGTGAATGTACCAGAAAAGAAATTGTGTCCTATGACATATACTAGCATCGCAGTTCGATTCTTGTGTCCATTGGCAGTCAAAATTTTTGTAAAAGACGTTGTTACATCTTGTGTTATAATTTCCCAATTTACAGGATTTTACTATCATGTAAATGTACTAAAGACGACAATGTACAGGAGCACAGTTTCCTGGAGCACATTGATAATGGAACATTCTGGAAAAGGTTTATTGCAATTTGATAACGTGGCTGCAAGTAAAATGGATGCTTGACTGAGTGCTCACTATATTCCTAGCGAGGCACTGGCATTCTAGTTTGTTATATTGTAGCATTAGTACGCAATTCTCTGACTAGTTCACACGCCCAGCGGGATGATGTCATTCCGATGTGCTGCACTGTTGCAGTAGTATGTTACTCCCTGGTGGCTATCTTAGAAGAGATACTATGGCCCTCATTACAAAATTGACGGTAAATGCCGCTAACCGCCGTGCTGACGGCCGGCAACATGCTGTGACTGCGGCAGTATACCGCTACGGGTATTATGACCCACACAGAGAAATCTGCCACTATACAGACACCTAAACAAGTCCACCAGCCCGAAGGTCAGTGATAAAATGGCGGTACCAAAACGTACACCGTTACTCCAACAGAAATACACCCACAACATCATGACCCACGAATCACTGAGGCATTCAACCGCCGTGCTCAAAATACACACACACCAACACAACTACACCACATTGGACACTTCAAAATACACACACTGGACACACATACACACACCACACCCACACACCCAATACAATATAAAACACACACCCACAATACCCACAACGCCTTATGAAGGCATCATTCACTGAGAAAGGATACTTGGCATTGAAATGGGAGATGTACTGGTCCGCCAAACACACCATCTGCACATTCAGAGAGTGAAAGCTTTTTCTATTCCTGAACACTTGTTCATTTCTCCGGAGTGGGGGACAAATGCAATATGTGTACCATCAATGGCACCAATAATGTTGGGGATATGTCCCAGGGCATAAAAGTCAGCCTTCACTGTGGCCAAATCCTCCACCTGGGGGAATACGATGTACCTGCGCATGTCTTTCAGCTGGGCAGACAACACTCTGGTCAGCACGTTTGACAACATTGGCTGAGACATCCCTGATGTCATGGCCACTATCGCTTGGATGGAACCACTTGCCAGGAAATAGAGCACTGACAGGACTTGCACAAGAGGGGGGATACCTGTGGGGTGACGGATAGCTGAAATCAGGTATGGATCCAATTGGGCACACAGTTCTTGGATTGTAGCCCTATCAAGTCTGTAGGTCAGGATAATGTGCCTGTCGTCCTTTGTTGCCAGGTCCACCAGGGGTCTGTACACAGGGGGATGTCTCCATCTCCTATTCATCCTCAGCGGTTGAACTCTACGGCGAGCAGAGGGTCATATTCACACAAATGTTGAAATTAAAATTCATTTCTTCCTTTACAGAAACAGTATGTGAACTTGAGAGTCAGTTGATGTGCCAGTGTCTGCTGTGATACAGTTAGGTGCCATGGCCTGTGCCGCCCTGAAATGGCGGCTGCCTGACCTGTGAGGAGAGACAAGTGGAAATGAGGTAATTCCACTGGCGTTGTGCGCCAATGCGGTCGGCGGTCGATGACCGCCGTGCAACTTCGCATTGGTTATCATTGGACCCTAGCACCTCAGCCACCCAGTCCACGGCCACTGTGGTTTCTGCAGCTGTGAGAGGCTCCAAGAAGGCACCGTCAGCCCAGCCAGTGTGCCAGCAACACCTGCCAAGGCCAAGAAGGGTCCGCCACCTGGCAAGGGCAAGAAGGGGACAGCAGCCAGCAAGGGGAAGGAGGCAGAACCAGCCAGCAAGGGCAAGTCAAAGACTCCAGCTGGCAGAAGCGGGGAGGCACAACCATCTGCCAAGGGCAGAAAGGGGCACAGAACACCAGCCATGGCACTTCAGCTGTCCTAGGCTGCAGGTCAGGTGAAGGCCTGGAGGCTACCACCACCACTGCCAGCACGCCAACTGCACCGCGGCCAGCACTCCACCTGCACCGTGGCCAGCACCGCCACCTGCACCGTGGCCAGCACTGCCACCTGCACCGTGGCCAGCACTGCCACCTGCACCGTGGCCAGCACCGCCACCTGCCCCGCCACCAGCAGCACCACTGCCAGCAGCTGCAGCCCCAGTGGGCAGCTGTCCGAGGCTGGAGGTGAAGTCCTGGAGGCTCCCACCACCACTGCCAGCACCGCCACCTGCCCTGCCGTCAGCAGCACCACTGCCAGCAGCAGCAGCCCCAGTGGGCAGCCGTCTGAGGCTGCAGGTGAAGGCCTCGAGGGTCCCACCACCACTGCCCACACCACCACCTGCACCGCGACCAGCACCGCCACCTGCCCCGCCGTCAGCAGCACCACTGCCAGCAGCAGCAGCTTCAGTGGGCAGCCGTCCCAGGCTGCAGGTGAAGGCCTGGAGGCTCCCACCACCACTGCCTGCACCGCCACCTGCAGCGTAACTGGCATACACTGAGCAGCCATCACCGCCGGAGAGCAGTGTGTAGTGTCGACTACATGGGCTGCAGTGCGTCCTGGCCCCGGCAACACCTGTCGGTGTGACACCCAGGTGAGAGACTGTGACCTTGCCCCATCCAGGATGAAGCACACTGGGCACAAAGCCCCCTCCAGAACCACTTGAAGAAGGCATCCACTCAGCCCCTCCTTGGCAGGATGAAGCACACTGGGCACAAAGCCCCCTCCAGAACCACTGGAAGAAGACATCCACTTGAGAGACTGTGGCTTTGCACTCCCCAGGACCAAGCAGTGGGCAACCCACCCAATAGAAAGACTGTGGCTTTGCACTCCCCAGGACCAAGCAGTGGAAAACCACCCACTAGAGAGACTGTGGCTTTACAATCCCAAGGACCAAGCAGTTAGCAAACCACCCACTGGAGAGACTGTGGCTTTGCACTCCCCAGGACCAAGCAGTGGGCAAACCAACCACTTGAGAGACTGTGGCTTTGCACTCCCAAGGACAAAGCAGTGGGCAAACCACCCACTTGAAAGACTGTGGCTTTGCACTCCCCAGGACCAAGCAGTAGGCAAACCACCCACTAGAAAGACTGTGGCTTTGCACTCCCCAGGACGAAGCAGTGGGCAGGGAGCCCCCTCCAGGCCAGTGGAGTTATTCCAGCTGAGGTGCCCCCCATTCTCCTTCACCCTGAGGTGCCTGTGTGTTTTCGACCTGATGCCCCTGCAGTGTTCTCTCCGCATTGTATATATTGTACATACTGTTTATTTCTTTCTGAACATATTTCTAATAATTACTTATATTACACTCATTTTACTCCAGTCCTTTTGTCCTTGCGTTATTCCTGAGGGTTACAGGGTGTATATGTAATGTTGTTGCATCTATTTGTGTGTATGGTGTTGGGGGTGGAGGTGGGGGAGGGGTGGGGGTGTTGCGTGTTGTATGTGTGTGTCACTCTCTTTCCCCCCCTCCCCTGTGTGCTAGGTGCAGTACTCACATGGTCGTCTTCGCCGGCGTACATGTTCCTGGTGTATGAGAAGGTACACAAGCATGGGGAAGATCTGCAGTTTGGGCTCCATGGCGTCCTGGTTCTTCCTTGAGTGTCGAGAGGTGAGTCGTTTCCCTTCAGTGTTCTGTTTCCACCGTGCTTTTGATGGCGTTGGTACTGTCCCGGAAATGCTGGCGGATAGCCTGTTGTAATGCTGTGGGCGGTACATTGTCTTCCGCCTGTCTGTTGGCGGTTACCGCCACGGTGCTTGTTGCTACCGCTGTGGCGTTCGGACTGTTAAAGTGGCTGTCTGTGTTGGTGGTTTCCGCTGTGGTCAAAATTCCATTTTTTCACCGCCGGCCTGTTGGCGGTATTACTGCCGCTTTATCACCGACCGCCAGGGTTGTAATGAAGGCCTATGTATCTCTGCTCTGTCAGTTTCCATGTCAATATCAGGCTCAGCCTTATTTATGTAAAGAGGACGGGTTTGGCGCGCAGCTGTTGTGAATCAAGTCGGAGAAAGAAACAATAGCCTGGCCGACTTGTATGAGATCCTGAGTTTTTGATTTGGACTCGCAGCTCAGATAAAATCCTTTTGTGTGAGTAATGATAGCAGCCCTGGATTAGAATGGACTCTTCACCTACGTTTTATGAGCACTGCTAGTAATTTTCCCTCCACTTATGTATTTTTCTCCAGGCCAATGAACTGAGAGCCAGATGCTGAATCATTCACACTTCGATACGGCATGATCAGAGTACTAAGTAAGTGGTGATGACGTTTTTCTTTAATTTTTTATGTTGCCCCAGCAGCTTGAGTAAAATGTATTTCATTGTTTTTTCAGCAGATTGAGTAGGGGATTTTTATTAATCCACTTACTGGAGCATTTTGTGACTGCCATTCTTTACAAAAATATTTTTATTTGACATCACTTTGCACACAAAATGGCTCATGTCAGCTTTTTGATCATTTATGTCACACTGGAGGACCTTGTACTTTGGTTTGGTTCAAGAGGAAGACCGGGTGTTTCCGATAATGCATATTAATTAAGGGTTTGAAATGCTGATGCTTTAGAGAATAAAGCTTGTACTACCTGCACTCTGTTGGGAGGAAGTGAATGTCAGTGCCCCACCTTTAATAGGGTGTCATGAAGTCAACCATAGCCAGGTTGTTGAAGAAACCATCTACATTTTTACTGAAGGACTCTCTTTTCCCCCTCATGGGATCCTCCTCGTCCCAGTCCTAATGAACGAGGTTTGATCCCTCACTGACACCAGTAGCACAGAAGTCCCTTCTCTATTTTCACCTTTGTTTTTTAATTGACTCCTCCCACTTGCCTCCTCCTGTTTTGTTTTGTGTCGCTGAATGCAAAATTTCCTAGCTATAGTGAAGGAAAGTTTCAATTCTATTAAGGACACAGAGGTGAGGATTATGCAGATCTTTCTTCACTTTTTATTAAATATAAGGTTCAAAGTTTAAACAAAAAACATAACGAACTACATAT
Organism: Pleurodeles waltl; assembly: GCF_031143425.1. Classification (NCBI taxonomy): domain Eukaryota; kingdom Metazoa; phylum Chordata; class Amphibia; order Caudata; family Salamandridae; genus Pleurodeles; species Pleurodeles waltl. The sequence goes on along the minus strand of NC_090447.1, from coordinate 426,228,338 downwards.
CCCATGAGTCTGCTTCCATAGCAACCATTGTCCAATAAGGTTCCGTCATACCCAAGGTGAGACATTCACCAACTTTAAAGAAAACTTGTAGAGCCAAAGATATGCTAGTATCTTGAACCATAGAGAAATTTCAAGAAAACGACAATTGCAGAGTATACCAGATATGAACACTCACAGTCATAAAAGTCTAGAAATATACGCATACGCATGTCAAACCAAAAATAACGAATACCACCTCTGTAACGCACCTACGGGTGGGAGAAACACATGACACGTGTGGGGTGGGATAATCCTTGCCTCCGTGTCCTTAATAGACTTCAAACTTTCCTTCACGATAGCTAGGAAATTTTGCATTCTATGTCAGGACCGGAGGCGAGGATTATGCAAGTTCAAAGCTTACTTACCACCAAAGAGGCCACCTCATGTATCGGTTTAAAGTAGAACTTCCTGAAAACCGACTCAGAGGACCAGTCTGCTGCATTCATGATGTCCTCCAACCTACCTCCTACCTGAATGGCCTTGGAAGCCATGGCGCCTCTAACCAAGTGTGCTCCAAAACACCTGTATGCTGATACTGGCTACCGCCAAGATCCATCTGACCCACCTGGCAATGGAAGGAGAGGAGACCGCCTCAAAAGGTTTCCTCAAAGAAATTAACAGCTGACGCTCCCCCGGAGGATGAAGCTCAGCTGTCATTTCCTCATAGGCCTTCAAGCATCGCACTACAAAAAGCTTAGGGGCCAAAGGGAACGCAGGATATGATACCGATCTGGTATTGCACTTAGTCCTTCGCGAAATTATGAAAGTAAATCCCTCCGGAGAAAACACTCTAATGCTCTGACGTCCAAAACCCTTTTACATGAAATGAGACACAGAGTATAGCCTGTTTAGCCGATAATTCTTTCCTAGAAAGATATCGATTGTCCTGCCACAAGGAAAACAGACGAAGAGCGGAGGTCTGGAAAGTCTGATACCCTTAAGGAGTTTACATACCCTGGGGTGTTCCCCCACTGGGTGGTTGTCGAAGTGATGGTGACCCGCCGAGATGGCCGACCAAAAGAAATTCACTGTGCAATAAGACAGACCAGCACTCGCTAGTTCCGCAAAAAAATTCAGGATGTCTGTAATGTGGGCCCCCATGGGATCGGTATGCCTGACCATACACTGTGAGAAAGTAGCCTCTTTCTAGCCTTGTTACCCCCACTTTTGGCCTGTTTGTGAGTGTATGTCAGGGTGTTTTCACTGTCTCACTGGGATCCTGCTAGCCAGGGCCCAGTGCTCATAGTGAAAACCCTATGTTTTCAGTATGTTTGTTATGTGTCACTGGGACCCTGCTAGTCAGGACCCCAGTGCTCATAAGTTTGTGACCTATAGGTATGTGTTCCCTGTGTGATGCCTAACTGTCTCACTGAGGCTCTGCTAACCAGAACCTCAGTGGTTATGCTCTCTCTTTACAAATTGTCACTAACAGGCTAGTGACCAATTTTACCAATTTACATTGGCATACTGGAACACCCTTATAATTCCCTAGTATATGGTACTGAGGTACCCAGGGTATTGGGGTTCCAGGAGATCCCTATGGGCTGCAGCATTTCTTTTGCCACCCATAGGGAGCTCTGACAATTCTTACACAGGCCTGCCACTGCAGCCTAAGTGAAATAACGTCCACGTTATTTCACAGCCATTTTACACTGCACTTAAGTAACTTATAAGTCACCTATATGTCTAACCTTTACCTGGTAAAGGTTGGGTGCTAAGTTACTTAGTGTGTGGGCACCCTGGCACTAGCCAAGGTGCCCCCACATTGTTCAGGGCCAATTCCCCGGACTTTGTGAGTGCGGGGACACCATTACACGCGTGCACTACATATAGGTCACTACCTATGTGTAGCTTCACAATGGTAACTCCGAATATGGCGATGTAACATGTCTAATATCATGGAATTGCCCCCTCTATGCCATCCTGGCATTGTTGGCACAATCCCATGATTCCACGGGTCTGTAGCACAGACCCGGGTACTGCCAAACTGCCTTTTCAGGGGTTTCACTGCAGCTGCTGCTGCTGCCAACCCCTCAGACAGGTTTCTGCCCTCCTGGGGTCCAGCCAGGCTTGGCCCAGGATGGCAGAACAAAGGACTTCCTCAGAGAGAGGGTGTTACACCCTCTCCCTTTGGAAAAAGGTGTTAAGGCAGGGGAGGAGTAGTCTCCCCCAGCCTCTGGAAATGCTTTCATGGGCACAGATGGTGCCCATTTCTGCATAAGCCAGTCTACACCGGTTCAGGGACCCCTCAGCCCTGCTCTGGCGCGAAACTGGACAAAGGAAAGGGGAGTGACCACTCCCCTGACCTGCACCTCCCCTGGGAGGTGCCCAGAGCTCCTCCAGTGTGCTCCAGACCTCTGCCATCTTGGAAACAGAGGTGCTGCTGGCACACTGGACTGCTCTGAGTGGCCAGGGCCAGCAGGTGACATCAGAGACTCCTTCTGATAGGCTCCTTCAGGTGTTGCTAGCCTATCTTCTCTCCTAAGTAGCCAAACCCTCTTTTCTGGCTATTTAGGGTCTCTGCTTTGGGGATTTCCTTAGATAACGAATGCAAGAGCTCATTAGAGTTCCTCTGCATCTCTCTCTTCACCTTCTGCCAAGGAATCGACTGCTGACCGCGCTGGAAGCCTGCAAAACTGCAACAAAGTAGCGAAGACGACTACTGCAACTCTGTAACGCTGATCCTGCCACCTTCTCGACTGCTTTCCCGGTGGTGCATTCTGTGGGGGTAGTCTGCCTCCTCTCCGCACTAGAAGCTCCAAAGAAATCTCCCGTGGGCCGACGGAATCGTCCCCCTGCAACCGCAGGCACCAAAGAACTGCATCACCGGTACCCTGGGTCTCCTCTCAGCACGACGAGCGAGGTCCCTTGAATCCAGCAACTCTGTCCAAGTGACTCCCACAGTCCAGTGACTCTTCAGTCCAAGTTTGGTGGAGGTAAGTCCTTGCCTCCCCACGCCAGACTGCATTGCTGGGAACTGCGACTTTTGCAGCTACTCCGGCCTCTGTGCACTTCCGGCGGAAATCCTTCATGCACAGCCAAGCCTGGGTCCACGGCACCCTAACCTGCATTGCACGACTTTCTAAGTTGTCCTCCGGAGACGTGGGACTCCTTTGTGCGACTTCGGATGAGCACAGTTTCACTCCTCTTCATATTGCCTGTTCTGGCACTTCTGCATGTGCTACCTGCTTCTGAGAGGGCTCCTTGTCTTGCTGGGCGCCCCCTCTGTCCCCTGACGCAATTGGCGACATCCTGGTCCCTCCTGGGCCACAGCAGCATCCAAAAACCCTAACCGCACAACTTGCAGCTAGAAAGGCTTGTTTGCAGTCTTTCTTCAGGAACACACTTCTGCACGACTCTCCACGGCGTGGGGCATCCATCCTCTAAAGGGGAAGTCTCTAGCCCTTGTCGTTCCTACAGAATCTTCAGCTTCTACTGTCCAGTAGCAGCTTCTTTGCACCCACAGCTGGCATTTCCTGGGCATCTGCCCATCTCCGACTTGCTTGTGACTTTTGGACTTGGTCCCCTTGTTCCACAGGTACCCTCGTTTGGAAATCCATTGTTGTTGCATTGCTGATTTGTGTCTTTCCTGCAGAATTCCCCTATCACGACTTCTGTGCTCTTTGGGGAACTTTAGTGCACTTTGCACTCACTTTTCAGGGTCTTGGGGTGGGCTATTTTTCTAACCCTCACTGTTGTATTACAGTCCCAGCAACCCTCTACAAGGTCACATAGGTTTGGGGTCCATTTGTGGTTCGCATTCCACTTTTGGAGTATATGGTTTGTGTTGCCCCTATCCCTATGTGTCCCCATTGCATCCTATTGTAACTATACATTGTTTGCACTGGTTTCTAATACTATACTGCATATTTTTGGTATTGTGTACATATATCTTGTGTATATTTGCTATCCTCATACTGAGGGTACTCACTGAGATACTTTTTGGCATATTGTCATAAAAATAAAGTACCTTTATTTTTAGTATATCTGTGTATTGTGTTTTCTTATGATATTGTGCATATGACACTAGTGGTACTGTAGGAGCTTCACTCGTTTCCTAGTTCAGTCTAAGCTGCTCTGCTAAGCTACCATTATCTATCAGCCTAAGCTGCTAGACACCCTATACACTAATAAGGGATAACTGGACCTGGTGCAAGGTGTAAGTACCCCTTGGTACTCACTACAAGCCAGTCCAGCCTCCTACATACACCAATGAGCCCATCTAGCCCACGTGGACCTGTACCTCTTACGAGTCCCTGGAGCCCAGTCCTGAGAAATTAAGTCTTTAGCTTCTTGCGAAAGTCAACAATCTTGCCATCGAGTCCTGAAATCTTCCAGGCCACCAAAGATAGATGGCCCTGAAGGACCAGAGGATGGAATTGTCCTGTCGGGTCCCAAAGAATCTAAGGACAATCTGGGAGAAGAATTGGGAAGTCGCACAGGAGCTCCAGGAGAGACGGAAACCATGCCTATGAACGCCACAGAAGGGTTATTAAAACCACTGTTGTTTCCTGATGATGTACTTGGGCTGTTACTCTCGGAATCAGGAGGAAGGGGGGAAATGCATACCCCTGGTGTGAGCTCCAGTTCTGCAGGAACGCATCCACCGCTGCTGCTCCTGGATCTGGGTGCCAGCGGAAGTACAGAGGTAGAAGGGCATTCCATCAGGAGGCAAAAAGGTCCACTGAACACGGGCCCCACCGTTCTATGAGCGCTCGAAAAATCGCTGGATCCAGCTGCCAGTCGCTGGAGTCTGAGAGGAACCTGGAGTTCCAATCCGCCAGAGTGTTCTGGGAACCCGGGAGATACTCCACTGTGACAGAGATCTGATTCTCGAGGCAAAAGTGCCAAAAGTCTTTCGCCAACTCCGCCAAGGCCTTCGACCGAGTACCTCCAAGACCGTTGATGTATTGCACAGCTGACACATTGTCCATCCGAAGAAGGACTACGCAGGAGATTCTGTCCTGAGTCAGGGATTTGATCGCAAACGAGCCCGCTAGGAGCGCCAGACAGTTGATGTGCATGTCGAGTTCTTGAGGAGTCCACCGTCCTCCGAACGAGATGTCCCCGCAACGGGCTCCCCATCCGTGACAGCTGGAATCCGAATTTATCACCAAGTCCGGGGAGGCCCCGAAAATGGCCCTGCCATTCCATGCCTCCATGTGGTCCAGCCACCACTGCAACTCCATCCTCACCTCCTCTGTGAGAAACACCAGTTCGGAATATTTCAGACTGCGCCGGAGGTAATGGGCTTTGAGGCAAAGTGGAGCCCAGTAATGAAGAGGGCCTGGAAAAATGACCTGAATTGACAATGAGAGCAGGCCTACCAGTCTGGCAAGTTGCCGGAGAGAAATCCTGTCTCGTCTCAAAACCTTCCTTAACTCCTTCTTGATCTTGGAGATCTTTGGAGTCGTGAGACTGGGAGAAGCCAACTGGGAGTCTATGAGGAACCCCAGAAAGGTCATCGACTGCCAAGGTAGCAGCTCCGATTTCTGGTGGTTGATCACAAACCCCAGGTCCTGGAAGAGCACAATTGTCATGTTCGCATTGCATATAAGTTGCAACCTGGACTGATCCATCAGGAGAATGTCGTCCAGATAAATTATGAGAATGGAGGAACTCCACCACCGGTTTTAGAAGCTTGGTAAAGCACCAAGGAGCCGACAGCAGGCCAAAGGGGAGAGAAGTGAATTCGAACACCTGACCCCCCCCCCACAGAAACTGAAGGAACTGACGATGAGGTGGGAAAATTGGTACCGTAAGAGACGCATCCTTGAGGTCCAGGCGGACCATCCAATCCCCCCCGTAGGAGGATATCCCGGAGCAGGTGTATACCCTCCATTTTGAAATGTCTGTAGATCACCCAGTCGTTGAATGAACGAAGGTTGATCACCGGGCGAAAACCCTTGTCCTTCTTCTCCACCAGGAAAAGATTGCTCACAAAACCTCTACAGTGAAGAGCCGAAGTGCAAATAGCTCCTTTGTGAAGGAGTTCCTGAACCTCGGCATCTAAAAGGGTGGAATCCGCTGCTGAAAACACAAGAGGAGTGGGAAGTTTCTCCTGAATTGGAGTTCCCCAAAACTTGATGTGAAAGACAGACACTGTTTGCAATACCCAGGCATCTGAGGTTATGATTTCCCAATTGTGTTTAAAGAAACGCAACCTCCCACCCAGTTTTTAAGGGGAAGAAGGGATAATCCTTACCCCACGTTCCTCCTGGGGTGTTGGCTGCCCCCCGGGTGGTTCTGTTCGCTCTGGATTTACCTTTTCCCCTATTGGAGAAGAAGGTTCCCTGTCGACCGTCTCGCTATCTGTAGGAACCGGGGCCTTGCTGGTACTGACGGCCGGAAGAGAGACCCCTGCCTTGTCTAACCCCCACCAAAAACCTTGCCTGGAAAAATCTTCTTGATCGAAGATTGTGCCTTGTCAAGAGCCGAAAAGGTAGCAACAAACTTCCCCAACTCTTTGATGAACGGATCCCCGAATAAGTGGCCCTGGGCAACCTCCCCTGCCTCCGATGAAGACAATTCTCCCAATTTGGGATCTTACTTGATAAGCAGGGATCGACGTCTCTCGGCCGAAATGGCACAATTGGCAAAACCCAGAAGGCAAACTGCCCTCTGGGGCCACCCCGCCACGACGTCTGTCAGAAGGGGCATGTTGGACTGCTTGGCACATTACGCTAGCTTAATGATTTGAGTCAAAGGACCCAAGACGTCCAGGAGTTTGTCCTGACAAGCCCGCCAGGATCGTTCGATGCCCTTCTTAGGGTCCTCACATATTTGGCAAAAAAGGTACACATTTTGAGGTCAATGTTGGGGGTAGCCGCTACCCTGTAAGGTAGAGAAGGGCGTGGGCATTCGGCTTTCAGGCGAGCCCGAACCTCTTTATCCAGCGGTTGCCGAATTTTGCTTGCCACATAATCGGCTACCTTTTGTTCTGGTTGCTAATCCGAAGAGCCAGGATGGTAAATACCCTCGGGCTCGAAAATGTCAGAGTCCCCCAGATCTTGTGGGTCCAGTAGAGTGGCCCTAGGGTGCCAAGGGCGGACAGATTTACCGTCCTCCCCAGAGGAAGAATCCCCAACTAAATCACATGCGATGTCCTTAGGTGACCCCACCTCGAGGTCTATTGGGTGGTGAAGCTTTTCATCCATCATGCCGGGTAGAGATCCCTCCCGGAAGGGCATGCGCTTATGCGCGCGCGCACTGTCGCTGGGGACATCGGCGGAAAGCTCGACGTCCCCAAGGTGCCCCGCGTCGCGCTTGGGTGATTTCTTGGGTGCCGTCACCACACCCGTCATCCCAAACATGCCCGGCCCTTTGGAGACCTGCTCCGCATGCTGCGCCACGCTCTCCTTAATAGGGGCAGGAACCTGAGCGATAGCCTGCGAAAGCAGCACTTCCACCCCGGGGGTAGGACGCGGTGAGAAGGGCCCTCTCCAGGGGACATGAGGGAAAAGGAATCATGCTCCTGCGCAGGCTGCATTATACAACAGGGGAATTTAGACAGAAAAAGCTATTAGGGCAGACCCCCCACACTTCTGTCAGCCAACAGCTGAAGAAAAAGGCAAAGAGACGCGCTGGCAAGCGTCAAAGACCGGCTGAAGAGCGTTCCTCCCGCTCCAGGTACAATCTTACCGCAGCGCGGTGTCAGTGGGGGGGTGGAGGGGTAGAAAAGAGCCTAGGCTCCTAAATATAACCCCTAGTGAGCAATAAAGCGAACGCCGAGCGCAAAGCAACTCGAGCGCTCGTTAAACGCGCAAAGAAAATTGAGATGTGCGTCCTCTAGTGGGCATGACACATCACCGCGTTCCAACACAGCGCTCGGGCTGAAAAGCCTACCGCACTTTGGAAACGCGACCTTGCAACACTAGTTGCTACAACAAGTGAATGAGAGCAACAGCGAACGTGCAGTATCAACAAGCAGTCACCAAAAACAGATTTCACAAAACTTGAAATGCTCAGAGGCAGTAAGGGTACTTATCTGTCACTGCAGCAGTGAAGAAAGAGGGACAGTGATGTGGTCGAGGGCATTTTATACTGTTGATAGTTTTGGAACTTTATTGGACAATGGTTGCCATGGAAGCGGACTCATGAGATATGTAGTTTGTAATGTTTTTTGTTTAAACTTTGAACCTGCTACTTAATAAAAAGTGAAGAAAGATCTGCATAATCCTCGCCTCCGGGCCTGACATAGAATGCAGGTGAGTACAGTAGTTCACTTCTTCTATATTTTTTTTTAATTTGCATTCTGTTTTACTGTTTTGTTTACACTTACTTGGTTGCACGAGGTAAGTGTGTACGTTAAGCCGCCTTAGCTGGAGCAGGCAGCAGTATGGTTTTTCCCCACTTTTTGGAATGTGCTCCCTGCTCATGTGCCAAGATGGGGCATGGAGCTGCTGTCGCGTTCAGGAGAGGTTTTCTGAGGGCCAGACGGATGGCTTCTCTGTTGCTCTGCCCGTGTCAGCTCTTGACGCATGCTGTAGAGCTTGTCTGCTTCCTGTTGTGGCAACCGGGTTCTTGAGAAATGAGATCCGGTAGCTTGGTAATGGCTATAAACAGGAAGCACAAAAGCTGGTGTAGCGCATTGTTGTACTTCCTGGTGACAACCTGTTCAGCTGGCAAAATGTTTGGAGAAACAGGAACATGTTCAATCTCCTGAGCACCAGAAGCCTGAAGAATTGCTTCATATTTCTCGTGCAGACTTGCCATCTTTGATTAAAGAGGCTGTGGATTCTGCTTTACAGGAAAAGGAAGTCCCTGCAAAGCATCATAGGTTGGATGATGAGGCAGATTAGACTGATGGCTGTAAAGGCAGATACGTTCAGTCTGAGCAACTGAGGGAGGTTTAAATCTCATATCAGGGACCAACTAGAGTTTGCTGCCCCGAGTTTTGAGGTTGATGAGTTTCTGGCACAGCATAACACTACTAATGTGGACTGTTTGCCTTTTCATGAGGTCATTCAGAATATGTTGTTTAAGGATTGGAAAGATATTGACAAGTCCACGTTTCCTCATTTTCTTCATAAAAGATATTTCATTGAGGGTTTTGAAGACCAGTTCCCTCAGGCACCTAAGGCTAATACGATATTGGCGTCCATGTCATTCTCTTCTTCTTTGGCTTAAGAGGATGTTGTCCTTTCGGACCCAGTGGATTAAAAAGTAGAATCTGCCTTGAAACAGGCGTATGCTGCTTCTAACTGTGACATTGGTACAAGCGTATCAGGCTTATGCCACGCAGGCTCTCTTGAAGGACTTTCATTATTTGTTTAACTGCCGGCAGTCTCAGGAGGATCCTTCAGAACTGTTGGATCATATGGAACTGCTGTCGCATTTTGTCTGATGCTGTCTTTGACAGTCTTTGGGCCTCAACTTCTGCGGCTGGTGCTTCTATTGCAAGTAGGAGGTCCTTATGCTTAAAGTCTTGGCTGTTGGATGCTAGTCAGCACCTCAGAGACTTTCTTCCCCAGTGGAAGCGAGCAGTGATGGATGCCTGGGTCCTTTCCATAGTTGAACATGGCTATCATATTCAATTCATAGATCAAGCTCCTCTTTGACGCTTCAGACCTACGCCATCTCCAAGGGATCCAGGAAGTTACAGAGTCTCAAAGTGGGAACAGACTTGCTCCTACAGAAAAATTTGATTGTTCTAGGGTTTAGGGGTTCTACTTGACTTTGTTTTTGGGTCCAAAGCCAGACAGGGCTTTCTGGCCCATACTTGATCTCTGGTCTCTGAACAATCTTATTTTGGTGGAATGTTTTTGGATGGTATCTTTACAGATGATCATTCACCTACTCATGAAGGGAGACTATCTGGCATCGCTGGATCTCTAAGATGCCTACTTTCATGTGCCAATCAATATGGAGAGTAAGTTCAGCCTGAGGTTCATGGTCCTCAGCCAGCATTTTTTGTTTCAGGTCCTTCCATTTGGCCTAGCCACCTCTCCCACAGTCTTCACAAAGACATTCACCCCTTTTGTTGCTTCCTTGCATTTGAAAGGTGCTGTGCTCTATCTGTTTTTGGATGGCTGGTTGTTGACTGCTCCATCTCTTTTGAAGGCTCAACAGGATGTGGAGCTGGTGCTCGAGGCCTTTGGCAATTAAGGATTGCTGGTGAACCTTCCGAAGTCTAACCATGCTCCTTCCCAGATGAAGAAGTTTATTGGCACTTGGCTAGGGGCTGCATTTCTTCCAGAAGAAAGGGTCCTGTCTCTCCAGGGGCCAGTGATGGAGTTGTTATCTCGCTCACATGCTTCTGCAAGATGTTGTTTGAGAGTGCAAGGGCTGTTGACAGCTTCCACTGCAGTGGCTCCTTGGGTGAGGTTTCATTTAAAGCCAATTGTGAATCACATTCTCAGACACTAGGATTCCAGCTCCAGAGAGTACAGTGTCATGATTCCTCTCTCAGCTCAGGTTTCCCAAGCTCCGTGATGGTGGCTGATCAGGGACAATCTATTGAAAGAAGTTCTGTTTCAGCTCCATCCCTCACTTCTTTTGACAGCAGATGCCAGCAAGTCGAAAAGGGCTGGTTGACAGTGTTGGGTCACCTGGAAAGAAGTGTGCCTTGGTCTCCTTGGGAGAGTAAGCCATCCTCAAATTGGAGGGAACTGATGGCAGTGTTGAGAACCTTACTTGGTTTTCAGGACAATCTGAAAGGTCTGAATGTGGTGGTCAGGACAGACAACCAATTTGCTTGAGCTTACCTCATCAGGCAAGGGGGTACACATTGCACGCCTCTAAATCTGGTTGCGTCTCAGATTGGGGCATGGGCGGAGGTGAATGTTCTTGATCTGAAGGCAGTGTACACCAGGGGGAGATAACATTTTGGGCCTAAACTTGCCCGCCTTTCTGATATGTCACTTGGCTAGTCTTCTGTTCCTCGAGGTATGCCACAGGTTTGGGGTTCCTTGGCTGGATCTGCTTGCCTCTGAGGGCAATGCTCATTGCCTTTACTTTTGCACAGAACTTCCATCTCCCCAGGCCATGGCAGTGGATGATCTCTCTATCCCTTGGCTCCAGGGGTTACTGCGTGCCTTTCCTCCAGTTCCTCTCCTAGAAAGGGTACTTCAGAAGGTCAGGGCGGAACAGGTTCATATGGTCCTCATTGCCCCTTACTGGCCCAGCCTTAATTGTTTTTTTAAGGAATTGACTCCTAGCACTCTTTCATCTCAGTGGGCTGTGATTTGAGCTTGCCCTTCTATTGCTGATGACTTCTCTACCTTGTCTCCCTTGTTTATGAGGTCACTTAGGACCTTCAGGTTACAACAGCCCCTTGTCCACAGGATGGTTCCCTCTTGGGATTTATCCATTGTTTTGAGGGGGTTACAGGAGGCCCCATTTGAGCCTTTGGAGGTGGCAGAGTTGGTCTGGTTGTATGCTAAGGTGGTTTCTCTGGTGTCTAAAACCTCAGCCAGACCTTTGGGTGAATTGGGGGCTTTACTTGCTGTTTCTCCCTAGTTTAAGTTTTTCCCAGATCAGGTGGTTCTCAGGCTGGAGCAAATGTTTGTCCCTAAGATTTCTTCTTCTTTTCATTTTTCTCTCTGGAAGTAGTTTTGCCATTTTTTTCCTGATTCCTCCTCTTCCCTTCTTTTTACCCTGGATGCCAGGAGGGCCCTTCTGGTTTATTTTGATCATACTAAGCCACTTAGGCTTTCACAGTCTTTATTTGTGGCTTATGATTCGGTTTCCAGGGGACAGAAGTTTTCTACCCAGACTCCTAGTAGGTGGGTGAGGCAGGCTATTTCCCATGCTTATGCTGCAGTCAGAAAGTCTCTACCGGTAGGTTGTACAGGGGAGGTCTACTAGGGCAGTGTCCACTTGCAGTGTGGAGGCTGGAGGTGTTTCTCTTTTGGAAATTTGCAGGTCAGCCCCTTGGTCATCTCCTCATATTTTCCTTACTCACTACCATCTCTCAGTTTGTGATGATCTTGAAGGTCATTTTGGTTCTGGTTTCTTATCTACTGCTTCTATATGCAGTTGTTTGTTTTCTGTGAATAAACATTGTATGCAGACCACATTTTGGTGCTCGCTTCTTTTCTTTGTGCTTGGTTACGTCCTCGTTAATTAGGACTGGGACGAGGAGGATCCCATGAGGGGGTAATGTTCAGTTACTTGCTGGTAATCTTTGTTACCCCGATTAGGGGTCCTCCTCATCCCAGTCCTCTTACCTCGTGGTTGTACCTTGATGGGCACTGGAAGAATACAGGAAGAGGCAGGGGGGAGGAGTCGATACAAAAGGTAAAAATAGAGAAAGGACTGCAGTTAGTGAGGGATCAAAACTTGTTCCTTAGGACTGGGATGAGGAAGACCACCTAATTGGGATAATGAACATTACGGTAAGTAAATGAACATCAAGCCCAGCACTGTCTTACACTGTACAAGCACTTTATTTCCCACCTTTGCCCTTGCACATCCTGTTTCAAATTTGTTATACCATTACCTTTTTTTGTCAAAATGTATTGGAATTAATACGACAATATATTTTGCATATACTTTGAAAAGAAATATTGAGTCTGTTAGTGACTATTAATGCACAGCAATATGTGCGAGTGAAGATTAGCTGTGTGGCCTGTTTGTCTTAGGGGAACTGGGATAACAATTGTCAGCTCGCAATAAGGTTTTCACAATTTAGAGCTCCTTTATTTGAGTTGATGTAGCTACATTCAGGATAATGTCTAAGTTTGTTCTGGTCTTCTAGCACAGAGGCTTTTATTATGTGGATTATCTTCCAGAAATACCAGGTGGATTAATATTTCCTCTCTTTCCTCTCTCTTTCTCATAAGAGGCCTTCACACCCAGAGCCTTCAGAAAAGGGAAAAAAACACAGGTAATTCCTGTATTTTCAACCCTAGACGATATTCTATCTTCTTTACTTTTAGTTTCTTCTGCTACCTTTTCCCCATTCCTCTTCCTTTCTTCTTCTTTTACTCTCCTAATGATTCTTTCTTTTTCCTACTTAACTTTTGAAGCAATACATTTATGATTCATTTTGTGGAGGTGGGTGAAGTAACTCACAGGAAAGACAGGTCAAATAAAATTAATTTCATTCAGGGAGAATAACATTAGGGACTAAAAATAATAAACCGCAACATACATTCTCTATTTAAATAAATAAAACATAGTTTAGTTGGGATTCAAAGATTTCCTTTTCATAGTGAATTCATCTGTTTCTCACATCTAGTCACCTTCCATTCACAAGTACCCACAATAAGGAAACACAAAAAGATAAGAATTAAAACAAAACTACAATCTCTATTGGGAGTATTGTTTTCTCTCACTCCCTTCTATTGGACTACTTAGTTACCACCCTCCAACCATGTAGCTGCTTACGCACCTGCGATGGCCACGCTCCTCCTGGAGCATGGTGGGTCAGAGAGCCACTCTGGTATTTACCAACCAGGGAGACTCTTCTGTAACCTCTTCCACAAGTCCTGGCTCCTCCTCGTCTTGTGCCTCTTGGTGGGATATCTTGGTTGGTGTTGCGGGGGTGTTCTGGCCTTTTGAACACAGCGAGGTCCCTCTAACTGTCCTCTCCAGTCAGTCACTGCTTCATGCTGTTTCTTCCTGTACCACTCCCGATCCCATCTACATCTCCAGTTCACAGTGTTTCGTCATCTTCTCGAACTCCACTGAAAATATGCAGTGCTTTTTTGCTCCTCTGCTTCTTGCTTCATGGGGTTTAACACCTTCCTGCTTACAGTTTCCGCGTTGTCATAGTACTGTGGTATTTCTTCTCTCCCTGCATAGCATCAAATAATCTGCCCCTCATTTTCCAACTCCACCTTTTTATGCTCTTCTTCTAAGTTTATTGCACCCTTTTCCTCCTGCAAAAGAAATAGTCCTGTCTAGGTTTCATGTTAGCTTCGTTTCTAGGCTGTCTTCTCTGTTAATTGTTTCCTCTTTGTTTTTTTCAGGTTTTATAGGTGACCTGGACCAAGGAAGGAGCTCTGGTAAGTTCTCGCCTTTCTTTTCCAGTACTGTGGTGTGTCATTTATGTGACAAACGTGCTCTAAAATGCATAGACTGTTCATATATTGTTAAGGCACATTACCATCTATATAAACCCAGGTTTCTATATCCTTGTCTCGGTATACTTTGAAAACATGTTACCTCACCCACCACTGCATATAATGTACAGATATGTTGTACAGCCCCCGATTACTAACTCTTTCTAGCATGGTGTTCTCATTGTGATCCAACTATGTATACCATCAAAATGTACCTTTCCTTATCTGAGTATGAATATCTGTGTGACTTCAGCCATTCACCTACAGCATAATGCATTATTGTATGGACATGTTGCACTTCTGAATATTCAGGTTACACTTTCAATGTTCATGGAATTTCATGGGAGAGACAGACACCACTATCCCCTAGCATCTTGAAAAAAATTTACCTCCAATACATAGCATAATTCATCCCATTATGTAAGGTATCCTTCATATTTATAAGGCAAATTGTTATTTATTGCATTAGCCATAACATTCCCAATAGTGTGAATCAGACCTCCTATGGAGGAAGGTTCTTTCCAAATTCTTTCAACCAGTATGCACCCACAGATCATTATCCATATTCAATCCTGCTGGTTGCTTGGTATTGAAAACAATGATGTATTTTAATCCCAATTTCCTGATGGACCCTTCCTGATCTTTTCCCCTGCTGTTCATTATGACTCTGTCAATACCGAAAAAACATATATCATCAGTGTGACAATCATGAAATCCTGCTTAAAGTCCAGCCATTGGGTATGTGGAGTTTCTCTTTTTCATAGCTCCCCTACGCTCTAGTACACGTTTCTACAGTTGGAAGATAGTACTTCCCATATATTGGAGCTCACGCGGACATATGCACAGTTGTCAGAGTTACAATTGTTGGATTTCTTAATCTTCTTCACACCTGTTGGTAATTCAAACTCTTTAACATTATGGCTAGTCTTACAAGCCCTGCACCTTCCACATTTTGTAAAACCTTTCTTGGGTTGCATCAAATCACCTGTGCTCATCTCCTTCAGATAACTGTGTACCACGTATTTCGATAGGGATTTAGATTTACTGTACATGATCACTGGTTGTGCTGTAAGTCATTTGCCCCTAACATGATCTTCTTTCAGTATCTTCCAATGTTTGGCCATTATTATTTGGGGTTATCTCAGATTCCTGATTAAATCTAGTAATAAATATGGCTGTACTTGTTCCTTGTTTTACTACTTTTTTGTCGAATGACTCGTTAAAACATTATTCCTCTTTTTCAAGCTCACCTCCTCCTCTGCTGCAGATTAAACTGTCTTAGGATAAGCCCTAGCTTTAAAGTTTTGGAGCACAGTTTTTTTTCTCTTGTTCATACAATGATGTAATGCTAAAGATAATTTTGCCTTCAGGAGTTCTCTGCAAGGATACTCAATTTGAGCATAGTGGAACGAGAGCTGTTCACATGCAGAATACTATTCCCTGGTGTTTCTTTCCAAAAGAGACTGGTAGTCAGTGTACTGCTGCTCGCCTCAACCAGTATATCCAGAAAATCTATACTATGTGCACTGATGTAATATGTAAATGTCAGGTTTAGATCATTATTCTTAATCATTATCCTATAGTGAGTCTACAAAGGAGTGGGCTTGTGTTTTATTGCCATCCCAAATGATGAATAATTCATCTATCTAGGAGGTCTGTAATACAATGAGTCTTGTTACATCCTCGTGTCTAGGAATTATACTACTTCTACCTCCCACCATCTGATAAAAATGTTAGCATAGCTGCAGGCGAAGCATGTGTCCATTGCTGACCTCAACCTCTGCTGATACGATGTGTTCCAAAATATTAATATATTGTTATGAAAACAAAATCCAGTCATGTGGAATAACATCTCTGTATGTCCAAACTGATCCAGAGGGCTGCATCTCCAAAAATGTCTACATGCTCGGATGACTGCTTCATATTGTATACTAGCGTAGAATGAGTTGACATCTATGGTAAGTAACAGGTAGGAAGGTCCCCAGTTGATCCCCTTCATCTTGCAGAGAGAATTAGTTGTATCCCTACAATATGAGGGTAGGCTAAGTTCAAAGGGCAACAGGAAGGGGTTCACCTAAATGGTATAATTTTCCATTAAACTCCAATCGAAGACACAACGGGGCTGATCCACAAAGATAAACTTAGACTTTTGGTCTAAGTTTACCTTTGTGAATTAGGCCCTGTTGGTTTTCCTGGTGGGTTAATGAGATTCTTATGCACCAGAGGGAGCAGATAAAAGCACAGCTTTGTTGGCTTATCCATCTTTAAAAACTGAAGCTACTCCACGCTTGAGTTTCCAATCAGTCAAAAGTTCATGGAATTCAATTATCATGTGACTATAGGTATCTAAATGTATGCTTTCATAACACCCTGATGATTGTTGTCTTTGTGTTTCATCACACTATTTCCCAATATCCCTTAAGACCACATTACCTCCTTCATCAGAAGGCTTAATGACGAAGGATCAGTCACTCCCTAAGTTGTCAGTCACTGCTTTCTGATTCTTAGTTAAATTCTGTGTATCTGGCGTCTTTTTTGTTTATGTATCTTTGAGAATTATTTCATATTAACCTCATGAAAGGTGTCTATATTGTCATGTGTTACAGCTGGGTCATACTTTGTCATTGTCCTAAAATGACTAGCACTTCATGATTTGATCAACTCATTCTCACCTGTCATTACTTCTGTCAGTGACCTGCTCTGCTTCCCATAAGGCCCTGTTTCTACCTTGCCCTTTCATACTCCTCTTCAGTTCTTCCATTGTCTTTGTCTCCTCTTTTTCCTTTTGATGCCCTTTTGCGTTTCTAAGACTAGAGGCAGATGTGTAAAAGTTAGTGTTTGCAATTACCAAATAACGAATTTTAGGGATTTTCTATTTGTTAATCGCAAACACATATGTACAGAAGTGTGTTTAAAAAAAAATTGCGATTCCCAGGGAGTTCCAAATAGACCTACCTCATTAATACTCATGAGGTAGGTCACAATTTGCGACCCATTGGGACTGGCAAAAATTACAGGGTAGCTGGCCTGTGGGGGTCAGCAGACCACCAAGTCTGTGATTGCTTTCTAATAAAACAATCTTTTTTTTTAATGCAGTCCCTTTTTATTAGAGAAACGGGATGCATTTCAGAAATAAAAATGAAAAGTTTTCTTTTCATTTTTTAAGAGAAGGCCTGGTCTGTGGGACCACTGCATACTCCTAAAACATATTTTACATCCATTCTCAAAGAGGAAGGGTCTCTTGGGAACCCCTTCCCATTTGCGAATGAGTTACCACCTACTTGAATTAGGTGGTAAAATGCAAATGTTTTACGATTGCATTTCGGTCACAAAACATTCACACATACCAGTGCGATCCGGTGTAAGGAAGGGTCGCCCTAAACATGCTGTTTCCTAATACTGAATTGCAAACTTTATTTGTGATTCGATTATAGGTTACCAAATTGCAAATATGGCCTTTGTACATTCAAAAATGCTTTTTAGCAGACACAAACAACCGTTTCTGTGAATCAAGTAATTTGCAACTGCTAAAACGTTTTGTACATCTTGCCCTAAATTGGTCTAAAAAAGTACCAAGATTGGCATATTTTCTGTATGGCCTGTGGGACGCTCCTCCACATCTTAGCAGGCATTTAAGCTCGATTCTGAGGTAAGTAACTTCCATTGCCTCAATGTAGATACTTTTCGTATATCATTTCTCATATGATCATATTTTCTGCAAAATTAAATATGTGGCCGTCCACATAGTCCTTTCTAATTCATAGAAATGTTTGTTTCTTTTTCTCCTGGTCCTCATATCCCTATATCTCACTTTTAAGTTATTCCAAGGTGTCCCTAATGTTTTTGAGTTCCATTTGTGCATATTGTTTTACCAGTAATTCCATCATTCCTTTGCTGGTTGTAGCTGCTAATGATGCTTATTCTTCCAATAATTTCGGATTGGGATTCTCATATGTTGGGACTATAAAAATTCTCAGTACCCTAGGCACTCCCCTTACCTGAATATAATTATCCATCGAGGCCACTTCCCACCATCGTTTATCCTCCTTCTTAGCTTCTCATGTTGAAACAGTTTTTGTTGGCTGGTGAGGTTTACAATGCTATCATTTGTCCATTCCTTGCACCGCCTCCTCAAGTGAATGCCTCTGTCTCAGCAAACATGTGCCACCACCTCCTTCCTTTCCTTCCAGATGTCTGCCAATACGTCCCTGCATAAAAATAAAATAAATAATTTTCATTGATAAATAGTCTGCAAATCATCCCCAAAAATAAAATTCAAGGACTTCACATATACCATATTTACATGATTATTATTATAATTCTTCTAGCTCATCCACAATTCTACAATTTTTAATCAATCAATAATAGACATAGAAAACAGACTCAATATCAAAAGATCTCACGTGAATCGTATGTAAACCCTGTGGGTAGGTGAAAAAGTGAAATAAATATCTTATCTGATAGAAAGTATCACACAATAATCTTTGTATAATGCAACTTACAGCATCATATATTATGATAGGCATCTTTTATAGCATTAAATTATTGGCTTCAAATTGTGTATTTCACAGGGAATTATATTTTGCTCAGATATTACATTATATTTCACAGAAATTTGCACTCAATTTTTTTAGGAGACCTACTATCAATCCGATTTTATTTCCTCCAGTTAATAAGTCTTCAGTCATGACAGTGCACTTACATAATGGCAGCCCCAACCCACTTCTACCCATTCCCATTGCCTATTGTTTAAGTAGCCTCTATTCATGAAAGTTAAACAAAACATGAACACTCTAATTTTAAACAAGGCACGTTGTTACCTTCAAAGGTCTCTCACTTTCTCAGATAAAATGCGATTTATAACAAAGTAAAACATGCTTGCTCTAAAAGAACCAATTTCTGAATTCCATAATGAAACATATTTCTTTTTGGTTTACTACAAGCAACTATAAAATATTGCACTTATTTTTATAAATACATATATCCCCATTTGAGAAAAACGTTGCCATGCTAACTGCACCACAATAAGCATGTCATACAAAAACATGTCTAGAATGTCTATATAGTACCATCTTGTTGTTCGGATGCTATTTACAAGTCGCTTGGCCTTCTGAGTCAAGGTGTATAGTTTCATCAGAATCCCTCCTTACCCATTACATTACTTATTAGTGTATCTACATACTGCTATCGGCATGAACATGTACTGTATGTGAAGAACATTAAAAACCTTATTACAACTGAAGCTTTCGATATGTTCTCAAGTAAACTGGACAAGGTAATATTTGACAATCAGATGTACTTAAAAATCAGGTGGCTTGGCCTTCTAATAACTCGGGCTGCTCTTACCTTTCATGTGGTTCACTTTGCCCCCGCAGTCTGCGCCTGCCTTTATTTTAATGCCCACGTCTCCGCGATCAGGGACACAGATGATTTCTGATTGAACATCACTTTATCCGCCAGTACTGTGGTCTTTTCTTATCTTGTTCCACACTTCTCAGGCTTTGTGCTTAAATTATGTATTAAGGTCAATGTCAAAACATGGAAGATCTGTAATCTGCTGGGAGCTCCCTTTATTCGTTATTACAGTGAAGGTTGAACACAACTGTCAGGGAGCTGGGAATGTGCTCGGCACGGAGCCTTGCTGCACAGCGGGGCTCTACAAAGCCTCGCTCACGCGCTGTTCTCCCAGGACCGGCCCTTGATAGGTTTACCCAGATAACCTATCGTGCCTTAAAGCTCTCTTGTCTCGTCTTCCTTCTGAAAGCTGTCAAGTGCACCTATATCGTCATGTCATAAATCAAACGTGCAGTGTGTACACCGGAGACATTGCGGGTGTCATGTACTCAGTTGTAGTTTCAGCTCCTTCAAGGTAAAATGGTGTCAGAAAAAGGAAAGCTGCGAGGAATGTTTTTCCATTTTTTTTACCAGACGACAGAAGAATTTAAAGAGGCTGGGAGCGAGCTGCATTTGAGGCAATAAAGCGCGCTCCTGGTTGAACTGAAATTAGTCAGGTAGCGGCTTTTCATGCAGAGGCCTACAGGAGAATACCTGCAGCATCGGTAAATAAACAATGCAATTTAATGCAGGTCTGTGTATTGATTTTGCTTTCTTTGGTTTTCGACTTGACAAGCATTTGTCAACAAGAGTTTGCATTAGTTCCCAGGTTTTGTTCATTAAAGGCGTGTTGTTTTTTTTCCATCCCCAGCTAAGAAGCAAAAGAGAAACATCATCAGTAATTCTCCTGGATCATGAAACAAAAACCTGACAAGAACACGAATAAAAACCCCTATCTAATCAATTATACTTAATGGAAGAGACCTTGGAGCCGCGAAGACGGGCGATTTTTCACACTACAATAAGATAATAAAATACTGAGTGGAGCGTATTTATTTTTAAGAAGGGGCAGCAGACACGCAGCTTACTGAGCAGAGAATTGATTAAAAAAACTCATACACTGCGTTCAGTGGGTATTCCTGCCAATTTATGGAAATTCTATCACGGACTCCTTCCTATAATCATAACAACGGTCCTTGGCCTAGAAAAACAATCAGCTGCGAAGAGGGGGTAAGCGAGCCAATCCTCCAGAATCATTTATGCCCACAAATTGAAAATGGTGTGTGGATATGATCAAACTCTCTTCATGCAGGCAACAGGCTTTCCCTCATGAAGCAAATACATGGCAATCATTATCATCAACTCCAGGGCAGTCATCACTGCATTTGAAAGAGAACATCTTCCCTTCCATCGCAGTACAGCTGACTGTTTCTCCACCCTGAGCTAAGTGTTATGGTCACATACTTGAGTACTGGGCGTTCAAAGAGTGCATGCCCTGAAATAAGAGAGATAATCGAGGTAGAACATCTTGAAGAGATAGCCTGACTGCACCTATAACACATCAGCAGATGTGTCCTAAAGAGAGGGCATTCCTCTACCTGTCTTGTAAGCACCAACATAAGATTTCTCCCAGGTATCCTTAAGGCATTGACTGAAAGGGACCCAACTACACATCAGCAGGTGGGTGGGATTGACCACCTGGTAGGTCAACCCCCCGAGATTTCTCCTATGAACCTAAAAGTACCAACTCACATGCACAGTTACACATCAGCAGGAGGGACCTGAAGAGAAGGGATTCCACCTCAACCTGGTCTTCAACCACTCGAGGTTTCCCCAATACAGCCTTGGGGTTTTCACTGGCATGGACCACCAACGGAATGGTAAGTGACATCTGTAGTTCTGGGAGGTCACATTCGGGTCCTGAAAAAAAATGTAAAAATTAGTATAACCAGTTGGATAGTGTGTTACTGCTACAGCCAAACTGGGCAAAAATACGACATATGCAACACCAACCATAATGACTCGTCTTGCTTCTCCACTGAATAACCAAATCCAAAAAATAAAGATGTAGCAGAGAAAATCCCATGTTTAGTTTTGTTCAAATTCCTCCTTAATATCCACATAGTGGGAATATGAGTAGCACAGAAAGCATTTTATTATACCATTACAGCATCAGACAAATTCACACCCTGAAGCAGAGGACAGGACCCTTCTGACTGACCTCAGGGGTGAAAAAACTCACTTCAAACTCCACAGGAGAAAAGGCAGATCGGGACCCTTTTGGACCTTCTACTGATGTTGTGGGTACACTAGCACACCCAAGAGCTTGATTACAGATAGGTGATGTTTCTTGCAGCATTCAGACTTATTTGGGTATATTCACTATATCTTTGAATATCTAGTTTGAAATAATCAATGCGTTTTAAATGTCTCATATGCCATAACCAATGCTTATTGTATTCCACCTGCTCCAACTGTAACTGCCAAAACATGCTCTCTTCACAATGTGATCTGTATTGAACATGTGCCTCAATCAGGAGGAAAATTGCCAATTTCCTTAACAAGGAACCAACTGCCTTTCTACCTGCTCCAACTGTAACTGCCAAAACATGTGCTCTTCACAATGTGATCTGTATTGAACATCTGCCACAATCAGGAGGATAATTTCTCATTTCCTTAACAAGCAATCAACTGCTAAAAGGCACATGTGCACATTTTATTATTTAAGGATACTTTTGAGTCTGAGGCCTTGCTTGGCTTTGTACCTATTGCCCTGCTCACCTGTTTCCAGTCAGGTAGAGTTCCTTGCCCTCCAGCCGACCTCCAGTCAAGTTCCAGTGTAAGTCAAGTTCCTTGTTCTCCAGCCTGCCTCCAGCCAAGTTCCAGTGTTCCTCGTTCTCCACCCAGTTTCCAGTTGAGTACCAGCATTTCTCGTCCTCCGGACAGCTTCCAGTCGAGTTACGACAATACTCTTCCTCTGGTCAACTTCCTGCAGAGACCCAGGTCTCCTCTTCTGACTTTTACAGATGATCCTGTATTTCATGTAAAAGAGAGGAAATAAGAAAGGTGAAAAAAACAGTTTAGGTTCTCCTGAAATTTTCAAGCAAGTAAAGAAAGATTAATCGCTTAAATGAAAAAAACAGAGCTCTGTCTTTTAAATCATTTATGGCAATAAGAACCAGCATGAATTATCGTCTGGGTGGGCATCCAAGATACTGCTAAACTGACATTAAGGAAAGACGTATTTCCTGTAACAAGCTCTCCCCTGCGAATTAGGAGATTGGAAATAGAGCAAATTTATCAGAACTATTACTGGCAGCAGATTACACCAGAACACACAGAAGCCCTTTAATCAAGTCGATGGTTTTTGAGTTGGACATTACTTCTGAGACTCTGAAAGTATTGTAAAAAGAGGAAGAGACTTGTTCAGCTTTATAGAAACGTATGCACAATGTGTCAGCAATAACTGACATTATGCAATGGACAATGGTTTATGCAAGTTCAATGTAATAATGAAGTATTTCTTTTGCAGCCCAGTATCCTAAAAAACCAAGAACCCAGTATTTAGAGAAATCAGAAGTCCTGAAGCCCAATACAACAAGCATTCCAGGGTCCAGCAGTCCGATTCTGCACTCCACGAAGCAGAAGTTGGTATTTTCTCTTCCCACAAACCATTTCCCTTGAGGACTTGCAAGAGGGCAATGTACTCTTCACTGCAGTCACATTAATCCTCACCGGGATTGGGGAAATGTCATTACCCCATCAGAAAGCCTGGAATTCAGGAGAGTGTTTCACACAGAACAACTAAGGAAAACATTTCCAGGTACAAGAGCTAGTAATAGCAGATATATATGTGGGATTGTATGGAAGCAGAAACAAACTGCTTAAAGCATTTAGATATTCAGCCATAATTTTTCCTACTGGGATTGCTTGACAAGCTTGACAACATCTTAACTTACACCCCTGTGATATTCATTTTTGAATTCCTTACAGTCTAGACTCTGCCAGTGCCAGTCTTGGCAGCTCCTCGAGATTCTGCTGATTCGAAGAAACAAATAGGTGCCCTTTCCTATGAATCAATAATCTCCCAGTGTATGGCGGAATCATCAGATCATCACCAAGGATTTAAAAGGGCACATTCAATGATCTCTAGTTTCTTTGAATATGACGCAGGTTCCATTTCCACTATAGTTTGTCTTTGATCAGGATATTTGAAAACCTGTATGCTCTTCCTTTACCCAGCAATCATCTCATTGTTCTACACTAACTATATCTAAGGACAAGGTTGATTCACCAGGGAAGCTTTACGGCAAAACAGGTGTCTTCAAGTGTGTAACAGTTGGAATATTGACAAGTGACCGTTTAAGGACAAATGTCCCGATAGGGAAACAGCCTTTACAACAAAGGCTGAATCATGCATGCCTTTACAACGTAGGCTTTACCATGAATACATCTTTATAACACAACCTTTACCACGCAGGACTTAACAACAAATATGCCTTTACCATGTATGCCTTTACAATGAAATTCATTGTAAAGGCATGAATGGTAAATGTATAAGCGTTTTTGCAGGCTCAGTTGAGCACAAGTTGAAGGGGGCACTTTCACTTTGTGTGCCGATTTGGAGCACATACACCACCAGGGATGTATTACTATCCCACTTTACATCATGGCTCACGCTTTGGTAACCACTTAGCGCACAGCAGAAAGAGAACACATTCATGGCACTTCTAAATTAGGTGGTGTAAAGCCTGATCGTTATAATTTCAAGGTCAACTTGTATTTTGCCAACCTTCCTCTGACATCGCCATATCCGCCAAAACAGATGTATCACCAGCCTGCTTTACATCAGTTGAGTAAAACACATCACAACGCTGCACTGAACCATGCTTACTGTCCAGCCACTCCCGCCTATGCAAAGGAAAACAGTAAATACTTTGTCCCAGGCAAATGGATAATCTGAAGAAATGCCTTTCCCACCTATAGGAATGATAAATATGTGCGATGAATTATTTTGTCATCCACCCCAACCCATACCACATTTTACTGATAATACAGTGCTTGCACAATACTTACCACATTGGGTGGCATGGAGGGTCAAGGCCCCGCCGTTACCCATGATTTTGTTAACCTGACAACTAGTGTAGGAAAGTACCATCTTTCTTGGCATGTTACCCCCATTTTTGCCTGTATGTCAGTATGTTTTTGCCTGTCTCACTGGGATCCTGCTGGTCAGGACGCCAGTGCTCATAGCTTATGGCCTAATGCGTGTGTCTGTATAGTGCTTAACTGTGTCACTGAGGCTCTGCTAATCAGAACCTCAGTGTTTATGCTCTCTCTGCTTTTAAATTTGTCACTATAGGCTAGTGACTTCATTTACCAATTTCAATTGGCACACTGGACCGCCTCTTATAAGTCCCTAGTATATGGTACCTAGGTAGCCAGGGCATTGGGGTTCCAGGAGATCCTTATGGGCCGCAGCATTTCTTTTGCCACCCATAAGGAGCTCAGACAAACCCTTTCACAGGACTGCCACTGCAGCCTGCGTGAAATAGTGCACACATTATTTCACAGCCATTTTCACTGCATTTAAATAACTTATGTCACCTATATATCTAACCTTCATTTAATGAAGGTTAGGTGCAAAGTTACTAAGTGTGAGGGTGCCCAGAGCTCCTCCAGTGTATTGCAGACTTCAGACATCTTTCTTTGCAAGGTGTGGGGGGCACTCTGGAGGCCTCTGAGTGGTGATTGCCAGAAGGTGACGCCAGAGACCCCTCCTGATAGGTCCATACCTGATAAGGTAGACAATCCCCCTCTCAGGGCTATTTAGGATCTCTCCTCTGGGTTCTCTTCAGATTCTACTTGTAAGTTTCCATCAAGAGTCCTCTGCAAATACTACTTCATCCTCTGACCTCTGATCAACCGCAGCCTGCTCCAGGAACCGCTGTAACAGCAACAAAGTATCCAGAAAGGATACTTTTCCTTTGCAACTTCAGCTCCAGCAAGCAAATGCAACAGTTTCCATGGTGTGCATGCTCTGAGGACTCCCTGACTTCACCCGGTACCAGAAGGACCAAAGAAATCTCCAGTGGGGTGACGGAGTCACTCCCCTGCTGAAGCAGGCACCTTCTAAGTCGACAACCGGTTCTCTTGGACTCCTCTCCTGGCGACGAGCGTGCTCCTTGGAACACAGAGGTTGGACCCCATCGACGCAGACTGTCCAGAGGTCCTGCTGTCCCAATTCAGAGGAGGTAAGACCTTGCCTTCCCCAAGAACGACAGTAACCCTGTGCATCACGTCTTCTTCACCTCCTGAGGCCTCTGTGCATTATTTGCAAAATTCCTTCGTGCACAGCCTGGCCCAGGTCCCCAGCACTCTATCCTGTGACACTCAACTCGCTGAGTTGTTCTCTGGCGGCGTGAGACCTTCCTTTGTAGTGCTGCACCAACCGCATTTTGCACCTCCTTTGTCCCTGTGTCCTGGGACTCCTGTGGGTGCTATCTGGTGCTGTGAGGGCTCTCTGAAGTGCTGAGAGCCCCCTCTTCCTCCTCACACAGAGTTGCGGCCCCCAGGTTCCTCCTGGGTCCAGATAGCGCCTACTTGACACAAAATGCGACTTTGCCGGAACCAAGGCTTGTTGGCGGAATCCAGCACCAAAGCTCACCTGCATCCACTCTCTCTCCGTGGGACATCCAGTGCATCATGAAGGAACCCACTGATATCTTTCTAGGGTGCATTTCTGCAGTCTTCATCCAACCTGGGACTCTTCTTTTGCACCATCTTTTGGGTTGGCAGGGGCTCCTGTCCTTCCTGGAACTTCTTTTGACTTCTGGACTTGGTCTCCTTCCTTTGCAGGTCTTCAGGTCCAGGAATCCACCATTTGTTGTTTGCAGTCTTGCTTGGTTCTTGCAATAACTCTAATCATGACTTGTAGTGTGTCCTTAGGAAACTTGCAATACTTTACTCCTGCTTTTCTGGGGTGGGGTAATTTACTTACCTTTACTGTATTCTTACTCTCCCAGCGATTCTGCACACACTACACTTGTCTAGGGGGGAATTTGTGATTCACATTCCACTTTCTTAGTATATGGTTTGTCTTGCCCCTAGACCTATTTTCTCCCATTGCATTCTGTAGCATTTCCTATTGTTTTCACTATTCTATGTCTAATAATTTACCTTCTTTTGGTGTCTCATGTATCTATTGTGTATAATACTTACCTCCAGAAGGAGAATTGCCTCTAAGATATTTTTGGTACTGTGTCACCCAAATAAACTACTTTTATTTTTGGTAACACTGAGTATTGTTTTTACTCGTGTATAAGTACTGTGTGACTATAAGTGTTATTGCAGGAGCTTTGAATGTCTCCTAGTTCAGCCTAGGCTGCTCTACTATAGCTACGTCTATAATCCTAAGCTGCTAGAACACTACTACATTTCACTAATAAGAGATAACTGGACCTGGTGTAAGGTGTAAGTACCCAAGGTACCCACTACAAACCAGGCCAGCCTCCTGCAACTAGTATTTAAGTATTTGGACATATTCTAAGATGCAGGTTACCTTCAGGGAAAGACAGTGGAAATATTACGCTATCAGTCTGCCTTCACTGTTCAGCTTTCATTTTTTGTTTACGTAGATGTCTACTTCACGAATCAACGCTTGCTGCTACACAGTAAGCCTTGCAAAATCCGGGATTTGTTTGTCTACTTACCAATAAACTTTTACCACGCATGTGCCTTTACCAAGTATAACTTTACAACAGAAATTTCATTGAAAAGGCATGAGTGGTAAAGGCATATATGTGGTAAAAGTTTTCGTTGTAAAGGCATGTGTGCTAAAGACACATGCATTGTAATGAAGGTGTAGTAATAGCATGCATTGTAATGAACTGCATTATTCTGTCATGCAGCCATCCAGATGTAATGATAGACAGTTCGCAAAAAGCAGTCACAAATTGGGTGCCAATCTTTTGCAACCGGTCTTTGCTTTTAGTGATGCAATGTATGTAGTAATAGGTTGCATCATAAAATGGCAAGTCACAGGGTCGCAGAATGACTGATCTAATAAATATGAATTAGGCAGGTTGCTGCTTGCAACCCTCCATGATTGCCTAAAAATACAGGGATGGAGGCCCGCAAGAAATAGTAGCCCACCATCTATGTGTTCACATTCCCAAAAGGGAAAGATTTTTGTTTTTTTAAGCAGTACACATACCTCCTAAAGAAATCAGTTCTGCTTTTTAAAAAAGTATACCATTTGGAAAAAAATTGAAGGCACTGGCAGTGGTCCCCAGCACCACTGAATACTAACCATAGGTCATCAGACACCATTAACAAAGGGGAACCTATCCCAAAGTGACTAGGTTTCCACTTCCTTTGTGATGTTGGCAATTGATCTAAGAATTTCGTCCATAATAGTGGCTGCAAACCATTGATACATGCTATACCGATCCATAATTAAGGGATGGCACTCCTTTCACACCTCTGCCTATTTGCAATTCAGTATGGGTCGCCAGGCCCATTTTATGAGTCATAAAGGCTTTTATGATTTGCAAAATAGCTTTGCATACCAGGCCCAAAAAGCTTAGCTCAAATCTTTAAAGTGAACTATGCACACACAACCCAATGTGAAGCTCTCCGTGTCGATATATGGCATCTCTGGTCATAGAGACTATACACAGGGACTTCTCTAGAATGAGAATGAGAATAGGAATAAGAATAACAATGATAATAATATTGCTACTACTACTACAAGTACTAATAATAATATTTATCAATGTTATTATTAGCAGTAGTAGCCATAGTGGTAGCGGTATTAAACGTGTAATATCAACAACATTTCTCCGACTATCAACAATTTTAATAATGCCAGCAGTAACCATTATTATTATTATTATTATTATTATTATTATTATTATTATATTGTTGTTTTGTTTTTGTTATTATTATTACCATTTTAGTAGCAGTAATAATCTTATTATTACTGTTGTAGTAGTCGTAGTAATAATATTAATAATAATTGTCAAAGTGGGCTGTTAATCATTTATTTGGTTGTGCTTCAAACCATTTAGAAGTTAGTCAAACAAGATGATGCCTATTATTGATAAAGTGGACTAATATAGCATTTAGGGATAGATGATTTCGACTAGTGGGGGGCTAAATTCTTTTGCGGATCTGTGTGGGTACCATCTGCATTAACGCATGTGTCAAAGGGCATTGCTCTTCATTTACCACTGCTGGTTGGGACTGTTGGCCATTGATCAACTTTAGGAGGTTGTTACATTTTGAGGCGCAAATGCCCATTATGTTGCTTTGATATCATACCATTCTAGATGTATGTGGGTGTGGTGGGTTTAAGTTAACTACCTTGCAGTATTTGATAAATAGATTGGCAAGCAGATCAAGAATATGCATGTCCTAGTATAACTTCAGTGGGTGTTCCATTGAAGTGTCAAATGCTCAGCAAACTAGATGGTTTGGAATATGTTTTGCACATGATGGAGCTGTGTGTGTCCAATATGTACTGTTGCATGGTGATGGGTAAGTGTAAATTGATTGAAGTCGTGTTGGGTGCATGATGGCTCCAAGAGTTGTGTGTAGCATGTACTTGTTAGTGTGATGCAGGTGTTCTACCCATGATAATTTGGATGCAGGGCCGTCCTGTGAGAGAGAAGCATAAGGAGAGGAAAACAGAGTCAAAGACACATATATTTCACATAGATCTTGTGTGTCTTCATACTTGGATCTCCCCCAATTAATAATCTAAATTAAAAGACCTCAGAGCAGCCATAACTTGATGTTTGTTTTAATACACTTAAAACCTCTAAAAAGAAAACAAAATACTTAGGCCAGAATTTGTGATGGCCATTTTCTTTTCTACATCCTAACTCGTCTGCAACTATTTCCTTGCTGCTTGTGATCGTCCAACATACTTTGCGGCCTTCCTGGTGTGGGGCGCTGCTGCAGAGTTCTTGCTCTTTGCCCTTTTGACTCGTTACAACATTCTTGTGTTTGACCTCCCATCTGGTGATGTGTGCTCTTTGGCAATCAACTCTTATCAACAGCCATGAACAAAGCTACACAGTAAAACCTCTTGGGCCCTGCTATCATCTGGATGCACTTATTTAAACACACCATGAATAGGGCACAAAATGTAGGTGAGCTGTTACAAAAGCTGCAAGGCAAGAAAGTAGAGGTTCTGCCTAAGACTCGTGCCCAAATAAGGCAAGAGAGTGAGCACCTGCATCGCCTCTGAGGGAGACATGGGGGTCACTCTGATTCTGTTGATAAACTCCAGAAGCAAGTCAATAAATCCAGCTTTACAACTCTCTCCTCCAAACTTGTTCTTCTCTATCTGTAATGTTGGTGGTTTGAAGGACCTTGATTATGCCTTACATTTGTTTTGACAGACTGGTGTCACTACTGTTTTTTCCTTCTCTAAGAGTTAATGGTATCAGAGGGAGTCTCAACAGGCCTACTGTGGCCAGAATTTGGTACAGAATCGGTATCAAGAATAAGCCCATAACAAGCCCAATAGTATATCACCCAAACCAGCCAATGTAACCTGGAGGAACAATATTAAACAGTATTTGTGATATCAAGTATAAAATTGCAGACTTTGAAAATAGAATGCCAGCTCTTGCCAAAACTGTACTTCATACAAAACTGTAACTCCCCTCATGACTGGTGTGGTCTGAATGGAACTGATCCAGGCTTCCTGGGTGGTGAAACTGCTTAGTGAAAGATGGCTGTCAGGAAGGTTGGTATGGCCGTCCTCGCCCGTGTGTGCAAGTGGGTATAACACTCTTGTGTGACCCTTGCTTGGTCATCAAACTCAACCTTCCTAGATGTATAAAAACAATAGTTGGATAATGGGAGAGATGGACAGTTGTACTTTCCTGAGGTCAGGATATATCTCATTGAAAAACACAAAGGTTACAGCAATGTTATAGTTAGGAAACAGCCTTAAAAAAACATAAAAATTCACTGAAAAAAACAAAGGTTACATGGACATTATAGTTAGGTTCAGATTTTACACACACAAAACCATAGAAATTCAGCAGTTATAGTGACCTGAGTTAACTATAACTTACACCTCCACAATGCACTACCTATGACCTCACATATGACATAATTCATGACTTTGTCAGTGACATCACTGATGACATCACTGATATCATCTCAAATGACATCACTGATGACATCATCCAATGAGTGAGAGAGTTTCATAAAAGTTTTTCACACTGAAAGATATATACTGAGCTACTGCTTAACCTAAATTCATATTTTCTTACTGTTATACTAATGAGTTTTATTATTTTTCATATATATTATCTGAAGTATAAGCTTGCTTTCAAAGTGGATGTACTACTTATCAGTGAACTTGCCTCTATAATGACACATCATGCCAGATCCACGCTGATGTATATGTATGTTAGTGCTTTGAGAGAGTCTAAGCTGTTCATTGAGACTTCACTCCATGGTGTTGGCTCAGTATAGATCTGTTTTACGACATACTGACCAGTTTCCTTTGACCTCTCTCCTTTTGTGATGAGTAGATTGCAATAAATTCATTGTTTCACTAAGTTGTTTCTCTAGGGTGATGGTTCAGTGTAGTAGATATTTGCAACAAGCTGACCTCTTTGCTCTCAACTTTCTTTCGAATCAAGAATGATTTTACTAGTGGTTTGTGACAGTGCCCTGTCCACTAACACCTCTGTACTGGATGCGTGTTGTAGTGGTATATGTAAAACTGACATCTGCACTAAAACCTCTATCCATGTTCATGAATGGGTTTGTTGTGGTTACTGATATAGTAACCTATATGGTTAGATTTATTACTTTGGTGATTATTAATTAGATAGTGATTTGCAAGAGACAGGACTATCCACTGATATCTCTTTCCTGGCTAATAACTGAGTGTAGTAGTTCATAAGGTTACAGCGAGCTCTGTGGTGTATGTCTCCCACCTGTCTCCTTTTCTTATTTTCTAAAAAAAAATCAATTGTATTTTATGAAATATATTGGAGGTTACAGTGCTGGATGATGTCAGGAAGGATGTTTTCAGTGATGTCATCTGAGATGTCAACAGTGATGTGACTGACCATATCATGAGTGATGTAACATGTGAGCTCCTAGCAGTGCATTGCAGGGGCGTAAGTTATAGTTAGCTCAGGTAACTATAACTGATGAATTTCTATGATTTTGTTTGTGTGAATTCTGAACCTAACTATAATGTCCCTGTAACCATTGTTTTTTATCAGTGAATTTCTATGTTTTTTAAATTCTATTTCCTCAATATACCTTCCCTCTAACTTTTAGTTTTTGTCTGTGAATGTCTACATTTTATAATGCTATTTTCCAACTATAATGTCATTGTAACCTTTGATTTTTTTCAGTGAATTTCCATGGTTCTACTAATAGTATTTCCAAATTATAACATCCATGTAACCTTTGTGGGTTTTGTCTGTGACTATCTAAGGATTTTAAATGGCATTCCCTAACTATAGTATGTCTGTAACATTTGTTTTTTTGACTCAATTTGTAAATTTTGTTTAAAAAAAAGCTATATTAATAAAACAGACCTAACTATAACATAACTTTAACATTACATTTTTAAAGTGATTTCAATCTACAAATATATATGCTAAAAAAATCTACAAATATTAAATTACATGAGTTTAATTCTTTTAAAAACAAAATATGTTTTTTATTCGTTTTTTGGATTTACAGATCTGCCACAAGCCATCCTGATGCATACTTCCTGTTCTGGGCTGTGCTAGGGTTCCGTGGATCTGGCATGATTTTTTGTGACACTTAGAACATAAACGAACACTACAAAATTGATGTTTGAGGTGAGTAATTTAGTAAAATTACATAGAAACGTATATTCCCATAAGAAATTCTAGCTTTCAAGTTTGTTTTAATACATTTTTTTCAAATTTGCAGTGACATCGTGGTGCCACAATACACCACAACAGATCAGCAAATCCAATCTGACTTAGCAACAAATGGATTTGATTGGTTAAAAACACCTGCCAACCACTTCTATGGTAAGTTCCTTCCCATGTTTTTTTTCTTTGGATGTGCCACTCACACAGTGGGAATGTGCTCCTTTTTGTTGGTGTTTTTTCCTTTTGAAAATGGCATCTGGAACACAGACAGCAGGAGAAAGAGGAGCAAGAACCAGGAGAAGATGAAGAAGAACTCCCAAAGAAGAGGGAGTCCATCACCTGGAGATTCTCCTCCATTCCTTCCGGAGAGAAGAAGGTAGTTGCTAAGGTTGTAAAATGCAATCATTTGCTGCAAAGAACTATCCAGGGGACTGCTCAGAAATATTTGCATGGCACCAGCAGCATGCTGAAGCACCTGTGTACCCTACACCGTTGTCACCTCACAAGAGCTGAAATAGTGAGGGATGCACTGCATGCATCCACATCTGCTGTGGTGTGTTTTGCTCCTGGGGACTCAGTGCTGGCTGCTGTTACAGCAAATCCACTTGCAGACCTGCAGTAATTCCAGAGATGCTGAAGGTTAAATCATTTTGCACAGTGTGGAGGAAGATTATTACTGTTGGTGAGCACTATATGCCTGCATTTATACTGGCTGTAAAAACAAGAATGTTACTTTTTTTTAACCAGAACTGTTGCACAAGTTCTGTGAATTTCTGAACTTTATGTGTTATAGTTACAGTTGAAAAAAAAGAAAAAAAACACCAAAAATATTTCATGTTACATGTTTGCTTGCCAATGTCTGAATACCTGCTGCTATATGTCTACATACATGTCACTATGACGGGGTGTGTTAGTGTTTGTATGGGTGTGAGAGTGGTTGTCGGAGTTACTGTGTGGGTCTAAAA
The DNA here is from genome assembly GCF_031143425.1 of Pleurodeles waltl. Classification (NCBI taxonomy): domain Eukaryota; kingdom Metazoa; phylum Chordata; class Amphibia; order Caudata; family Salamandridae; genus Pleurodeles; species Pleurodeles waltl. The sequence goes on along the minus strand of NC_090447.1, from coordinate 426,195,098 downwards.
ATGGATGTGTAAGTGTGTAAATAGGTGTGTGACTGGATTTGTAAGTGGCTGTGCGATCCTGTCAGAAGGTGTGATGGTTTTGTATGTGTATAAGTGGATGTGTGAGTGTGTTAATGAGTGTGCGACTGGGTGTGTCTGCATGAGTGGGAGTGTGAGTGGGTGTGTTAGTGTGTGAACAAGTGTATTAGTGGGTGTGTCAGTGTGTGAATCAATGAGTGAGTGGTTGTGTGAGAGGCTCTGTGGGTGTGTGAGGAGGTGTAGTAGTGGTTTTGTAGGTGTGGCAATGGATGTGTCAGTGTGCGAATGGATATTTGAGTGGGTATCTGAGTGTGTGAATGGATGTCTGAATACATGCATTAGTGTATTAATGGGTGTCTGAGTAGGTGTCTGTCTCTCTACATATATGTCTGGGTGGCTGTGTAAGTGACTGTGTGAGTATGATACTGGGTGTTGTATATGGTATGTGGGTGTGTGAGTGTGTCAATGGGTGGGTAAGTGGCTATGCAGGTGTGGCATTGGGTGTGTTAGTGGTTTTGTGAGTGATGTTTAAGTATATGAAGTTTATGTGTGAGTAGATGTTTAAGTATATGAATGGGTGTGTGAGTGGAAATGTGAGTGTGTGAATGGGTGTGTTAGTGGGTGTCTGAGTGCGTGAATGGGTGTGTGAGTAGGTGTGCGACTGTGATTGGGTGTCTAAGTGGGTGTGTCAGTAGTTGTGTCAGTGGTGTATGGCTGTGGTAGTGGGGATATAAATATCTGTGTGGGTGTGTAACTAGCTGTGTCAGTGACTGTATGGCTGTGGTAGTGGCTGTAGATGTACGTGAGTGGCTGTGAGAATGGCTGGATGTGTGTGTGAGTGCCTCTGTGACGGTGTGCGTTAGTGTGTGAGTTCCTGTATCGGTGTGTTTGTGACTGTGTAAGTGAGTATGCCAGTGTGTGACTAGTTGTTTAAGTGTCTTTATGGGTTTGCACATGGGTCTTTGAATGACTGAGTGGGTATGGGAAAAGTGAATGTCTGTATAGGTGTTTGAGTGGGTGTATGGGTGGTTGAATGGGAGTATAAGTGGGTTTCTGTCAGTGTAAGTGGGCGTATGTTTTTTTAAATTGTAGTTTGGAACACCATAACAAAGTAATCTAATGGATCAACACTGGAAGAACTAATTTGTGAACCACATTACGCCAATACATGGTGCCAATGGATTTGCATATAAAAACAAAAAATATATATTAATTAGTATTTCCATTTATACAATTATAAATTAAACTTAAAAATTTAAGATGCATAAATTTATCAAGCAATAAATCAGTGCACATTCCTTGTGCTGTAATGCTATGTTATAATAAAAATTAAAATGTAATTTTCTCTTTTTTACTGTTCTCAGATTTTGCACTTGTACAAGATAAATGATATATTGTATAAATAATCATCTTTGAACAATGGGGGAAAAACAATGGCATGGACTGTATAAAAAAACATTAAAAGTGCAGTCTATGTCACTGCAAAGAAGCAACACTGAACATTTCACTCACTGTAATTTTGTAAAGGATCATTTTGACCTACACTTGCTCAGCTAACATAAAGAAACATATTATGAAGATGAGAACTTCACTATTAGATGTAGTAGTAGATATTAGCGGTGGGTAGTAAACTCCGCTCTGCGGGCAGAGTTCAGAGAGTTTTGCTACTCCTCGCTCCGCTTGGAGCATGTAGTTCAGCAAAAACTCCAGCAACCTCAGCAGAGCGGAAGTTACAGGGCCGGTGCGCTAAAACATAATTATGTGGGTCTAGTTGCCCCCTGCATTTTCATTCAGGGAAGGTGCCATCTAAGAAAGAATAAATGGCCATCGTGAGGGTATTGGTGACTCACCTCAGTAACAGAATTTACGTGTTGTTTACCAGCCATCAGTCAACGACAGACTTTTGCTTTTTCTGGAAATGCCCATAAACATAAATGAAAGGCTAATCCCAGAGGTGGGATAAAATCCCTGGCAGAAGAAATTGAGGATAGACTTCATTTCCCGAGTAGGATAGAGGCAGAGAAAGAGCTTCCAACCATAAACATGCACCAGCCAAAGGACGCGAAGACCACAGGGAAGTGGAGCTGAGGAAAGCAGATGACACAGCAACAGGAAAAACCCTGACTGGAGGCCCGAGCAACCCGACAACAAGAGAGAGAGAAAGCAGGAGAGCTGAGGTCACAGCCGGCTACACCCATCACCCTACCATGTTCCAGGAGAAGCATGGCTGAGCCAGCCAGGTACGGGATTGATTGTGGTTTAGGCGAGAGAAGGGTGGGGAGGTATTGGGAGGGGGAAGATGGAGAGGTATTGGGAGGGGAAAAAAGGGAGCACCCATCATTTGCAATACTTTTGAGCTCGATGAGCACAAAGCACAAATTATATTGTTCAGAGTACTATATGGTTGTCTCTTTGTTTTAAATAGGGGTGGCCGAGCAATAGTCCACCCATCCATGGAATTTGGCAGATTTTTCTGGCAAGTCCACAGAATTCCGCGGAGTGAACTTCCGTCCGCTTCACTCACCGCAAATAGATATTTAAGACTCACCAGCAAAGGCAAAACCTTATGAAGACATCATTCTTGGTAGGCTGCAAAATGTCATAAATCCTAATAATGTATCTACAATAACTAGAGTATTCCACTTTTACAACTGTGACCCTCCTTAGAAATTTGGCCCCAAAAACAAAAAATATGAATTTGGTAACTTCCAAAGCAATCTTTGTCTAAATGTAAGGTTCCTATCATTACATTCTGTCCATCTACTTCCACTTTTTAAACAAACAGTCAGTGTAATGACCAGTTCTAATACTAACTCCTTCATGAAAAATGATAGCAACAGTAGTGTACGCTTTACCAGATATACACATTTGTCCTGCTTTAAAATTAGTAATCTCAGTATGTAATTTACTATTATCTGCTTTGCATCATTGTAGCATTAAAGTAAAAAATTTGCCACTTCTTGCTACATGAAAAGTCAACAGAACATCTGTTTAACAATTTGGACATACATTGTTTTCAGTAGCTTTTTTCACTAATGTGTCAAAACGTACACTTCTGGAATCTGGTCATGTTAAATAAGTAAAACAATCCAATTCTATTTGTGTAGTTGATGTGTATGAGCAATCTTCACATACATGGTGACACGAGTAACTAAGTCCAAACAAGTCATTTACAGGTATCTTTTCCTCTTCTAAGACACCCAATATCACCAATAGAAACTCTTGTTCATCCTCTTAAGGATTTTGAGTAAACTGTAGAGATCCAGAAAATAGATATACAGGGTCTACAATTACTGATACAGAATGTATTTTCAATAGCTCAGTACACAGATGGTTCAACAAACTACACAGTGCAGAGTGCAATACCTTCTGTTGTTTCTCTTGAATTCAATCTGCAACACATGGAAATGCAAGCAAAACATGTACCACAACATTAGCATAGCAGTTCACACCAGAGGGGCTTAACAATTGAAAACCCACAATGGGCCAGACTTAGATATTGGCAGACAAGTTACTCCATCACAACGGTAATGATATCCCATCTACCAAAATCTAAATCCCAATATATCATATAGGATTTAGATTTCGGTGGATGGGATATCTGTCACCCTTGTGACGGAGTAACTTGTCCGCCAATATCTAAATCAGGCCCTACATCTCCATCATTTTTGTTTTTTTGTTTCTAACAATGTCCTTCTTCTGTTTAATTTCCTTCTTTGCAACACCATAACTACCCTGCTTTGAAACTTTCTGCTTCAGGCTGCTTCTCATAAACTGGATACTGTCCTACATGAGAACCATAAACACTTCTTAATCAGTTGTATTCTGTAACACCACTTGAGTCTGCATTTACTCTGCTCTGATCGAATGCAGCTAGATACAAACCGGACAATGTCCTAACTCAAGACAAAACTATATGTGACATCCCTTCCTTAAACATGGTACCACCAATATTAATAAATGCTGCATCTAAACTTACACATTGTAAACAGCAACAGTATATGCTAGTAAAACTGGAAACTGGAAACTGTTTCCGTCGAACATATAAATCTTTCACAAGCAAAAAATGTGCAATAGATGGTTCAATCTCCTTTGCATTGTCAGCCTGATCAAATCTAATCACAAGGCATTCTACCTTATTCCTATTAGGGAAACTAATAAAATCAACAACTTTACCCATAGCACCATTAAACCTTCCTTCCTGAACACTTAAATTTTGACGCTAAATCACCGTACAGTTTATGCATAGACAGACATTTCTCCAATCCTGCAGTTTGTGAAACATATTTTCCTAATTAATCCAGTTTTGCCTGTAACTTTTCATCATCAATACAGTCACACCCTGGCGTTTCATTTTATCTATTGCCTTCAATTGCAAAATCTATTCTTTCTTAAATTTCAGCAATTCTTTGTTAAAAGAGGCACACTCCTCCAATGTAGGCATTAGGCACACAATATGTTTACCTTCTTGTATCAAAGTGAACATTAGTTCTGCTGCTGTCTTTTTGTTGGAAACAGCTTTTTTAAAAGATGACATCCTAGAACACACCTTCCATCTTTTAAAAGAACACCGTACTTAATCTCTTTCAAACTATTTCCATAGCCAATGTCTGATGCTGGTCGCATATTCCCAATTCATTCTTTGTATTAAAAAAATTTAACCAGATATTCACATTTCCAATGCTTCCCAAAGAATTCCTAGTTTTATCATGTTTTGAATACAGACTGACCTTTCACAGGTGTAAGGTGCAGTAGAGCCCCAAAACTGTCAATTTTCCCCCTCCAAATAGGATATCAAAATCTGTTCTCAGAACTTCTTGCATGCTCAAATGTACAAAGGCAAGCATTAAGTTTGAGACCACACTTACCTCGTCGATGGTCTTACTTTTTTAACACTCGGAGCGTGGTCAAGATGGCAGCTGCAGCAGAAACACTTTAATGAGCTCTGTATTTGGCCTGCCAATAGTCATTTGCAATTCTGGTCACCCAACTCTGCTTGCCTGCCTCAGAGTCCCAACATGCTGTCACTGATAAGGAAGGCCAAATGACCCCTGCGGGCACTGAGACTAAGGCCACTGGGCTACCAGGTGGTGACAGGACCCATGGATGAGGCCTGCGCTGTTCCCTGCTGATGGTACCTGAAAAAGACTGCAACCGCAGCTGCCACACTAGGATCGAGGTGAGGGGCCAGGTGAAAATACCACAGACACAACAGGGGAGCAAGGCAAGACAGCGCGATCATGGCAGTGTAGACACACTCCAAGGGAGGAGGTGCCATGTTGATGAAAAGGCCACTGGCGTGGCAACAGGGCACTGTGACCCTCACCCACTGGCGAGATCCCAGCTGCCACGCAACACATCATTTGGGGACTGGAGCTCCAAAACTATCCAGAGGGTTGCCACAGCGCAGGCTAGTTACTGTGGAGCACGGACTGCTCCCTAGGACTTGGCGACTTTGGTGGTAGCTTCCACATGGCCCACTTAAAAGCAGCTGTGTCCTGCAGTGGGGAGTCGGAAGCCACTGCTGTGGTGGTGTATACTGATCGGGGCGCTAAGGTCTATGCGCAGAAAGATACAGCTTGGAACTGACGGAGGCCTCCCAACACACCAACAAACACTAACAGGGTAATGAGGGCTAATTAGAACCACAACACACCAAGACGACTGTCTGCTAAGGTGCAGGGTGCCTCCAGGTAAAAGACCAGCCCCCACCCGCCAGTGGACAATCCAGAAAGGTGGTGGAGGCCCTGGGATAGACCCTGAGGCCTGGAGCGAATGCAGGATTAGCCCTCCAGAGTCATGGCCTTCAGTCTAACACCCCCAACACCCAGCCTATGTATCCTTGCTCCCATCATTTGCTTTGCTTACCCTACGGGTCACAATCCTAATACCCGGTGCCTACCTGAGATTGTTTGTACCATTCTGGGGGGTCAACAAATCCCACTAGAACATTGGAAGTCACAGCATTGGTGAGGCCTTTCCAGATGCCCAACTGCCTAGCTGTGGGGGCTCGGGCTCTGGTCTCCCTTCCCATGAGACACCCTAACAGAGGGGTGGTGGCCCTGAGATGCCTGGAAAGACTGACGTCACTGCACAGAGGTGTGGGGAGCTGCAGTGCTCTGTCCCCAATAGTCTGATCCCTCCAGCATAGCCTCACGGTGTGGATGTCATAAGTAAAGATAGAACTCGAAGAGGAGGGCAGCAAATGAAAATAGATCAATATCTTCAGCAACTAGAGCACTTGGGAGAGGAGATCCCTCTTGTGGAGAATCACCGGGGGACCAAGACACACCACTAGGTCCCTCCGAGACATGAATACTAGCTGCAATAGAAGTATCCAGTGCAGCAATGCAGGCCAAGTTAGATGCTGTCTCCTTAAATGTCTGACTATTGAGGGTGGATCTCCACAAAGTGGCAGAAACATCCCTGGCTATGGAGCAGCATGTAAAGATACTACAGGATGAGGTCAATTCGCTGAAGACTGCCCTCACCAATTTAAGAGCCAAATTGGACACCCCAGAGCACACAGCTGAGGATGCAGAGGGACGATCTAGGAGATACAACCTCTGCTTTGTTGGCTTTCCAGAGGATGCCGAGGGCCAGACACCCGAGCTTTACCTTCAGGGTTGGATCAGGGAGACATGCCCAACCGTGACATTGTTTCCGCAGTGGAGAAAGCACACCAAGTCCACACCCTGAAACCACTGCTGGGAGCCCTCCCTCGCACCATTATTACAAAAATCCTAAACAACAGGGATCGTGACTCTATTCTTCGAGCTGTACGGCAGAAGGAGGATCCCAAGTTCGAAAACTATGAGATACGTATTTTTCCTGATTATACCCATTTTGTGCAGCACATGTGGACATCCTTCGGAGGTGTGAAACAGAAATTTAGAGCTATGTGGCTCCAATATATGTTGCTCTATCTGTCCAAGTTGAAAGTTCTGCATGCTGACCATGCACATTTCTTCATTACCACAGAAGTGGTCTGGGACTGGCTTTAGGTGCGAGGGGCTGGTCAGATTCCTCCACCATGGGTGAATAAGGATGGCCTCCTTAAGTCACAGACTCACCCCCCCCCTGGCAAGAGCAAGTGAGGGGACAGAACGGTGGGCAGGCCTCCCACTTCTCCCAACGTGTGCTAGTCCACCACAATGGCACCCTGGCCTTGGACCATTCAGTTTCGGAACACAGGGGTGGGGGACCCAAAGGTATCCCATTGACCCTGAGTGACAGAGATCCAAATGAGCTGAAGCAACAGCGCTGGTGGAGAAGGTAACGGCCTCCAACTTGTATGACAGCAACACCAGCCCCTTGAACAGGGTCGCATCCTCCAGGGGGCTCTGAAACTGCAATCTATAAGACAGTTGAGTGTTAGGCAGCAAGGGAGGTGCAAGCTTTTGGCCAAGCACCACAAGACTGGAACTATGATCGAAGTAATGCTAGAACTCCTGGGACTCCTTCATGTTGTTGGTAATGTGCTGTCAGGGGTGAGACGGATGCAAGATATTTGGGCGGGCAAACCCCCTCTGTTTCTGTGTGTGTTTGAGGATGACTGTTAAGTGTGTTGGACGCATTTGATTTTACATAACTGAGAGTTGAGTGTGATTGTCTACAGCTGAAAGAGGTGACAAATTGCTGGGTGCCTCAATTCTTGTAACGAGTGCTGGCACACAAACCCACTTTGCTTTAGCTAGTCTGAGGATGGGTGTGTACGGACGTATGAAGAGTGACTGTGGTGTGTGGGTGCTGATATTCGTTTTTAGCACCTTTTCAGTATATTTTCTCTTCATTTGTCTTCATCTAGGTTAGGATTTGAAGTTGTTTTGTGCAGTTATAATTATGGGTTGGGATTTGGGAGTATTAGCAACGTTTGGGGATACACATGTTGTTTTTTTGTGTTTAACTGGTGGGTGTGGGGGAGTCCCTGCATTGTTCATTTTAGATGTGGCAGTGACAATCAGGCACCTGGATAGGGGTATGCTGGGTCAGGGAGGGTACATACATTGAGATGGTGAATACATTTAAGTTCATAACATGGAATGTCCGTGAGCTCAATTCATAAGGGGAGCAATGTAGGGTGCACACCTACCTCAGCTGACATGAGATCCATGTGGCCCAGCTTCAGGAAACACATTTGCTAGACAATGAGATAAACAAATTACACAGGAAATGGAGAAGCCAACTATACTCTGCCACATAGTCTTCCTACGCACAGGGAGAGATTGTTTGGAAATGCCCTGCAAGCCCTGTTTATGTTCAGAGGGGTTTCAGGCCGATGTGAATGGAAGATACCTTTTGTTGCATGCCCTCCTAGATGGTGTGAAAGTATGCCTACTGAATATCTATACCCCGAATATGGACGATGGCCATTTCTAACTGGAACTAGCAAAGGAATCAATGTACCCTTATTGTGGACCGGACACTTCAATTGCCTGCTTAATGGTGTCCTGGACGGGCAGCCACTGAGACCACGTACCAAACTGTGCATGACAGATGCTCCACACATGGTGATATATAATCTGCACTGCATAGACGTGTGGTGCCAGACACACGCCAGTTTGCAAGAATATACGTGTTACACCACTGCCTATGAGGCATATAGCCAGCTTGACAGATTCCTGATCTCCGGTGAAATGGCACCCACAGTGCCTCAGCTTCAGACAATGGCCACTTCCTCGAAGGTATGCCAAGGGGTTGCAGGAGTGGGAGGTGGGTTGGGCTCACCCACTAGTTTGCCTTTAGCTACTACAGCAGGAGGTGCTGAGAGATTGTCAACACCAGGACAGTGCGCGCTCTACGGGCATCTAGAATGCAAAAAACCAACACTCGCAAGATAATGTAATTTATGCATTGTGATGATATGTTATTGTTTAACCTTTTGCATTGCAGAATTCCATCCAAAAGATTAATTTTTAAGGTGCTTATAAATACTGCACATTTGCAATGTATTGCTGCAGACATTCAGAGTGTGTTAGGGTGTGGTCCCTTTCCAGGGCCTTCTAGAGACTTTACCTGCAACATGCCTGGGCGTGGTTCTAGGCTGGGCCAAGACTCTAGAAAAAGAGAGTCAGCCCAACTTCCAGTGCTCACTATTCAGAGGTCCCGGTGCAGAGCAGCAGCTTCTTCCTGAGCTCCTGTCCCGGCGGCCTATTTGGATTTTCCAGTCTTCTGCACTCATCTCTCATTGGTGATCGATGTTTCCAGGCGGTAAGACGGTGTTTGGACATTTTCCAACACCGTAATTGAGAATTTTCATATTCTTGATTTTAATTCTTAAATGAATAACAGATTGCTTGTGCGCTGCCATTTTTTGACATTTGTATGGTGGTTTGCAAATAGGGAGGACGCGCAATTTATTCCGTAAAGATTTGACTTCGTTATTACATTGTTGTTCATTGCGCGCTGATATTTCTTGACATATACATGATGTTTTACGAGTTAGCAAGACGTGCAACTCGTTTCATGAGCATTTAATTGTGTTGTTCATTGTGCGCTACGTTTTCTTGACATTTACATGGTGGCTCACTTCTCGTGTGTGATTCATGCTGTTCATTGTGCGCTACCATTTTCTGGCATTTACATGGTGGCATTCGAATCGGCAACATGCGCGATTCTTTCCTTGAGTGTTTTTTCATGTTATTCATTCTGCGCTACCATTTCTTGGCATTTGCATGGTGGCATTTGAATCGACAAGACGCGCGATTTTTTTCCTGAGTGCTTTTCATGTTTTTCATTGTGCGCTACCATTTCTTTGCATTTGTATGGTGGCATTTGAATCGGCAAGACGCGCAATTCTTTCCTCGTGTATAAATAATGTAAATTACTGTGCCCTACCATTCTAAGACATTTTCTTGGTAGCATTTCAAGTTGACACGTCGCGTGATTTATTCCTTGAATCTACGTTGTGTGATTTCATGGTGCACAATCCTTTACGGTGTTTAATACTCATATAAAAATCTGCAATGTGCGCAATTCACTTTCCAATGTTTTTTCTGAGATGAACACAACAATACCAGAGTTCTAGATGTAATGCTGTGTGTTCCTGATATGTATTCTTAAAAGGAGATTCATATGGTTGTTTAGAAATTGCTCAGAGTGTTTCCTGATTCTCATGCTAAAGAAAGTACTTGAATCTGAAAGTCCTATTTAACTTTTCCTGTTTCCTCCTCAGGTATTCGGTCATCTAAAGCCTAGTCAGTTTTAAGACTATTCTAGGGTTGTTCATGTTTTTTTTTGGAAAAGACGAAGCTTAGAGTTGTAGCATGGTACTGATTTCATGAGATGTAATTTTGATGTTGTGTTTTAACCTTTTGCTTCCTACAGGTCTCCTTCCCAGCTGTTCCCGTCCTAATCCCCTTTTCCCCACTTGGACTCTCTTAGACTCTGTGATAAATCTAATCAGAGTATTGGAGCTGTGTTGTGGTGGAAGTGTTGGGAACATGCACAGACCCCGAGGATATGGTGACTCTGACAGAGATACTCTGTTCCGGGTAGAGCTCCAGGAGGTGACAGCTGGGTACTTCAACACAAATTGGCTATCAACAGTTGAGTGGAGGTTGGAGTGGGACAGCCCTGAAAGTGATGACTCACAGTGAATGCATCTCCAAAATTGGAGCACAAAGCACCACCTTCAGGGGGAGTTGCAGTAGGCGGAAGAAATCATGGCAGACCTTCAACTGGGGACATTTGGCAGAGACGGGATTGCTTGACCATGTGTGAATACAGACAAGTACTGCTGTGGGAAGGGGATAAATCCCGGTGCGCTTTTAGCATGGCTGCTGCGATGGGAGAGCCCACTCCCCTTCACTTCTAACACTGAGATGTCTTGATGGGACTGAGGTGACCACTCAGGTCGTCATAAACATGTTGCTACAGGACCACCTGGTGGAAGTTTATGGTGGGGCCTACATGTTGCCCCCAGAAGCAATTTAGGAACTACTGCCGGATTTGAAGCACACACATCTCACAGAGGCACAGAGCATGGGTCTAGGCAGTTGGTACTATGGCGCGATGCAAGGCCCCATGCCTAGACGGGCTGCCATTGTTATATTACCAGACATTTGCAGGCATCCTGTTGCCCCGTTTTCTGGAGACACTACAAGAATCCAGATGTATGCGTTCCTTACTGCAGTCCATGCAAGAGTCCCAGATGTTCATGCTCCTCAAGCTGGGCAGGGACCCAGTGGATCCTGGTTCATACTGACCCTTATCCATACCGGGAGTGGACACCAGAATACTAGCTAAGGCCCTAGCGATGCATCTGCTAAGGGTTGTGATCCACCTTGTCCTTGAGGACCAATGCGGATTACTGCTGGGCAGGGGGGCTTATGTGAATCTGCAGAGACTTTCTCATGTACTCCACTTGATGACAGGCAGGGACGCATGGGCAGTGGTGTTCACACTTAAGAGCGAAAAGGCTTTTGACACCCTCAGCTGGGACTACCTATGGGATGTGTTGGGAAGTTCCACTATCTGCACCATACTTATCTTACACCACAGAGGTTATAGAGGTTTCCTGTGATGCATTCCTCTAGGTGTCTCCGCTGAGGATTTGAACTGGCATCATTCCTACACATGACTTGGGAATTCATGAAGCTGAAAAGCCACTAGGCTCACACAATAACCAAGCTATGAGAGATCATGAGGGTCCAGATTGAGTCTTCAATCAAACACTGCCAGCTAGGTGTACTGGCAACCCTCCAAAAGAGGACAGAATACAGTATACATTTGCTCTATTGGGCCATATTACGATACACTGAACCAGTCCCTTCCCCCCCACTTTAGAGAAATGGAGAGCCGATATCCGCGAATGGGGGGCAGCAGAGGAAAATAGACAAAAATTGGTCTGCATTGATGAGTATGGAAAGTGGGACCTTGAGATATGGGGGGATATTTAAGATATCTTGGAGGGGGGTCCACAGCCCACTACGACCTCTAGACACACACATGGGCGATGAGTGCTAGTGCGACCCTGGACTATGCTGTAGAGGTCGACCCAGCCCTCTGCAAGTGGAAGTGAGCGGGCCACAAGAGAGAGCACATGACTAGATATATATGTGTGCCTATGAAGATGGGACAGTTCACTGAGAGGATGCCCAATCTATAACTTACAGACATTCCCTGTACCACACCACCCACCTATACCTTGAGAGTATTTTAGCCTACACAAATGTAACTAGAGCGACCTGCAGCAAGGGATCATTGAGGGGATGCACAAATTGGAAATGTTCTGGATACACATGCAGTACACCACCAAAGATCCCCCAGATGTGAGGGAGAGGGTTGGTTGCTGGTAGATTCCATCTCCCTGATCCCACCGTATATATGGTAAGTGTAGTTGAACATACACTGACCTGCTGCTGCCACAATTAGTCACTGTTATATATTCAGCAATAGTTGAAATGTTCAAACATTTCCTTAGAATTCTTTTGATCGTATGTTTGATTTTATCATATGGCAGCACTCCAAGGGGTGCAGCACACATGTGGAAAATCAATGGCGCAGTACAATGAGGCCCCTCAGGGAAGGATTAGGGGATACATGGACTCACACTAACAGAATATTGCACTGTATACTCACCATGACTGGATGTTTACACTGAGCTTGACTATTATGCTTTTGATGCAATTCCACAGTCATTACCAAAACTGGTTGTAATGCAGTGTACGATCACTGAATAAAGACACATTTAAAAAAAAGAAAACTTTTTTAACACTCTTGACACTTCATGACAAGCTTCACAGGATAGCTTTTGTTTTTCTAGTTTGTTGTCATGTTCCACAGGTAGCATCAAAAGTCGATGTAAAAGTTTTTATTTGATATTGTGTGCAGCTAACCCAGTAGGTGCTGCAACCACGTATGATGTATTACAGTCTCTAGTCTTCTGTAGGAAAGCAGTAAGAACTTGCATTAAGAAACTTTTACCAGTTTCAGCTTGACCACTGACATATAACAATATAGGCTTAAATGGTGAGCATGCACACTGTTTGCTGTCATGAAGCAATCCATACCCAACGGTGGCTTTCACTTCCATATATTTCCATTTGTTCATCATTTAGTTGTCCAACTAAGTCCGCCAAATTAATTGTTTCCTGTCTTGCTCGCTCCATTGTAGTCTCCACCTCGTACATTGCAATGGTAGTCTCATTTTCAATTATTGGCTGTCCAAGTGGGTCCTGACTTTAAGGACCTGAACTTTAGCTGCTTTGTGAGTTCTCCTTAGCTACCTCCACAGCAATTGTTTCTTTCTGTTCCATTTCATCATTCAACATTTTCAAGCAGTTAGGAAACATTGAGCACTGAATATACTATCCTTCGCAGCATTGAATGAGTCTTCATAGCAGTCAAACTCTCATAGTAATGCTGCCTCAGAGCTCCAAGGTTTAAACAGCTGCAAAAGTGCCATATAGAAAAAACTCTCTTTTTTTCAGCAGAACAGCAACTCAATTTTCTATGGTTAATTAGACTGCCTTTGCTATGTCGCACCTACACCCATTGCAACCAACTACTGAAAATCTTCCTTCATCTACATTTTCTGTCTACTTTTTTGTATACACGTAGTACTGAACTACTTCATAGGGGCAAACACTTTCAAGGTGTGCATTCATTTTTGGATAGTAGGTGTTAAAGATATTTATTTTACAACCCCCTTACTATCTGGGTCAAATTCTGCAAGCTATTGAATTTCTGGAAAAGATTTCAAAACTCTTTTTTAAATTGATGCAAGGCCTAGACTCACCCAAACAATTGCTCTCAACTAGGACCAAATTTCTCTGTGCAAACGCATCCTCAAACTGAAGCTGTAGAGTTTTTTTGTTAGAGACTTTTCAGTCTAAGTCCACACATCTAACATCTCCATCCTCTCGTATTTTGTTATGTATGAAATTACATAACGAGCAACAGCTATACAGTTGTCTGCCACAAATTGAATATCCATATTGGCATTCCATATTTTCAAAATGACACGATTGTAGTCATTAATATATTTCAAAGCCTCTGTTATCTTGAACTTATAGGTGTGTTTGTTGATTTATGAGTAAGTGTATGTCTCAATGAAGACATAAAACTGTTCACTTTTCCTTTTGAAAGAACCGGTCTCAGAAATCCAAACTGACATTTTGTGTAAAATGTTCCTTTTGCTCTGTATTTCCGCCAACAGTACTTCCCACACCTATGTGATTGGAAACACATGACTTGCTGCTTTAGGCCTTTTCCTCAGTGTCTTTTGGGATGCTACATGTAATATATTGTTCTATGTAGGAAAGTACAAACTCATCTGTGTCTGTTCCAAATTTAGGTGCTTCTTTTATTCACAACCGCATTTGAATATGAAGAGACCCTCTTGCTTGGTACTCTGTTTGCCAAATTAAATCAGTAGCGTCTCCAAGGAGTGGACTTTTTTTGCACATGAAGGATAACAGAGCTTGAAATCTGTTGTTAAAGTACCTGCAAACATTTGCAGGATTCAAGAGAAAAGTTCTCCTGGTGTTTTCAATTATATGCCTTTAATGTTAAAGTTTGTTTCTCAAGTAAACCATCCCATGCATACTGCACACAGCTCAGGTTTTACAAACGAAGGTGGTGCACCTAAATTTCGCAACATACACTTGAGCTCACCATGATGATGATACCAGCATTCATTGGTCCCACACTGGCATGCCATCAAATTGATCAAATTGTATTCAAACTCCTCATCTTTGCCATTAACTTTATCCACAAAGTCTTTTGCAGACACATTTTGCACATTAACTCTTGTCTTACGAATATGGTTAACAGTGTATGACAGTCCAGACAAATCATGGCATACATATGTAATACTCTGTCAAAATCTAGGGTCCTCTGATCATAATCGTGTTGACCTATACTCAGCATCAGGTATTTGCACAGAGCGATCATCGCACCATCTACCTTGGAAATAGTTGAGGAAAAGTTCAGTTTCAGTTTATGGGCTTTATAGAGCACATGGCTACCAGAAGGCCTCCCAGTGCTAATGAGGGATCGCTAGGTGAAAGGAACAGAACTATATGGAGAATAGTGCAGTTTTCAGTTTTCTACGAAAAGAGAGTTCAGACATACCGTGGCGAACCTCTAAGGGGAGGGAGTTCCAAATGTTGGCTGCTCTATAGACAAAGGATCTGTCTCCCCATCTGGATTTCTTAGCGTGGAAGGAGTTAATTAGAAAGCTGACGAGGATCTAAGTGTTCTCCGAGAAGTGTAGGGTGTAATAATTCATCTGAGAAAAACAGGACCCTTATTTTGGAGGGCTCGGTGCATAAAACACATAGCTTTAAAGATGGTGCGAGGTTCAATAGGAAGCCAGTGAAGAGAAGCCAGGGCTGGTTTGGCAGACAAACGTCTGGGGATATCCGTAAGTAGGCGAGCGGCAGCATTCTGCACCACTTGTAGTCTCTTTAGGACATAGGAAGGAGAGCTCAGGAACAAAACATTCCCATAGTCAAGATGTGACAGTATAAGGGCCTAAAAAAGGAGTCTTTTGGCAGAGAAAGGAAGAAGCTTATAAATTTACCTGAGAATTCTTAGAAGACCAAAGCAGGTAGCTGCAAGTTTCTTAGAATGACATTCCATAGTAAGATGTGAATCTAGCCAGAAGCCTAAGCTATTCATAGTTTCTTTTGGCGGGGAAAGTTCTTTAAACCTGTCCATAGCTGGAAGAGGAGACTTGAGTAAAGAGGGATTCCCAACCATCATAACCCCTGTTTTTCCATCATTGAGCTTGAGTTTGCTATCTGCCATCCATCTGGCCACATCTAGGAGACAAGATAATAAAGTGGCCTGTTCTAAGTTAGCCTTAGTAGAAAAGGAGAAGACCAGCTGAGTGTCATCAGCATAAGATACCAAAGATAAGCCATAGGGTTCAATGATTTTTGCCAAAGGACTTATAGATGTTAAGGACACTGGGGCTTAAAGAGGAGTCCTGTGGTACCCCAGAGCTGAGGGGCAAAGAATTAGAGAAGGAAGACGGATCTAAATCTTGAAAGTTTCTATCCTTCAGAAAGGAGGAGAGCCACTCTAAGGAGGTCCCTACAAATTCCATTTGAAATATTCTATGTAATAGTATTTTATGATCCACAGTGTCAAATGCGGGACTCAGATCTAATAGAATGATTGCTACGTGTCTGCCTGAATCCAGGCACTGTTGAGTATCTTCTGTAACGGCCAGAAGGGCAGTTTCAGTACTGTGTAAAGGTCTGACCCCCATCTGGGTATGGTGCAGAAGATCATATTCCTCGATAAAGCCTGTAACTTGTTTATTGACAGGTTTTTCAATGATTTTAGATTCCATTGGAAGAAGAGCAATTGGTCTATAATTACTCAATAAAGTCGGATCAAGTCTAGGTTTTTTTAGTAGAGGTTTGATAACAGCATGTTTCCAACATTGTGAAAGCTGACCAGAGGTAAGAGCGTTATTAAGAACTTTGGTTAGGGCAGGCACTATCACATCCAAGCCTAAGGCTAATATAGACGGCGGAGCAGGATCAATGGGAGAACCTGATCTTATAGTACATAGAAGGTTGGCTACTAGCTCCTCCTTCAGTGACTGAAAGTCTGAAAGATTAGCTCTCAGAGAATGAAATATATCTTGGGGTACCAATTTAGCCTCTTTGGAAAGGTTGTGAGGAAAGGTTTGTTGGATATCAAGAATTTTCTCATGAAAAAAGCCTGCTAGGTTGTTGCTGTGCTCCATAGAGGCTTGAATTGAAATACTTGGAGAAGGATCTTGGGTCAGTTCTTTGAAATTTAAAAAGATCTCTTTAGGGGAATTAGAAGATTGTTCAGTTCTAGAGGAATAGAACATTCCCTGTGCAGCCTTATTTCCGCATGATAGGATCTAACTGCTCTTCTATATTCGCATTTGGAGATATTGTCACAGGTTTTCCTCCATTTCCTTTCTAACTGCTTATATTCCTTTTTTAACTGCCGTAGCTTGGGGGGAAACCAAGAAGGCTTCTTGGTGTGAACAATTTTATGGACAGTCTTAGCCAGTAGTAAGATGTCCAAGGAGTTAGCTATCCATTCATTAAATATATCTGCTGAATGTGGCTCATTGGTAGAGAAGGAAGGGTGAAGAAGTTCTAGAGTGTCTATCCAGTCTTTACGACTTAACCTGGACCAGTGGTGCCGAGTAGAAATGCTAAATAGAGGTTGTATAGGTGCAGAAATTGCGGAAAGTGTGATCGAAATTAAAAAATGATCAAAACATCAAGCTTCTGAACTGTTCTCCCACACATTCATTGGACTGAGCTCCTTTAGCTTGTTTCATCTGTACAGTTCAATGGCATCCCCTTTAACCTTTGTTTGAATGCATTGTATCAATACTGTAGTACTCATATATTTCTTTAGATCTGCTTCTATCCACTTTTTCAAACTGTCCACTTGAAGGCAACATTTCTCTCTTCATGCAGGTTCCATGTGCAACAACATCAACATTTTTGCAATATACACCATTCTCTGTAAGATACAAGGTAGTTTTCTTCACTTTATTCACATCCACTAGTTCCTGCCAGGTTTTTTTGTTTTTTGTGGGCACACAATTTACTATAATAACAAGCGGTTCATCCAGATCTCTCTCTACACCCACAGTTTCAATACTGCGTTTAAAATCCAAAGGTAAATATACAACCCTATCTTCAAGACCTTTCTGAAGCTCAGTGGGTGGCAGAATTCCAGTCTTTGGTTCCATACGGACTAATGCTTGAAAAGGATGTATAGATTATATGAGTATTCCTTCATAAACATTAAGATTTTGAAGTTCCCCTGAAATTTCAACCACCTCTCACTTATTGTGTATTGCTCTGTGCAGGCATTTTTTGCACTCTTATTTGTCATAGAAATACTTACACATGTGTCGACAAATCAAAATGTTCCTCCACAAACAAATACACTGCAAATTCTAGCCACTTTTCTCAGTTTTCTTGTTAGTTTTTAAGGACACATAAGCACTTCGATTTTGGTCTTTGTAGGGAGTGCGCCAGTGACAAATATAAACATAGTTCAGTTTCCCTGTATAAACTGCATTAATATTTGCTATTTCTGAAGCAAAGTTATCAGTACTAATACCTGTGTTTTGTTCCTTTAACCCTGAACATACCAACTCCTCAATTTGCCCAGACTCTCCCTTTAGGACCATAGAAACGTAAATGGAATGTCTTCACAAAGAATTTCAACCTCTGATACTGTACAGTACAAAAGAGCTTTGTTCATGTCTCCTAAACACAAAGCACAACTTTTTACAAAGTAAAGTCTTCTAAACAAATTTCACATTTTTGAATGATGAACAACCAACATTCTAAAATAATGAAAAGTACTTGTGCACACTTTCTTGGATAGACATGCCAATGAGTGTCCTTAGACGTTTATATATTTCATAACAATGCATGGATCTAACGCTTGCAACATTGCAATTTTCTGCTTCACACTTCTATTTGGAAATAGATGTAGAACATTTCTTAATATATCAATTGATTCCTGACGAACACTACAAGTACTTCTGCAATCCCATTTATACACCAGGGCGTGTCTATGCCTTCCTTGTACTTCTTTAGCTATCTCTTCATCTACAGTTCTAGGAACCATCTACTCTTTTGCAACAGGAGTACCATCTTTTACCTCATAGCATCAGCCACTTGTTTCAACTGCATGCACTAAAGCATTATCTTGAAAGTAGTTTTCGTCATTAGCCTTTTTTTGGCTTCTTTTCTTCATACAACACTGTTTTATCCAGTGTTCTCATTCAGTTTAGTATCATGATAAACAGTTTGCGCTTCAGAAAAACACTTTATCAACCACTCTCTCAATATGTTGCTTTTTGCTTCAACTCTGCTTTTCCCCTCTTGTACTGCTTCATGTTTTGCACCAAATTCTGTATTGCCTTACTTCTAAATATTCTCAATCGTGTTTTTTTCAATTGTGTCTGTCTCCTTGTCAAACTAGGAGTTTTCTTGTAAGATTCTCACTTCAATGTGGCTTACTCCTTCTCCTTTGTGAATTGATTTTAAAACTTGCTTTTTATTTGCAATTATTTCCATATTCTGCATCTTTCCACATATGTTTTTAAAAAACACATCAGTTCTCTTACCAGCTTCTCTTTTTTCCAGTACATTTTCTCCATCATGTCCCTTTTAATCTCACTTTTATGCAGGTAGTACTGTTTCTTCTGTTTTGTTTTCTCCTCTCTTCCTTTCTGGGAATCACAAATACTCCTCTTTCAAGACAAGTAGATATCTGAAAACTGAATACACAATACATTTAACTTTGCATACTATTAGATTACATACTGTAAGCAAGTAAGTATCTACATATATGGTTATATCAGTGTGTCAGGTTGTGTAAGTGTCTCATTATGGGTATATAAGTGTCTGTACAAGTGGGCTTCTGGGTCTGCAAGTGGTGGAGTGCATATGTCAGTGAGCACTACACTGCCTCTGTGAGTGTGGGACTGGATAGGTAAATAGCTGTATGGGTATCTTAGTGGCTGTGTAAGTGAGTGTATTGGTGTGTGATGGACATGACCCTTCTTAGGGGATTTTCCTTAAACGTTTTGTTTTTCCTCACAGTTTTTGCTGAGTCTCTTCACATGACCTTTGGACTCTTGGCACTTTCCCACTGTACTGCAGTGGGAAAAGTGTATCCCCCCTTTTTTCACATGCTGGGAAGGGGTGCTCAGGTGTGTGGTTGCAGGCTGTACCCTGGAGTGCTCGGTAAAAAGGTACACCACATACCCATGGCGGGTACAGGCCCGGCTGTCAGTGGGATGTTGCAATGAGTGTGCCACCCACTAGAAGAGCCTGTCAACCATGTCTTAGGCCTGACCGTGCAGGCCTGTGGGGGGCATGTGCGCCTGGGCTCAGAGTGTCCTCGCTCATGCTGTGGACAACCCTGAGCAGGCTTCACGCTCCCCAGGGCAGGTACACAAGAGGTGCTCTGCCCTGGTAGGGAACAACCCCCTTGAGGGTTTTTCCTACCTAGGGTAACAGCCTTTCTCATAGGATGGCCTGACTCTCTTGTAGTGGGCTTAGGGCCCTGGGCATTCTCCCCCTGGATGTACAGGTTAGAAGTGCACATGCCTTCCTCCACTGGGTAGGAAGTGGGGCTGACCAGAGTGTACTGAGACTGCCATTGCAGGCTGCTGTGTGTTCACTTGCACAAGGGTGTTCAATAAGGTACTGAGCTTCCATTGTGTCCCAGTTGTGCACACTTGCACAATGGGGGTTTTCATATATACTGAACCTGGCCTAGCTTGTCAATAAGCGCACACTTGCACCCTGGTGTTTTTAAATATACTGAACCTAGCCTAGCTTGCCAATATGTCCACACTTGAACCTGGTGTTTTCAGATATACTTAGCCTGGCACAACTTGCCAATGTATGCATAATTGCCCAATGGTGTTTTCGCCTATATACTGAGCCTGTCACAGCTAGACAATATGGGCACACTTGCACAATGGTGTTTTTATATATACTGAGCCTCGCACAACTTGCCAGTTTGTACACACATGCATACTGGTGTTTTCATATATACTTAGCCTGTCTCAGGAGGCCTGTATGGGTGCACTTGCATCTTTTAGGTGATCCTAAATTTAAGTCCAGCCTGCCCTGCAGGCTTGTGTGTGTGCCAGAGCACATGTGCCCAGGGAGTGCAGAATACCCATGTGTGTTCTCACCTCCCATGAGAACTGCTCTGCCTATAGGTTAACATGAAGGAAAGTGTTTAATTAATCCTGGCTGCACTAGTGGATTGCAGTGGAGCAGAATCAAGATTTTTACTATCATTGGATTCCCAATGATAAACTCCTTCTCATTGTAAAGGTGTTTCTGTCAACAATTCCCTAGAAATGCCACTTCTAGAAGGTGGTCAATTCTGTATTCTAAAATCTCTTTGTGTGTGTTTTTTAACTCCGCATCATTCCACTTGAAGTGAGGGAAAAGCACATCTGTGCATTCCCCAGCAACAGCTATGAAACTTAGGCAACTGGAACGACAGACATCTGCCTTTGAGGGCCTGGCTGGATAGACTGGGGGTAGAGGTTATGAAGCTTGGCCTCTCGGAGCCAGATCATGGAACCACTAAAGACAAAGATCTGCATTCCACGGTCCCCTGGCAGACAGTAACAAAATTTAGAGGAAGCATCTATTGTTCAAAGGAGAACCCTTTGAACCACCCCCAAATTCAAAGGCACACTTGAGTATAACTACGAGTATCACACTTCAGCAACTTAGAGATACACTAGCAGGAACATGGAACTAGAACTGCTGGACCGTGTGGTGCACACTGCCAGAGGAATCTGTTGTACACAGGAGTATTTAATGTCCTTGGAAGGGATCTGAGCACCCTTCCTGCATCACGGCTGGCCTGGGCAGACTACCAGCTGATATGTGGCACTCTGAAGTGTGCTCTCTAAGGACTTGTTGGCTTGTCCCCTGTTCTGTCTGGAGATCTCAGGGACATCAAAGTCCTCCTGAGAGGGACCTAGATGTCTACTGGTGGCATCTGGAAAGCGGTGCCCTCCTCCATGCCTATATTATATGTTGGACTCCACCTGGTAGCAGCGGACTAAGCAGAGAATACGTATTGCGCCTGGAGAACAGAATTACCTAGTGCAGAGCCTTCAAGGTACTGCCCAAACTTATGGAGTGTGGCCCTTCATTTAGGAACCACTGCGCGCCTAAACGTCTTGGTTTTTGTGAGCTTGTTCACTGATTGCGAGACCCCTTGTGGCCACTTCTGTTGAGTGCATTACATTTGTCTTGCGTGACTCACGACTGCATGCTCATTGTTTGCGGTGCCCGACTCATAGGTTGCGACCCTCAGAGGTGGGGGTGCATCTGGAGCAGGGCCATATTCTACCTCGTGTGGCACCTCTGAACATGTGTCTTTGTGTGTGACCGAACTGTCTGGTGTCGGGGTCATTGCATACCAGACATTGTGCCTCTTTCCATGGAGGTACGGAATTTGTGTCTGAGTGTGTAACTGGATTGTCTGGTGTGGCTTAAATTATGGAGCCCCAGATGTTGTGCCTCATTCCCGGAAGGCACAGCATTGAGCACTTTGCATAAGGGATTGGAATAATCTGGTGCGACTCAAGTCATGACGCACCAGGCGTTGTGCCTTCTTCCCAGAAATTGCGGACCTGGTAACTCTTCATGTACAACCGGAATTGTCAGGGGGGGCTCAAGACATCACGCCCGACATGTGCCTACTTCCCAGGAAGTGCAGAATTGGTAACTATTGGGGTTTTGCAGTGCCTGGCTGGGCGCCGCTGTGACTAGCATGTGGCCCCAGTGACCCTCCCCTGACCTCTGAGTGAACCTCCCAATTGATGCCTAAACCTCCATATGTTAAGTTACCTGATCAGCTGTTATCTTCTTCGTCCTTGACTTTGTCCCTAGGATCCTGAGAAGTATGAGTTTGGCCACAAGCTGCCTACTATCTGGGGAAAAGGTTGCTTTCATCTCCAGCTCATGGGGAGGCAGAGTAGCAAGAATTGGTTTGGCAGGTGGAGGGCGGTTTGGGGTCTTGGGTGTCTACGAGCAAAGTGACATTAACCAGGCAGATATCAGTGCAGCACAGTAGGATACTAGGAGCGAGTGCATGTGTACGAGCCACCTGATACCTGTGTACCACGTAGCAGTGCAGAGTGAATGTCAGGGAATGTGTGTGGGTGCTTGTTGAAGCAACACAGTGGTATTACCATACATGTTATTTCTTTCCAGGGGACTCTAACGGTTGACCTTGAATTTTACTTTTGCGGCCCAGGCCAAGGATCTAACTTAAAGTTTTTGTATGTATGTATTACTGCTAGTAATGTGAACTGCAGCAATATGTTATTGAATTGGGGTAATCTCTAGGGTGGGACTCATGTTGATAACGTTTGGCACCACAAGAGGGTGCAGAGAGGGAAAGTGTTATTTTTCTCACATGTACATATTGGTTAACGCTTTTTGACACAGTTGGGCCTAGTACTATGAGTAATATTTCTAAATGTGATTTATGCCCAGATTTGCATGATGATCATGCTGAGTTAATAATGTTTGTGTTGAATACAAATTTTGTTTAAATACACCTTGTGTAAAGTCTCTTTTGTGATCGTCATTGTACTTGTGTGGCCGTCCTGTTCCATTGCTTTACACATTGGCTCATTGATTAGCCTGACTGCTCTATGCCAAGCTAACCAAGGGTAAGTGCAGGTTATACAGTGAGTGTAATCACCCTGATGGGAGTGACAGGTTCTGCCTGGCAGGGGCCTTGCCTCAGCCAACCAGAATGTGATGCCTCCAACAGTGTATAAATAAGGATGTAAGTGGCTCTGTAGATTGCTAACTGGCTGTGTTAGTGACTGTTTGGGTGTCTATCTGTGTGTGCAACTGCCTTTGTTAGTGGTGCATACATAACTACTGTGTGGGTGTGTGCGTGGATGTAAAACTATTTATTTTGCTATCTGGGTGTGTAACAGGCTGTTTGGTGTTGTAAACAATTATTTGACTGTCTATATGTGTAGGTGAATGTGTGTATAATTGACTATCCATATGGAAGAGTGTGTTTACCTAACTATCTGAGTGCTGCATATATAGAGAACATTATAGGTGTGTAAGTGGTGTGACAGCGCCTCTGTAGGTCTGGTAATGACTATGTAATTGGATATGTAGGTGAGTAAATGTATGTGAGAATGCTTTTATTGGTGTGCTTCTTAGTATATCAGCCAATCTCTAGCTATATCATTGGTCGGTACATAAGTGCTTTTGTGGAAGGATTTTAACTAGGTATGGAAGTGCTTGTCTGACTGTGAGTATGTATAACATACTTATACATTACGTACTATAAGCAAGCACCCACATCTAATTTCAAACACATTCATTCATACTGCTTTACCAATTCCTCTTTTTCCTTTTCTGGATACTATGTTTTTGCTTAATGTTCTCATCTAACATCCCTTCTATTTTGTCTTTTACTATACTGCCTGGAAGCTACACATATCTTTTCAGCTTATATGCAATTATATTTTTTTCTTATGTATAGATTTGTAATTCACATACCTGTGAAATCTCTTTCCTGTTCTTCAATTCTTCTGTTCACATCACTTAAAATCTCTTTTTTTTAGAAAGTCTCAAGTGACAAATATGCCAGGGCTGTTCCACTCTCAGTACAAAAGCTCTAATAATGGCTACTCTTCCCACCCCGCTTTCAATGATACTACCATACTTAGCAAATCACAGGCCTCCTTTCATCTTTTAATTTTGTTATACATCTTCTAAATGGTCAGTTTAGCCTAGTTTGGTGATTTTTTTGGGTGGATCAGTGGATCTGCCACAGTGCTCAGCCCGGCCTCGCTTGTTAATTCACAGCAGATCTACAGATCCACACAGAATCTCTTACAAGCATTTATCAATATTTTGTCAAGCTTTTTGATTTATCATTTAACTTGTAAAAAATATTCAATTACAAGTCATACAGTTCCCTTCTGATCAGTTTTTATATACCACTCTGCTTTTCAGTTTCACACTGCAGTTTCTTTTGTTCCCTGTCCTCCCACACTCTTTCAGCTCCATTTCCACGGGAACCATGTTTGGAATACCTCTGCTAGCACCAGGCCAAAAGTTCACAAGGCTTTCTTTGAGCAGTATGCTAGCTTTAAATTAAACTGTAGCAGGTTTGTTTGACTGTTTGTAATTCCAAGCATATGCCAAAGAACATAACTTTTATTTTATTTTTGAATGCCAATCACAGATTGAGTTACTTTTTTTCTTAAAGTCACTCTCTAATGTTACTTTCCTGCACATCTCCACCATCCAATTGAATATGTTCTTTTACATTTTAGTTGCTGTTCTCCATTTTAACTGCCTTTCATCTTCAAAACTGCCTCATTCTGCTGCAGCCTTCTCCTGTGTGCTTCTCCTGTTTGCCTCCAAAATGGTCAGAGTGTGGATTGTGGGCAATAGTTTTGTGTTTTGGGCCAGAGAGATTGCTAGAAAGAGTAGCATTGACAGGAATCCAGGTCAACCTAATGTAGACACTTCATGGGTTGGTCAGAGAGGGTTAAAGTGACATCAATTGCTGGCTTTGGTTGAAAGCATTGTGGATTGCCAACATCCAGACCTCATGAATGTGCACTCTGGTGGCAATGACCTAGGCACAATTACTGGGTAGGACTGGAAATCCTAATGAAGGATACCTTTGGAAATTAATGAAACCTTTTTCCATTTACTGCCTTGGTGTTCTCCAATATTTGCCAAAGACAGAAGTGGCAGTGGACAACCAAATGTTGTCCACAGATAAAGAAATATATGAAACATGTCAATAAAAATGTTTCTGCATTCCTCTGAGACCACAACATGGACATTACATACCACAACAACTTACGCATCGATTTGGATGGAACATATTGAAAAGACAGAGTCCATTTCATAGATGGAGGCACAAGGGTGTTCCTCAACAGCTTGAAATACTGCACCCTCTTTTATGTGTGATAATCATCTACACATCAAGAATATAAAGGATCTTTTCAGAGCCAACCCTTTTTCTAAACACTAGTTAATTTTATTTTCCAATTCTTTTTTTTTTTTATTTCTCACTCGGATCCACAGATCCGTTGAGGATCCCCAACCAAAAGCAACACAAAACAGCCACACATTGTGGCTCTGCGGCAGATCAGTTCCCAACCAAGAAGACTCATTTAAAGCAACAACACATTTATTGCTGTGGGCATGTGAGTGACTATGAGTCTATGAGTGGATGTATGAGTGGTTTTCTGGGTCTGTGACTAGGTGTTTCAATGTGTGAATAGGTGTGTGAGTGGGTGTGTCACTGGCTATGTAGGTATGTGAATGGGTGTGTGAGTCTGTGAGTGGCTATATGGGTGTGTGAGTCTGTGAGTGGCTATGTGGGTGTGTGAGTGTCAGTGGATGTGTGGACCTCTGAGTGGGTATGTGAGAGGTTGTGTGGGTCTGTGAGTACGTTTGTGACTTATTTTGTGGATGTGTGAGTGTGTGTGAGTGGTTGTGTGGGTCTGTGAGTGGATGTGTGAGTAGTTATGTGGGTCAGTGAGTTGGTGTGTGAGTGTCTGTATGAGTGTATGAGTGGGTGTGTGGGTAGCTCTATGTGTGCACAAGTGGGTGTGTGAGTGGTTGTGTGGGGTGGTGAGTGAGTGAGTGAGTGGTTTTGTGGGTGAGTGGGTGTATATGTTTTTTTGCCTGGCTCTGGATCAGCACATCCATTGTGGATTCACACGGGCGGCCGCGCTGAGCACCGGGGTGGACCAGTGGATCCACAAGCATGCAAAAAAAAAAAATATGTGAAAATTTGTCTTCATGAGGGATCTGTTTCAGACCCCTTTATCCCACCCATGTATAGGTTTATAGGTATCCTGACCCCTTCATACATTTTCACAAGTAACCTGGCCTGGCCAAGTCCTGATATATTAAATGGCAGTCACAACTTCCCTGTTGAAATGCGGATAGTCAATCATGACATTGCTGCTGTCCTGTGGATATCCGCTGATCCACCGTGGTGGATACACAGGAGACATGTGTCCCACTCTATGCATAACCTAGATATACAGAAATCATTTTTCTTTCATAACTCCAAAACTACTGAACGGATTTACACCAAATTATAAAAAGAGATCTTTCTAGACCAAGAGCTAGCTTTCTTGCCAAATTTTTGGGAATTCCTTCCAGCGATTCACATTGTAGTCATGTCTAAAATTCCTCTGAGAAATTGCATTAGGAAAATGCTGACAGATCACCCCCAAATCTTCCAAGCAGTTGAAGTGAGTGGAAAAATAGTTTTGAAAATTTTGAGATTAGTGAAATGGCCCCAAAGTTTTTGACAAAACAAAAAACGCTTTTCCTGTAGATGTCCTAAGTCCTAACTATAACTACCCACTGGTGACTGGCAGTATATATATAACACGTGCCGCAAAGTAACTTTAAGCAACAAGTTATAGTTTCTTAACATAAGTATAACTGCTGAATTTCTATGATTTTGTATGGGTAAAACATCAACCTAAATATAACATTCCTGTAACCTTTGTTTTTTCAGTGAAAAAAAGAATATATATACATATATATATATATATACATATATATATATATATATATATATATATATATATATATAACCTACTAGCTGTCGCCAGTAGATAGTTATATTCAGGACCTAGTTTTCATAGGACGACCGTTTTTTGTTTTGCCAATAACTTTGGCACCGCTAGATGCATCTTCACAAAATTTGCAAGCAGGGGAATGAGAAAAAGGGGGGGTCCGACAACATGTTTTCCCCATTCATTTTTCCATAGGGTCTATAGAAACACCTACAGCCCAAACTGCTGAACTAAATTACACCAAATTTGGCAGGAAGGGACATCTTGTTGCACAGATTGTGCTTTTTGTAATTTGGTGTAAATTTGTCCAGTAGTTCTGGCAATATTAAATGTGAAGAAATATAGATGTTTAGGGACACAGAGCCTCAGTGGATCCAACTGTCCCCATGCTGATATCTGATTAGTGGCCAACACTTCAACAAGGAAGTGTTGGCAGCCCCCTTGGGACTCGGTTTCAGACGAGTCTATGAACAACAAAAAAAGAACAAAAAAAGAAAAGGGGTCAGGATAGGGTCATCTTGAGGCCCTAGCCTTGGGGTCCCTTACAAACCCTGCCTGGGCTAAAAGGTATTTTTATTTTTGTAACATGGCAGAAAAATCTGTGGATCTAGATCTGCAGATTGTTATGAGAATTTCAAAACAAAGTAGGCGGTCTCTGCCCTTTTCTTTTCTCCTGGTTGGGCCAAGTCCCAGGGACATTGAGAAAGGAGGGGGTACACAGGGCCCCCATCATTTAGCCCTGAGGACCACCGTTTCCCTGGGGCAATAAGACAGAATTATGTGGGGGGGGCATGGGGGGCCCACCCCTGCGCCCTGGGGACAACCAACTCTCTGGGGCAAAATCTTTATTTTGTATGGGAGAGGCCTGTATGTCGTCCCCCAAAGCCCTGGTGATCACCACCTCCCTGGGACAAAGTTTAAGGTTGGTGAGGAGCCAATAACAGCCCTGGGGACTGCCACCCCTTGCTGGCTCCTGCTGTGTCCCGGGGTGCTCAAATTCCTCACCTCCATATTCCATTATAAGAACCACATTGGCAGAACCACTCCAGGTTCTTGGTAAATCTGCATAAGTCAGACTGTGAATTATCTGGGTGTCTTCATGCTTCTCAAGTAGCCTGCATGCTAATTCTCCTTCATAGCAATATAAGGACATGTACATATATTTGACACCATGTTTCACTGGAATGATGATTATAGATATTGCCTAGATAGAGTGTCTTTCTAGTTAAATTCATGGTTCAGTAGTGTTGAAATGGCTTGGGCTTACATATGGCTCTCCTCATATATTTTGCCATAATTCTCAAAAGTCCTAGCACATGAGCTCTACATTGAAAGCGGAGGTTATGAGATTGCCATTCCACCTTTCTTTTACTAAACATGGTGAAATTCTGAAAGGTGACAAAACATACAAAAATCCACCTAATATGGGGAAAATGTCATTTTGGCAAGTTGGAGGCAAGAAAGCTAGATGTTCTAGTCCCTCTTACATTGTTTTACAGGCTTCAGATCATCTAATTGAAAGAATTCTGTATCTCTCTATCAAAAAATCACTTCTTGATGGCGACAGGAATATAATTTGAAGGTGACCCCACATTCTTTCAAAATGGCTTTCTTGTATGCTGAAATAAAGCTTATTCTTCCAGAAGGGGCACACATCCACATGTCGAAAGGTTCCTAGTAGGGCCCTAACAACCAAAGCGATTTTGATGCAAGCTTTGCTTACACTTTTATTACTTCTTCTACAGGATTCTTTGCCAGGATTTCAAGTCGGTACCACAATCCTAATTCAAGACAAGGAGGTCTGGATTTTCTTGGTCACATAAAGGATTAAGATGCCCCTCTGTCATGCCTTTCTCACTACCCTCTCCCCTTCTCCCTTGCTTTCTATTGCGGTTTTTGACTTTGATACCTCATCATCACTCATAGTTCTACTTTTCCCTGTCTTTTTGCTAGTTCCTTGCTGCCTTTGCTGGCTTCTCTCTTCAAATTTAGCATGCAGCAGCTCCAGCCAGCCAGCATGATCACATCACAAGAAGAACTCCGCTTTCTCTTTCATGACAACTGAAATCAGAACTTGTCTTTATGGGAGTAACATGTTCTGTTAAATTCATTCAAATTTGCTAGCTTCATTACTAAATAGTGGATTGTTATACCCAAACGAAATATAAACTTGTTCATTACTATATCCATCTAGAACAGTACAGTATCCATTTTTGAAACACAGAGAGTAGATGACCTGAAATTAATTTTTCAGTGCCTTTTACTAAAGTTCCTGTGACAACTGCTTAACAAATACCCCAAAGATTAGGGGTATCTAAAAGGGGTGTGAGAAAAGGCATGAAACTGAGAGTCCTTCAGGCGTAGCCTAAGAAGTAATTGCAGGGCCCACAATGTGTGGACTAGAATCAGACACAGCATGCTTCCTGACCAGTATTTTGACACCTCAGTGTCTATTTTCTGTGACCGTACTCAGACATACCATACTACAATGAACGTACACAAGCTTAATATTGTCACAGAATTATCAAAGGGCACAAATATTGTCGAACAAAATAGCACATATAAGAATATTGTTTTTGTAAGAGTTTAATACTGTTTTGCTAAATAGTTGTATGTAATATTGTGTTTTAAATATGTTGTTGTTTTATTACTTTTTGTTTGATAAGTTATTATTATTTTAATATTCATTATCTGTAATTATTTTTAGTATACTTTTTTTGTATCTTTGCTTCGGGAATATATTTAAATATTAAAAGACTTTTCTAATTTTATTTTAATGTATTAATTTAATGGTGGATTGTTGGGTTAGAGGGTGATAGAGTAGGAAACAGTTTAATGTATAATGTATATTGTATAAATGTTTATAAATAGTTTATTTATTCTCTATACTTCAATTTGTTAATTATTAATTATGTAAGTTATTAACTTATAATTGTTCAATGGATAAAATATATAAAAAACATTATTTGATTTATTATTAATTTATTACTTAAATTATGACATTGTTTTAAATATTTTATATGAATTGTATTATGTTTTCATATTTTATATCATAATTCATTGTTTAGCATTTTGTTTATTATTGTGTAATTATTTTTGTTTGTTCTTGTGGTTGGTTTTTTTAGGAGAATAGATTGGGAAGTGTTTTCCATATATATTTCTAGAATATTTTTAATTGGTAAATACCTTTTGATATTATTTTACCTATAATGTTAATGTTGTCAGGTTATGAGTTAGTCAGATTAATTATTTAATGTTAGTTTTATATATATTGTATGGTACCCCCACCATGCACAATTTGTCGCATCAATGATGTTATTGCTAATGTTGCAGTGATATTATCAATGATGTCATAGAAGATGTCAGGATTATCATGAGTGATGCAATGTGTGGGGTAATTTGCAGTGCATGGCAAGGGCATGAGGCCACAAGGTATAATTACTTGAGATAACTATAACTGGTGAATTTCTGTGTTTTTATAGTTTAAAATGTTACGTTGTTACTAAACCTTTCACCTAACTATAATGTTATTTTAACCTTTTCTTGTTTAAGTAAATGTCTGTTTTCTTTAATGCAAAGTGATATTTTATTACCATACATAAAGCCAACCCCCTGTAGACTGTAAACCCCATGCAGTGCACTACATTTGGCCATGCACAGCAGGAGTTAATCACAAAGCCAGACCTATGGCAAGGCCCTGTGGCCAACTCCACTGCAGGCACCCAACCCACCTGGAGGTAACAAACCCATACTGTACATGGTCTTCGACCGACCTGAAGGCAGCCAACCCCTGTAGGCTTCCAACCCCATGCCACGCGTAGCCCTTGGCAGCACATCATAGGATTGGCCTTCAGGCCCCAGGGCCCCCTTCCCTTGTTCCCTTGGGGCCAATATAGATATATATATATTTATATATATATATATGTATATATATATATATTAAGGGGAGGGTCTGTGCAGCCCACCTCCCAAGTCCTTATAGGCTCCTGAGACCACATCCCACAAGGCCAACTTCAACAAAAGGGGGAGAGGGGCCACATTGCTCCCCTCCCAGAGCCTTAATTGGCCTTAGGGACCCTACCTCTGAGTCCAAATTCTAAAACGAGGGGGCATACAGCTCCCTTCCCCGAGCCCTAATGGGCCTTGGGGACCAAAACCCCCAGGGCTAAATACTGTAAAAAGGGGAGAGGGTGTGCAGCCCTCATTCTGAAAAAACCCAGGACCTACTTGGGCAACGAAGATCCCATGTTACTACAAAATGGAAGTCCCCCTCCCCCGAGTCTTCCCAACTCCGGGGACGCTATCCTGCGGAGCTGAAAACACTTAAAAAGGGGAGGGGGCCGAGAACCCCCCCCCAAAGCCTCATTAGACCATGAGGATCCCATCCCCCCGGACCAGAAGTAGGTGCCCTGGTGCCCTCCGAGGGTACCCACATGTTGGGTGTTGCAGGGAGAGTCCCAGGGTCCTGTGGTACCAGCCAACTCCCTGCATGCTGTGGGAGCCAGCATTGCTCCTGCCCGGAGGAAGCAGCAATTTGTGCTTTTTCCTTCCGGGTGGGGGCCATCTGTGTTTTGCTTCCATGCCCGCATCAGTGCGGGAAGGAAAACAAAATACAAGTCTGCACCCAGCTGGCAGGAGCATTTTTAAATCTCCCTCTGGCTGGGAGCAGACTTAGGGCCTGATTTAGATTTCAGCGGAGGGGTTACTCCGTCACAATGGTGATGGATATCTCATTTGCAGAAATCTAAATGGCATCGTTTCCTATGGTATTTAGATTTCGTCAGGTGGGGGTATCCGTCACCATTGTGACGGAGTAGCCCCTCTGCCAAAATCTAAATCAGACCATTACTGTTTGCTCCTGTTTGGCAGTAGCTTTAAAAATGCTCCCACCAGACAGGAGCAAACACATGTTTCTCTTATCACGGTAGTACAGGCAGTACCGGCAGGGAAACTGCTGTGTTTGGGGGGTGGGCTCCCTGGGAGAGAGTCCTCAGGGCTTACTTAGGGTCACGTAGGGGGCCACATGACCCCTCTCCCCTTTATTTTTGATTTTGGCCTCTGGAAATGGAGTTCCCGGGGCCACCATTGGGTCTGAGAGGGAGGACACATGTCCCCATCCCCTTAATTAAATACACATGTCCTGGGGGTGAGGACCATGGGGCCCAAAATGGCCTGGTGGATGGGGCTACACTCATGCCCCCCTTCCCATATATACAAAAAAGGCAGCTGCCACTTTTGTTTTGTGTTTGCAGCAATCCCATGGTAAGTCCTGAGGGACTGTGGCAAAAATAACTGGTTTATTTAATTTTGTCACTGGAGGGGGTCCCTCTCCAGCCCCCCAACAGGGCCTACCCTGTCCTCTCCTAAAAAAAAATTTTTTAACTTCAGGGCATGAGACTGCAGGCCATTATTTAGGTATCGGCAGACGGGTTACTCAGTCACAACGGTGACAGGTAGCCAATCCGCTGAAATATAAATCCTGTTGAAAATAATGGAATTTATATTTCAACGGACAGGACATCCTTCACCATTGTGATGGAGTAACCCGTCTGCCGAAATCTAAATTAGGCCCTAAGTCTCCTAGTCCTGTAATGTCTACAAGCAACATTTTTCTCATGTTGCTGGCAGCCAATCAAAGTGCTCGCTACTGAAGGAGACTGACTCGCTAGGGAGTGAATTGACCAAGGGGAAAAAAGCTCCTTGGGCCAATCAGAATTCTCTGTTTTTGAACTGACATTCCTGCAAGAGTCTCGCTGGAGTCCTTCAGACCCAACAATCTAGATATACAAATATATTTGTACCTTTCTTTTTCAAAACCTACTCAACAGATTTACATCAAATCGCAAAAATCACATTCTGCAAACAAAGATCTAGCTTCCTGGCAAAATTGGTATAATTCTGCTCAGCAGTTTTTGCAGTAGTGCTGCTTAAAGAATTATAGGGCTATTTGCTTTTTGGACCCCACTTTTTTCTTGGACCCAGCTTGGCAGATCACCCCAAAGCTTTCCAGGAAGGAGCTGAAGTGGGTTTGTTTTTTGTTCAGACAGTTTTATGAAGATTCGTTGAACAGTACCAAAGTTATTAGTAAACTAAATAATGCCTTGCCTATGGAAATTCAATCCTAACTATATCTACCCAGTGGTGACTGGGTAATTATGTGTGTGTGTTTGTGTGTGTTAATTTATTTGTTGAAATATATTTTCTGTTTATGTTCTGTCTATAGTTAAGTTTTCTTTATTGTAATTCAAGAGAGGGATTATTAAATCAGACCCTTCCAAAGTCTAACAGTCATACAGTTCAACAGTTTTCAGTATAATCAGTCCATTCCTTTAACATTTCTGGATTTGGAAGTGCATAGGTTGGGAGTGTAAACATCTTTAGTCACCACTGAACTCTGCGACATTCTAAATACATTTCCAGGGAAGGTGCTTCCCACTATTACTCACTTGCTGTTTGTTCAGTTTTTCTGGTTTGTATATATTACACAGTGGTAGTAGCCACTCTAAAGTTATAGTTAGGGTTCCCAAAGATAGAAATTCATCATAGTTTTCGCAATTAATAAATTTGCGCCTCTTTGGTGACTCTCCACAAAGCTTTGCAAATCTATTCCTCTTTCTACATCGTTGGAGTGTGCAAAGTTTTACCGAGATTCATCAAGGGGGTTCAAAGAAAGAAGGAGGTTCCAAAACGCATTTGGGCTTCAACGCATATTCCTTAGACTTTGTACTTACATATAGCGTGAAAACGGCTGGACGGATTTGAATGAAATTTGGCAGGATTACACATTATGGAGCGAAGATGACCCTTTTCGGTCTACAGATAAGTAGGGTAAGTTGTTTGCTATTTTAACTTAGTGATATCTGTAGTCACTGTATTTTTGTGAAATTTTGCACTATTTCATAGGAGTGCAGTGATACATAGCGAAGACAACTCATGGTGTGATTGGCTAACGTCTCCCTTTACAAAAGGTAAAGGCAGCCATGTTGTTTTTTAGTTACACTTTCGCTGTGCTCTGCATTATGCCTTCAGATATAGGTAAGTATTAGGTCTGATATTTTTCCGTTATCTACTACCAATTTATTAGGGGTAAATATGTATAAGTTTCTATATATTCTTTTTTTAAATGTACGGAGTACCACAACACTTCCTCTGGGGTCATGCTGTACCAAAACTAAATTAATAAAATAAATAAATATGTAAAAAAATTAAAAACACACTATAGTACCCTATTATATATAAATATAGTGTACTGCAGTGTATTTTATATTTTTAACATATTTAAATAAGCACAAAAAAGTCTACACAGTACCTTGGTAATACCTAGAAATGACCATGCTGCTTACACACATTTTCAAAGAATTTGCAGTTCTACATAAACTACTGGAAAACCATGTAAAAAGTTAGAAATACATTTCTCTACCTATTACCACTAAAGTGTTAATAAGTAGAGAACAACAATAAAACCTACTACTTACCTATATGTAGCAAAGCCATGTAGAACGCAGTGAAAGGCAGAATGCAGAACGCAGCCAAACTGTGCAAAATCTACATGGCTGCCTTTTACCTGTAAACATAGCCAGTAGCCAATCACATATTGACATCTCATCCGCATGTACCGCGGTATACTATGAACTTATTGCGGTACTCTGCGGCACGATATATAATGTTTTTTTAAACTTTACCATTACTTTAACTGTTCAGATATACTACAAAGAATTGCCATTTACCCCTCACAATGTGTTTCGAAGACATATTACATATACATCCGTTCATGCACTTTCACACTACATCTGTTTGAATTACCACCCTCCAATCTACGCTATGCCACTCTATGCCCCTGCACTCCATACCACTACACTCTACGCTATTACACTCTATGTCACTCCAATCTATGTCGCTCCACTCTACACTAATCTATTGTACGCCACTCCACTCTACTTGAGTCCACTCTATGCCACTCCAATCTACACCGCTCTGCTGTACGATTACACTCTACAGCATTCCATTCTATCACACACAAGTCTATGTCGCACCACTGTATGCCCCTCCACTCTGTGCTATTCCACTCTACGCAACTCTACTCTACAACACTACAGTCTACATGTTTGTACTCTATGCCACTTCACTGTATGCCACATCACTGTACACCACTGCACTATGTGCTATTCCACTGTCTGCCACTCCAATCTATGCCACTCCACTGTACCCCACTCCACTAGATGCCATTCCACTCTACGGAACTCTACTCTACGCTATTATAATAATACAGTATACATAACACTGTACAATAGTCCATTCTATGCCACTCCACTCTACTCCATTCCAATCCACATCAGTACACTCTACTCTATTACGCCCTATGCTATTCTACTGTGAAACATTCCACTCTAAGCCACTCTACTCTGCACTACTCCTCTATATGCCACACCACTCTACGTCACTACTCCAGTAAAATCTGTTATTCCATCCTACACCCCTCCACTGTACACTACTTCACTGTATGCCAGTCAACTCTACACCACTGCACTCTAAACTATTTCACTGTATGCCACTATACCGTACCTCACTCCACTGTATTGCAGTCCACTCTACACCACTGCAGACTGTGCCACTCCACTCTACACTTTTCCACTTTATACCAGTTCATTGTACCACACGCCACTGTACACCACTGAACTGTACACCACTCCACTGTACGCTATTCCACTGTATACCACTCTACGACACTCCAGTCTTCTCACTATGCTGTACACCACTGCACTGTACGCCAATCCACTCTACACTATTACACTGTACACAACTCCACTGCATGACACTCCACACTATCCAACTCTACTCTACACCACTCCACTGTATGCCACTGTACCATGCGCTATTCCTTTGTATGTCACTCAGCTGTATGCCACTCCACTCTACACCACTCTACTCTACCCCACTCCATTCTATTCCACTCCACCCCATACCACTCCACTCTATGCCATTCCACTCTGACACTTCACTGTATGCTACTCCACTCTTTGCTAATCATCGGTGTACACAACGCCACTCAACTCCACACCACTTTAACCACTCCACTCTATGTTTTCCACTCTATGCAACTCCACTGTATGCCATTCTGCTATACACTGTCACTCTACGACACTCAACTCTACTCTATTCTACTGTGTGGCACTATAATATACCTCACTCCACTTACGCCACTCCACTCTATGCCACTGTACTATGCACTACTCCACTGTATGCTATTATACTGAACCACACTCTATTCTATGCCACTCCACTATTCACCACTCCACTGTATGCTATTGTACAGTATGCCACTCTACTTATTGCCACTACACTCTCCTCCACTACACCACACAACTGTATGTTATTCCAGTCTACGCCACTGCTCTGTGCACCACTCTACTCTATGCCGGCCCATTGTACCCCACTCCACTCTAATATACACTATTCCCCTGTACATAACTACACTCTACACCACTCAACTCTATGCTGTTCTACTCTATGTCACTCCACTCTAACCCATCACACTCTACGCCATTCCACTGTATTTTACTCCATTGTACCCCACTCCACTGTATGTCACTGCACTGTACACTAATCCATTGTACCCTATTTCACTGGACGCTTCTTCACTGTACGCTCGTCTACGGTATGCTACTGCAGTCTAAGCCACTCCACTCAATGCTATTCCACTCTACGCCACCACACTCTACGCTATTCTAATGTATGTCACTACACTGCCCCTCACTCCACTGTATGTTGCTCCACTCTACAGTACTCCACTGTACGCTATTACACTCTACCACATTCCATTCTACACCACTCCACTCTTAGTCACTCCACTGTATGATTTTCAACTTTATGCTACTGCATCCTATGCCACTACACTCTATAACACTTCACTATATGTATTCCACTCTACACTTCTCCGCTGTACACCAATTGATTCTATTCCACACCCCTGAACCCCACCCGACTTAACACCGATCCACTATACAGTATTCCACTGTACGCAACTACATTGTATGCCACAGAACTTATGCTATTCAACTTTATACCACTCCACTCCACTCTACCCCACTCCACTGTACGCTACTCTATTATATGCTATTGCACTGTATGCCACTCCACTGCACCCCACTCTACACCACTCAACTCTATAACAAAGCACTGTACTCCAACGCACTGTCTGCTACTCCAATCTACACCACTTTAGTGCATGAAACTCTAGTGTGCACCACTCCACTGTATACCACTCCACTGTGCGATGCTCCACTGCATGCTATTTCACTGTATGGTAGTGTCCTGTAAGCTATCTAAGCCACTAAACTCTACGCAGCTCCCCTGTATGCTACTCCAGTGTATGCTTTTCCACTGTATGCCATTATACTCCACCAGACTTCACTCTATTCCACTCCACTCTATGCCACTCCCTGTATGCAACTCCACTTTATGTTATTCCAATGTATACCATTCCACTCTGTCACGCTGTGAGAAAGTAGCCTCTTTCTAGCCTTGTTACCCCCACTTTTGGCCTGTTTGCGAGTGTATGTCAGGGTGTTTTCACTGTCTCACTGGGATCCTGCTAGCCAGGGCCCAGTGTTCATAGTGAAAACCCTATGTTTTCAGTATGTTTGTTATGTGTCACTAGGACCCTGCTAGTCAGGACCCCAGTGCTCATAAGTTTGTGACCTATAGGTATGTGTTCCCTGTGTGATGCCTAACTGTCTCACTGAGGCTCTGCTAACCAGAACCTCAGTGGTTATGCTCTCTCATTTCTTTCCAAATTGTCACTAACAGGCTAGTGACCAATTTTACCAATTTACATTGACATACTGGAACACCCTTATAATTCCCTAGTATATGGTACTGAGGTACCCAGGGTATTTGGGGTTCCAGGAGATCCCTATGGGCTGCAGCATTTCTTTTGCCACCCATAGGGAGCTCTGACAATTCTTACACAGGCCTGCCACTGCAGCCTGAGTGAAATAACGTCCACGTTATTTCAAAGCCATTTACCACTGCACTTAAGTAACTTATAAGTCACCTATATGTCTAACCTTTACCTGGTAAAGGTTGGGTGCTAAGTTACTTAGTGTGTGGGCACCCTGGCACTAGCCAAGGTGCCCCCACATTGTTCAGGGCAAATTCCCCGGACTTTGTGAGTGCGGGGACACCAATACACGCGTGCACTACACATAGGTCACTACCTATGTGTAGCTTCACAATGGTAACTCCGAACATGGCCATGTAACATGTCTAAAATCATGGAATTGCCCCCCCCCAATGCCATCCTGGTATTGGGGAGACAATCCCATGATTCCCCGGGTCTCTAGCACAGACCCGGGTACTGCCAAACTGCCTTTTCAGGGGTTTCACTGCAGCTGCTGCTGCTGCCAACCCCTCAGACAGGTTTCTGCCCTCCTGGGGTCCAGCCAGGCTTGGCCCAGGAAGGCAGAACAAAGGACTTCCTCAGAGAGAGGGTGTTACACCCTCTCCCTTTGGAAAAAGGTGTTAAGGCAGGGGAGGAGTAGCCTCCCCCAGCCTCTGGAAATGCTTTCATGAGCACAGATGGTGCCCATTTCTGCATAAGCCAGTCTACACCGGTTCAGGGATCCCCCAGCCCTTCTCTGGTGCGAAACTGGACAAAGGGAAGGGGAGTGACCACTCCCCTGACCTGCACCTCCCCTGGGCGGTGCCCAGAGCTCTTCCAGTGTGCTCCAGACCTCTGCCATCTTGGAAACAGAGGTGCTGCTGGCACACTGGACTGCTCTGAGTGGCCAGGGCCAGCAGGTGACATCAGAGACTCCTTCTGATAGGCTCTTACCTGTGTTGCTAGCCTATCCTCTCACCTAGGTAGCCAAACCTCCTTTTCTGGCTATTTAGGGTCTCTGCTTTGGGGAATTCTTCAGATAACGAATGCAAGAGCTCATCAGAGTTCCTCTGCATTTCTCTCTTCACCTTCTGCCAAGGAATCGACTGCTGACCGTGCTGGAAGCCTGCAAAACTGCAACAAAGTACCAAAGACGACTACTGCGACCTTGTAACGCTGATCCTGCCGCCTTCTCGACTGTTTTCTGGTGGTGCATGCTGTGGGGGTAGTCTGCCTCCTCTCTGCACTAGAAGCTCCGAAGAAATCTCCCGTGGGTCGACGGAATCTTCCCCCTGCAACTGCAGGCACCATAGAACTGCATCACCGGTCCTCTGGGTCTCCTCTCAGCACGACGAGCGAGGTCCCTTGAACTCAGCAACTCTGTACAAGTGACTACCACAGTCCAGTGACTCTTCTGTCCAACTTTGGTGGAGGTAAGTCCTTGCCTCCCCACGCCAGACTGCATTGCTGAGAACTGCATGTTTTGCAGCTACTCCGGCTCCTGTGCACTCTTCCAGGATTTCCTTTGTGTACAGCCAAGCCTGGGTCCCCGGCACTCTAACCTGCAGTGTACGACCCCCTGAGTTGTCCTCTGGCGTCGTGGGACCCTCTTTCGTGACTTCGGGTGAGCTCTGGTTCACTCCTCTTCATAGTGCCTGTTCCGGCATTTCTGCGGGTGCTGCTTGCTTCTGAGAGGGCTCCTTGTCTTGCTGGGTGCCCCCTCTGTCCCCTCACGCAATTGGCGACATCCTGGTCCCTCCTGGGCCACAGCAGCATCCAAAAACCCTAACCGTGACCCTTGCAGCTAGCAAGGCTTGTTTGCGGTCTTTCTGCACAGAAACACTTCTGCACGACTCTTCACGACGTGGGACATCCATCCTCCAAAGGGGAAGTTTCTAGCCCTTGTCATTCTTGCAGAATCCACAGCTTCTACCATCCGGTGGCAGCTTCTTTGCACCCACAGCTGGCATTTCCTGGGCATCTGCCCACTCCCGACTTGATCATGACTCTTGGACTTGGTCCCCTTGTTCCACAGGTACTCTCGTCAGGAAATCCATCGTTGTTGCATTGCTGGTGTTGTTGTTTCTGGCAGAATTCCCCTATCACGACTTCTGTGCTCTTTGGGGAACTTAGGTGCACTTGGCACCCACTTTTCAGGGTCTTGGGGTGGGCTATTTTTCTAACCCTCACTGTTTTCTTACAGTCCCAGCGACCCTCTACGAGCTCACATAGGTTTGGGGTCCATTTGTGGTTCGCATTCCACTTCTAGAGTATATGGTTTGTGTTGCCCCTATCCCTATTTGCTCCCATTGCATTCTATTGTGACTATACATTGTTTGCACTGTTTTCTATTACTATTACTGCATATTTTGGTATTGTGTACATATATCTTGTGTATATTTGCTATCCTCATACTGAGCGTACTCAATGAGATACTTTGGCATATTGTCATAAAAATAAAGTACCTTTATTTTTAGTATATCTGTGTATTGTGTTTTCTTATGATATTGTGCATATGACTCTAGTGGTACTGTAGGAGCTTCACTTGTCTCCTAGTTCAGCCTAAGCTGCTCTGCTAAGCTGCCATTTTCTATCAGCCTAAGCTGCTAGACACCCCTCTACACTAATAAGGGATACCTGGGCCTGGTGCAAGGTGTAAGTACCCCTTGGTACTCACTACAAGCCAGTCCAGCCTCCTACATTGGTTGTGCAGCGGTGGGATAAGTACTTTGCAACTACTTACCACTTTGTCATATTGTACTTTTCATAAGAGAAAAATATACAAAACAAGTTCAGTGTATGTACACCTAACCAAAAAGTTTTGCTTTTCTTCTCTCACTTCTTTGCTAAGTGCTGAAAAGTACCTCTAAAACTTTCAAAAAGTTCTTAAAAAGTTTTAAAAGTTTAAAAAAAATTTTTTCTGTTCCTTAAAAAGTTCTGAAAACTTTTTCTTTCTTTTTCTGTCCCTTAAACCTTTTCTATCATGTATGGTACAGGCCAAACTCTTGATCTGGCCAGCATAGCTTATGACAACCTTAGCTGGAAAGAAGCAAGGAGTCTCTGTGTAGATAGAGGTTTAGGGGTAGGGAAGAATCCCTCAAGACAACTGTTAGTTAATATGCTCATTGAACAAGATAAGACCTTAGTTGGCACTTCTGGTGAGAAATTAGCTGATGGGTCACACTCTGATTCTGGGGCACCCCTAGGAAAAGGGTTAGAAGGATACCTTCCCAACCGGCCCCTTAGCAGGCCACCTAGCATAGCTGGTACTAATGTGACTTCTCATCACAGCAGGAGTGTGACTTCTGTAGGCCAGGGTGTTAGAGTGCCATCTGTTAGGGACAGGTCTCCCTCTGTTCATTCACACCATTCTTCTGTGTCAAAGCATGCCCAACCCACCCTCCCTGAAGACAGATTGTTAGAAAGGGAACTCAATAGATTGAGAGTGGAAGAGTCCAGGCTGAGGCTTAAACAGCAACAGCTGGCTCTAGACAGGGAATCTTTAGACTTAGAAAAAGAAGGTTGGGGTTAGGACCCCATGGTGGCAGCAGCAGTATTCCCAATAGTCATCCTGTAAAAGAGCATGATTCTAGGAATCTGCACAAGATAGTTCCCCCTTACAAGGAGGGGGATGACATTAATAAGTGGTTTGCTGCACTTGAGAGGGCCTGTGTTGTACAGGAGGTCCCTCAAGGCAGTGGGCTGCTATCCTATGGCTATCTTTCAGTGGAAAGGGTAGGGATAGGCTCCTTACTGTTAAAGAAAGTGATGCCAATAATGTTACAGTTCTTAAGAATGCACTCCTAGATGGTTATGGCTTAACCACTGAACAGTACAGGATCAAGTTCAGAGAAACCAAAAAGGAGTCTTCACAAGACTGGGTAGACTTTGTTGACCATTCAGTGAAGGCTTTGGAGGGGTGGTTACATGGCAGTAAAGTTTCTGACTATGAAAGCCTGTATAACTTAATCCTGAGAGAGCATATTCTTAATAATTGTGTGTCTGATTTGTTGCACCAGTATCTAGTGGACTCAGATCTGACCTCTCCCCAAGAATTGGGAAAGAAGGCAGACAAATGGGTCAGAACAAGAGTGAACAGAAAAGTTCATACAGGTGGTGACAAGGATGACAAGAAGAAAGATGGTGAGAAATCTCAAGATAAGCATGGGGATAAGGGTAAAACCAAAGATCCCACTTCAAATCTTAAACACTCTTCAGGGGCTGGGGATAAAACAAATTCTTCCTCTTCTTCTCAACCCACACACATTAAAAAGCCTTGGTGCTTTGTGTGTAAAAACAGAGGCCATAGGCCAGGGGATAAGTCCTGTCCAGGTAAACCCCCTGAGCCTACCACCCCTAATACATCAAGCTCTAGTGCCCCTAGCAGTAGTTGTACTAGTGGTGGGACTGCTGGCAACAGTCAAGCAAAGGGTGTAGTTGGGTTCACTTATGGGTCCATCATAGGAACTGGGGTAGTCAGTCCCAAGACAGTTTCTGTCACA
Source organism: Pleurodeles waltl (assembly GCF_031143425.1). Classification (NCBI taxonomy): domain Eukaryota; kingdom Metazoa; phylum Chordata; class Amphibia; order Caudata; family Salamandridae; genus Pleurodeles; species Pleurodeles waltl. The sequence goes on along the minus strand of NC_090447.1, from coordinate 426,152,581 downwards.
CCTAGTGGCATTGGCCTTGCCACACTGGCTGCTTGTCCCCTTACAATGGATAAGTACAGGCAGACAGTTTCAATAAAAGGTGTTGAGGCTTTGGCCTACAGGGACACAGGTGCCAGTATCGCTTTGGTGACTGAAAACCTAGTGGCTCCTGAACAACACATCATTGGACAACAGTATAAGATTATTGATGTCCATAACTCCACTAAGTTTCTTCCCTTAGCTATAATTCAGTTTAGTTGGGGTGGAGTTACTGGCCCTAAGCAGGTGGTGGTATCACCTAGCTTACCTGTAGACTGTCTCTTAGGTAATGACCTAGAGGCCTCAGGTTGGGCTGATGTAGAGTTTTATGCCCATGCAGCCATCCTGGCATCCCAGAGGGATTGTTCCCTCTCATTTCTACTGAAATGAAAAAGCAAAGGAGAGAAGGCCTGAAAACTCAAGATCCCTCTCCAACAACAGGTAAAAAGGGTATCACAGTATCCCCTAACCACCCTGCCAGTCAGGATACCATTCCTGTGGTAGGAGAAACCTCTCCTGGGGTGGCACCTGTTCCAAGGGAATCATCAGCTGGCATAGCTGTACTCCCTGAGGTGGAAGTACCTCTCCGTGGGATAACTAAGATTGGTGAGAAAAAGAGCACCATTTTAGTTAACATGGAGCATCCCTCCAAACCTCCCAGAGAAACTTTAGTGCAGAATCCCTGCACTGCCTCACAACACTTAGGACAGCAGCCCTGCCCTAATGTGGAGCTCATAGGACAGCATCCCTGCCCTGCTCCAACTCAAGAGAAACAGCATCCCTGTCCTCTCTTCCAGCCATATGGACAAAGTTTTTGGCCAGCTATGGCTTTACTGAGACAGTATCCCTGTCTGGCATTTTCATCACTAAAAATAGGTTCAGTGGACAATTCCCACTGCTCTAAACTAAAACTTACTGATAGAAACTCTGAAAATACATCTTCACATGATTGCTTAGCTAAAAAATTTCAAACAGGGTGGTTAACATCCCCACAGGGAAGTAACCATATAGTGATGATAAAGGGAGTAACCAGTCTATTGCAGAGCTACTCTCTACTTATCACCACTTAGACAATAAAGTCTCAACTGGCCAAGGTTAGCCTTATTGTCCTTTGTTTAAGGGGGGGTTGTGTGAGAAAGTAGCCTCTTTCTAGCCTTGTTACCCCCACTTTTGGCCTGTTTGTGAGTGTATGTCAGGGTGTTTTCACTGTCTCACTGGGATCCTGCTAGCCAGGGCCCAGTGCTCATAGTGAAAACCCTATGTTTTCAGTATGTTTGTTATGTGTCACTGGGACCCTGCTAGTCAGGACCCCTGTGCTCATAAGTTTGTGACCTATAGGTATGTGTTCCCTGTGTGATGCCTAACTGTCTCACTGAGGCTCTGCTAACCAGAACATCAGTGGTTATGCTCTCTCATTTCTTTCCAAATTGTCACTAACAGGCTAGTAACCAATTTTACCAATTTACATTGACATACTGGAACACCCTTATAATTCCCTAGTATATGGTACTGAGGTACCCAGGGTATTGGGGTTCCAGGAGATCCCTATGGGCTGCAGCATTTCTTTTGCCACCCATAGGGAGCTCTGACAATTCTTACACAGGCCTGCCACTGCAGCCTGAGTGAAATAACGTCCACGTTATTTCACAGCCATTTACCACTGCACTTAAGTAACTTATAAGTCACCTATATGTCTAATCTTTACCTGGTAAAGGTTGGGTGCTAAGTTACTTAGTGTGTGGGCACCCTGGCACTAGCCAAGGTGCCCCCACATTGTTCAGGGCAAATTCCCCGGACTTTGTGAGTGCGGGGACACCATTACACGCGTGCACTACACATAGGTCACTACCTATGTGTAGCTTCACAATGGTAACTCCGAACATGGCCATGTAACATGTCTAAGATCATGGAATTGCCCCCCCAATGCCATCCTGGTATTGGGGAGACAATCCCATGATTCCCCGGGTCTCTAGCACAGACCCGGGTACTGCCAAACTGCCTTTTCAGGGGTTTCACTGCAGCTGCTGCTGCTGCCAACCCCTCAGACAGGTTTCTGCCCTCCTGGGGTCCAGCCAGGCTTGGCCCAGGAAGGCAGAACAAAGGACTTCCTCAGAGAGAGGGTGTTACACCCTCTCCCTTTGGAAAAAGGTGTTAAGGCAGGGGAGGAGTAGCCTCCCCCAGCCTCTGGAAATGCTTTCATGAGCACAGATGTGCCCATTTCTGCATAAGCCAGTCTACACCGGTTCAGGGATCCCCCAGCCCTGCTCTGGCACGAAACTGGACAAAGGGAAGGGGAGTGACCACTCCCCTGACCTGCACCTCCCCTGGGAGGTGCCCAGAGCTCCTCCAGTGTGCTCCAGACCTCTGCCATCTTGGAAATAGAGGTGCTGCTGGCACACTGGACTGGTCTGAGTGGCCAGGGCCAGCAGGTGACGTCAGAGACTCCTTCTGATAGGCTCTTACCTGTGTTGCTAGCCTATCCTCTCACCTAGGTAGCCAAACCTCCTTTTCTGGCTATTTAGGGTCTCTGCTTTGGGGAACTCTTCAAATAACGAATGCAAGAGCTCATCAGAGTTCCTCTGCATCTCTCTCTTCACCTTCTGCCAAGGAATCGACTGCTGACCGCGCTGGAAGCCTGCAAAACTGCAACAAAGTAGCAAAGACGACTACTGCAACCTTGTAACGCTGATCCTGCCGCCTTCTCAACTGTTTTCCTGGTGGTGCATGCTGTGGGGGTAGTCTGCCTCCTCTCTGCACTAGAAGCTCCGAAGAAATCTCCAGTGGGTCGACGGAATCTTCCCCCTGCAACCGCAGGCACCAAAGAACTGCATCACCGGTCCTCTGGGTCTCCTCTCAGCATGACGAGCGAGGTCCCTTGAACTCAGCAACTCTGTCCAAGTGACTCCCACAGTCCAGTGACTCTTCAGTCCAAGTTTGGTGGAGGTAAGTCCTTGCCTCCCCACCCCAGACTGCATTGCTGAGAACCGCGTGTTTTGCAGCTACTCCGGCTCCTGTGCACTCACCGAGGATTTCCTTTGTGCACAGCCAAGCCTGGGTCCCCGGCACTCTAACCTGCAGTGCACGACCCCCTGAGTTGTCCTCCGGCGTCGTGGGACCCTCTTTCATGACTTTGGGTGAGCTCTGGTTCACTCCACTTTGTAGTGCCTGTTCCAGCACTTCTGTGGGTGCTGCTTGCTTTTGAGAGGGCTCCTTGTCTTGCTGGGCACCTCCTCTGTCCCCTCAAGCAATTGGCGACATCCTGGTCCCTCCTGGGCCACAGCAGCATCCAAAAACCCTAACCACGACCTTTGCAGCTAGCAAGGCTTGTTTGCAGTCTTTCTGCACGGAAATACTTCTGCACGACTCTTCACTACGTGCGACATCCATCCTCCAAAGGGGAAGTTTCTAGCCCTTGTCGTTCTTGCAGAATCCACAGCTTCTACCATCCGGTGGCAGCTTCTTTGCACCCACAGCTGGCATTTCCTGGGCATCTGCCCACTCCCGACTTGATCGTGACTCTTGGACTTGGTCCCCTTGTTCCACAGGTACTCTCGTCAGGAAATCCATCGTTGTTGCATTGCTGGTGTTGTTGTTTCTGGCAGAATTCCCCTATCACGACTTCTGTGCTCTTTGGTGAACTTAGGTGCACTTGGCACCCACGTTTCAGGGTCTTGGGGTGGGCTATTTTTCTAACCCTCACTGTTTTCTTACAGTCCCAGCGACCCTCTACAGCTCACATAGGTTTGGGGTCCATTCGTGGTTCGCATTCCACTTCTAGAGTATATGGTTTGTGTTGCCCCTATCCCCATGTGCTCCCATTGCATTCTATTGTGACTATACATTGTTTGCACTGTTTTCTATTACTATTACTGCATATTTTGGTATTGTGTACATATATCTTGTGTACATTTGCTATCCTCATACTGAGGGTACTCACTGAGATACTTTGGCATATTGTCATAAAAATAAAGTACCTTTATTTTTAGTATATCTGTGTATTGTGTTTTCTTATGATATTGTGCATATGACACTAGTGGTACTGTAGGAGCTTCACTCGTCTCCTAGTTCAGCCTAAGCTGCTCTGCTAAGCTACCATTTTCTATCAGCCTAAGCTGCTAGACACCCCTCTACACTAATAAGGGATACCTGGGCCTGGTGCAAGGTGTAAGTACCCCTTGGTACTCACTACAAGCCAGTCCAGCCTCCTACACACGCCACTGTTTTCTAATCCACTGTATGTCACTTCAGTCTACAACACTCTACTGTACACTACTCTACTCTACGCCAATCTACTCTGCACTTTTGGACTGCATGCAACTCCACTCTTCACTGCTCCACTCTATGCTATTTCACTTTACCCTACTCTCCTGCACACCAATCAACTGCTCCCCTCCAAAGCAGTGCACTGTACGCCTCTCAAATCTATGCTATTCCACTGCATACCACTCCACTCTACTGTATGCCAGTACAGTCAACACCCCACCACATGAAATTCCTTCATATGCTATTCCACTCTACACCACTCCAGTTGACGCTGCTCCACTATACAGCACCACACTGTATCCAATTCCATAGATGTCTCTCCACTCTATAGCACCCCATTCTCACCTTTTCCACTGTATGCCACTCCACTGTACGCAGCTCCATTCAGCAGCACTCTACAGAACTACACTTGACGACAATATGGGCCTGATTACGACATTGGTGGAGGGGATTACTCCGTCCCAAATGTGACGGATATCCCGCCTGCCATATTACAAGTTCCACTTTATTCTGTGGAACTTGTAACATAGTGGTCGGGATATCCGTCACATTTGGGACAGAGTAATTCCCTCCGCCAAGGTCATAATCAGGCCCTATATGCTACTCCAATGTCTCATACTGTAGCATACTCTAGTCTACTCCACTTCACCCCACTGTACAACACTGTACACCACTTGATGCCACTACACTATAATCCACTCTAGGACAGTTTTATACACTCTACAACACTCCATGCCACTCCACTGTTCTAGACATCACTTCACTTTATAACACTTTACTCCACTATATGCTATGCCACTACAGTGTACTACGCTCCACAGCACCCTACTTTAAGAGGTGCCACTCCACTATATGACACATTAGTCGACTCTACACTATGCCACTCCACTTGACCACACTATACAGTTTAGCCCACTATACACCACTGTTTAACTCTCCAATGTATCCTGCTCCACTATACAACACTCTAATATACTCTATGTTGTGTACAACACTGCACTGCACTGTATTCCCTTACACTGCACTGTACAACACTCTACTCCACTCTATACAACTCTACAACACTCCGCTCAACTCTTTGCCACTTGACGACACTGCACACCAACTGCGTGGCACTTGACTCCATGACACTACAGTTGATGATACTCATACTGTATGACACTCAACTGTACTGTACAACATACCACTCCACTGTACAACACATCGCTACACTCTATAACACTCTACTCCATTATACGACATACCACGCCACTCCACCATATAACACATTAACCCCACTATATACTCCACTAATTGCAATGCCACTCCACTCTACTCCACCAAAAGCATAAAGCCAAACCGCCAATGTACCACACCGACTGCCACAACAGTAACGGCCGCTGGGCTGGAGATATCAATCTCCAGCACGGCGGCCGTCACAGTGCCGCCGCCGGAATCATTACCACGCCTACCGCCATGGTTCTCATGGTTTCCTTACTACACCGAAAACCATGGCGGTAGCCACAATCAGTGACAGGGAATACCTTCCCTGTCACCAATAGTGGTCTTCCCCACCTCCCTCTCTCTCCACAGATTCCTCCCACCCCCCTTCCTCTCCAGAACCACCTTCATACACACCCCTACCTTCACACACGCACACACACATACACACCCATTCCCACATTCATCCACGCATGCATACATCCATTCACACACACATCCGCAGACACTTACATACATACACGCAGACACGCATTCACACAACAAAACATACACTCACTCACACCTCCAGACATGCACACACATACAACACGCAACACACACCCACATACACACATGCTCAGACATACACACACACACACAACACCCCCCTCCCCTGTCGGAGCACCCACTTACCTGTGTCCAGGGGGTCTGCCGGCAGGAGATGGGATGGGGCGCTGCTGCTAGCATCAACGTCCGCCAGCAGAACACCGGCAGGCCGTATTATTTCTTTTAATTCGGCCGGCAGCAGTCTACTGGCATGGCGCTGCTGGTGGCACAGCAGCGCCACCTTACCGTCATCCGCTGGCATTGCCACAGCCGGATTTCCGCCATCCTTCTGGCAGAAATCTGGCTGTGGTCATTATACGGCGGACAGCTGGTAGACGCGGCGACAGTCTTTTGGCGGCCGTCACTACAGCGGTAGGTGGTTATTACCTCCAAGGTCCAAATGAGGGCCTAAGTGATAGTTAAGAAAACATTTTTTTTTTTTTTATAAACATACCCAACTTAAACTATACAAACAGGGGAAATGAAAAGGTATAATTACAGCTTAAATTTCTAATTCATGCACCACTAGCTACAATTTACATTCAAGAACATATTTAAGGAAAGTGGCGCTGCATTCAGTGCTGTGCCACTTTCCTTGGCCCTTAAACACCCCCCCTACTGCCACCATGTGGTGCCGTGTCTAAGGTACAGCGCGCCATTGCACTGGGTAGGGGGCAATAGTTTCATACTTTTTGGTTAAATTGATGTGCTGTTCAGGGTTAGCGCCAAAATTTTGAACAGTACATAGGAGCCATTGTGAACAATGGTGTGCCCCATTTTAACACCTGCTCTGAGCAGACGATAAAAGTGCAGAAAAAAATGACGCAAAGAAATCTCTTAGATTTCTGTCTGCCATTTTTTCAGCCCCCGCTTACAAGGGAAAGTACTCTGCATACATTATGCATAGCACATGCATATTGTAGCGCAAAGGGTTACAAAGTCATGCAATTCATGCATTGAGCCACTTTAGAAATTTGGTGATGGGAAAAGGCCACCTTAGCGCTGCCTTAGCCTAAAAAATGATGCTAAGGGGGCACCAAAGTGGCGTAAGGCCCTCTTAAATCTGGGCCTTAGAATGTATGCACCCCCTTCTATTTACTCTACATTGTGCACCTCCATAAAATCTCTTCTCACATCAATCGCCACACAACTTTTACTATAACTCACCACTGTACCATGTATTTGTTATGAGAAATCATGTAGTTTTAGATGTCATAAGTCTTTTAACTGCTATTATTTTACATGGTGTAATTTAGATAATATGCAAGGGTATTAACACTGCATGGACAAACATCAAGTTACAGATGATGTAGTACAGCAATTGATACAAGAGGATTGTGTACGGAGGTGTGTGATGTATAGTAAACTGAAAGTGGTGATTAAATTCTAAATGTTCGATCTAGTGGTGCTGGACAATGTAGTTCCCTTAATATTGGGAATTCACCCTTCAAAGTAACTATTTCATCTAGGGAGCTTGTGTGTGGCCCCAGTGTGCTAGAGCCCCAGGAGGACCTTGAAGGCAACCGTGGCACACAGACTTCCATGCTAGGGAAATTGCTACTGTGCACATTGCAAGGGGTTCGGGAAAAGCAATTACCCTAATTCAGTTAACATTAAGGTAAATAAACTGCCAGGCCCCCTCACAGTGCTTCTAAAACCAACAGTTCTTTTCAGTGGTGTATGCAAAAGTATGGGACCCCGTGCACAATGTGGCAGTCATGCATGTCAATTCACAAAAATGCCTATGGTTGCAGAAATGGCATCACACGCCCTTTGACCTTCACTATTCTTGAACACACATGCTTACACATACAAACATATTCACACTTAAACACACTCTCACATAAGCACACTCTCACCCACAAGAGCATGCAACCAAGAAAAATTGAGAAGCCTTTTTTACTTACCTCAGCTGCCAGGGAAGGTCATTATCTAGCTAATGGAACTTCATTTTTTATTTCACTAATAGTGAAAAATACATATATATATATATATATATATATATATATATAAGCAAAGAAAAGATAAATATAATACTCGCACACTCGGATTTCAGGAACAAAAAAAGATCAGTTTAATCTACACAACGCGTTTCGACTGACACAGCAGCCTTGGTCACGTGATAAACATCACCACTAAAATACCATTTAAATACCCTGTTAGCATAGACATAGAAATAGGACATCTAAAATGTGCAACCAATAACAACACACACTACTTTGCAGATGTTACCATAATAATACTTTTAGTACTTAGATCAGTTCATGCCCCTATATAATACCAGATATAATTCAGATATAATTATTAAATTACAAATCATTTCCCCCAATATTATTAATAAAATTAATAAATTAGTATTATCAGTTTTTAATGAAAATTCATTGTTGAATTTAAAAGGGGAAATAACCAAGTTTAATAACAGTGTTCTATCTATTAAAATTCATATTTCTTTGTTCTAGACCATAATGTCTGTAAAAATATTTATCATTTTAAAAAAATAGAGAGATGGTAAAATATATACACTGCAAATATATCATCATAAGCTTATTAAAGGCTAAAAGTCATCAACAGTACTAATTTTAACAATCAAATCTGAAAATCTGCAAAGTTAACCACCCATTAATAACGTGAAAAACACTGGAGAATGAATATAAACAAGCGGGTAAAGTTTGATACTTCTTCGTCCGACCATATTATCTAAAAGAGATATCCGAAAATTAGAGTCAAAATTAGAACAGTAACTGAAAATTTAAACATCAAATTAATATTGGAATATAAACTTGACACTCATAATACATATCACATAGTTGACCAAGGTACTTGATCTAAAACCTATAAATTAATTCTATATATAATAAAATTAAATCTCTGTACAGTCAACTCATTATAAATATTATGGTAAAAAGAATTTTCCAATCGGTAAAAAGTCTCATCAAGATAAATTAATAGTTATCATATAGGTGAGTATTTAATTCCTCCCCCATATTCAAACCAATCGGAGTCTTAGTCTCTAATTCTAAGATATATACTGACTCTTTTTTCCTCAACACTAATTCTCTGTTCCCTCCCCTATGATGTGGAGGAACATGTTCAATACCAAAATAGGATAATTTGGTACAGTTAGAGTTGTGTTTTTCTTTGAAATGCCTTGCTACCGGATAATGTTCGTCATTAGATGTAATTGCACGCATGTGTTCTAAAATCCGTTTCTTAACACCATGTTTGGTGCTGCCAATATACCATTGTAAGCAAGGACATTCCAATACATAGATTACAAAGGGGGTACTGCATGTTATAAATTGATTAATCTGTCTGACTTTTCCAGGTTTGCATGTGGCATATTGCTTCCGCATAATGCTGTAGCGACATGCTTTACAATGGCCACATGGGAAAAAGCCTTGCAAATTGTGTTGTCTCAGTTGTGAAGTAGAAGTGATATCATTAGACCTCAAAATGTCATGTAAACTACGTCCTCTTCTATAGGTAATCTGAGGTCTCTTTTGTATACTACTTCCAATAACGGGATCACTTTTCAAAATATTCCAATTCTTTGAAATTATGTTCTTGATCTGTCTTGTATCCTCATTATATGTCATGATGAGTCTAGTCCCATCATTATCATCTGCCTTTTGTTTGGTTATATTATCAAAAAGGGTATCCGATCTTTTTATCTCCTTAGTCTTATCGATTGCTCTCTTAATTACCCATTCTGGATATCCTCGCTGTTTAAATCTCATAGTTATCTCCCTTTGTTCAACCTGAAAAGCTTCGTCAGTACTACTTATTCTTTTAGCTCTTAGTAGTTCGCCAAAGGGGATACTCCATTTTAAACTATCCGGATGACCACTAGAGGCATGTAATAAGCTGTTGCCCGCCGTGTGTTTCCGGAACAGTTCAGTAGTAATATTCTGTTCCCTAATATTTACCATAGTATCTAAAAATTCAATGGAGGAGCTGCTCACATTACAGGTCAAACCAATATTCAGATCATTCCTGTTCAACTTATCTACAAACTGTATAGCCTCTTTTCTGGTTCCTTTCCAAATAATGAAAAGGTCATCGATATATCTTAACCAGAGAATTGCCTGATTCGCTTCTGGATATAGTTCATCATCTTTGAAAACAGTCTCTTCCCACCAACCAAGAAAAAGACAGGCAAAACTTGGAGCAAAACATGTGCCCATAGCAGTCCCGAGGGTCTGTTGGTAAAGTACCCCATTGAACAAGAAAAAGTTATTGGTTAAACAATACCTTATCATATCAATTACCATCTCAGTATGGGCCAAATACTTCAATGACCTTGTGTGTAGAAAATGTTTACATGCATTAATGCCCTTGTCGTGATCTATAGGGGGACGCCCTATTGTATCGTCTTGTGGTAGCGTACTTGAAAATGTTTCCAAATATGTGGATCATTTTCTGAGAGAATTTGTTGTGAATTTACCCTCATACGTTCGTGATACAAAGGATTTTCTAGGTAAATTGGAGGGTATCCTATGGGAAGATGATTTCTTGTTGTTGACTATGGATGTTAACTCCCTCTATACCATTATAGATCACGACAAGGGCATTAATGCATGTAAACATTTTCTACACACAAGGTCATTGAAGTATTTGGCCCATACTGAGATGGTAATTGATATGATAAGGTATTGTTTAACCAATAACTTTTTCTTGTTCAATGGGGTACTTTACCAACAGACCCTCGGGACTGCTATGGGCACATGTTTTGCTCCAAGTTTTGCCTGTCTTTTTCTTGGTTGGTGGGAAGAGACTGTTTTCAAAGATGATGAACTATATCCAGAAGCGAATCAGGCAATTCTCTGGTTAAGATATATCGATGACCTTTTCATTATTTGGAAAGGAACCAGAAAAGAGGCTATACAGTTTGTAGATAAGTTGAACAGGAATGATCTGAATATTGGTTTGACCTGTAATGTGAGCAGCTCCTCCATTGAATTTTTAGATACTATGGTAAATATTAGGGAACAGAATATTACTACTGAACTGTTCCGGAAACACTCGGCGGGCAACAGCTTATTACATGCCTCTAGTGGTCATCCGGATAGTTTAAAATGGAGTATCCCCTTTGGCGAACTACTAAGAGCTAAAAGAATAAGTAGTACTGACAAAGCTTTTCAGGTTGAACAAAGGGAGATAACTATGAGATTTAAACAGCGAGGATATCCAGAATGGGTAATTAAGAGAGCAATCGATAAGACTAAGGAGATAAAAAGATCGGATACCCTTTTTGATAATATAACCAAACAAAAGGCAGATGATAATGATGGGACTAGACTCATCATGACATATAATGAGGATACAAGACAGATCAAGAACATAATTTCAAAGAATTGGAATATTTTGAAAAGTGATCCCGTTATTGGAAGTAGTATACAAAAGAGACCTCAGATTACCTATAGAAGAGGACGTAGTTTACATGACATTTTGAGGTCTAATGATATCACTTCTACTTCACAACTGAGACAACACAATTTGCAAGGCTTTTTCCCATGTGGCCATTGTAAAGCATGTCGCTACAGCATTATGCGGAAGCAATATGCCACATGCAAACCTGGAAAAGTCAGACAGATTAATCAATTTATAACATGCAGTACCCCCTTTGTAATCTATGTATTGGAATGTCCTTGCTTACAATGGTATATTGGCAGCACCAAACATGGTGTTAAGAAACGGATTTTAGAACACATGCGTGCAATTACATCTAATGACGAACATTATCCGGTAGCAAGGCATTTCAAAGAAAAACACAACTCTGACTGTACCAAATTATCCTATTTTGGTATTGAACATGTTCCTCCACATCATAGGGGAGGGAACAGAGAATTAGTGTTGAGGAAAAAAGAGTCAGTATATATCTTAGAATTAGAGACTAAGACTCCGATTGGTTTGAATATGGGGGAGGAATTAAATACTCACCTATATGATAACTATTAATTTATCTTGATGAGACTTTTTACCGATTGGAAAATTCTTTTTACCATAATATTTATAATGAGTTGACTGTACAGAGATTTAATTTTATTATATATAGAATTAATTTATAGGTTTTAGATCAAGTACCTTGGTCAACTATGTGATATGTATTATGAGTGTCAAGTTTATATTCCAATATTAATTTGATGTTTAAATTTTCAGTTACTGTTCTAATTTTGACTCTAATTTTCGGATATCTCTTTTAGATAATATGGTCGGACGAAGAAGTATCAAACTTTACCCGCTTGTTTATATTCATTCTCCAGTGTTTTTCACGTTATTAATGGGTGGTTAGCTTTGCAGATTTTCAGATTTGATTGTTAAAATTAGTACTGTTGATGACTTTTAGCCTTTAATAAGCTTATGATGATATATTTGCAGTGTATATATTTTACCATCTCTCTATTTTTTTAAAATGATAAATATTTTTACAGACATTATGGTCTAGAACAAAGAAATATGAATTTTAATAGATAGAACACTGTTATTAAACTTGGTTATTTCCCCTTTTAAATTCAACAATGAATTTTCATTAAAAACTGATAATACTAATTTATTAATTTTATTAATAATATTGGGGGAAATGATTTGTAATTTAATAATTATATCTGAATTATATCTGGTATTATATAGGGGCATGAACTGATCTAAGTACTAAAAGTATTATTATGGTAACATCTGCAAAGTAGTGTGTGTTGTTATTGGTTGCACATTTTAGATGTCCTATTTCTATGTCTATGCTAACAGGGTATTTAAATGGTATTTTAGTGGTGATGTTTATCACGTGACCAAGGCTGCTGTGTCAGTCGAAACGCGTTGTGTAGATTAAACTGATCTTTTTTTGTTCCTGAAATCCGAGTGTGCGAGTATTATATTTATCTTTTCTTTGCTTAACTAATTACCGGCTTGCTCGTGCCGGTTCTCGCACCACCCCTTTGGGCTGATTGAGATCATACTTCGAGTATTTTTGTAGTCATATATATATATATATACATACATATATATATAGATATCAGTGCTAAATAAAAATGTGCCGGTGCCCAAAAGCTCTTCTCTGAAACACACAGCTGCAGCAATAAAATGTGCGAACACGGAATAGTGAGGCAGCATAATCCAGAAACCATCTCAGGCCTCTTTAATCCATTTACAGCCACTCCTGCCACTTCAGCTCACTCATGTAACTTTCTGCTTTCTTCCTTTGTGGCGCTTTTTCAGTTTTTTTCTTCCTTTGTCTTTCCCATATGTGTTGTTTTTTTGCAGTAAATGCTTGAAGCGGCAAAATAAGTGCCGGCCCTCAAAAATAAGTGCTGGAGCCCCGCATCGGAAACCACCAGCTCAAATTAAGCACTGATATAGTTAGGTTCTCAATTTACTTGCACAAAACCTTAAACATTCAGCAGTCATAGTTAGAGTTATTTCAAGTAAGGATAACTTGTGCCCTAAGGTAACTATAACTTGCATCCCCCACGCACAGTTTTTCCTTCAATAATTTGACTGCTAATGTTTTATGTATATTTATAATAATGAAGTTATAGAAGTTATCATGAGTGCCGAAATATCTGGGGTTATTAGCAGTGCATGGCAAGGGCGCTAGTTATAGTTACCTTAGGGCATGATTTATAGTTATTTGAAATAACTCTAACTATAATAGGGAATTTCTAAGGTTTTGTGTGAGTAAATTCAGAACCAAACTATAATGTCCCTATAACCTTTGTTTTTTTCAGGGAATTTCGATGTTTTTTTTACCACGCACAAACGTAAATATAAGCAGTGCCTATGGCCAGGCCCGGTGGCCAACCCTCATGCTTGCACCCAAACCCAAGGCAACATGAGTTTGGATGCAGTGGTTTTTTTTTTCAAAATTTTCTCTGGATTCGCAAATCAGTCCCAGATTTGCGAATCCGCAGATCCACCCATGATCTGCGGACTGGGTGAAAAAAAGAAATGATTGGGCCATTTATTGCCCACAAGGGTCCCTAAGGCACCCCTCTACATGTCCTAGGATACCTGTATCCTGACCCCAAATGTGTTTTTCACTCATTTTCACTCCCCCAACAGATGTGACAAACAAAATGGCTGCCACAACTTTTCCATCAGGTTGTGGCCATGTAAAATCAGGGCCTTGCCTTTCCCTCAGATCCACGAATCTGCGTGCTAGATATCTATTTTTTTAACTCTAATATCTCAGGATTTACTAAACGTATTTACACCAAACCACAACAAGCGTAATCTGGTGAACAGAATCTAGCTTTGTGCCAAATTTGGTGTAGTTCTGTACAGCGGTTCGGAATGTAGGTGTGTCTAAAGAATGCAAAATTCCCATGAACACAGAATCGAGAAAAAGTATTTGGGAACCCCACTTTATTTCAGCCCCCGCTTCACTGATCACCCCAAAACCTTTTAGACTGCAGCTGAACTGACCAAGGTATAAGTTTTGAAAACTTCCTGAAGATTCATCAAGCGGCGCCAAGGTTATTGCCGAAACAAAAAAAGTTCTGTCTATGGAAAAAAATGGTCCTAACTATATCTACCTAGTGATAACCACCATATATATATATATATATATATAAATCCACTATTAGTGTAACAAAACATTGGCATCATACAAAGAGAGCGCAGCCCCAACTGACACCTATAAGGACAAGCTGCCACTGTGTTCCTGGCACTGATTTTTCCACCTCTGAGGCCAGGGGCTGCAAAGGCAGTGCAAGGGGTTGCAAGGGGCAACCCAGAAGTCGCAGCTGCGATCCCTGCACTCTCCTAAATGACATCCAAGGTGGCAGTATACACTATCCAAATCAACTTCCTGTCCCCTGTCATTCAATGCCAGAATGGGGGATTCGACTCCAAGAAGCATAGAAAAGTCACTTGTCCATGTCAATTGTTCAAGCAGGCACCACCGAAAGTTTTCTAGTGTCAGATAAAAAAGCTCTTGACTCCAGAGAAGCAAAGGCTTCTCGGGAGATGCTCACGTCTGAATTCTTTGGCTGAAGATGTGTCAGGGTTACTATCACTCTATTTTGCATACACTTTCATTTCTGATGAGAAAGCAGCCCTGCTTTCCAATCAACCCGAAACTCCGGTCTCTGATTTGGAGAGCTGTGAAAAAAAATATCTTCTGACTGGTAGGCTTAATTAATGCCTCCATGCTGACCTTTGCATCCATCCCATATCAAATATATGCACAGCAGAGCTGATCTAACATGAACGGCAAATCAGGCCGGGCCTCGTACTACTGAATACTAATGAACAGTAATTACTGGATCTCTGCCACCGATACCCACTGCAGAGACATATGCTAATGTGCTCAGCTCGGCGAGGCTCTATGTTTGCAGCCTACGTCGGGAAACACGGTACTGAACTAGCGGCGCAGATACAAACGGAACGCAGAAAAGCGTTGTTTCAGTGTTTTTTTGTGTCATTTCATCAGTTACCTTTTGGGTCTCAGCCTGAGGTTAGGTCACTGCAAATTTAGATCCATTGCCAGCAGGAAGGGGTGACTGAATGCCATTTTGCCTAAGGCAGAAAAATCTTTCCACTTGTCCATCTTATGAATAGGCATTAATTTCTGGGTAGACTGCCTTGTTGCCTTTTGGGCATGCTGGTACTGTTTTCTTCTGTTGTGGAGTGCCATGAAGCTCCCAGCTCAGAAACATGAGTGCTTCCAGCATGTGGATCTGTGAAGGATACCAAAGCTGGAGAACTGTAGTTTCAGGCAAGTAACATATTTCCTTTCAACCAGACACAGCAATAAATTAGTGTAAAACCCATATTTATGTCTCTCAATCATCTTTGTTCCATTAGCTGCTTAGGTAATGTGACCTTTGTCAGGATGAGAGCACAACTTTGCAAATGGGTCCTGAAGTAGGTGGTAAAATGCTAATGTTTTGCGACTGCATTTCGGTCACAAAACATTCCCACATACTGCTGCGATTCAGTATTAGGAAGGAACGCCCTTGACACGCCCCTTCCTAATACCAAATCGGTATTTATTTGCAATCTCGATTTGTGATTCGGTAACAAGTTACCGAATCGCAAATTGGAATTCATACATACCAAAATGCATTTTTACGATCGCAAATGGACCAATCTAATAAATGCATGATACATCTGGCCCTAATGAATGATTCATCTGGCCCTAAATTTAAGGGCTTGATTTAGAGTTTGTCGACCAAACTGATGGTCCCCATGCTCTATATAGTTGAGAGGACTGTCATGTTTCTGAAGGTAGTCCCCCCACTGCCTTTGCCTGCAAAAACCCTACACACACAGAATTGGTGCCATCTTGTAGATACATCAGACCATCCACCCTATTTACGGTTCTCAGTCTAATGTACTTTTTTCTGTTCTGAACCACCTAGGAAAATCTGCCATTTCCAAACCAAACCAATTAAAAATAACCACACCCCGTGGAATAAAACGCCCAGCGTATCAGGGTCATTACTTTTTTCGTTTTTAAAAAACAAAGTCCCCCAAAAAAAGTTTGCTGAGCAGCCTCCTGAAACATGACGGCCACTCACCAAAGTTTCACTGCCTTCAGAGGAAATATCTTGGTGTTGGCTCCTCTGATAGCACAGAGATCTCTGCAGGACTAATGGTGATCACTAAATATGCTGCACAGTACTCGAGCTCCAGGAGTGGAGGGAATTATCTCCACCACCCATCTGGATAGAGGGCCACCTACCATAATCTAAATGATGCCCTAAGTCTTAGACTACCTCTTTTATGGTATTTACTTTTGCCCGTTTTTTCTGTATTTTTCTATATTTATGCTTTACATCTATAACCTGTTTTTTCCCTGTTTAATTTTTCTCTCTAGGAAATAAAGCCACTTCCATTAATTTTCAAACACATTTGTTATTTATTGAGACACTCTCTCTTACCAGTAACAGATGCTAGTGCCAGGCTTCACATGACTAGTATCACAGATGACAGTTCCTTTACAGTTAGTAACACACCAAATGTCTCTAGTTGCAAAATTGGTGACCTCGAAACCTCAAGACCTGTATTCTAGTTATGGGAGTGCAAAGTTGCAAAAGAGGTTCCTTCATATCTTTGCTTTGGTTTGTCACAACTTTGTGGTCTGTATCAACATCACAAAGTTTGCAAAGGTTCTAAATAACAGGGAAGGAAAACTTCCACTATATATAGATAAGTGGTCGAAAATGTCAGCAAAATGGTTAATTTTAGTTGGAGAATTTTCTAAAAATACATTTCTTCTAGAAACATCTTGCCAAAATCAAGAGAATCTCAGCAAGTTAGAACACTATGAACTTAGTAAACCCCCAAAATTAGAAGCAATGCTCAAATTCATGGGCAAAGATCAAAACTTCGCTGACCTCTAGTTTTAATCCTAGATTTTGGCATAACACAAAACGTTGTGTGATCATAGTTTAGCAGTGTGTACTTCCCTTTTAAGGCTTAGCCACTCACGTCCCATGTTGCGAGATGAAGATCCCAGAGAGCCAGTGCAGGGCCAGATGTAGCAAGCAGTTTTGCCCATTCTGTGTCTATGGGAAAACGTGTTTGTACATATGGCCCCAAATCGCATATTTGAATTGCGACTACATACCGATTTGGTATTAGGAAGGGCCGTGTCAAGGGCGTCCCTGCCTAATACTGAATCGCAGCAGTATGCAGGAAGTTTTGTTGCCGAAATTCGTATTTTACCACCTACTTCAAGTAGGTGGTAACCCATTCGCAAACGGAAGGGACCCCTTCTCCTTTGTGAATGTATGCAAAAACATTTTTTAAGAGCAGGCAGTGGTCCCACGGACCACTAGATACTCTTAAAAAATTAAAAGAAAACTTTTTATTTTTATTTTTTAATCGCATCTCGTTTTCCTTTAAGGGAAACGGGCTGCATTTAAAAAAAAAAGATTGCTTTGTTTAAAAGCAATCACAGACATGGTGGTCTGCTGAGCCCAGCAGGCCACCATCCCTGTGATTTTAGCGTTTCCTAATGGGTCACAATTTGCGACCAACCTCATGAATATTAATGAGGTAGGTCGCTTTGCGACCCATTAAGGAACACAGAATGAAACTCCATGAGTTTCATACATTTGAATCGCGATTTCCTAACTGCAATTCATAGGGAATCGTAATTAGGGAATCACAATTTCATACAATTATACATCTGGCCCTAAGAGCCATATGTATGAACACATTTTCCCATAGACACAGAATGGGCAAAACTGCTTGATACATCTGGCTCTGGCCCTAAGTCTTGTAAAAGATGGCAACCTAAGTTTACAAATGCTACTGAGCCCATGTGACTACTGATGTGGTGCCTGCCATACTCATAAAAGGAATTACATTTCTAGAGCTAAAGTTAAGTATTTTCTGATGTATAAGCACAGTGGGAGCCAAGCCTGTCAACAAATGTGATGGAGGAGTTCTCTACAACTGAGTATGTCGATCGGGTGTTCCAAAATCCAGCCTTCAGCAGTATTAACTCTCTGTCCAAGTGTCTGTACCTTCTCATGTATCTCAAGTACAATTTTCCCTTTTGGGAGAGCATCCATTGTACAAGAGACCCTGGGGTCATTCTGACCTTGGCGGTCCATGACCGCCATGGCGGAGGGCGGCGGAAGCACCGCCAAGGGGAGCCGGCGGTTTCTCGCCGGTTTTGCGCTGGCCCAGGGAATCCGCCATGGCGGCGCTGCTTGCAGCACCGCCAAGGGGATTCCGACCGCCTTCCCGCCAGCCTGTTTCTGGCGGTGTCCACCGCCAGAACCAGGATGGCAGGAACAGGTGCCGTGGGGCCCCTGGGGGCCCCTGCACTGCCCATGCCACTGGCATGGGCAGTGCTGGGGCCCCCTAACAGGGCCCCACAAAGATTTTCACTGTCTGCTGTGCAGACAGTGAAAATCGCGACGGGTGCCACTGCACCCGTCGCACCCCTTCAACTCCGCCGGCTTCATTGTTGAAGGGGCTGTCCCGCTGGGCCGGCCGGCGGTCTTCTGGCGGTCGCCCGCCGACCCAGCGGGAAAGCCAGAATGGCCGCCGCGGTCTTTTGACCGCGGAGCGGTCTTTCGGCGGGAACCGCTTGGCGGGCGGCGACCGCCGACCGCCGCGGTCAGAATGACTGCCCCTGTGTTTTATGTGTCGAGTCATCTTTGGTGAGCCTCAGATGATATAAAATATTATCAGGTTTTCTTCTGAGGCAAGAGAGAAAGGGGGTGTCGAGGTGAAAACTGTCCCTAACATCCTTAGATAGGTTCTAGTTCTCATTCTGAGGTATGTGGACCCAATGAAAGGGTGATGGCTTTGCAATTCTCCAGTAGAATCAACCCATACTCTGTCTCCTAACAATCAGAATTTTTAGCAAGGCCAAAGTAAATGGCCCTTAGCATTTTATCCAGTCTTCAGCCCTCCTTCACTACGTGGTAGACAGTAGCATTTTCATGGCAAAGCATGCAATCCATGACCCTCTCATATGGAGCTCTGCTGTTGTCATTTTTGGGTCTTGTACCAGTGAATGTGCAAGGGTTCCTCCCTTACAGTATGACGCTCGGGATCCTACATTTCTTCTTGTGATTCCTGTTCTTTAGGCTGCCCAGTCAGCTCTAATCCGTCCAAAAAATGTGCTGTGCACAGATGTCTAACACCTGAGATGAACGTTCTCAAGAGTTAGGGAGGGAGAGTTAGGAAGAAGGTAACATCAGGAATTATTTTAACTTTCACACTCATGTTTCGCCGTAATGGTTGGATCTGCATGAATGCTGCAGGTATAGCTTACTGCTCTCAGTCCCATGGAATGCTCCTACAACAGCCAGGAAATGAGCCCTGTTGAAGCTCTGCATTGTAGCAGCCACTGTAGAGTCCATCAAGCTCTACTCTTGCAGCACGTCTTTTTATTCTCTACTTACTTTTTGATTAGACTATCTAGGTGGCCCTCTGACTCAGCGACGGAAGAGGCAAAGGGAAGCTCTTTTGTCTGTTATATGTCTCTTCAGTACACATTCATAGATGCCATCTTCCTGTAATCACACACCCGAAGCTACAACATAAGGAAAAATCAATTTTGCTACTAGTCAGTATATTAGTATATGAAGTTTCTCTCAAAATTGTATAATTTTAGGGGCATGGCCGGCGCGGAGACCCATGCAGATCTGTCTCCCCTGAGAGCATGGATCCGAGCCTCATCTCCCCCCTACCTCTCATAGAGCCCTAAAAGAGCCCCCTAAACATTTGGAGGGCAATAGGAGGAGACCTGAAAAGGATGATGTTGGATTGGTGCCATTTCAGTCAAGGGGTCTGAACACAAGCACTGAGCAGGGGCGTCTAGAATAGCAGAGGAGTGTCACCCCTTCTCAGAGTCAGGCAGGCAATTTTATTATCATTTTATTTGTCACTGTCCGAGTGAGCCATGCAAGTCTAGGGCGGTGGCGGGCACGGCCATGGCAGGGAGGAGGAGTGGTGGGCACTGTAAAGTGCACATGCCAGTTTGGCCTGCCGTCTTAGGCCGACCAAACCGACATGTACACTACATTTCCCCAACCCAGCTGTATTGCACAGCCGGGTGGAGAAATGGCACAGGCTCCCTGTGCCTGAAGGAGCATCAGACCAGCCCTCTTAGGCCAATCCCGGTGCTGCTCTCATGCTTGATATAGCATCAGAGCAGCATCTGGATTGGAAGCCTGTGCTTTTGTGGTGACTGCGGAGAGGAAAGGGAGCGTCTGGCAGCGGGTTCGGGAGCAGTAGCAGCAGCAGGTACGTTTTTTTAGTTTTATTTTTACACCCCCACGATGTCCGCCTCTGATACACTCTCTTCCGACACCACCGCCCCACCACTTTTGATTGGCGGCAGAGGCTACTGGCACTGGGCTCCTAACAGTCTGCTCCCAAGATGGTTGCTGTAGCTGCAGCCGTGACCAGCCACCCACGGCGTAGAGCCTGTACCAAAGACAAGCGCCAATCTGGCAAAACGGCAGAGGGGGAATGCTTTGCCTGAGACGGTTGAAGAATTGCTAGTTGGCACTGAGCCACAATGAGGTGAGGAGCAGGGAAGGAAGGACCATGAATGAATTACTAGTGAGGCATTCTAGGTGATTTGTCAATGTGAATCCCACACATAAACGTGGCACTACACTTTGACAGACACCCTTAGCAAAGGGAACAGCCAGAAAACTGTAATACCCCCCCACTTTGAACCAAGCTTCTAAGTGATGCAAAGCAAGAAAGCCCAGCTCTTCCTAAAATAGTTCCCACCTTCGTTCATCTATCCATCCATCCTGCTGCACTTCCAATTATCTATCATCCTCCCATTCTTCATCCATCTTTCCTTTTCTAACCATACATTGAGATTCCATCTATCCATATGTTCTCACATCAATCTATCATTTCACCTTTCCATGTTGTGATCCATCCATCTGTCCATCCACCTTTCTTTCAGCCACCCTTCCTTCCATGTTACCTTTCACCTTTCCTTCCTTCCTTTCAAAGTGCCTTCCTTCCACCTTACCTTACTCTCACTCTTTCTTCCTTCTCCACTTCTACCACAATTATTTCTTTTTTTGGCATTGTTTTTTCTTACTTGCCATTGTCTCTGTCTTTTTTCCTAGTTTACATCATTTTTTTCTGCTGTACGGAACTTGGATTGCATAACAACACTTCACCTCGACATCTAAGTCTTGCTCTGCTATTCCCCAAGATCGTTTTTGCCTGCATCCATGCAGATAGTGAGACTTTTAGTGGTTACCCCCACTTAAATTGGTAAAGGAGGGGGTTCACCATGCCACTGACCCATAGTGTTGGCTTTGACCTTATTGCAGCTGCTAGCGCTACTCCTGTTTAATGATCCCTCCCCTCATTGCTGATGTAGGCCCCCATTCCCAACGAACTACAACATAGGGCATAGAAAAAGTCACATGGCTGTGGTGACAAGCAGCCTTAACCATGAGACCACTTAGCAGGTGAAACGGCTGATCAGATCTATGACATTCCAGTGATTGGCATGAGAGCCCACACCAGTGCTTGCCCCCGACCCTTTCTGACTGTGCACTAGGAGTGATTCCATTGGGAGGCCTTTCAATGCTCTTGTCCCCACACCTGAAAGACAATAATAGCACACTCAAGAGGAGTGGACTCAACAAGAGGACTATTACCTGGGGTTGATACCTCTTTCGCACACATAGTGGCCAATAGATGTATCTGCTAAGTCCTACTCAACCAAGAACCTTCTACAAAAAGGAGATACCCCCTCCTTACAAGACAGCAGATTGAACCACCTTTTAAGACAGATTACCATTTTGGCAACCCGGCACCTGCTATGCAGGACAATATCCACATACTCCTCACAGAATTGCGGAAAGATATCTGCTCCCTGAAACAAGACTTACACAAGGCCATATGAGATCTGGATCATTCCCTATGCAAAACGGAGTTAAGACTGACCCAGGTAGAGGTCGACCTGGTTTACAACATTTGCGACAACGATGACCCTGTGACTGCCTGGAGGTGATGGAATGTCAAAAACAGATTCTGCAAGACAATCTCGACAATCTTAAAAACAGATCACATCACAATAATATCGATAACAGGGGCACATCATCCACTCTGGCAGAAGCTGAACTCAAGTCACATGCCCAAGTGCTATTTGGTCACTGTAACAGTGCACCTGTTACAGGGTTGCCGCCGGCAGAGTGGGTTGCTGAGGCAACCCTGGACGGCGTCACCAGAAAGTGCCCCAGGGGCATTTCAAATAGAGGAGACACGACCAATAGCGGGAACTTCCGGGTTCCAGAGGAGGGCATGGCGCGTGACGACACAGCAACGGGAGAGGAGAATGCGGAAAGCAAGCGAGGAGCAGAGGAGAAGAAAGACACGACGAGGGAGGAGCAGGGGTCGGATGGAGACCCCAACAAGGAAACAGACGTAGAGGAGAGCGGCGAAGAGGAGGAGAAGGAGGAAAACAGAGACCCAGAGGAATCGCAAACCTTCCCATCAAACCATCCAGAGGGCAGAGGAACCAGCCTAAGAGGACAAAACGAATAAAACAATTAACAATCTCCCTATCTTAGACTGTGTTGCCCTAAGTATTTACAGTGAACCTCATAATATGATAATGATCCAGTGCTTCTTGACTGCACTCGTAGGGTACACTCAAGATTCAACACCAACGAAATCTGTCTCCTGATGTTCTGACCACAGCCCACTACTACCATGTCAAGAAGAAGATTCTGATTGCGGCCCAACCACTGGAGCCCATGATGTTCCGGGGAGACACAATTCTCTTTTTCCAAGACTTTTCAGCTCAAACTTTCACATGCAGGACAGATCTCTGAGAGATTGTACCATATCTCCAACAAGAAAAGATCCTGTACAGATCAGAGATTCCCATTTCAGCTGCTGTTTACAATGGAAGACAAACCGTTTGGGATTTGAGGAGTACAGGAAGGGTGGAAGACCCTAGGTCTCCTCACACGGGCAATTTATCAGCAAGATCCTGGCTCCAGCACATCTACAGACACCAGGGCGGCTCACAAAGTAGTGTGCCTTCATGACAGAGAGAGCCACCTTCTGTCTTCATAGGAGGATACATTGACATGAACTGTTACTGCTCCAAGTTTGCTGCGCTCACTTACATGTTGAATTTAGCAGAATATATCCATATTGTACTGGTAATATATCTTTACTCAGTAATGCGATTGGGGAGGGGATTATGGTCACTACTCTTGGAGGCAGCACCCGCCACACACATATAATTGCCCAAATGCTAATGTTTGTTGGCTATTGGTAGCTCTTTCCTGTGACACCTCTATGCCCCAATTCCTCAGTGGGGGCACAGGGCCTCTATAAGACCCTTTGCCAAGTTTAATCTCCCAGTTTCTTCCTTTTTCCCCATTCAGATACAGGAGATGGGACACATGTCCTGAGCCAAGTGGCGAGACACATCATATATCTACCTGCAGAGATAGCCCATTCCAGCTTTACCACTGGAACAGATCCCCCCTCCCCACTTGTCTCAATGCCCCAGTGAGGCAGTCATCCTCCCACAAATCGCCACTACACCTCTCACCAGAAAGACACCAATCAGGGTAGTTTCATAAAACTTTCAAGGTTATAATTCTGGTGGAACGCGCTCTCCTGTGATTGAAACACTAGGAGTCAGATATAGCCCTACTTCGAGAGACCCACTTGATGAACAAGGTCACCAGGAGATTGCTCTCCTATTGGTTCCTGCTGCAAAAACATGTTTCCAATGATCCTAAAACAAGAGGGGGGTGCTCCTTATACAGACAGGGCTTTCTTACCAAATGGAAGATATAATGAGGGACAAAGAAGAAAACATTGTGATGATTAAAAGTAAACTACGTTTCACTCACTTGACTGTTTTCTGGATTTATGAACAAAATAAAGGCATACAATGAAACTATACCACTCTCTTCCCTATGGTAGCCCACTTTGCAGCGGGAAAGATAATCTTAGGGGTCGACTATAACATTCCCCTAATCCCTTCGGTGTACTGATCCCAACTCATCCCGCCTACCTTTCCTATTCCAAGGGGTTGTTGATATGAATGTAATGGATTTCAGGCACTTCCAACACCCCTCTGATAGAGATTACACATTTCATTGAAATGCACACGAGAAAACATACATACAACTGGATTATTTCTTGATCACTAGGACATTGCTACCCCAGTTTTTCGATTCCACCATTGATGTCCAATCACTAATGGATAATGCCTCTACCTGGCACCTGATGAGCTCCCACTCATCTCAGAAACCCTCTTCTTGACCATGGCTGATCAATGAGAGGGCCTTAAAGGATTTCAGTTGAAAGACTGTATAAAAGGTGCCAATAGAACAATACTTTAAACAAAATGATACTAGAGAGGTGCTTCCATCAGTGTTATGGGACAATGCTAAGACCATCATTAGAGGGGAATTAATATCCCACACAGCTACTTTTAAGTACTTCCACAAATTAATGCAGGCACAAATCGATGCCAAGCTGTCACAAGCTGAGACACCTCACAAGCAGACTGCTCTAATGATATATTGCGGGAGCTTCGCAGGATTGGGGGGGAATTAGAAGAACTACAGATGAAAGATGCAGCTAAAAAGCTCCTATACAGAAAAAACACCTAAAGGAAGATGAGGCATATAGATTATTTCCCTGCAAACTACATCTAGCCACCAACAGAAACCACAACTCAGATTTTCGAGGCCTGACCACCTCAGAAATCTCTGAGATTTTGGCCATCTTCCACCAGCCCTATTTACCCATCAACACCTCGAGGACGCATCCCAGGACACCTACCTGCAAAGCTACTCTCCACCTAATTTGGCGGAAGATATTTGCTCCTTATATAACGATTTTACTACTGACAAGGTACAAGAGGCAATAAACAACTTACCATCTGGGAAGTCTCCAGACCCAATGGCCTCTTTTTACAAGGCATATGCCTCCCTCTTCACTGAGCCCCTCATCAAGCATTCAACTACTTCCTGACCTCCCAAACTATGCACTAAACTATTCTAGACCCCCACATTACACTACTACTTAAGCCATACAAGGATCCACAACATTACACATGTTACCAGCCAATAGTACTACTTAATTAGGATGTAAAAAAGGGAGCGAGGCCATGCCGGCATCCAAGATGGCTGCACGGCTGTGAATCTTCAGCCGAGAGTGCCCATCAACGTGGTTAATGGGCACTACACCACACCATGTTTGCCAAGGATCCTGTGGCGCTAGGAGAGGAGGACCATTGGGCCAGATCCTGTGCACCTGTGGGCTCTTGTGACGGCCGCGGATGTGGTTTTGCCTGTGATGGCTACACGGTCTGTGGAGTGCTCCCAGCCGCACCCGCCATTAGCGGCTCCCTGTCTGACTTGCTGGGCTGCTTGTGCCACCTGGTCCCCCTGAGGCTGTGGAACATTTGCCAGGACCCTCCACGGATGGTTGGAGGATTTGACTCACCTTGGACAATCCCTGAGGAGCCCTTCCCACGGGTAGCTCCTTGGAATTCTGTTGGCCGGGGCCCTGGGGCCTTCAAGGGCCTTGCAAGGGTGCGAGAGCATGGCTGGCTGGCGTTGGAACCTGCAGTGAGTGTGCTGGGTTGGCAGTCCCGGGGGGGGCCTGTGAGACTCCCTAGGCCCTTTGGTGGGTGCCTCCCCGGGTCGCTGTGACTCAGATGGCCCTGATACTTGCTCAGGTGGCTAGCGCAGATGCCAGGGGCGGGCAGTGCCTTGCCGCCTGCCTTCTCAGACGGACTGCTGCATGTGAGGCTGTGGGGGCGGGGCCTCATGGACCGCAGCCTCCCCCGGCTGCAATACCTGTGATGGCGGCCTACTATCAGTGAGTGCACATGGATATGGGTGCTCATGCACTTCTTGTGGACCTGGGTGGTGATAGGTGCGCCCTCCAGGCTGCCAGGGCCCTTCACTCTGCAACCTCCTGTGCTTATTTCAGTCATTGGTGGTCCTGGGCGCTGGTGGCCCACTGCCTATCCTCCCTACGGTGTACTCTGTGGGCCTTGTGTTTCCTCATCCTGTGATTGATTGGGCTATAAATACCTTTGTGGAGGCCCACACAGCTGCACTAACCTCCTTACTGCTCCTACATAATGGGTAAGGGTGACACACAACAGCAAAAAATCTCCTTCGAGAGGGTGGAGCGGGTCGTGGATCCTGGAACGACTCCTGGGACATCTAACCGAAGCCCAGGCCGGTCGATGGGCGAGTCCGCAACTGGGACAACTGCAATAATGGTGGAGCTGCATGCTGTTTTCGCTCAATTGATGCCCGCTTTGATGCATTGGCGAGCAAATTGGACTGTATGGACGAAAAGAGCGACTGTCATGCCACTTGCCTGTATGGCATGGAGGAGCGCATCTCCGGTCTGGAAGATAGCACCACATCATTCACCAAACGGGTGGATAAAATGGAGCACCTCTTTAAAACAATGGCACTTAAGAACAAGAACGTGGAAGACAGATTGCATGGGAATAACATTCGCATAAGTGGCATTCCAGAGTCCACCAACATGGGCCGCCCAGACCAGTTCATGGAGCGGCTCCTGATAGAACTGTTCAATCATCAGAGCTCCACAGACATGTGTGGTTGAGAGGGCCCACCGGTCCCTGTGCCCTGACCCCCACCAGGTGCCCCTCCTCAGCCCCTCATTGCCCGGTCGCTTAATTTCCGGGATAGAGATATAGCACTTTAATTAGCGCATGTGTCTGGTCCATTGAACTACCAGGTAGCCTTTATCTCCATTTACCCATACTTCACATTAATGGTGCAGGAGGCCTGCCGCAAATTTCAAGATGTTGAAACAATACTGCTAAAAACGGGGATTAGATGTGGTATGCTATACCCCGCTAGATTGCGCATTTACATTGGAGGGAAAGCCCAAATCTTTGATATCCCAGCTGAGGCACTAACCTTTTGCAAATTGTATAACACCAGCACTGCTTCATATCCTGTACATGCCTCAAACTGTGCTGTGGATGTCTCGCAGGCCTCTTCCAGGGAGGACCTCTTTGGCAGTGAAACTGTTGCATAGATGAAGTCGGGACTGAACCGCCACATGATGGGACACTTGTGCCATGCTGTTCTACAATGGTTTACTGTTTGAAATATTAATTGCCCATACCTTGCTTGCATCTGCCTGATACCAATGGTTACACTATTACACCTCACCACATCCTCTGGACACCAATGGCCAGGGCGTTGCACCACCCTTTGGTTTCTACCACAGTTAGGGCCTGATTTATGAAAAGTTTGCACTGCCTTTATTTCATTTTTTGATGCAAAAGTGGTCAAACTTCCAAAATATAAATGTGTAAGTTTGCGCCGCCTTTGCATCAAAAAATGACATAAAGGCGGCACTAACTTTTCATAAATCAGGCCCTTAATGTGTTTGTAGTGTATGTTTTCTTGTTTTTTCTACAGGGATTCACTGAGCTAACTCAGCTGAGTGTGGGTGCGGGATACTTGGGATGATTGTTGTTTCGTTGTTTGTTTATAGAATGCGTTCTCGCCCATCCACCACCAGTAGAGAGGTTACTTACACGCTATGGACTTGCTCACCTGACCAATATACTCAGTAGTATACCCGGGGAAATGACTGCCACAGCTCAAGACATACCTAACATCCTTTCATGCCTCACTTGGTATGTAAGGGGTTTAAACAAACTATGAAAGGGAAAATAGGTGCTGGACTGCTTAAATAGACACAGGTCTAAAATTGCTTTTCTCCTGGAGACCCATGTTTTCCCAAGTGACTCCCCGGCATTTGTCAAGTCCTGGGGGCAGCACAGATACATTTCCAGCTATAACACCTATTCCAGAGGGGTTTTACACTCACATAAAACTGTTCCCTTTACCCTCATCACCAGCTTTTTGGACAAAGAAGGTAGATATGTCATACTTCATGGTCGCCTCCTAGAGTATGAGGTACTGTTGGTGAATGGTTATGCGCCAAACATGGATTTCCCTGATACTTTTTACACCATCTCCTCCATTATAGACAGGTTTGATGTTGCTGTTGCTCTGTGTGGGGGGACTTCAATATGATGCAGAACCCTTCGTTCAACTCTACTGGCTCACACCCCACTAGTAAACCACAGGCTGCTAGAGTTCTTCAGGTTATTGAGGACACCTTTCATGTCCAAGATACATGGTGTCACTTACACCCTACCACTCTCACATTCTCCTTCTATTCTGCCCCACACACTACATGGACTTGCATAGATTACTGGCTGCTGTCAGTGCACGACCTCCCTGGCTTCATACAGTCACTTATCTGCCTCAAACACTCTCAGATCATCCACCAGTCAAAATAGACCTACATATCCTGATTCAATATAATTTGGTGAAATGGTGGACCTTCCCCAGCTCTGCCCTGCTGGATACGTTTTACCATGCTGAGCTGCGAGAGGCAATTTTAGAGTATTTCAGGTTGAAATCTGGATCGGTGGCCAGTCAGGCTACTCTGGGAAGCCTTCAAGGCCTATATCCAGGGAATATCCATTTCAAAACATGCTGGAGTCCTCAGGGACAATCGCTGCAGCATCAAGCGTGTGGAGGAGCAACTTACAGAACTGGACAGGATGTCATGCCACAGGGGCCGCGGTCTGTTTTCTGGGTCGCAGGGGCACGCTGCGGGCCTTTTTTCCAGAAGCGGCCTGTTTCCTTGGCTGCGGCGAGGCCGGAGGCCCAGGGTTGGGCGTCGGGTCTCGCCGCGTACAATGCGCGCCGCGGGTGTTGTTGCGGGGTGCCTGCACCCCTCCATAGGTCCTTTCACTTACCTGGTGCCCCTATCTAGGGCCTTCTTCTCTGCTTTCTTCTTCTTGGGGTGATGAATGGAAGACCGCCTTCAGAACCCTTTTTGACCATTATGAGTATTATGTAATGCCCTTTAGGCTAACCAACGCTCCCTCTATATTTCAGAGATTTATGGACGCTATCTTTTCTGACCTTTTACACCAAACAGTGGTTGTCTACTTAGATGATATTCTTATATATTCCACTCACCCAGAATATCACACTAAACATGTACTCCAAAGCAATTGGTCTATGTACTTACCACTAGCCGAATTCTCGAATAACAACATAGTACATAGTGCCTCAAAGGTCTCTCCATTTTATTGCTCTTATGGGTTCAATCTTGAAGCCTTTCCTGTTACCCTCAGAGAATCATCTACACTCCCTGCCATCACAACATATGTTCGATGACTACGCGGTATCCAACGTGTTATACATTCTAATCTTCAAGCCACCAAACTACACATGAAAAGGATGGCTGATAAGAAACATTGTGATGCCCCATCTTATCAAATCAATGATAAAGTTTGGCTTTCTTCTAAATTCTTACCTCTCCATTTGTCACAAAACAAGTTTAAACCCTGGTATTATGGACCATTCCTGATCCTTCAAAAAAAAAATCCTGTTTCAGTCCGTCTTCGTTTGCCTCGGACTTGGAAGATACATCCTGTGTTTCATGTGTCTCAGCTTAAGCCCTATATGCCTGATCCTTTTCACAGACAATTCTCCTGTCCTCCTCCTCAGTTGGTTGATGAAGTGCCTGAATACGAGGTCCAAGAGCTTTGTGACTCTCAGTTCTTCCGTGGATGTCTCAAGTTTCTCATCCACTGGAAGGGCTATCCTATGAGTGAATGCTCCTGGGAAAACACCTCTTCGGTTCATGCCCCTCTTTTGTTCATTGTTTTTTCCGTCTTTTCCTGGACAAACCTGGGGCGTTCGGGCGGGGGACCTACTGTCATGCTGCAGGCTTCCGCGGCATCTCCCGCTCGGGCTGCGGTGGGGGCCGTGGTCTGTTTTTCAGGTCGCATGGCCCGCTGCAGCCCTTTTTTCCGGCCGCGGCCGGTTACCCTTGGCTGCGACGAGGCCGCAGTACAATGCACCGCGTCTCGCAGCGTACAATGCGCGCACAGGTGTGGTTGCGGGGTGCCTGCGCCCCCCCCTCGGTCCTTTCACTTACCTGGTCCCCCTATCTAGGGCCTTCTTCTTCTCTTCTTGCTTCTTCTTGGGGTAGCCATGATTTTCTTTTCCCAGCATACCATTCTCCTTCCCCTTCCCTGCATGCATCTGTTCTCCTTACTACATTGGTGTCTTTCCTATCTTGTTCTATAGCCCCTTTCCCAATCCAAGATGGAGTTCCTACTTGTTCCTGCATGTCTCTTTCTGCAAAGAGGTATAAAAGGGGTTAGATTCTTCTTCTCTTTGTGTTTCAACACTTCTCCTGTGGTGGTCACGCTCTGGCTGGTCTTCTCTTGGATTCCAGTTTTTGCTCCTGTTTTTCCTCTGCCTTTCCAGTGATATTCCAGGCGTTGAGGTTCTGATCTTCTTGTGTCCTCTTTTTCTGTTACAGGGAGTTCCTGTCTGGAGGTTTTTCCCTTTGGGGTTTTTCCTTTGGGACTCCTTCTGGAGGGCACGGACTGTGGTGCCGTACTATTGTCAGCAGCACCGTTGCTACCGGGAGGGGTCGCCCCTACCTCGGCCACAGCAGGACTTACAAGAACCGAGGCCGCGCGTCATCCCCATCTGATCAGGGCGGTAAGCCAAAGGTGAATCGTGACACAGGACCGATGTGACATTGACTGGGGGGCTACTCACTGAGCGTTTAAAGCTAATGGAGTTCCATTTATTGGTGGAGTGGGAGGTTGCCTACTTGGGGAAATTTGTGAGGGCTCACCCCTACAATGAGGGTGAGCAACCTGGGCAGACATTAGCCAACCTTGTGCACCTGACTCAGCACCCTACTTACATAATGGAGCTTCAAACTCCTGAGGGCCCCAGAGCCACTGACACCAGGAGTATACTAATGACGCTGCTGCACTATTACAGTAGGCTCTACTTCACCACTAAGAGGTGGCAATGGTATGAATAGATGATGCACAGAACCAATTTCTTAGTGAGCCGATTTCAGGTGAGGAGATTGGGCAAGCCATAGATGCACTAGATGGAAATAAGACCCTGGACCTTGACGGCCTCACAGGTGCCTTTTACAAAACATATAATCCTATACTAACCCCGCACCTTTTAGAGATGTATGATGAGGCCCTTGAGCATGGAGAACTCATGCCTACCCTGCGTGAGGTAGTACTCACACTTTTCTTAAAACCACATAAAGACCCCCAATCTCTGCTCATCATATCAGCCCTTATCCCTATTAAATTTTGATAATAAGATCTTAGCCAAAGTTATCTCTGTACGGCTTCCACTACGTATCAACAAGATTATTTCCCTAGTGCAGATAGGGTTTGTCTCTCATAAATCCACAGCTTTCAATCTTCGCACAGTTTTTTTGGTTATAAATCGGATATTGCCCACCGTGCCGGCGGCGGTCATGGTCCTGGATGCAGTAGAGGCCTTTGACTCCTTGGAGTGGCCTTTTCTTCGAGCCATGCTGGAAAAGTTGGGCCTCCCTAAGGGATTCATAGCACTCATCATGCTCCTCTACTCACACCCAACTGCCCTTTTAAGAGTGAATGGGGTACTTACAGACTCGTTCTCGATGGCCAGGGGAACCCGACAGGGGTGTCCCCTGTCACCCTTACTTTTTATTATAGCCATGGGCCCCTTGGTCTGTCACCTGCAAGTTAAACATATGCAATGCAGGCTTTGGTTTAAGCATGGCCCACTACTACTTACTATGTATGGATGTCATATTATTATTTGTTCCCCACCCAATTTCAAACCTCCGCCCTCTCATCTCTGAAATTAGGTGATTTGGACACTTTTCAGTGCTGGATATCAATTGGACGCAATCTGAGCTATTCCCATTGATCCCTGCTACTTCTGCAGAATCCAGCAACGGCCCACTACCGTGGTGCGGGGACATGGCTATGTACTTCTGTAGTATTATACACAGGAACAGAGATCAGGTGATCCACATGAACTATCGGCCAGCAAACGAGTAGTTAACTATACAGGTTGAACCATGGCTAAGGCTGCCTCTCTCCCTGGCTGGGCGAGAGACCATTATCAAAGTGATTGTACTCCCCGTTTTTATACCTCTTTCAAAATATTCCACTACCATTAACCAACATCTTTTTTGCCCAGCTTCGAGGCTTTCTAATTCGCTTGGTTTGGGCTGGACGGCGACCACACATTAAGTGGGCAACCATGGTTCTACCATGTGACAGGGGTGGTTACGGAGTACCTGATTTCCAAATTTACTATCTTGCTGCCCAAGCCCAATTTGCTGCACACTGGTTCAACATAGACGCCTGGGTGTCTCACCTCCTGCCCGAGAGAGATCATGCGGATCCCATTCCTCTATCTTCCCTCCTTCCACAAGGCATTAAGCAGGACCCCAGTGACATACAGCCGCTCTCCACTAAATGCTGGGCTTTGCAAGATGTAATCGATTGCTAGGGACAGGCCCCTTATACTCTCTTTCACTCATGTTACTCAATAAACCTTGGATCCCACCTACCCAGAAACGAGTGGTTAAACATCCCCTCCTAAAATTTAATATCACTACGATTGCCGACTTCTTCCCTAACGGGCATGCCCTCATGCACACTGGGGGCCCTAGATTTGACAAAGGCACTCCCATGGATCTCTTTATCCTTTGACAGATGCACGCCGATCTTAGATCATGTATTACCTCTTATCCTCTGGCCCCTGATGACTTTGCCTCATTGACCGCCTTGATATATACAGCTGACACAGGGCGTACCATTTCTCGACTTTATAGAAGCTGCATGACCCTGAAATGCACTCCTGATGGATGAATATGGGCCCGCTGAGAAGCTGACATGTGTTGTCCACTCCCGATAAAGTCTGTGACTATTGCTGCACGCAAACCAAGATCATGTCCCCGAATCATCGTTATAAACGACTCCACTTTAAGTTTCTACACTGGGCATATGTTACCCCTGCAATGCTTGCAAAACTCAACCCCATCAGACCATCTAACTGCCTCAAATGTGGTGGGCCTGATGCAGACTTTACCCACATGATATGGCTTTGCCCCCCTATTCACTAACATTGGGGCAATATCTTTACATACCTCTCATTGATGACCGAAATTTACTTAGACCCTGTCCCTCTGATGGCACTGCTGGGGTATGTGGCTGATATACCCCTTTCGACACATAGATACACAGCAGTCGTGAATTGGCCCTCAGCTGGGGCAGTGGCAGGCGGCCTACCATAAAGGTGTGGATAAACAGTTTGATCTACTGTGATACTACCAGCAAAATCTATGCTACATTACATCCCCACACATGGAGACCTAAAGATATATGGCAACCTCTGCGAGATTACCTCTTAACTCACCCACCCGATTCACAGACTGCTCCACTAGCCTCCTCGACTCTTTCTTAAATTGTGTCGATGGGTCTACTCCTGCCCATAATCCATATGGTTTGTGTACCTTCCCTAATCTTTCATTGTCAAATACGTGGGCTCATGTAGTTCCTAATGTATTATCGCTGATGGACCTTACTGTGATGTATCTATGTACTACTGTTGTTATATATTTAATTATATAGAATATGCGAGTGTTCAATGTCACTGTTTTAATATTCAGTTGTGAAAATCAATAAATACAGTTTTAAAATAACAGAATGTAAAACTGTTCATTTCCATAGTGATAGGAAGACTTCACAACATTTGGTGGAGCTAATCTCTAACCAACTAGCTGGATTTTTAAAAAACAGACAAGCAACAGCCAATGTCCATCTGGTAGTGGCTAAGATGTGAGTGGCTGAAAAATTCAAACAACCGATGGTCTTCCTCTTGCTGGATACAGAGAAGGCTTTTGATAGGGTTGACTGGCCCTATCTCACTAAGCTACTAGTCAAGACCCAATCAAGCCCCTATATGGAAACTTTCATCCAGGCAAATCACAAACGTTCCTCAGTGAAGATCAAAATCAATGGTGAATACACTCCGGTGATACCAATATCTTGAGGCAAAGGACAAAGATGTACCCTCTCTCCCCCGAGTTTCACTTTCTCAATGGAACCACTCATAGTTAAGATACTAAACAATCCAGATATCAGTAGTTTTAGTTTAGAGGAGATGTAACACAAGTTGGCCTTGTTCGCCAATGATATTCTCTGCTTCATAACCAACACTGGCCCATCCCTTCCATCTTTACAAGCAGAAATAGAACACTTTGCTGCACTCTCAGGCTTCAAGATAAATTACTCTAAATCTAGGAGTGGCAAGACCCCAATGGGTAATTATGAGAAAATATCCAGACAGTGGGGTTTTCCTGGGAGGGATCCTCTATTACATACATGGGGATCCACCTCCTGGCACGCACCCAGTCATTGTGTGACTGAAATATCCAACCTCTTCTGCAAATTCTATTTACTGACCTCTATCACTGGGGCAAATTAGAAATCTCCTGGCTGGGGCATCTGAATAGCTTCAAAATGAACTTCTTTCCACATCTACTCTGTATGCTACTGTTGCTCAAATGTGGATTTACCTTAAAAAATGAAAGACAAAATGTGTTTGGCAAACATGGACAGCTGGTTTAATTAAATGCAGCAGCTGGTAGAGCAGTACAGAGTTGGGGTCTGATGACTATTTCGAGGTACATTGGTTCTGAGTGCCATTATATAGATTTCTCGATGCATCATAAAACAATTCTATGCATTCTTTGGAGAAAGGAATCTGAGCCTAGTCACAGAGTCATAAATCTGAGCATCTGATAAAGGGCACAGGTGGGTCTCAACCTTGCGTGGACATAATGCGGGCCAGTAGGTAACATGTCCAGATGTCCGGCCTGGGCAGCGAGTGGTTATTGTATGTTGTGTGTGTTGTGGTCTGATTGGCTGAGTGTTCCTAACTTTGTATGGTGTTAGACTTGGCATCCTTGGTGCGGTCTCCCCTAACTTTTTGCCTCCACTTCCCAGGTTGTTGATATGTGCTGGACTCTGTTTTTGCAGATTTTTGATGCTCTGGGCACTTTACCACTACTAACCAGTGCTAAAGTGCAAGTGCTCCTATGTAAAATGTATGTGTAATTGGCTTGTCCATTATTGACATATTTGATTTACTAGTAAGTCCCTAGTAAAGTGCACTAGAGGTGCCCAGGGCATGTAAATCAAATGCTACTAGTGGGCCTGCAGCACTGGTTGTGCCACCCACATTAGTAGACTTGCAAACATGGCTCAGACCTGCCACTGCAGTGTCTGTGTGTGCAGTTTTAAACTGCCAATTTGACTTGGCAACTGTACCCACTTGCCAGGCCTAAACCTTCCCTTTTCATATATTATAAGGCACACCTAAGGTAGGCCCTAGGTAGCCCCATGGGCGGGGTGCAGTGTATGTTAAAGGTGGAACAGGTACTGATGTGTGTTACATGTCCTAACAGTGAAATACTGCTAAAATCAGTCTTCACTGTTGCAAGGCCTAGCTCTTTCATAGTTTATCATAGGGGCTGCCTTTACATAATAATAAAGTACAAATTCCATTTGAGAGCAGATATAAATATGAAGTTTGGGGTCTCTGAGCTCACAACTTAAAAATACATCTTTTAGTGAAGTTGATTTTTGTGTTGTGAGTTTGAAAATGCCACTTTTAGAAAGTAGGCATTTCTTGCTTAAACCATTCTCTGACTCTGCCTGTTTGTGGTTTGCCTGTCTGGGACAGTTTGACAGTTTTGCTCTCTGTGAATCCTCTCAAGACAATGAGTCAAAGGGAGCTGGGGTGTAGCCTGCATATTCTGATGAGCCATCTGTGCTAGAGTAGAGTGAGGAGTGGTCACTTACACCTGAATGGGCTGTGCCTGCCCTCTCACAATGCAGCCTGATGTGTGTCTGGGGCTTGGCCTGGGAAAAGACAGGAACTTGTGAACCACAGAGACTTTCCTTTGAAGTAGGCCTAATTCAAATGCAGAAAGGGGTATAAATATTGGACCCAAAACCCCTGAAAGTTAGACTACTTCAAGGATTCAAGAGGAACCTCTGCCTGGAGAAGAGCCGAAGAGCTGAGGAGAAGTGCTGCCCTGTGACTGTGCTGTGTTGGGCTATCCTGCAGTTGCTGCTTCTGCCTGTGCAAGAGTACAGAGACTAGACTTTATTTTGCATTGCTGCTTGAGAGGTATCTTCAGGGGCCTGGAGAAGAGCTTGCCTCCTGTTTTCAAGCCTCAGGGACAGCAAAGGCTTCACCACCCAATTCTGGGTCTGCCTGCTGTGGACTCTAGCTTGCCACAGGGTGCCATTCCAGTTCCTGGGCCTTTGGAAGTACATTTCTGGAGAAAAACCCGTCTAGTAATTCCAGACAATGCTGTGCAACTTCGCAAAGGACGATGCTGGCCAGAACCGTGACACCACCTGCCCCGAGGCTGTGGACATAGCAGAAGTGCAATGACCCTGCCTACCCTATAGGCCTTGCGTCGCAGCTGCCGCTGATCTCACCTGACTTTGCTGACTTTGGAGTGTTGTAAGTCCAACGTCCATGACACCCGATGCTATCGCAGCACCTGTGGCCCTGTGATGTCATCACGACCCTGTGAGGTTGCCCTGCAGCATCATGACTTCGCCAGACTTCATTCCTGCCGGAACCAAGAGACCGACTTTGCAACCAATGCCACTTCACCTCCACTGCTCTGCAGTAAGAGCCTGATTCCGCTGCGTGACGCCTCTACCCTTCTGCCCCGTAGCACCGGAACTGACGCTGCATCAGATCCAGTGACGCCTCGCTCCCCGAATCCATGCACTGGCCTATTTTCTACTTGCTTGCTACAGTACTTTACCTGGGGGGTTGAACGACTCTGTAAACGGCGCCATTGGCGTTGCATTGTAGGAAACGACTCCATCACGCCGCCGCTTAATACTAACTTGCAGCATTTGTTCCTCTAGGCACTATTTTTGTGCTTTTAAGTGATAAATTTATATTTTTAACTGTGTACTGTGGATTTTTATTTTATTTGGTCCTGTGTATTTAGATAAAATAATAACTATTTTTCTAAACCTGTGTTGTGTAATTTTATAGTGGCTCACTGTATTACTGTATGTGTTTGTACAAATACTTAACACATTGGGCCTGATTCTAACTTTGGAGGACGGTGTTAAACCGTCCCAAAAGTGGCGGATATACCACCTACCGTATTACGAGTCCATTATATCCTATGGAACTCGTAATACGGTAGGTGGTATATCCGCCACTTTTGCGACGGTTTAACACCGTCCTCCAAAGTTAGAATCAGGCCCATTATCTCTGAAGTTAAGCCTGCCTGCTCGTGCCAAGCTACCAAGGGGGTGAGCAGGGGTTAACTGAGTGTGATTCTCCTTTACCCTGACTAGAGTGAGGGAACTTTCTTGGACAGGGAGTAGCCTGTCTGCCAACCAAAGTCCCCAGTTGTAACATATGGTACCTAACTTTTATGGTGTTTTGGAATGGCGCATCCTTCCGGCCGAAGGTGTTTTATTGGGGGCCAATCTCCTAGGACCATTGTGGTGTTACTGCCTATCTGAGGGATCGATCTGGGTTTTTCCTGTTCGCGCATTTGTCTACAGGGTATGTGTCACCCCATCTGTGATCTGTCAATCAGTTTCTTCAGGCCTGGGTCGCAGAGCTTGCCTAACCATGTAGTTCTGACTCCAAGCTGATAAGGAGGCTATATCACGTGGATTCAACAACAGTGATGCAAGTTTGTTGTTATGCGTGCACATATCATGTCGTACATTGACATCGTTTTTATCAAAATTAATCTTACAAACGCTTCCCTTGGCCATTCCCAAATCATTCGTCAGAAGATGCTAGACTTTTGTGGCAGGGCAAGTTGGCTAGTGCAGCATGATCAGCGCTCTTCCGCCCATTGGATGAAGAGGGCTTGGCTTCCCTGATATTATCACCTACACCCGGGCAGCCCAGATATGACCAGCCCTGGACTGGAATTATAACTCAGATAATAAACCATGGTGGGCAGGAGAACAAACATTCTCCAACATCCACTTAAATATGTTTTCTGGCTAACACTCTATCACACTCAAGACGAGCAAGCCCTCCACCAAATCACATTAACACTGCTCGTACACTGGGGGTTCCTAGAACACAAGAAGGTATTCCCCAAATACCCGTTTTCATTGACGTCCATAATCCATAACCCAGACTTTCCTTCAGGGGTTGCCAAACCAAGATTCACCACCTGAAACACCAGGGATCCCTCCTGAAGAATTCTTTTCAAAGATGGTGATCTTTGAAACCAAGAAACCTTAATAGAAAAGTGGGCTTTAACCAGAGGAGCTAACTATTACCTCATACAAAAGTCACACTGGGTGGGGGAAGACAGCACTGAAATCAGATTAGCAGAGGTGTAGCATATCTAGAGTCCATCTTCTATACCATTGTCTGAGGAAGGGGTATCATCTGGCTTTATAAATACATTCTTGAGCTTAGTCTCCACTCAAAACTCACCTATGTCACTCAATCGGAGGGGGGTCTAAATGCAGGCATTCCTGATCATCCTTGGAGGGCAG
Source organism: Pleurodeles waltl (assembly GCF_031143425.1). Classification (NCBI taxonomy): domain Eukaryota; kingdom Metazoa; phylum Chordata; class Amphibia; order Caudata; family Salamandridae; genus Pleurodeles; species Pleurodeles waltl. The sequence goes on along the minus strand of NC_090447.1, from coordinate 426,113,583 downwards.
TATGGAGAAGGGCAGCAGTATCGTCCATACTTAACACAGAGCTAGCACGTACAAAGTGTTAACCAAATGGTATCTCACCATTACATGTTATTTTGGCCACTCGGCTAGCTGCTGAAGGGATGCTGGGAATGAGGTACGCCCCCGTACTTTGTGGTCTTGACAACGCATTCAAACCTTTTAGCGGGAGATCTTAACACAAATTCAGTAGATGACACACATTACTTTTCCCCACTGTCCCTTAATGACCCTTCTAGATCACCAGAGACACTGGGATCTACCCACCGACTACCCCAAGTGGAAAACTAATGTCTCACTTCCTATTAGCTGCCTGACTTAGCATAGCTTAGTTGTAGAAGCGCTCCCCAACACCTTGCATTAACATGTGGTGGGGGCGTGTATGGCCAATTGATGATATGGAACGACTGTCAACATGGGTTCATTACGGTATTTATAAATTTTAGAAAGCCTGGGGCCCCTTTATCATGTATGTGAAAAGAACACAGGGATCGGGCAGAATTCCGCTTTTAATGACACCACTGTTACAGCAATCTGGAATTTGCATGCTTTCTCAATCAGAAAGAGCAAGCTTAGGTAAGCACTGGTAATCCCACCAATAACTCTGGAGGACACTGACACCACACAATCAAGGGAATATTCTACACATTTCTGTGACCCTACTTTTAGCTTTGTCCCCCTTATTTGACAATGTCATATAGATCAGCGTTTTGTGATTCCCACTCGTGTTTGTTATCCTGTACCCCTTTTAAGTTTTTCCTGTTTTGAAACGTTTTAGGATGTTATAAGCACGAAAATGGAAGATTAGGTTGTAATTTTTTTTAAATAATTTTCATGAAAAAAGACAAAAGCAATCATTTTTCTAATGTAGATGTAGATTAAAAGTACCAGAGTAACTTAAATGATATTACTCACCATTTGACCCTTGGTCACGTCACATGATTGACCACTTGACCATTCTTATACCCACATCAGTCTCCTACTTGCTGCGAAGGAGCGAAGGGTGGAATGGCAAAAACGGAAAGGCTCATGAGTCCTGTTTTATTGTCTAATGTTTGTTCCTGTTGGCGTCCTCATGACCCCAGAGGGGTAAAGGTGGCAAGGGCAGTGCCATGTCACTGGTACCAAAGGTCAGCCTAGGGGGCTTTAGTGGGGTGCGGGGTACTCGGTGCTGAGCTGAGAGGAGGGGCACTGACCTCATGGGGGCGCTGTCTTCAGCAATAACTTACAATTTAAAAGCACATGAGTTCCTTGCGCATCCTGCTTTAGGCAGCAATAAAAAATGTCAAGATATCTCTTGTGATTAATACTCCTTCTAGAGAAAGAGAGATCAGAGTTGTGCCCAGTGGCAGTTTTGATTCTCCATAAAGTAGTGCAGAGTGTTGTGTCGGCGGCCGATGCAAGGTATGGTGTACAGCGCGCACCGTAAACAATTGACACAGACACTAGCAATACAGTTGGACACTGTCCAGGCAGGCTCACTTCTGTCACGCCTGCAGACAGCCTTTATTATACACTCGTATCACACGTCATCAGGAGGGCTTACTGTAGTCACAACATCCGGGGTGTTTAAGGTGGTGCTGAAATAACCCCTCTATCACACAGACCCACATGGTAGTGCCTGTGATAGAGCGTTCCGTCCTAATAAATTACCTGTATTTGGACGCTCTTGGGTCGATGAATCTTTTGACCAAGTGGGGCTCTCTTCACCCGAGATTAGTCAATTAATCAAATCAATAATCAATAACGAACATAAGCAATGCCCTGATCAACATAACACTTCACAATTAATCCAGAAAACATTTCGGCGAACCATGACCTTTCGGCCATGAATAACCACACCAGTTCATTCAAAGTTAATGAATTTATTTCCCTATATTAACAAAGCTAGCACAATGTAAATGTGTCTCAACACCAAATGATATATGTAAATGAACATTAATAGCTGTCCATAACGGCGAAAAAGATGCAATCTATGCAGCATTTGAATAACAATGCATTCGATAATAGCAACGCAAACCACTAAAACTATAATCTGTAATGGGCTAATTGCATACATTAGTCAGCATAACAAGGTCTCAAATTGCATCGTGCAATCAAATGAATCCTCATCTAACCTCAAATTAGCATCTGCATGTGGGACTTCATGCAAAAACAATTTAGCAACATTGATTTGGAAAACTCTTAACTAGGGCTCTTATCAAAAATCAGCAGTTGGTTACCTAAAAAGAAACACAATGCAATTGTACATTTTCCTTTCATATTTACCAAATTCAATCAGCATTCAAGGAAGTCTTCGTCTCACAGGTACCGATTTCGATCAGCATGGGACGGGGGCAAAGGGGCAGGGTGGACGGGGCAATTGCCTCACAGCGGCAAGATAAAAGGACAAAACTACTACTTTATGCAAAGGGACAGATCAAAGTTAAAGTCTCTAGGGCGAGAATTACTTAAAGTCTCTTTCTCTCGATTAGAGAAAGCATCAAAGTCTCATTTAAAATGGCGTCGAACATCAATTGGCATCGTAGAAGATGGCAAAATGACGAGGTCGGCAAGATGGGCCATAATGGCTGCAATGTCTGCAATGTCTAATGTCCTCAATGGGTGCAATGGGTAATGGCCAATGGCTAATGGCTGCAATGTCCTGCAAATGGCGGGTAATGGCTGCTTTCTTCTTGTGCACCAGGTTTAAATAAACAACAGTTCAAATCCAGTAGGGTCTTCCATTGGAGGGTTCATAGGTTGGCTTCAAATTGTCCAATCAAAAACAACAATTTACAAGCTTCTACCTAGGCATACATTATCCTTGGAGTCGGGAACGTAAGTTGCAACATATTTTACCAATTAACTCACTTTCAGAGCTTCCATTGTCTGCACCTGCAGATTGACCTTGGAGCAAAGAAGAAGATGCCAGGCTGGCACGAAACCTTAAAGATAAGCATGTGAACCGATCTCACTGGAAAAGTACAGCTTCAAGCAAGAATACACGTTTTATTAGCACATTAGAAAAACACGAGCATCTAAACCGTGAGACAAGGCAACTAGGCCGAAGCCTCCACTAAAGTTATGCTAAGTTAAAACATTTCAAACAAGCAAATCATGGCACACGTTTACGGTTATGTCAGATTAGTACAATTCTAATACATCACGTTATATAAAGCACGCTTATAAATGTTGGCGAACTACTCTGAGGGCACATTTGTCCCCGTACAATCTTTATTAGTTCGGTTAAAGTCACACTTGATTATTGCGGCACTACGTTTATGCGCTAATAAATGTAAAACCTTCGTTTCTGCGTCATCAATCCCTCCTCTGATGACTATTTGTCATCACACAAAACTATTCCCACAAATTTTATTCCATTAAAATTCTGTCAGTTCTTTTTGCCTTTTAGTTCCCCTTGTTCTTGCCTTGTATTCTTCTGCCATTCTTTTCATCATTTTCTCTTCCTTCCTTCTTTTAATTCTTGCCATGATCATTAGTATTCCCCTCTTTATTCCCCAAATCCCAAAGATGCAAATTAGTACTATTAGTATTCCCTGTATTATTTTTAGTAATATTCCATTCCAAATGCCACCAAGCCAATTTCCCACTGAAGCAACTCCCTTTCCAACCTTCTCCCAAACTCCTGGTTCTTTCAATTCCTTCAAGTCTGCACTCTCTTTTGTTAGATTTGCAAGCATTGTTTTAATTTTCACACTGTCGTCTGGTATATACGTGCAACAGTGACGCGCACCAAGCATTTTGCAAACGCCGCCATCCTTTGCTAAAAGAATGTCTAGGGCAAGCCTGTTTTGAAGAGTCATAGCTCTTTCTGCTGCAAGTTCAGCATCCATCAGGATTATAGCACCTGAAAACTTTGTCAACATGTTATCCACTATAGTAGACAACTTTCTTATTTTGGTGGAATTCAACACAACTCCCAATGAAGGAATCATGGCTCCAAATATATCTCCTACCACAGCAGCTGCGGTCTCTCTTTTCTGGATACGATGAGATCCAGACGTCTTTGGAATCACCGATAGGTCATCCAGTTGATAAACCTTTGGGAACACTATACCCAAATAACATCTCCCCCACCATCCCTTTGGAAGACGATAATAGGCATTATGCCCACAAATGTAATATACACCAGGTATGACAGGGTCAAGTCCGTTCAGCATGAATGTCCATTTGGCCTTAAAGATAAACGTATGTTTACATTCACTCGCTCCCACGAAAATGTTATCATAATAAGATTCACCACGATATATACAAAATTTCCCTACATGCCAAGCGTCTAAAGCTATTTTCCCTTGTGTTTTTATTGCGGCAAAAGCATAATTATCTACTGAAGTCCTCTTACTTAGCTCTTTTTCTAATTTCGCATTCATTTGTGCCCTTCTATCATCTGTGCGATCTAAAAAGCTTATTTCTACTGCAGAGAGCGAGCAGGTAAGATTTTCCCTATGAGCGTGAGCTGTTTCAAAAGGTTGCATTGGCTCGAAAAATTCCCTCATTATTTTAGCATCCCAATCTTTAGCAATCTGGCTTAGTTGCGTTATTATAGGAACATATGCAAAGGTAACATCATAATTTGAATAAAAATACTGTATGTTAGTTTGACCATAAAATCTAGAAGTTACTAAACTACATGTAATCCCATATGTAAGAGGCATGTGGTGATAAGTCACCCCTTCCGTTACCGATGTCGGTATCTGTGTACACACATAACAATCTTTCGCATCCATAGTCTCAACATATTCTGTTAGTAGGCGATAGAAAACATTATACGAAAGTTCCTTCTTATCATGCAAGTGTCTCTCATCTAATTCTAGTCTTTTCAATGCGGTTAGTTCAGTGACAGTAACAGGAGCAGAAGTAGAAGCATCAATTTTCTCATTCTCACCCTTACCACGCGTTGCAAGCACTATTGCCATTATTATTAGTACACATGCAGTTATCAAGCCTATACACGCATATTTACAATATTTCACTCTACTGTTTTGTGTAGCGTACTTAGTCATGATCTGTATAGAATCAGAGAGCTAGAAGCACTTATAAAAAAAACGATTTAGCAATTAGTTACAAAGCTGAACGAGCGCAATGTTCACACAGTTTTCTTCAGGAGCCCAGTCACTTATCGGTTAGCAGCATTTGTCTCAATTAGGCAAAAACTCAGTCTTTTATCAGTTAGCAACGTTGTCTCAAATTGGGTTTAAGAGTCAATCAGGTTATCAAAGTCTTATCAAGTTAGCAAATGTCTCATCCGGTTTAGCAATGTCTCAGCTGGTTGTATCACGTTAGATTATAGCAAGCAATGTCATTTATCACCCTTTCAATCAATAGTGTCCATAAAACTTTTCTTTTCTATTGGTATCTCTTCTTCTTCGTTCTCGAGGCTAAGAGATACAAATTCGTTGGTCCAATCGTCATTGACTACATATGCCCATTCTGGACCGGAATATCTCCTGTTTGGTATCCTTTTCCTTTTCAATTTTGCATCTCTCTTTGATTCTGCCTCACTGGTACTTTCCTCTTTGGCCAAGTCTTTTTCTTCACTTGATGTTGGTACCACGACAGACACTTCCTTTCTTTTCTCTTTCACTCTTGGCCCTTCACTGTCGTTCAACGTTTCTATAGTCCTTACTTTTACTGGTGATATACTTGGTCTTCTCTTTGCACTGTGTCCACTTGATGAACCTGCGATCTCTTCTGAGGAAGTTTGAACAGTTTCGTTCTGTTCTGCCTTGTCCCCTCCTTCTGGGGAGTCAATCAGGTTTTTCTTTTCTTTTTCTGTGCCGTCTGCTTCTGGGAAAGCCCTCCTCTGATCAGGCTCTCCTGCTTCTTCACCTCTTTCGAGCCCTTTGTCACCGTTACTTTCTTCAGGCTCTTTGTCACCTTCAGCTGCTTCAGGCTCTTTGTTACCTTCAGCTGCTTCGTCGCTGTCTGAGGTTTCTCCTTGGTCTTCCCCAAGTGAATCGGTTGTTTCGTCCTCAGAGAATATTTCTCTCTCTTCTATTTCTGCCTGTTCGCTCCTAGTTCTGTTTTGCTCTGTCTCAGCGCTCGGCACTTGTTATCAGGTACTGGCAGTTTCAGCGCTTCAACTTCCTCATCTGTGGGACACAACACCTTCTTTGTATGACTGCCGTGAATCCAGTTGGGAACTCCCGCACACTTCACAGCGGTAGTGGTCGTCAGGATCACTTGGAAAGGGCCTTTCCAAAGGGGTTCCAGACACGACTTCCTCACGTGCTTCTTTATCACGACCCAGTCACCTGCTTTCAGTGTGTGTCCTGGACCTTGGATCGGTGACAAGGTGGTTGCTTCCACCTGGTGAGAGAAAGAGCGAACCACGTCAGCCAGACCTTTGCAGTAGTCTAACACCATATCATCTGTAATATTCAAAAGCGCGTTTGCGGGAACTGCAGGAAGTCTCATGGCCCTGCCCATGAGAATTTCGTGCGGGGACAATCCAGTCTTTCTGTCAGGGGTGTTTCTCATTGACATTAACACCAAAGGCAATGCGTGAGGCCATTTCAAATTTGTCGATGCACATATTTTCGCCATTCTTGATTTCAGTGTACCATTCATCTGTTCCACCAGTCCTGAGGCTTCAGGGCGATAGCTACAATGCAGTTTTTGCTCAATGTTCAGCGCTGCGCAAAGTAACTTTATCACCTCGTTATTGAAGTGACTTCCTCTATCTGATTCTAAAGAGATCGGGAATCCGAAACGTGGTATCAACTCCCTCAACAATAGTTTTGCAACTGTAAGGCTGTCATTTCTACGTGTGGGGTATGCTTCAATCCAGTGACTAAAAATGCACACAATCACCAACACATACTTCAGACCTCCATGCACAGGCATCTCAATAAAGTCCATCTGCATTCTGCTGAACGGGCCACCCGCCCTGCCAATGTGGCTCACGTTCACAACCGTTCCCTTTCCTGGGTTCATCTGTTGACAAATGATACAACGATGGCAAACTGCTTCTGCAACTTGACGGAATCTGGGGTTAAACCAATCAGTTTTGAACAATCTTATCATGGCATCTCTCCCTAGGTGAGCCTGCCGATGATAGAACCGCGCTAGCTGCGATAAGAGACTATTTGGTAAAACAAATTTTCCTTCATTTGAAACCCATAACTCATCTGGTCTCCTTGTACATTGTGACTTAATCCAGGAAACTCTTTCATCCTCCCTGACGCTATTCTGTAATGCTTTTAGTTCATCCATTGTATCCACGACCTTCAAGGCAAATGCTTCAGCTGGTTCGAGCTCTGGTTCACTTATCAAATTCCATTCATCCCTGAGCAATATACAGTTCAAGGCACAAAATCTTGCGACTTGATCCGCATATGCATTTCCCAGGGAAACATAGTCCTGTCCTTTTGTATGAGCACTACACTTTACCACTGCAATTTCGGCTGGCAGCTGAATGGCGTGTAACAATTCCCTTATTCTCTCCCCGTTTTTCACTGGGGACCCTGAAGAGGTCAGGAAACCTCTCTGTGACCATAGTTGCCCAAAGTCATGCACAATTCCAAACCCGTACTGACTGTCAGTGTGAATGGTAACCTTCATCAATGTAGACAGTTGGCATGCTCTTGTAAGGGCTACAAGCTCTGCTACTTGTGCGGAATAGACTCCTTGGAGCCAGGACGCTTCCAAGACACCTGTTACAGTACATACAGCATATCCTGCTTTCAATATTCCCAACGCATCTCTTAAACATGACCCATCAACAAAAACAATTTGGTCATTTTCATCAAGCTTAGTATCCTTAATATCAGGTCGGGGTTTTGTGCAAAATTCAGTAACCTGAAGGCAGTCATGCTCGACGTCTTCAGCGTTCTCAACTTCAGCATTTTCACCGGGAAGCAAGGTTGCTAGATTCAACGTAGTGCACCTTTTCAGCTGCACATTCGGTGAGCCCAGAATTATTGTTTCATACCTTGTGAGTCTTGCTCCAGTCATGTGTTGCGTTCGGGAGCGGGTCAAAAGTATCTCAACTGAGTGAGGGACCATGACTGTTAATGGGTGTCCCATCACTATTCCTTCACTCTGAGTGAGGCTGATACCAACTGCTGCTACGGCGCGCAAACACCCTGGCAGTGCTGCTGCGACCGGATCCAAAGTAGCTGAAAAATACGCTACTGGTCTGTTTATGCCACCATGGGCTTGGGTCAAGACAGACAAAGAACATGCATCACGTTCATGACAAAACAATGTGAAAGGCTTTGTGTAATCAGGCATACCTAAAGCTGGAGCCCTGCACATGCATTCTTTCAATTCAATAAAAGTATCCATCTCATCTCCTTTCAGCTCAATTTCATCCAAGGCATCCTTCTGGGTCAGTTTCAGTAAAGGCTTTGCTAGAGTTGAAAAGTTGGGAATCCACTGGCGACAGTAGCTCACCATCCCCAAAAACTTCCTCACCTCCCTCCTCGTCTTTGGTGGACTCATTTGAAGTACACTTGTTATTCTTTCCTTCATTATTCTCCATGACCCTTTCTCTATTTGATGACCCAAGTATTTTACTTTCTTCTGACAGAACTGCAACTTTGAAGGAGACACCTTGTGTCCATTCCTTCCCAAATGGTTCAGTAGAGCAATGGTGTCGGCTATGCAGCCACTTTCTGTCTTAGATGCAATCAGTAAGTCATCAATGTACTGTACTAGGGTTGACTCGAATGGCAATTCTAACGCTTCCAAGTCTTTCTTTAGAATCTGATTGAAAATTGACGGTGACTCCGAAAACCCTTGAGGAATTCGACACCAACTGTAAACTCTGTCTAAGAATTTGAAACAAAAGAGAAATTGGCTGTCCTCATGAAGAGGCACCGAAAAGAATGCCTGTGACAAGTCAATGACTGAGAACCACTCGGCCTCGCAAGGGACTTGAAACATTATCACAGCTGGATTCGGTACTACAGGGCAGCATTTAATTATGATGTCATTTATTTTCCTCAAGTCCTGCACAATTCGGACCTTTCCACTCGGCTTTATTAGTCCCATGATTGGTGAATTACATGGACTGCTTAACACTTCTTTCAATACTCCCTGTTTTACAAACTCGTCAATGAGTTGGGCGACTTTCATGAGGGTGTCTTGTGCCATGTGGTATTGTGGGGTCTGGGGAAAGGTTACATTGGGTTTTATGGTCACTTTCACTGGTTCCACTCCTTTCACCAATCCCACCTCTTTTCCTGTCATATCCCACACTTCCTTTCCGACTGTTTCCCGTAATTCAGCTGGAATATCTGCTTCAGTTATCATCGGAAAAAGGTTAATCAGAGGATATTCTTCATCGACAGTTTCCATCTCATCCCCTTCTACACTGTCCTCTTCTTCCCCATCACTGCTCGTCTGAATTCTAATTCCATTGTGCGAACACATAATCGAACATCCCAATTTGCACAATAGGTCTCTCCCTAACAGTGCTATCGGGCTTGAGTCACATACCACAAAATTATGTAACCCTTGATAGTTACCAATTCTGACTTGTACTGGATCTGTGATTGGGTTCGTCAGGTGCCTGTTTGCTACTCCCACTACTTGAACTGTTCTCCCTGAGAGTGGCAAATTTGGTACTTCATTGCTCCTAACAGTTGAACGTGTGGCTCCTGTGTCAACCAAGAATGAAACACGATGACCCATAACTCTTCCCTCCACATATGGACCCTTTTGATCAACTTCCAAGGATGCTGCAAGCACACAATTTCCCTCCTCATCTGAACTTTCACTCTCCCATACATTGTTTATTCCATTCTCACTGTGTAATGGGAACTGTTGTACGGTGCCATTTGTATTCATCACCTGACCCGAGACCTGTGGAGGAACCATCACTTGCTGCTGACTCACTGGTGCCAAAGGTATTTGCATTTGCTGATTAGGTACCATGGGAAACTGCTGTTGCATTGGCTGCATTTGCGTCATCTGCATACGGGGCATCTGCATCTGCTGCGGCTGCATGGGCTGTAATCCCTGCAGCTGATTTATGGTCTGAAAATTTGGGTTTGGACCTCTCATTTTCGGTCCCCTCATTGTCTGGAATGCATTGACATCATTGTTTTGCTGACCAACACCTGCACCTTCCTGCATCACCATCGGGCACTCGCGTTTCCAATGTCCGACGATTCCGCACACGTGACACAGCATCACCCTTTTCATTGCCTGCACACCATTCGGAATCGCAACAGTGTTCAGATCCGGACCATTACTCCCAAAGCCTCCTCTGCCTCTGCCTCTCACCTGTGGCTGAAACACCATATTTCCCTGCGGCTGCGGCTGCGGTATCTGCTGTTGGAACCCTTGCAACCCTTGCAGACCTGTCTGAGCTGCTTTAAGTTGCATCACCATCACTTTCTCTTTCAACCTTTTCTGTTTCACTTCAATTTCGTCGCTACAGTATTTCGCATAATTCAACACCTCATCAATAGGTTTCGACTGCCAACAAATCAAATGCGTCTTTATCATCTGACTTATCTCTGGTCTCAGCCCTTCCACAAATCTAAACACAAAATGAAGCATGTCCTTCGCCTCTATCGTTTCCGTGCCACTGTAGTTCTTAAACGCCTTCAACAACCTCTCATAGTAACCATGAATAGACTCTTTAGCCTCTTGGGCAGTTCGATCAATCTTCTGCCAATCCACATTTTTCGCGGCAACCTTCGTCTTCAAATGCTCAATCACCTTATAGTACAAGCTCATTACCATAGGTGATGGTGCACCCGTATCCCTGTCTCTCTCTGGTTCACTTGTCGGCCAACCTACAGCCCTTTTGCAGTCTTCCCACAAATCTGCCGGAACCACAATCTCAAAGAGGGTGTTCAGGTCTTCCCAAAGACATTTTGCAAGCTTCACAAACCTATCAGTCTGTTGATACCATTCAATCGGTTTCTCTCTCAGTTTGGGAAAATCATCCGTAAAAGACTGAATGTCGCTTCTGTGCCACGGTACATGTATTAATTTTCCCCCTGCTGTCTCCCTCATTGTTAACATGGTTATTGCATCACTACTCTGTGATCTTTTCTCATTGTGCTCTGGGACACTGTCTTTCTTCTTTTCCTTTTTCTTTGCCCATCTGCTTTCCCATTTGTCTAAGCACCTCCACACTTGTGCACTCTGCAGCAATTCTCTAAGGTGCGTTTTCATGCCTGCTGACCTCATGTGTTCAAAGTCTGTGGTCCCGAAATCCAATCTATAGCTCCTGCTCAAGTGTTTTGTCTTGTCTATCTCAACCCCGTTTTTGTCAGCTATTTCTTGCAACCTTCTATGTACCTTGTTCACTTCTCTCGTAATCCTGGGACATAGATACCTCAGCTCTTCTTCCGAGTAGGACTCTAACCTATTCAAACCCATAGTCCCTTCCACCAATTCTTCTGCTTCCATGTTCAACCTGACCTTATTCAGATAGTCTTCTCCCTTCCCACTGGCTGAGCTTTGTGTGGAATTCAGACTGTTGAACCACTGTGTCAGCTGTTGCGCATTCAACCCCATCAGTGTAGCATTCACATCGACTGCCATTGATGGTTGCGCCAACTTTTCAGTGTTCGATGATAGCGGTATCCTCAGTGGGGGACTCGACCTCACCACTGTTGACTGAGCACATATGGGACTAAACTCCATCAAGGACCCAGATCCAGTGGCAGAGCCGCTATCGGAGTTGTCTCTGGAGTGTTTTCTATGCACCTCCTTTCCGTCCCACTCTGCACCATTGATCCTTGACCGCTCATACCTGAGTTAGGCTGAATGTACAAAGGTACCGGTGGACCTACAGTAATGGGTAGGGATATCGCATCTGGGTTCTGTCCATTCCCCAGGTTCTGAGGCATGTTCATTCCCACACTATGGGTCATCATTGCCGGCATGCCCGTCTGACTCCCCGTCATCTGAGCATGTGCGGTTCCCCCCTGCATCTGCTTTTGAGGCATCAAAAACTGGGTTGATTCAGCTTGTGCCAATGTTGGGTTGCGACCATTCTGTACTCCCATTACGGTTGGATCTAGAATCATTCCCGTACTGTTGTCACTGCTGCAGTACCTTGGGACCTGCGGCTGATAATTTTCTGCTGTTTTCAATATAGGCACATCTGGATATATTCTCCTAACCTGCGGTATCTGCGGGGTGAACAGTAAACTCGGGTCCTTAGATCCCGATGGCGTTTCTGAATTCGGAGTTTCATTATTCTGTACCGGTGCCGGAGGGGCAGAACTGGTACTTGGACCTTGTTCACTCTCTGCATAAGGTGGTGGACGGTCGTTCAGCAATTGCATGATGAACTCCTCATCCTCTGACTCGTCTTCTCTCCTTAACTTTTCCTCGTCCTCTCTATCTTTGGAACACCTCCTGTTTGTCTTACAGGTAGCTTTCTTGCCTGTCGCCTCTTCTTCCTTAGCAATTGCGGGAAACAATTTTATCCCCTGCAATATATCTGACCTCCACACCTTCTGTGCATTATCCCACCTAGCGTCCGCTAGTGCCTTTTCTACCTTTCTTATCCTGGTCTCGAACTTCTTTTGCTGTTGCTGTCTAGCCATTAGTTCCCAAATCGCTAGAGCCTCAAACTGTGCTGGCCTTGGAGGTACCTTCATGTCGTACATCGCGAATCTCAAATTCTCTAGGATCCTTACATTGAATGTCCCATGGATCGGGAATGCTACGCTCCCATGTCTCTCTGTCAGCTTGTGCCATTGCTTTAGCCAAAGGCACGGAGCTACCCCCTTTTCCTCCATTACAATGTAAGCTGGTGTACCTTCGGGTGGCGTCTCCTCTCCTACGCTCGCTTTAATGTAAGACTCCCCCTTCATCGCACTCTTTAATGCTTTAAAAAATTTCATTTTCTCGTCTTTTATTTCACAAAGTTTGTAATCAATAAGTGACTTTAATTCCCGGAATACTCTTCGCTTGCCTTTCCCCTTCCAATCGAGCCCCACGGACTGCGTCCAATCCGTGCGCGGCCCTTCTTTGCAACCAACCTATCCCAGCGCGGCTCCTAGTGACGTCACACTCACACACACTGCGGCTGACAAAGCCTCGCGGCTAGTCCTCCTTCAATCAGCTCCTCTCGTAACAACTTCTGGCATGTATCGCGAGCAACCAAATAATAATAAAACAGATCTGTGGGTTTACTACAGGAAGGGTAACACAATCGCTTCAGGACCTTAGGGATTTTTCACTAGCCTCGGCAGTTATTCCATCTTTCTCGGTCCCCACTTTCGCAAGCAAATCTGACCCGCAGACTCTGCTCTCAACTTGTCAATGATCTATTCTAGTGCACTTAGAATTTGTCAAAGCCCGAAGTCGAAGTTTTCTTTCACTCCCTTAACACACGTACCGACTCGTTGACCACGCCCGGTCAACCTATTAAACCGACCAGACCACAACATAAAACAAGTGTCTCATACACTTTTCAACATACTCCGGAGTCTCTTGACCTCGCAGGGCCCGTCTCAACAACAACAACCATGTGGACCTTTTTCTGCACAAAGCGCCACATGCACATGAAGTTCGACGACTTCCCTACTCTCACACTCGGAGTCGCACCTCCGCTATTCTCTAAAATCCTCGCAACCTTTTCAAACAATCTGCGGCAATAAGCTGTGCAAGCGCAAAACCCTGACTTCACTCATACCGTCACTAGTACCGCCAACGCCGATTTCACACCTCCATTCTCTCCATTCACAAGCTCCGAGATCCCGGGAAAGTCGCGGGGGACTTAGGGCATCATCATTCTCTCAATCTGTTTTACCCAAGAAAAATCTAATTCAACACCATATACCTCTCGAGTGGGGTCTCAAAGAGCGCAACCGTTACCTCTCCAGCGGGGTCCCAAAGGGCGAAGCCGTCCTCTGCTACCATCTACTGATAGAGCGTTCCGTCCTAATAAATTACCTGTATTTGGACGCTCTTGGGTCGATGAATCTTTTGACCAAGTGGGGCTCTCTTCACCCGAGATTAGTCAATTAATCAAATCAATAATCAATAACGAACATAAGCAATGCCCTGATCAACATAACACTTCACAATTAATCCAGAAAACATTTCGGCGAACCATGACCTTTCGGCCATGAATAACCACACCAGTTCATTCAAAGTTAATGAATTTATTTCCCTATATTAACAAAGCTAGCACAATGTAAATGTGTCTCAACACCAAATGATATATGTAAATGAACATTAATAGCTGTCCATAACGGCGAAAAAGATGCAATCTATGCAGCATTTGAATAACAATGCATTCAATAATAGCAACGCAAACCACTAAAACTATAATCTGTAATGGGCTAATTGCATACATTAGTCAGCATAACAAGGTCTCAAATTGCATCGTGCAATCAAATGAATCCTCATCTAACCTCAAATTAGCATCTGCATGTGGGACTTCATGCAAAAACAATTTAGCAACATTGATTTGGAAAACTCTTAACTAGGGCTCTTATCAAAAATCAGCAGTTGGTTACCTAAAAAGAAACACAATGCAATTGTACATTTTCCTTTCATATTTACCAAATTCAATCATCATTCAAGGAAGTCTTCGTCTCACAGGTACCGATTTCGATCAGCATGGGACGGGGGTAAAGGGGCAGGGTGGACGGGGCAATTGCCTCACAGCGGCAAGATAAAAGGACAAAACTACTACTTTATGCAAAGGGACAGATCAAAGTTAAAGTCTCTAGGGTGAGAATTACTTAAAGTCTCTTTCTCTCGATTAGAGAAAGCATCAAAGTCTCATTTAAAATGGCGTCAAACATCAATTGGCATCGTAGAAGATGGCAAAATGACGAGGTCAGCAAGATGGGCCATAATGGCTGCAATGTCTGCAATGTCTAATGTCCTCAATGGGTGCAATGGGTAATGGCCAATGGCTAATGGCTGCAATGTCCTGCAAATGGCGGGTAATGGCTGCTTTCTTCTTGTGCACCAGGTTTAAATAAACAACAGTTCAAATCCAGTAGGGTCTTCCATTGGAGGGTTCATAGGTTGGCTTCAAATTGTCCAATCAAAAACAACAATTTACAAGCTTCTACCTAGGCATACATTATCCTTGGAGTCGGGAACGTAAGTTGCAACATATTTTACCAATTAACTCACTTTCAGAGCTTCCATTGTCTGCACCTGCAGATTGACCTTGGAGCAAAGAAGAAGATGCCAGGCTGGCACGAAACCTTAAAGATAAGCATGTGAACCGATCTCACTGGAAAAGTACAGCTTCAAGCAAGAATACACGTTTTATTAGCACATTAGAAAAACACGAGCATCTAAACCGTGAGACAAGGCAACTAGGCCGAAGCCTCCACTAAAGTTATGCTAAGTTAAAACATTTCAAACAAGCAAATCATGGCACACGTTTACGGTTATGTCAGATTAGTACAATTCTAATACATCACGTTATATAAAGCACGCTTATAAATGTTGGCGAACTACTCTGAGGGCACATTTGTCCCCGTACAATCTTTATTAGTTCGGTTAAAGTCACACTTGATTATTGCGGCACTACGTTTATGCGCTAATAAATGTAAAATCTTTGTTTCTGCGTCATCACCTGCGACCAGTTAGGTCACTGGTGAGACACTACATTCCTCACACAATAGTAAAGGAAAACCAGGCATATAATAGCATAGAACAAGTCAGGCACAAACACCACACGTTCCAGACACTTAGATACAATAGAAGATCATTCAGTCTCAATGAAGGTGCAGGGTTGCTCCGTAACCCATAGCTAGTTCAAAGAGTGAGGTCCGTCCGACTGTCAGTGTCTGGAATCACAGGCTTAGCAACAGGAGTCCCTTCAAACGATCACAGTGACAACTTGGAGGTGACGACAATGGACTGACTTGAGTAAAATCACCATCTTTGGACTGCACATCAGGAGCATCTCTTAGAAAGTTACTGTCCCCCCTCACACTCAGACTGGCGCGGATTAGGGTAGAATTTCTTGAACATGGATGTGTTCCTGGTGGCTCGGTCTACCCCACGCCCAGTGAATACTATCGTACCATGACGGCGCACAATGGTCCAGGGGTGTCTGTCGAATGGCAGCTGAAACTTGCTCCAGGAACCTTCATCCTTGAGGAGTACCAGATCTCCAACTTTTAAATCAAAGGGTTTTGCACATCTGGTCGAATGGCCTTGGCATTTGCTCCTTTTCTCCTTTGGTACATTAACATTTCATCCAATGGGGTGGGAGTCCATGAAGGATGGTGCAGGATTGAGTCTGCAACTAGCTGCCCCATGGACAGATGTCCAGGTGGCTGTCTTGTGGTAGAATGTGGGGTCTGCCGGTACTCGCGTAAGAATAAATAGATGGCTAGCTCCACGGACTGATGACAGGCCAAAGTTATTCGGATCACCTTGTTTAATGTACGCATGAACCTTTTCACCTCCCCATTAGCTTGAGGCCAATGAGGGGTGATCTTCCAATGATGTATGCCCAGCGACTTGAGGTATGCCGACAGTTAATGGCTTTGAAACGGTGGTCTGTTGTCAGTCTTCAATTCAGCTACCAGACCATGCATGGCCAGGATTTTCTCAAGTTTGGAGATTACCTCACTGGCTCTTAGGGCAGATACAATGTTAACATCCGGATGTTTTGAAAAATCATCAATCATCGCTAAAGTGTGTCGCCCATCAGGGAGACTCCCAAAATCCAGACTGATAGAGATCCACAGCTTTTGTGGCCCTTTTTCTGTCTCAATGGGTGCTCGTCAGCTAGGCTTCCCTGATCTTCTGAGGCTTGACACCATTCACCGGGGCACACCACTGCTTCAACCTTCTCGTCCATTAAGGGGAACCACACTTTGGTTCTCAATTGGCACTTCGTCTTCACCATTCCTTGGTGGCCTTTGTGCATCAGCTGAACCACACGGTCTGTTAGGGCAGAGGGGATGACCAGCCAGTGTCTTTTTAGCAAACATCCTTCAGGGTCGACTGTCAGCTCCTGATGGACATGATACAGGCTCCCCATAACTCACCTGACTTCTGGAGTGAGTTGAGGCCACTGTTTCTTCACGGCATGCCACCTGTTATGAGTCACAGCGTCTAGGGTTTTGTGAAGACATTCATCTGGGGATGGTTGCTTGGTGCACCTCTCCAGCAGATATCGGGAGTGGGTTGGACCGGCCAACGACATACCTCACATACTCTTCAGTCTCCTGCGCTTCATCCTCTTCCTCTTCGGTGGCTGCTTTGGGGTGAGGAGACAGGAAATCCACTGGGTTGTGAGACCCTGGCCGGTATTGTATTTTGCAGTGGTATCCTTGTAACTGAAGCATTCACTTCTTAATCCATGGAGGAGACTTTGACTCTGTGCCAATAAACTGTGGGATGAGCGGCTTATGGTCAGATGTCACAGTGAAAGCATGGCTGTAGACGTAGAGGTGGAAATGTTTACATCCTCAATGGATCGGAATTGCCTCTTTCTCAATCTGACAATACCTCTGTTCTGTTTCCGTCAGAGACTGGCTAGCACACGCAATGGGGACCCATTCACCACTCTAGTGCTTCTGCAATAGCATGGCCCCTAGTCTCTTGGGACCGGCATCAACTGTGCTATCTTTGCGGGGGTCAAAATACCTGAGGATTGTATCTGCCTACAGGGCATCCTTGGTGGCACAGAATGCGGCACCCTGCATAGGGTCCTATGCCCATGGAGTTGACAGCTTGGTGAGATCTCTGAGTGGTTGGGTTACTGTTGAGAGGTCCTTGATGAATCGGGCACTATAATTCCCCTTTCCCAGGAAACTGCGGACCTCAGACATTGAGGTTGGTGGTCGAGCTTCTTTAACGTCACGCACCTTCCCGGGGTTTGGGGCCGCTCCTTCCGATGAGATCAAGCACCCAAAAAACAGGAGCTTTTGTTTCAGAAATTCCCACTTCTTACAATGTAATGTCAGGCCAGAGTCCTGGATTCTTTGAGGCACTCCTCGCAACCTTATGGTGTGTTCTGGTATAGTCTTAGCATATACAAGGATATTGTCACTGACATTGATGACTCACGGGAGGTCAATAAGTAGTTCTTGGATTACATTCTGAAACACCTCCACTGCGCTGGATATCCCGAAACTCAATCTTTGGTATCGCCTGAGGCCTATATGCATGGAGAAAGTAGTTATATATCAAGACTCTTCAGTGAGGACTAACTGGTGATATCCTGACTGCAGATCAAGTTTGGAGAACCACTAGCCCCGCTTAACTCCCCAATAAGGTCATCAATCGTGGGGGTCAGGTGCTGCTCCCTTTTTATTATGGTATTTCGTAGCTGCATGTCCACGCATGTGCGTACCTTGCCCAGTTGTTTTGGTTTCTGGGCTGCTAATGTTGGGGACAACCAGGGCGTGGGCACAGTCACTTTTTCAATGATCCCAGCTTATTCAAGTTTGTCCAGTTCTGCCTCAACCTGTCGTCTCAGATGAAATGCGACACATCTGTGTCGGAGAGCCACGGGTTGTATAGAACTATCAGTGTGTAGCTTTAACTCTCAGACTCGCAGGCAGCGGATGCCACTGAATACTTCTGGAAACTTCTCCAAAAGGTCTGCAACTGTCCAGTGGTGTACTACAAACACGAACGAGACAATGTCAAGCGCTTCTGCGGCCTTTCTGCCTAACGGCATGCCATTCCTACCTTCTGCAACATACATTTGGGCTTCCACTGACTGCTGTCCATAGGTGAGGGTCATCTTGGAATGGCCTTGGAGATTAAGTGGGCGATCTTGGCCATATGAAAACACTTTTACCTTGGCAGGCAGCAGTTTGAGAGGCAGAGTCAAGTGGTCGTAGAAGTCTGAGGACATGATGTTAATGGAGGCACTTGTGTCGACCGCTGCGAGGGTGGGATGTTCTCCCACGAGGATCTGGCACCGGGGTGGTTTCCATGTGGTTTGCGTCACTGTGTATATGGCAGATACAGAGTGGATAGTGTGTACTTAGTCATTGTCACCCATATTACTGTTTCCACTTGGTGTACTGACAGCAGCATTCAAGGCTTTGTGGAGAATCTTTGTCTTGGTCAATCGGCACACCTTCAGCAAGTGGTTGATTTTTTCACAATCAGCACATGTCACGTGGAACTTGTCGATGGGTTCATCTGTGAGTTGCCTGGCTTGCCAAAAGATAAATCGTTCATAGTCTACATTTGCCATGGGGTCAAAATGCTCATTGAGGGCAGCGATGAGCATGAG
The DNA here is from genome assembly GCF_031143425.1 of Pleurodeles waltl. Classification (NCBI taxonomy): domain Eukaryota; kingdom Metazoa; phylum Chordata; class Amphibia; order Caudata; family Salamandridae; genus Pleurodeles; species Pleurodeles waltl. The sequence continues at coordinate 426,094,403 of NC_090447.1, read as the reverse complement.
GTGAATCTTGGGGGAGGCTTCTGTGAGCATTTGGAAACTCTGTTTATGTCCTTGTCCCCTAGATGAATAATCATTGCTCTCTTTTGAGCGTTCTCAATTTTGGTGGCTTCAAAAAACAGCAGAACCCTTTAAACCCAGTCCTTCCATCTGAGAGCTTGGGCTGACGGGACGCCTTTCACAACAAAAGTCTCTTCGGAGGGGATGGTTACCATGTTCTGGTGCTTGTTTTACCATAGTATGCTTTATTTTCCTTATCTTTATTGTTTTTGAACTGGTTTATGCAGTGTGGTTGCAAAAGAAAAAATCCTTACCCAAAGGGTCTGGAGATGATTATTTTCTTGACTTGATTAAGGGGGTCATTCCAACCCTGGCGGTCAGTGTTAAAGCGGCGGCCAACCCACCAACAGGCTGGCGGTCCAAAAAATTGAATTCTGACCCTGGCGGGAACCGCCAACACAGGCCGCCGCTTTAACACTCTGACCGCCACAGCGGCACAAACAAACAGCGCGGCGGTCACCGCCAACAGACAGGCGGCAGACAATGTACCGCCCACACTATCACAACTCACCAATCCGCCACCTTTTCCGGGGCGGGAGCCCCGCCGATAAAAACACGGCGGAAACAGACTACGAACGGGAAAACACTCACCTATACACACTCCACGAGGACGGAGAACAGCATGGAACCCGACTTAAACATCCTACCAGCTCTTGTCTACCTGCTCATCTACCACGAGTACGAACGCCGGCGCAGACGACAACGGTGAGTACTGCACCTACGACACAGGGGAGGGGGAAGGACGAAAGCTTACGTGCACACACATATGCGACCCCCCCAACTATCTACACACCAATGCAGAGCACCAAGTCACAGTGACACCACCCAAACCCCCCGTAATAATCCAAACACATAATTAAAGTGAGAATCAAAATTTATGTATAAAAGAGGGTCATTGAAGTCATGGTAAAATAGCAATATGAATTTAAAAAAATCAAGTAAGAACCTTGCGAAACCGATAAACATAGGCAATAAGTCCTGCACAGTCACTTAAATTTCCACTGTCCGTGAGCCAAAGTGTATCAACACATGGGCAAAGCCCACACAGGAGACCTGAGTCCGTTGGAGAGAACACTGCTGGGGCATCAGATGACAAAACTACAGGCACCTCAGGGGGAAGGGAAGGGGGGGCACCTCAGCCACATGAGTCCACGACGCCAGATCCACGAAGGGTCCACAATGCCCACTGTGCCATCCTGGGGAGTGCAAAGCCACAGTCTCAGAAGTCTCTACAGTGGGTGGTCTGCCCACTGTGCCATCCTGGGGAGTGCAAAGCCACAGTCTCACAAATCTCTACAGTGGGTGGTCTGCCCACTCTGCCATCCTGGGGAGTGCAGAGACACAGGCCATCAGGTGGATGACAGACTCCACAGGTAATGGAGGAGGCAGGGTGCCCGAGTGCAGCATGAACACTAGCTAGACACAGAACCGGCACTGTCAATGGGCCAGCGGTGCTTGACAGGAAGGGCCCAGCGGAGCGGTGCTTGAGACGGCGAGGCCCAGCGGAGCGGTGCTTGACAGGAAGGGCCCAGCGGAGCGGTGCTTGAGACTGCGAGGCCCAGCGGAGCGGTGCTTGAGACGGCGAGGCCCAGCGGAGCGGTGCTTGACAGGAAGGGCCCAGCGGAGCGGAGCTTGAGACGGCGAGGCCCAGTGGAGCGGTGCTTGACAGGAAGGGCCCAGCGGAGCGGTGCTTGAGACTGCGAGGCCCAGCGGAGCGGTGCTTGAGACGGCGAGGCCCAGCGGAGCGGTGCTTGACAGGAAGGGCCCAGCGGAGCGGTGCTTGAGACTGCGAGGCCCAGCGGAGCGGTGCTTGAGACGGCGAGGCCCAGCGGAGCGGTGCTTGACAGGAAGGGCCCAGCGGAGCGGTGCTTGAGACGGCGAGGCCCAGCGGAGCGGTGCTTGACAGGAAGGGCCCAGCGGAGCGGTGCTTGAGACTGCGAGGCCCAGCGGAGCGGTGCTTGAGACAGCGAGGCCCAGCGGAGCGGTGCTTGACAGGAAGGGCCCAGCAGAGCGGTGCTTGAGACTGCGAGGCCCAGCGGAGCGGTGCTTGAGACGGCGAGGCCCAGCGGAGCGGTGCTTGACAGGAAGGGCCCAGCGGAGCGGTGCTTGAGACGGCGAGGCCCAGCGGAGCGGTGCTTGAGACGGCGAGGCCCAGCGGAGCGGTGCTTGACAGGAAGGGCCCAGCGGAGTGGTGCTTGAGACGGCGAGGCCCAGCGGAGCGGTGCTTGACAGGAAGGGCCCAGCGGAGCGGTGCTTGAGACTGCGAGGCCCAGCGGAGCGGTGCTTGAGACGGCGAGGCCCAGCGGAGCGGTGCTTGACAGGAAGGGCCCAGCGGAGCGGAGCTTGAGACGGCGAGGCCCAGTGGAGCGGTGCTTGACAGGAAGGGCCCAGCGGAGCGGTGCTTGAGACTGCGAGGCCCAGCGGAGCGGTGCTTGAGACGGCGAGGCCCAGCGGAGCGGTGCTTGACAGGAAGGGCCCAGCGGAGCGGTGCTTGAGACTGCGAGGCCCAGCGGAGCGGTGCTTGAGACGGCGAGGCCCAGCGGAGCGGTGCTTGACAGGAAGGGCCCAGCGGAGCGGTGCTTGAGACGGCGAGGCCCAGCGGAGCGGTGCTTGACAGGAAGGGCCCAGCGGAGCGGTGCTTGAGACTGCGAGGCCCAGCGGAGCGGTGCTTGAGACAGCGAGGCCCAGCGGAGCGGTGCTTGACAGGAAGGGCCCAGCAGAGCGGTGCTTGAGACTGCGAGGCCCAGCGGAGCGGTGCTTGAGACGGCGAGGCCCAGCGGAGCGGTGCTTGACAGGAAGGGCCCAGCGGAGCAGTGCTTGAGACGGCGAGGCCCAGCGGAGCGGTGCTTGAGACGGCGGGGCCCAGCGGAGCGGTGCTTGAGACGGCGAGGCCCAGCGGAGCGGTACTTGACAGGAAGGGCCCAGCGGAGCGGTGCTTGAGACTGCGAGGCCCAGCGGAGCGGTGCTTGAGACGGCGAGGCCCAGCGGAGCGGTGCTTGAGACGGCGAGGCCCAGCGGAGCGGTGCTTGAGACGGCGTGGCCCAGCGGAGCGTTGCTTGACAGGAAGGGCCCTCTTCAGCGGTGCCTTTCTGCACGGCGGGGCCCTCTTCAGCGGTGCCTTGCTGCACGGCGGGGCCCTCTTCAGCAGTGCCTTGCTGCCCGGCGGGGCCCTCTTCAGCAGTGCCTTGCTGCCCGGAGGGGGCCCTCTTCAGCGGTCCTTGTCCAGTCAATCAAGGGAGCCAGACCTGGCCAGGACTCCCTGCTTAGTCGCCCTCCGACCGTGCAGTTGCTGGACCCTTCGCTGACGGAGTCCTGGGCCCGTGGGTGTCCTCCCTCACACCCGGGATGGGGCTTGTGGGGCCCTCCTGGTCTGTGCCCTGCTGGCTGTCTTCTCCGCCCTGCTGCCCTTGCCCTCCTTCGATGAGACTCTCTGGCCCTTGCCTCCCCTGGATGTTGTGGCAGGTGACGGCCCAGGACTTTGCTCCTTGGGGGCAGCCGTGTCAGCCTTCTCGCGGCGGCCCTTCTGTTTACGGGTTCTCTTTCCAGGGGGGGGGGGCTGGCTGTTCCCTTGCTGCTGGCCGATGTATCTGTGCTGGGAAAGGGTGGACTCCAAAACCCGTGCACAATGCTGACACTTGAAGCAGGGCTGGTGGTGGCTGAGGTGCTCTTGGGACTCTTAGCAGATGGAGGGGGTGGGTCAGGTGGGGCAAAGAGGGTAAGTTTGGAGAGGTAAAGTTTTTTAGGACCAATGTAAAGGGTAGGTGTAGTGGGTATGGGAGTGGAGGAAGAGGATGTGGTTGTAGGAGAGTCAGGTGTGCTGTCTTTGGGTGCAGGTGCTTGTGACGGAGGCTGGCGTGAGGTGGATGGCTCTTGGGTGGGTGGCTGCCTGCGTTTGTGTGTCTTGGAAGAGGGGGTGACAGACACAGTGGGAGAGGACACAGGGGACGTGTAAATGGCAGTGGGGGTGGTGACTGCACGTGTGCGGACTGTACTGGAGGGTGTGCTGGTGATGGAAGTACTGGCTGATGGTGGTGTGCATGCAAGTGTGAGTGGAGACGTCACAGGGAGGGAGGAGGGAGACGAGGAGGAGGGGGACACAGGGGTGGTAGTGACTGTTGGCATGTCTGCATCTGGGTGTTGCTTGTGTGAATGCTTGTGTGATCTGTGGTGCTTATGTCTGGATGACCTGCCCTTGGGTGTTGAGGTGTGTGCAGGCTGGTCTGATGGTGTGGATGGGATAGGCTGAGGAACAGGAGACAGAGACAGGGTGGAGGCAGTCAGAAGAGGGAGGCTGGAAACAGGGACAACGGCTGCCGTCAGTGCTGAGGCCAGAGCAGTGAACGATCGCTGATGGGCAGCCTGACCCGAATGAATGCCCTCCAGGTATGCATTGCTCCGATGCACCTCCCTCTCTACCCCCTGGATGACATTCAAAAGGGTAGACTGCCCAACAATGATGGTCTGTAGGAGGTCAATGACCTCCTCACTGAGGGCAGCAGGGGTAACAGGGGCAGGGCCTGAGGTGCCTGGGGCGAAGGAGATGCCCGCCTTCTTGGGCGAGCGGGCACGGAGCGAAGGATGAGGGGCTGCTGGGAGGGCGGAGCTGGTGCGCTGGGTCGCAGCTGTACCTGTAGAGGCGGGGGGCCCGGATGTTGCCGCCACCGCTAGGGAGCTCCCTTCCGAGGACGTGTCAGTGTCGCTGGTGTCACCACGGGTCCCCGTTGTGGTGCTCCCCTCGCCCTCCGTATCACTGGTGACCTCGGTGTCTGTACCATGGCCCACCGGGGCCTTGTGACTTGCAGCTCCCTCGTGCTCCGATGCCAATTCTCCTCCGCCTGATGATGCTAATGCACACATGCACAAAAAGATAAAGAAAAAGGGTGGGGGGAGAAATAAAAACAGGTTGAGTGCATGCATTGCCAACACCGTTGGCGGAGAGGACAGAAACAGGAGCCTCATGCACTACGCTGCGCAATCGGGGTACACTACTCAGTACTTGTGACTAGGCCAACAGGTCTATGGACAACAAATGCGCACATGGGTGATGCTGGACCATGGATTGCTGTACTTGGCACCCTACAGAGGTGGGGGGCGGGGGCACAGGGCCATGCCTAAAGGAGGGGACTACACTACAGAAAGCGCCCTGGCCTAATGTCACCCACAGTCCTCCTCCCCCACCCAGACGCCTCCACTGCGTGTAAAGATAGCAGAATGTGCTGGTACTCACCCCCTTGTGTCTGCTGTGATGTCCTCACGCACCCATCCAAATCGGGGTAGGCCACCGCCAGGATCCTGGACATCAGGGGGGTCAAGGTACGACTGGCACCCCTCCTACGTTGGGAGGCCATCCCCAGCAGTGACTCGGCGGTCTTCCTGGTCCCGCGGCGGATGTACTCCCACCTCTTTCGGCAGTGGGTGCCCCGTCTGTTGTGGACCAGGTCCCGGACTTCCTTGGCAATGGCACGCCAAATGTCGACTTTCTGATGGGCGCTGACCTATTTGACATGTACAGGGTGGGAAAGAAAATTTCAACATTTTCTGCATGTTAGATTTGATTGACCCCCCCTCCCCAACCCTGCCATGTGGCACATGCTCTCATCTGTCGTGCCTTGCACTCCTCATTCGCTCCCCACCCCACCATCTTACATTCACCATACACAACCCAGGCATAGCCCATTCAACGTGCACCCAGTGGACTTACCTGTTGGTCTGGAGGACCGTAGAGTAGCGCATACTGGGGCAGGACCCCATCCACAAGTTTCTCCAACTCTTCTGAAGTGAAGGCAGGGGCCCTTTCCCCAGTCGCAGCAGCCATTGTATCTTCCAGACCGAGGTCACAGCAGCAATTGCAGTATAGGTCCTCTCCTGTGGATGATCAGGTCTCGAGTGATTAATCAGATAGAAAATGGCGGTCACGCCCGCGGCGGTGCGTACCGCGACCGCCGGCGCACATCGTCATTGGCTCCTGAGACCCATAGGGTTCAATGTTAACCAATGCTGCTTTGCGCCGCAGTCTTCGACCGCCTACCGCCACGGTGTGCCACGCCAGCGCAGTGACGTCATATCCCACTGTCACACTTCACAGGTCCGGCAGCCACCATTTCAAGGGCCCCCATATCTTAATTTCTACTGCGTCACACAGGCCTAGGCCTTGCATTGCCACTCATACAAGCCTTTCAATGCATAGCGATTCGTGTACTGTGCAAGCTGCGTGAACGAACCTGTGGGTTGCTTGACTCTGTGCTCCATGTTGTCCTTCCTAGGCACCGTCCGCTGGGACTTGCGAGGAGAAGGATGAATCCCCCAGTGTACCGACCGCTGGTGGACCTGTCGACAATGGAAGAACGACATATTATACTTCGATACCGACTTGACCGAGCCACTATACATGAACTATGTGCCCAGCTGGAGCCAGACCTGATATCCCCCATCCGCCAACCCACAGGGATTCCCCCTCTGGTGCAGGTTCTGTCAGTACTCCATTTTTTGGCAAGTGGGTCTTTTCAGACAACAGTGGCCATGTCATCAGGGATGTCTCAGCCTATGTTTTCTAAGGTTTTGTCCAGAGTGTTGTCTGCCCTGATGAAATACATGCGGAGATACATTGTTTTCCCTGAGGAGGGTGATTTGGCCACTGTGAAGGGTGATTTCTATGCCCTTGGACATATCCCCAACATCATTGGTGCCATTGATGGGACCCATGTGGCTTTAGTACCCCCAAAAGACGATGAGCAGGTGTACAGAAATAGAAAAAATTACCATTCGATGAATGTCCAGGTGGTCTGTTTGGCTGACCAGTACATCTCCCATCTAAATGCAAAGTTCCCGGGGTCAGTGCATGACGCGTATGTCATGCGAAATAGCAGCATCCCTTATGTGATGGATCAGCTACAGAGACACCGTGTGTGGCTAATAGGTGACTCTGGTTACCCCAACCTGCCTTGGCTATTGACCCCAGTGAGGAATCCCCGGACCAGGGCAGAGGAACGCTACAATGAGGCACATGGCCGAACTAGGAGGATTATAGAACGGACCTTCGGGGTCCTGAAGGCCAGGTTTAGGTGCCTCCATATGACTGGTGGATCCCTAATGTACTCACCAAAGAAGGTGTGCCAGATCATCGTGGCCTGCTGTATGCTTCACAACCTGGCTTTGCGACGCCAGGTGCCTTTCCTGCAGGAGGATGGTCCAGATGGTGGTGTTGTAGCAGCTGTGGAGCCTGTGGAGAGTGAAGAGGAGGAAGACGACGGGGACGACACGGACAACAGGGACACAGTTATACAACAGTATTTTCAGTAGCACACGTAAGAATCACCCACGCCATTTTACATTTACTTCTGGCCTCCTGCATTTCTACTTTCTGTGTTTCCCCCCAGTTCCTTTTCACTGATTTTTGACTTTCCCTTCCCTTTTCAGAGCTGTATGACCCACAGCGTGACCTCTGCTTTGTTTGCCCATGGACTAATGCTTATTGACACTGGTATGTTGTCATCACAATGTAAATGAACATTATTGCACCTTTATGTGTAATATATTTGTAAAGAATACAAGCAGACTCCTGACATTTGAAGTGCAATTGGTGATTTATTTAAAGTGCTGCGTATAGGTCCATGATAGTAAAACGGTGATGGGTGGGGGTGGAGTAATGTCCATGGCAGAGTCCAGTTCTCAGTAGCACAGGTGCATTGTCCATATGCCTGTGGAAGGATGGAGCAGGGGCAGTTCAAGGTTGGACAGGGTGACAATGTGGGACAGTGGGATGACATCAGGGGGTATCTTATGCTGGCGGGGGTCTTGGCATCCTACTCTGTCTTCTTGTGTGATCTCAGGTTCCGCTTGCGGGGTGGTTGATCTTCAGCAGGAGGTGGGGTTCTGGTGGCCTGTCGTGGTGTGGGGGCCTCCTGTCCACTAGCGCCGGCGGAGGTGGTAGGCTGTTCGTCGTCCGGGCTGGTGACAGGGGCCCTTTGGGGTGCCACATGGTCCCGCAATGTGGTGACTATGGTTGAGGGCCAGGAGGATGGTCCCCATTGCGGTACCGATGGTCCTGAGTTCGTCTCTGAACCCCATGTACCGATCCTCCTGCTGTTCCTGGATCTCCTGGATCCTGGCCAGTACCGTCGCCATCGTCTCCTGGGAGTGGTGGTATGCTCCCATGATGGTGGTTAGGGCCTCTTGGAGAGTGGGTTCCCTGGGCCGGTCAACCTCCTCTCGCACAGCAGCCCTCCCAGTTGCCCTGTTTCCCCGGGCCTCTGTCCCCTGGACGGTGTGCCCACTACCACTGCCCCCAGGTCCCTGTTGTTGTTGGGGTGGTGGGTCAGCCTGGGTGCCCTGTAGTGGTGGACACACCGCTGATTGACGCGTCCGCGAGACAGAGGCATGGGCCCGCTCGGTGGGAGCTGTGCTGGTATTCCCAGAGGGGGTTGGGTCTGCTGTGGCCTGTGTCTGTGTTTGGGGAACCGACTGTCCAGAGGTCCCCGATGGTCCGGGCTGGTCATCAGGTTCTAGGTCGACAGAGCTGCTGTCATCACTGGGGGCCTGTTCTGGGGGTGGGATGGACAAATCTGGACCCTCCTGGCCGGTGTGTTGGCGTTCGGGCCCTGCAGGGGTAAAAGAGTATGGTTATTGCTTCTGTGTGTGCCATGGCGTGCGATTTGTGGGTGCCCTTGTCCCCCAGTGCTGGCATTCCCTTGTGGGAGGAGTTGTGAGGGTGGTTTGTGAGGGGGGATGGGTATGTGCAGTGGTCATGCTTAGGTGAGAGGTGTCCATGGTTTGTGGTGGCATTCAGGGATTGGGGTTGTGTTGGGTGGGTTGTGCTGGTGAGACATTGGCAGGGAGGATGTGTGCTGGGGGGTTGGGGGTGAGGGCGGGGGTGTGGGTTGGCATGCTGGTGGGTGGGGGGGGTGAAGTAGTTGAGATTAGACTTACCAGAGTCCATTCCTCCGCCTACTCCAGCGAGGCCCTCAGGATGCAGGATGTTCAAGACCTCTTGCTCCCATGCTGTGAATTCGGGTGGAGTGGGTGGGGGTCCGCCGCCAGTCTTCTGCACAGCGATGTTGTGTCTTGACACCATCGACCGCACCTTCCCCCGTAGGTCGTTCCAGCGCTTTCGGATGTCTTCCCGGTTTCTGGGATGCTGTCCCACAGCGTTGACCCTGTCGACGATCCTTTGCCATAGCTCCGCCTTCCTAGCTATTGTGGTGTGCTGCACCTGTGTGCCGAATAGCTGGGGCTCTACCCTTATTATTTCCTCCACCATGACCCTGAGTTCTTGGTCCGAGAACCTGGGGTGTCTTTGGGGTGCCATGGGGTGGTGTGGGGTGGTGTTTGTGGTGATGAGTGTGGTGTGTGTGGTGGTGTGTGGTGTTTTGTGCGTGGATGTAGTGTGGGTGATGATGTTGTGTTCCTGTGTGTGTTGGGTTTGTCGATAGCTGTGCTCTCTCTCTCTCTCTCTCGCCTTCTCTCCGAAATTCTAGTAGTGGGGGTTTGTGGGTGATGTGGGTGTGTGTTTTATAGTTGATTGGATGTGTGGGAGTGGTGTATGTATGTGTATCAGGTGTGTGTATTTGGAATTGTCCAATGTGGCTGTGTTTTGTAAAGGTGTGTGTATTTTGACCGCGGCGGTGTGTACCGCCAATGGAATACCGCGGATGAAAGACCGCCGCGTGGATTCGTGGGTCGTAATGGCATGGGCGTGTTTGTGTTGGCGTGACGGTGGAGGTTTGGCCATCTCCAGTTTATCGCTGACCGCTGATGAGGCGGCCTTCCATGGATGTCGGGTTTTTGGCGGTTTGGCCGTTGTGGGTCAGAATGCCCGTGGCGGTTTACCGCGGCCGTGGTGGTAGAATGGCGGACTTCTGACCGGCGGTAAGAGCCTTTTACCGCCGAGGTCAGAATGACCCCCTAAGTCTTAAATGTCACCTTCATTGAGATGGGTCATTGGTGGTGTCTGGGCCTCTTTCTATTCGGATACGAGGCTTTCCTTTCACTCTACTTCTCTGTTTGTTTTGTGTGTTTACTTTTCCGACCATGTGGCATTGGCTGAGCACAATGCAGAGAGAATAACAGAAAAGACAAAGAAAAAAAACTTCTGGAAAGCCGCAGGCACAATGTGGCGTATCGGGCCAAGCCACATGTCTTCCACCAAAGGGGAGCTCAACGTGCAACTCCACGTATCCTGGCGCGCACCTGCATGGCACTGGGAGCAGTGCTGCTGGCAGCTTATGGGTCCTCTGTAGTCTTGACCCGTGCTCTGGAGGACGGGCAGGTAGGCGGCCTCGGGTTGGGGTTGACAGGCCCTGGAGTCAGCATGGTCGGCTTCTCGTGGCTGTGGTGTCTGTGTGCGAGCACACTGAGTCCCTTCGACCAGCTCCAAAGTCGGGGAGTTGAATCCCACCCTTGTCGCCAAAATGTTGTGTTGGCGGCCACTGCAAGGTATGGTGTGCAGCGCGCACCATGAACAAACAACACAGACACTAGTAATACAGATGGACACTGTCGGTCAGGCTGTCTCACTTCCTGTCACGCCATGCCTGAGAACAGCCTTTATTCTACACTCGTATCACACGTCATCAGGAGGGCTTACAGTAGTCAAGACATGAGGGGTGTTTAAGGTGGTGCTGAAATAACCCCTCTATCACACAGACCCACATGGTAGTGCCCGCGACCAATTCATTTCCTGACGCAACACTGCACAGAGGGTTAATATGTCTGCTGCAAAGAACAGATTTTATTCATCGGTGGATAGCCGAGTGAGCTAGTAAAGCCAGCCTTTAGCAGGGCTTTAAAACAAATGATATGTATGTGAGAGAGGAGCTATAGAGAAATAAGGGGCACTTTTGCACCTGTCGTAGTGAGGGAATCCTAGAAGGAGGTCATGTGGGGAGATTGTCATACGAGGTGCCACTAGCACTAAAGCCAGCGCTGGGTCATTCATTTGTAGCTCATGCTACGGCAAGCTAACCCTAATTGACACCCACACTGGAGTTACCCTTGACACCAGTAGCAAGAAGTAACAAAAGTTAGTGTTGAATGTATAATGATCGCTGACTATTTTCATCTGCAACCTGCCCATTTCAATGACCAGAAAGATGAGGAAATAGATACCGACTGCACTCTCCTTTTGTCCAAGCAGTTCCTTATAAGTTTGTATTTTAGTACACAGAATCCCTTGCTGTCCACCAAAGACTAACTTTTCAGAAATAATATTGTAGCAGTATGGACAGAAACAGGTGCTCATTGTTCTTTTAAAAGTCACTTCAGTCATTGGCCCTCATTATGACATAGGCGGTCCTTCCCGAAGACCACCGTGCTAGTGGCCGCCAAAAGACCACAGTGGCAGTGGCAATCTGCCCGCCCAATTACAAAACATAAAAATAAAATCGCCAGAACACAACCACAAAACTGACACGGTCAGGCCGAACGACGGCAGCAGAGATGCAGACCCACCACCCACACCACCACAGCAGAACAAAACTGCACCCCCTAATAAGGCCCACAAATCAGCAGAGCGGACTTAGCGCAGTGGTAATCCATTGGCAGTCGGGACTGTGGCTGCCAAGATGGAACCCCCACTGCAACAGAACACCACATAGTCCAATTCGAATACCCCACACCTGAAACACATACACACACCACATCCCCCCTACAAAACACACACATACACACAAAACCCACAAACCCTTGCCATGACAAACAACTGACAGACATTGCACGTCCATGCTGAAGTCCGCACTGCACACAGACATCACAGGCACCTGCACACCTCTCACACAGCACACTTCACTTAAATATTTAACACATTACACTCACCATGCCCTGACAAAAGAACCCCTGTTTCACCAATGACGAATTAAGGGCCATGGTGGACAAAATCATCAAGGTAGAGCCACAGCTGTTCGGGGCACTAGTCCAGCAAACTTCACTGGCAAAGGAAATGGAGTTATGGCAGAGAATCACTGACAAGGTGTACTCAGTGGGAAGCCACCCACGTACAAAGGACGACATACGCAAGAGGTGGAACGACCTGAGGGAGAAGGTCTGCTCCATGGCGTCCAGACACCGAATTGCCCTCATGAAAACTGGCGGTGGGCCTCCACCACCTCCCCTGGAGCTCACATCATGGGAGGAGAAGGTCTTGGTGATCCTGCACCCTGAGGGTCTCAGTGGAATCCCCGGAGGACTGTAAACTGCTAAGTCACATATACCCTTGTATGAACTATACCTGTAATGCATGCATCCCCTGCATGCCCAACCTACCCCACTCACACCAATCCCAAAGTCCACACTCCCAAATGCACCCAATGCATGTACAGCATGAAGCACTATGACTCCCACAATTCATCACCCTGTAGCCACCTAACAATGCAGATTCCCATCGCACTACACCTGAGTCCTGAAGCATGACACATAGCACTCACCCTGCAGCCCCTATAAAGTACATCAGGCAGATGCAAATAACAATCCCTGTCATCCATAGGTGCCACTGAGAATGTCGTCAGACAAACAGTGCCACTTACAGCCAGTCCCCGACATGAAGAAGACCTCAGTGATGACAGCAACACAGGATATCTGGAACTGGAAGACCTATCTGGCCCATCTGGGCTCTCTGGGCAGTCCACCTCCACTAGCCTCATCCAGGACACCATGGAGCCCCCTACAACCTCTGCCTTACAACACTTGTCGCCCAATAGCCCCCCACACCAGTGTCCTGATCCAGCACCCACCACACAAGACGATGAAGGTCCTGGTGTAAGTGGGAGTGGGCACACCGTGCTGGAGACACAGGTACCTACAGGTCACAGGGTGGAGAAACCCAGAGAGCCACGCATGCCTTCAGTGCCACCATGGCCTTCATGAAATGCTTGATGCAGGAGCTCAACACACTCCTGCATGAGTCCTCCACCCACCACATGCCCCTTCTACTAGCCAACCTACTGACCAGCCCTCTACACCTGCTGAAGCAAGTGGGACGATGGTCATGCCTGAGGACTCACAAACCACCACTGAGCAACCCCCTGTTGCTGAGGAACCCCCCACACAACGTGGTCACAGACCCAGACATCCTGCAGGGAAAGAAGCCAAGACCAACCCCACTGCCAGGAAATAAGCCTCTCAAGAACTGTCTCCCTTGTGTGCCACTGAGACACCTTGTTGACTTCCTACTGCCATAGCCCCATTTCCAAATGCCACATGGATACTGGACCTGTGCTACCAACTGCTGGGCCTTACAGACTGATGGAATCGATCACCATGGTCCCACTGCTTTGCACCCTATCCACCCTTTGGTATACACAATAAATGCACTTAGACGCAAGTTTTTGTGTTATTTGGTCACTCATTGTAAAAGTGCAACAAATGTGTGACATGTCACAGAAATTGAGTCCAAAACACATTGAAGATGTGTATGTATCATGCTGTCTTCCGGCTTCCTGCAGCAAAGTCAGTGTCTACACAACCCTGGGTCCTCAGGTAGCAGACTAAGAAGAGTGGTGATACATCATCCATAGTACATCTGCAATTGATAGCACAGAATTTTCAACACACATTACAGTATATTCACTTTTGCCGACAGTATGTACCAGCACATCAATGTGGTTAAATGATTCACACTGCAGTTCCACACATTAATAGGCAATCCAATGCGATTGCACACGTGACCTCAAACCTGTTCAGGTACAATGTGACTAGTTAATCGTTGCATCTAACAGCAATGACCTGAGCAATAGATACTCTTTGCAGTAGTACCACACAGCTCACACCCTTGGATGCCAAGTATTGACAGCACTCGAAGTCACAAGAAGCTGCAAACTATGCCATTGACAATGTGATTCCAGAATGGAGAACTCACAAATGTGTGAAGAAGTAGATAGGATGTCAGAACTATATGTAACCCAGACAGATTGACTAGCTAACATCACAGTGGCACTGTAGGCCTATTTGTCAGACCACTCCTGTATACACTCATCTGAAACCTAAATGGGGTCAATGCCTACTGATATCAGGGATGGATAATGAAGTACACCCAATCTATACACCAACATGTGACTTGTCAAACGTAGAGAAGTACCTACCAGAAGCTTAGCTGAAGTACTGCTGAATGAGATCTGTCCTTGTGCCACCGGATTGTCCCCAACTCCAACCTCCTCCAGCAATAGGATGTTCCTCCTTAGTGCCAGATTGTGGAGTACGCAGCAGGCCACCACAATCTGGCACACCGTCTGTGGTGAGTACTGCAGGTAACCCGCAGAGATGTACAGACATCTGAACCTTCCCTTAAAGAGACGAAATGTCCTTTCAACCACCCTTCTTGTCCTCCCATGAGCCTCATTGTACTGTTCCTCAGCCCTGGTCCTTGGATTCCTCACCGGTGTCAGTAGTCAGGAGAGATTGCGATAACCTGAATCACCTGTAGATAGGGTAAACCAACATTTATATTCCATAATGTCACAGACAGACTGAGTAGTAAGGCCGGGGTAACAGTGATGACACATACACTCATCATACTGACCGATGAGGTGGGCCCTCACTCTTTGTAGAGGCGCCATCAACCATGGGACACTGCTATTCCTGAGCATGTATGTATCATGGACAGACCCTGGAAACCTTGCAGTCACCTGGGAGATGTACTGGTCAGCTAAGAAGACCATCTGCACATTCATGGAGTGAAAGCCCTTATGGTTCCTATACACTTGCTCATCAGCCCTGGGTGGTATTAATGCAATGTGTGTGCCATCTATGGCCCCAATCACATGAGGGATATGTCCCAATACATAGAAATCAGCCTTCACACTGAGCATATCTATAGGTTTGGGAAATTGTATGTAGATGTCCATATGTTTGACTAAGGCGGACAAGACTTTCCTCAACACATTGCTGAATATAAGTTGAAACATGCCTGTTGCCATTCCCACTTTCCCCTGGAATGAGCCAGTGGCCAAGAAATGGAGGACGGAGACCACCTGCAGAGTTGGAGGAATGGCTGTAGGTTGTCGAACGGCTGGCAGCAGATCAGACTTCAACAGGGTACACAGCTTCCTGATTGTAGCACAGTTCAGTCGATAGTTGGAGATGATGTGGCATTGTTCCATTATTGGCAAGTCAACCAGGGGTGGGTACACAGGTGCACGCCTCAACCTCCACAGTGGTCGGCATCTACACATGGCATACAACACAAGTATGTCAACGATTACCATTCATGCATCCTACTGCAGGGTGACAAACGGTTAATCAATATCACATATACTGCCACTTGCTGCATGCAAAGCAGACTTCAATGTGCTGAGGCATTGTAATTCCCGTGTCAGTTGCACATACATCTGGGATTTACAATGGATGACAATAGTGAGATGCTTGTCTGTCACTGCTACTCTACAGTCACCATCAATATGTAAGAGCATTCCCACAATGTAATTTTGCCATTACCAGAATATGTGCACACTCCAGGTTCATGCTGCCTAATTGTACTTAACACTGTCCCAGGGCATAACTCATCACATGTTCATGTTGGAAATCAGTAGTGACTTCATTAATCAATGCATTCATTACAGTGGTACTGAAAAATGGCTGTTGCCTGTCCTGCATGCAGGGGACAGATGTCAGTGAACTGATTCTGCCAGCGTATGCCTTCATGGCGATAGGTGGTCGGAACCGCCGTGCAACTCCTCATTGGTTACTATTGATGTTTATGGCATACAGGGACCAATGATGACTACCACTGGCGGTGACAGTGAAGACCGCTGCGGCCATGACCGCCATTTTCTACAGTGTATCTCACTTGACTCCTGACTTTCCAGCCATTAAGACTTCCACTGAGTGTGCTGCTGTGTTATGTTCCTGGGATCCACGATGGCGTGTGTTACAGGAGATAGAGCCCCCGCTTTCACCTCAGAAGAACTGGAGAAACTTGTGGGTGGGGTCCTACCCCTGTACACAAAGCTGTATGGTGTTCCAGAACAGCAGGTAGCTCACGTAATGGTTATGTATATTGCCACATGGGTATGTAAGTGTGTAATCGTACATGTTTGCAGGATGTTACAGTGGAGGGTGTACCTACAGATATGACTGCTAGGAATGTTGTGGAAGTGTGAAGTCGTGTATGATGCTGATTTGTGTATGGCCGGTAGGCCTATGAATGTCGTAGGTTGTTGTGCCTACATTAATGTGCCTTTCCTTCTTTGTCTCCCATGCAGGTCAGCACCCATCAGAAGAAGGGTTTGTGGAACCCCATCGCCAAGAAGTGCAGACCCCGGTGGTCCATACCCGGCGGAGTACCCACTGCAGAAAGTGGTGGGAGGACCTGAGAATCTGGCCTTGGAAGACCGCAAAGGCCCAGCCAGGGAGGGCCTCCCAACGAGGAAGGGGTGCCCGTCGGACCCTGACTCTCTGATGTCCCGCATACTGGTGGTGGCCTACCCGGAGTTGGATGGGCGCTTGAGGGCAACACAGCAGCCATAAGGCGGTGAGTGATATAGTACATGTCCTGTACGGTTTGCAATGGACTGCATGGGTGGGTTAGCTATGGGATCAAGGATGTAATCTGTAGGTATGACAGTTAATGTAGGTAGGATACAGTTGTGCTGTGAACAGAAGTAGCTGTCACAGGTGGGGATCTGAGCAACAGGTGTTCATGGCATTTTCACAAAGCTAAATTTGTAGACTTCACATGGACAGACAGGATCTTCAGTTGGTATCCATACCTATCTATACATGTCCATATTGGGTGACACGGGTAGGTATGACAATGTACAAATGTCACTCATTGACAGGTTTCTCATAGTAATGGCTCTGTATAAAAGTGCCCTAACAGTGTAGAGTAGTACCCGAGTGTAATTGTAGTGGTATCATGATTGTGCATGCACATCAGAGTGTATGCACAGTGGGTGTAGGGAGATCTCCACTGACGTTGTAGGGAGTGTATTCAGTTATGTACATAGAGGCATGTTGTTGTGATGTACATACGTGTAATGGGGATTGGTTTTGACCCTATGCTCCCATCTGTTTCACCCCCTCCCCTCCTTTTTGTACAATCCTATCCTTGTGTGCATTAGCATCATCAGGTGAAGGAGTAGGGGCACTAGTGAGTGGGGTGGCTGCAGCCCACGGGACCCAGGAAGCAGAGACTACAGAAGTCGAGGGGACCTGTGGGATGGAGGGTGAGGGGATCACCACAGTGAAGACTACAGCTCGTAACACTGATACAGATTCCTCCTCAAATGGAAGCTCCCTGGCGGTGGCGGCACCTTGTGGGACTATTCCAGCACCATCCTCGTCTGCCGCCCCCTTCACCAGCACCGCCCTCCCAGTAGCTCCCCACCCAGTTGCCCGTGCCCACTCACCCAGGAAGGTAGGCGTCTCGTTCGCCACAGGCACTTCTGCCCATACCCCAGTCAGCCCTATTGCCCTCAATCCTGAGGCTATTGACCTCCTGAGGTCCATCTATGTAGGGCAGTCAACCATCATGAATGCCATCCAGGGCAGCAGACTAATGCCTACCTGGAAGGCATTCACTGTGCCTTGACTAGCCTAAAGAGATCATTTCAGGCTCTTGCCTCTTCATTGATGGCAGCCAGTGTCCCTAGTACTTACGTCCTCCCTCCTGCTACCTGTGCTCCATCCCAAAGCCCTCCCCCCTCTCCTAGCCAAGCCATACATTCAGACAAGCACTCACCCAAATCAACAGACAAGGTACGCAAAGACAAACACAGGCACCACAAATCACATTACAAACAGACACGACATCAGACAATTTCTCCCCTGTCTCCCCAGCATCTCCTGCCTTGCTGTCACAACACCACTCACACTTGCCAGCACTGCATCCTCATTCCCATCCCCATCACCACTTTGCCCTCAGTCACCACAACAGCAAGCACTCATACATGTCCCCTATGCACCACATCCACATTCACCACAACCATCACTCACACATGCAGCACACCCACCTTACATGCAGACACCACCCCAACATTCATCCACATGACCTGTCTGTCCACTCCCACCCTCTCTTCCACCCCTCCTCCAAGGACACATAAACACCTGAACTCAAACACTCAACATTCCTCTACCTTACACATACATACTCTGTCATTCCTCTACCTTACACATACATACTCTGTATACATCTGCACCCATATCCAGCACACCTGCACGTCCTATGATCACTCCCTATACCTCCACTCCCAAACCTGTTTCCCAATCCATCCCCCTTGTTCCTAAGAAGCTTCTCCTTTCCTGCCTTGAACTGTTCCCTGATCCTGTACCACCCCATGTTGCCCCTCACCCTCATGGTTCCCTCCCTAAGCCTCTCCAAGTCTTCCCGTGACCCCCCGTTCTACCTCTGCTGCCCCTCCACCCACCAAGAAGCTGTCCCCGTCCCCTAGAAGAAAGCTGCCCCAAAACATGGTTCCAAGGTCCCTGCCCCTCCCTAAAGAGCAAGAGTGAAACCCCCACGCCCTCCCAAGCTAAATCCCAAGGACCACCCTTCCAAATCCAAACCCCCACCCCCAGACCCTTGAGGTGCCTGCCCCATTGATGCCCCTACCTTGTGGAGGTCATTAAGCTGTCAGGAGCCAAGTTGGGTCCTTTGACAGGCACAGTTGTGCCCATTGGTCTTTGGACTAACCTATGGACCTTGATGCTTTATGACCTCATTCACTTGCATTTGCCATTCATATGTTAATGTTTCCAATACAGGATTCCTGTTGTTTTACTTCACATACAGATGTCAAGTATTTTTTTCTCTGATGAGTTTCCATCTATCTATCATGTGCTGTGAAACGTGCATTTCTAGGCATATTTTCATTCAGATTCACTGTTCTTTCTTGTATTTGGGCATTGTATGTAGTGTTGTACCTTTGTATTGGTTTGTGTGTCTCTACTTGTTGGTGCTGTTGGTGTGGTTGTGTAGTTGTGATCCGGGGTGTGTGTGTATGTGATGTGTGTGTTTGGCGTGGCTGTGTTCTGTGTGTGTCTCGGTACGGGTCTTATGTTGCATGTGTGCACGTGTGCGCACACGCTGGAGTTTGTGCATGGTGTGTATAGTGTGTGTGGGTGTCTTACTCTCCTCTTCCCCTCCTTGTGTGCTCTGCAGATGTACTTACCGATGGCATCCGCAGTCATAGAGGAGAAAAGCGAGGAAGAACACAGGGAAGATTTCAAGGTGGCGTTCCATGCCTTCCGCGGAGTGTCTGTGTCCCTAGAGGTGAATGGGACCTTTTCTACTTGCTCTTTCCGCCAAGCTTTGGGTGGCGGGCATCCCGCGCCAAAAGTCGTGGTGGTCTGCAGTGTCGTATTAGGGTGGGCGGTGCAGTGGCTACTACCAGCCTAGGGATGGGAACCTCTGGCGGCGGCGGTCTGGCTGCCCTGTGGTACTGTCGGAAAACTGGCTTGGTTTCAGTGGGTTTACTGCCGTGGTCGTAATATGGTGGTCTGCACCGCCAGCTTGGCGGCAGTCCATCATCCATCGTGGGCGTGGCGGATCCGTTACCACCCATGTCATAATGAGGGTCATTGTGTTTTGTGTCAGGCAATTAAGCAAGCAATTCAATTACAGGCGTCCTGAATCCAAAAGGCTATTTTCTAGTAAACATGAACCTGGTCTCTTTAATCAACTACTACAGAGTGAAATGAGAATCTATACTTAGCTTTTTAAAAGGAGGCAGGTCCATGACAGGCTGTGGAAATGCTCTATTCTTCTGCCAAGAGAAATGCTTTCATATGGAAGAATAACAACAAATCAGTTATGTAAAAATCTAAATACTTAGTTAATTCGCTTGATTGGGCAGGCAAATCTTTCTTTTAATAATCATTTAATAAAATACCGTATTGTCTAACCTGAAAGAGGCCAGAATAACTGCAGTTAAGGCTCTGACGACTATGTATGAAATGAGGGATATTAAATGTGAACCGCGGACCAGTGTTTGTTACTACAACGTAAATCTATGTTACAAGCATGTGGACTTACACAGTAATAAACCTCAAGGAGTGGGGAACAGGTGGAACAAGGAATGGTTAGCCTTGCACATCTATGAACTCATAACCATCTTGTACATTCGTGGGTGTTCACACAATCCATTTGTCCCCATTTCCATACATGCCAACGTCTTAGCAGAGGAAAGTAGGAGCCAAACCCTTGTATACACCAATGATCAGATCTGTCAAAAATGCCTCCAACTGAGTAGAAAATACTTTGAGTACAAATACTTTGTAAAACTTGATAGGAATCTTATCAGTACAAACCACTTTTCTTAAAGATAAACTTTTCTTAGTGGTCTGCATTTCCTCGCATGTGAGGTTGGAATCCAATGAGTCTATCTATTGCACTAAATTTTGGAGAGGGGATCCTATCCAAAAATGTAATAATCTCGTCAAATCCCTGCTCTACGTCTTCACTGTAGAGATCTTGATAATACTCTCAAAACATCTCGCTCATACCCTCAGGCTTGCCAGAACTGCACCCATTGGACAACCTTAGCTCTCTTATCTCTCCCTGTGCAGTTTTTTAGTAGAACTCTGAAAGCGAGAAACTGACCCACCTGTTCACTATATTCATAACTATCTTTTTTCCAGGCTGCATACTTTTCTGCAGCCTTTCTTGCCAAGATTTCACTGACTGCAGATTTTGCCAGTACAACTTTATGCTGCGCTTTCTCAAACCCAGCACCATCTAATGTTGCTCATATAAGATTTGATTCAGCATCAGCCAAAGCGTCATACAATGCCGTTATTAGTTGTTTCTCTTTTCTTCACTGGTTCAGGCTAAATCTGATTGTCTTCCCACGCACTCCTGCCTTAAAGGCATCCCAGATCACTCTGAGAGGGGCACTTACCCTATTTTCTTCTATAAAAATCAGTATCCATCTACCTATGAGTCTAACATAGTCTGAATCACCTACTAGAGCATGCTCAAATGTCCAATTTATTTCTGATCTCACTGGGCCTTGGGATACTAATTCTAAAACCAAGGGGTTATGGTCAGAGATTACCTGGGGGAATTTTTCCATTTTACAATTGTGGATCAAGCCATGAGTAATAAAAAAATAATCCTATGTGGGGCCAAAAAGTATGTGAACCCTGGATCTGAAGCCATCATACTGCTCCAGGTGTCTGTTAATCCGTGGTTTCTTCCCATATAGTATAGAGCTTTAAACGCCCAGGGTTTACGCTCATCATAAAAGTTAACCCCGGCATCCAATAATCTGCCCCGTAGATGAATATTGAAATCCCCACAGACTATAATCGGGTAAGCCATAGTGCCAATTCTTTATCCAGCCAATCAAATACCCCCGGATCATCTGTGACCACAATGTAAAAGCTCTTCCTGAGTAACAGCACTGCATGATCGTCCATCTTCCTTGGCTATCAGCCCAAGTTTGTTTAAACCTAAAACAGGTTTTCCTCACCAGTATGGTCACCCAATGTGTCCTTGTCTCCTGTGTCGTGGAGCCAATTACTACATATTCTAGTGCTTCCAGCAAGTCCTTTCTACTCCCTTCTCTATGTGTTTCCTGCACTACACACTTTATCAGCTCTTAATATCTGCAGCTCAAAAGCAACCCTTTGTATCTTAATCCTATCTTTCAACTCCTTAATGTTCAAGTTGGCTATGCAAATCTTACCCATAACTTATCTGAAAAGTTGGCTGGCATAAAACCCAGCAATTACCTTTAATAATATTCTCTAGTTTTTCTAATGTAAGTGTCCCTACCATTAACCACTCCATCACTATTATACCTCTCTCTATCTGTGATGCACTGTACTCCCTTCCCAGGATGCCCCACCGATCCCCTCAGCCCCCTTACTTGATCCAGCCCCAACCCACTGTGATTTTTAAATGAGATGGATTTGTTAAGTACACTTCAGACCCAAGAAGCTGAAATGTCTTAGTTAACTGATTCAACCACCACCTTTTGTCTACCACAGTATAGCAGAAGTTGGGAAGAACGAAAAAGCTATGACCATCAAAGCTCCTTCTAGCGTCTGGTTGAGCTTTTTCAAAAATTGCTTGTTAAAGTAAAAAGTTTCCAAAGTAGACCAAGATGGCTCTGGGTCTGTCTGGCTGATTTTCTCGTGGCTTTTTCTACATCAAGGGGAAGCGGTGAACACATTGTACCTCCATGTCCCAGTTCCACATTGCAAGGTCTGGAAAAGACCTCTTTCAAAAGGTGGCAGAGGCTCTGCGGGACCAAGTTGGAATCCTCCTGCACCCAACCTGCATGAAGGGAGTGATTTGTTGGATCCATGGACCTGGGGGAGAAGCTGGGCTGTCTTTGGGGGCTGGCAGAGGGACTGAGGGCAGGCCCGTGGACCCCTGGGTGATGACAGGTCCGTTGCCAGTGGTGAAGCAGGAGGCCTCTGAGCTGTGGCCCAAGATCCTGCCTGCGTGCAAGCGCTGGAGAGCTCGCGCCCTTCCCTCCTGAGTGTGGCGCTTTCATATTGAAGGTTGACAGTACCAGATGTGACAGCCACAGTGCCTTTGGATCAGCATGGGATCACCAGAATCTTCATGGCGGCCCACTGAATTTGGCTGCCGCTTGGGGTGATATTCTGGGTTGACATTCAGGAGTACTTGGTATGTGTTGCCCCATCTGGCAGTGATTTTAGGTGGATCACCTTCATTATGGCCCATGGCCACTGCTATATTGGTTGGCTACTGCTATCCTGATCTTCGCCCCTCCCAGAAGAAGGGCACACTTTGAAACCATACATAAATGAGATCACTGTATCACATGGAGAAAAGCAAACCACAGGGTCACTGTCAGAGCAAGATGATGGAGCAGTACACAACACCTTAGATGGGCACACACAAATACGTCAGGAGGAACCCAGGCAAGATCCCAGTCCGGAGTTCCCAACACAGCAGCCATCCAGGGCAGCCTGATGGCTACAATCCGAAGCTCCAGAGTGGCGGTGGAGGGAAAGATACAAACAGTGTCAAAAGAAGCCAATTTCCTCATGGATATACACAAAGTCTCTAAGAAAGTGCATGCAGCAGAGGAGAGGATTGATGGTCTCAAGCTGGAAGTAGCCTCTCTAAAGAAACAAATGGCTGGTCTCCTCTTCAAGACAGGGACATTGGAGGCCCAGGCAGAGGATTCGAAGTGGTGATCGTGCTGCAACAATGTCAAACTTTTGGGCTTCCCCGAGCATTCAGAGGGGACTTCGACAGAGCAATTCATAGAGCAATGGGTACAAGATGTGCTGACACCAAGAGGTCTCTCCAACCTTTTTGTCATTGAACTATTCATAGGGCATGGTCACCCCGCTGCAACCTGGGGCACCCCCTCAAGCAATTATGGCCCATGTTCTTAATTATAAGAACAGAGACAGTATCCTTCAGGTTGCACCTGAAACAAACAATGCATGTTATGACAATCACAAAATCTCCATCTATCCCGATTATATGCAGCCAGTGCAGGGGACAGGAAATCTTTCATGGAAGTTAGGAGACAATTTAAAAGTATAGGCCTGAAATATATGCTTTTGTACCAAGCCAGATTAAGAGTGATTTTGGATGGACAGTCTCTCTTCATCGACTGGCCAGAAGAAGTTTGGAGGTGGCTAGAAATGTGGGACAAAGTGCCATGTGACAAGATAGGCTGTTGGAGGAGTCAACCATGAGAAAAAGGGATACCACACCACTGCTGAAGGAGGCGAGGGAGTAACAAGCAGTCCAAACTGTGCTCCACAGAAGGACCAGAAACCTCAAGGAAACTGATTCAGGTTGATGGCACCATGCCAATGGATTTTGCCACACCAAAGGTGAGTGGAGATGGCTTCACAGTCACAATGGAAGGGCCAGAGATGAGCAGTACTAGGGAGTGATGAGGAAGGCCAGTTCTTGCCTCAGACTCTGCATTGTACATGGACTTGTGAAAAAGTTTTAAATAATGAAAAATAATTTAATTCACATGTAGAAATAACATGTAGGCCTTAGACAAAAAGGCAAATTTTAAATACAAGTGAGAGCACTAGGCGTTCACATTTACACTTATCAGGTTTGACTAGCTGCAGAATGTACTTTTTACAAAAGCTTACCTAGGTGTGGAATGTGAAAAGTTAAAACTATCAATGACGCAAATGTGCTGAGAAGAGAATGACTTAATATAAGAATATATTAGATTATGATCTTCCCATAGGCTTGCTTACATAGAATATAACAATATATTAAAATGTTTAGTTTAATTTTGCAGACTGTTTTTACACTAGTCTTGCTAGCTGAAATGGGTGCAAAACCTATGATCTAATGAAATGACGTAAAGGCCTAACCATGAACTGTACCTTTTGTATTGCAGACAAATGGTGGGAACTTTCCTGAGTTTCTACAAAAAGTTTCAAAAAATGGTTCATTCAAATTTGGCTATCTGTAAGCTATTGTCTTAGACAACGGAAACTTTTCTGTTCCCATGTAGACACTGCAAGCTGATTGGAAGAGAGGACTGAAGAAGGAAACAACTTGTTTTGAATATTTGATATGAAACTCTATAAAAGTGATTGTTCCTAGAGTAGGCTGAGATTCTGCTAAAAGATTCTGCTTAGACCATTTCCAGATTTCTCTGCAGAGCCCTTTGCGGATGCTTCTGAGATTCATTCTGAAAGACCCTTTTATTTTCCCTGCCTGAATTTATGCTGATACTCTACTGAGATTCCTGAACCTCTGTTAATGGGAAATTTTGCCCTGATTAATATTTGGGATTTGATGCTAAAAGGTTATGCTTTCACCTCTCAACTTAGAGCTTTTTCTGAACAAGGTTCTAACTGGTGCTTTTCTCTCATTCTCCAAGCTTAGAATAGGGACTTTTTCTTTATGGAACACATTTCATTACTATTGATTCTAATATTGATAATTTGTGATTGCTTTAATTGATTTAGTTGAATTGATGAGAGCTTAACAGGCATTTTGAGAGTTTAATATAGCTCTGAAACTCACACCATCTCTCATTATTGACTCCCAAAAGATTGAAATTGAAACTGATGATTAGTTGATTTGATTTTCAGCTTCTGGTTAATCTCATCTGCCATCGGCCTGGACAGCAGGACTTCTGATTTGATGAGTTGGTAAGGTTTCACTGTAAACCAAATATTTAACTAAGGCTCCCACTCCACCAGTCCACTAATTAGATTGTGTTCTGGCTCGCAGTGTAGCTCATGCTTACTAATGGAGGGAATCTACAGTGTGGACATCTCACCCTCACTGTATTCTTGATCTTTTTTTTGGGAGGTGGAGCTCACTCCCACATTTAGTGGCAGGCCTTGTTTTCTTTTTTATGTGTTGGGATTATGCTGCTGACTCTGGCAGCCTCACACTAATGGGCAAACATGATTGCTCCTTGTTAGATTTTTTGACTGGGGAGGGGGGAAGGGAATTTGTTGTTTTTTGCTCTGCAACAGAGTTCTGAGGGGTTCATTATATTTCAGTTGCTGTTTGATGTCCGATCTGCACCACAGAACAGAGAGGGAGTCTGTTTCCGCCTCATGTGAGTTGAGCAGGGGGAAGAACGAGGCAACACACATAAGCACTTATAGCGGAATCCAGTAATATAAACTTCTGGAATGTCTGGGTGGGTGGGGGGGTTATACCAAGAGGTACGGGTCCATTCATTTTTTAAATTCACTAAGATCCACATAGCATGTTTACAAGAAAAGCACCTTATGTTCAGTGAAATATAGAAATTATTGGAAAAACGAAGGGGGCAATTCTATTTGGCCACATATTCTTCCTACAGTAGGGGGGTAGTAATATGGATAACTCCTAGGGTACCTTTTCATCATACGTACACTGAAGTGAACATGGAGGGGCTATACATACTCATGCAAAGAACCTATGAACCCAACACTGATGATAATCATTTCTTTCTGAAGATGTAGGACTTGCTCCATTATAGCACTGGGTCCCCATACTTTGGGCAGTGGATTTTAACTGTGGTGCTGATGGTGATAGATTACAACATATATCTCATACAAGAACAAAACCATTGATGACTAGGTCACTCTAACACATCATGCACAATTTGGACCTCTTGGGTAGCTGGAGGACACTCCACCCGCAATTACAGCAATACAATTGCCATTCCTTAACACACAATACATATGGCCTCTTGGATCAAAGCTTGTTGACTGGGTTCCCACATAATATTTTAAAATATGTGGTGCATCTAGTGAGGTTTCTGCCAGACCATGCTCCATTATTACTTCACTTTCTGTGGCAGGACGGGGCCTGTAGTAGGAGAAGTTGGCATCTACTCCCACATGTCCTGATGGATACCACATGTAGGACATTCTTGGCAGATGCACTGACAGACTACATGGAGCATAACTGGGTTCAACATCTAACAGGGCCAATAGGTGGGAGGCCATAAACGGGGTACTGTGCAGTGCATGCATAGGGACTACTATGGGATACATAAACAGCTGAAAGAAGATGTGGCAAGGCATCAGGAACAACTAGCGAACCACCAGAGGGGGGAGACTGAATCAATGGTGGCCAGACGGGGATTTGTGGAAACAG
Organism: Pleurodeles waltl; assembly: GCF_031143425.1. Taxonomy (NCBI): domain Eukaryota; kingdom Metazoa; phylum Chordata; class Amphibia; order Caudata; family Salamandridae; genus Pleurodeles; species Pleurodeles waltl. Next base: position 426,067,846 of record NC_090447.1, on the reverse strand, counting down.
AGGAAATTGCACAAACTGTGGGACACATTGGATAATTACACACTCACACAGTACAGACAATGACTACACAGAGAGGGGGACAAATCGGGAAAACGTTTGGCATGGATTCTAAGTTGTGAACAGGAAGTGTCACCCATATTACACCTTTGGTACTAAGGGACGTTACTGACAGCGGGACATATTGATTACCTTTCAGACTAATCTCTGGAATGTTTACAGGACTAAGGAGACCGATGGCGAGGATGCAGTGGGAGTATTTCTCCAATGAATGACGCTCCCCTGACTCCCTATGGCGAGTGTGCAGGATCTGGACGCTGACTTAATGCTAGAAAAGCTGACAGGGGCCCTGCAGGAAGTTGTTGTGGGTCTGTTTTAGTTAGTCTCTTGGGCACAGTGATAACTTAGCTTTAGGCTTGAGGCTTGTGCCCTTTTACCAGTTATCATGCTCTGTTGTTCTTATTTCTATTTGTTTTTAAAACCCTTTTAATGGTATTGCTTTAATTTCAATATCAGCTGCTATTCTGCAAAAGCATCATTATCAGTGCTACGGATTACATGCTTTGCATAATGTTCTTTCCTCTTAATCAAATGAACAGAATGCAAGGCACACAGAATAATATTTTGTATTGCCAGCCCCAAGATGGCGTAAACAGTCCAGCACTTATGTACCTACCCGTGTCAGGCTTATTACATGAACCATGTCCCCTATAAAAACATCTGGTAGGTTAAAGGGCATCAGAGGGTTTCCAGCCAGAACTTCCATCCATGCTGCATGCCAGTTTTCGATAGACCTCAGCCTTTGTGTCTCCATGGATCCTGATCTGGAGACTGGCAGCCTGACCTTATAGCAAGGTAACAGGGGTGGGGTGAGCTTCACATGAACACTGTTTGGACAGATTTGGCTTACATCACCATGTTCTCACTTAGGGCCTAGAGATTAGGCTTTTAGGTAGGTATTGTATACTCATGTTATGACAATATGTTGGGGTTGTCTATATTCACATCTCTAATTTTCACAATCCTGACTTTGTTATTCCTCATTATCCTAATCATTGCAGCTCATGCATTTTTATCATAGAGTTTAGTCTTTTCAATAAATGTATTGAAAACTGTCTTGCCTCTCGTCTTGCCTTTGTGGGTGTAAGAGACTTGTATGTGGAGAGAAAAAGGTAATGCTTGTTCCACCACGATTTTCCCTGAGGGGTTTTTAGAGTTCCATGCAAACTGCCACAAGTCACCTTTACCCGGTGGGGTTTGGTGAGGTACTGCTAGTGAACCAGAAGGGTTGGGCAGAAGGCTGCCAAATGGTATGGGAGTGACTCAGTCACCTGCAATACAGAGGTGTTGCCACCCCAAATCCAGCAGTCTTGTCAGAGAACAAAGGTCCTTATGACAAACTCAATAGGTTCAAGATGCCCGGTTGTGATGGTTTCATAGTACTCCTGTCAAAGCAGTTAGTAGAGGTATTTCAGGAGTCACGGACATGAAAGCTTCTCCCCCTCACAATGCACAAGATTGTTACATGCCTACTGCTCAGGCCTGGAGAGGACGCAGCAGACCCTTCTTCATACTGACCCCTCACCATGATAAATTCAGACATCAAGGTGCAAGTTTCAATTGACTGGACTCTGGGGTGTAATACAATACCTAGAGCATAATGACCAATGTTGATTTCTCCCACGTTGGTGTACAGCTCTCAACATATGTAGACTAACACATGTATTGCATGAAGTCATTGATGATGAAATGTCACTGGGAGATATTGACTTAGAGAAGGTCTTCGATATGGTGGATTGGTCCTGCTTAATGGCAATGTTGGAAGCAATAGGTTTTGGACCTTCCTTTAGGGACTGGGTGACATTACTGTACACAGAACCCATGGGCCAGGTTAGAGGTGGAGGCATGATGCTGGATGATTACGAGGGGCACCCGGCAAGGATGCCCCCTCTCACCATTGCTCTTTGGCATCTTAGTGCACTGGGAGATGAGGGACTGGAGTATTCCAGTGGGAGACACTGTACACATCATATCGATGTATGCAAATAATGCACTTGTGTACGCCCCTCCCCCAGAGAGGTGGTGCCGTATCTGATGGGAGATATGGAAGCCTTTGGAGAGGTCTCTGGCCTTCAGGTTGATAACCGTGAGGCACTCCTGTTTCCCCTTTTGGGGTTGGTGGATGTCCCGGGAGAATGCCTACTGGAGCTTGGAAAAAAGAAAGCTTTCAGTACCCAGGAGTTCTGGTGGCTCATACTGTGGGACAGCAAAATCGCTATAACATAGAACATGTGTTGGGGGGCCCCCATGGGTCAGTGCAGTTCTGAAATACATTTCCCCTCTCTATTATGGGTAGGGTGGTAATAGCCAAGATGGTATTTTCCCTCAATGCCTATATGGTGTGCAGAATCCTTTATGCCTATTGATCAAGGAGTCTTCCGAAGATTAGACAGCTTGCTGATCTCCTTAGTGTGGGCAGGTCACTGGAGCGGAGTAACTTTATAAGTGTTGAAGAAACTTATGGAGGATGGTGGCTAGCCCTACCTCATATGCAGCATTTCTTCTATGCAGCCCACTTATAATAGGAGGCAAAATGGCTCGTGGTTTTCGACAATTGGGAAAAATGTTTATTACAGGACATGACCAGCAGTAGGACGCTGGTGTGGCTCCCCATGAGAGGGGAATGGGCAGACTATCCAGTTCCCTATTTGGTACAACAGACAGCAGCAATCTAAGGGAGGGTGGCCATTAAAGTGCTTCAAAGAGCACCATTTGATTGGGAGCTGCAGCTACAGGACCTTGCTCCATTTCATGTTTAGATACAGGCATATCCATGGAACAGTGTAGGGGTGTTAGTTGAGTACTTGTGGGGATCTTTACCCTGGAGAGGTCCGTATTAGTTTTCAGGACACCCTGGATACATTACAAATATGGATGGCCAGTCCCTACAAAACTAGAGAATACAGCAAGAGAGATGTGGTGCACACTTCTGGCCCCGCCGGTATCATCATGAGTGCTCGGTGGGCTTCTCAGATGTGGGAGGGCAGGCACTTGATCACACTCCTGCATAAGGCAATCAGAAGGGACCTCTCAATGCCAGTACTGCAAGCTCAACAGGCATGGGAGATGGACCTGTGTTTTGGTCCATTAAGTATTGTGCAATAGTAGGCTCAAACTAATACATTTTAAATACCTTCATCTAACATACATTACTCCATATGCCCATAGTAAATTCTACCCAAAAAAGGTGGCCAAATTTCCTAGATGCGGGGAGGAAAGGGCCTCTTTCTTACTTTTACCTTGGACATGCAAAGAGGTTGCGGCGTACTGGTGAAAAGTGGTGCCACAGATCAAGGTAGCTTTGGGGCTCCCACTTCTGGTCACACCAAAAGCATGTTTGCTGTCTATAGTGGCACAACCTAAGGGATGAAAAATGCCATATAAATGAAAGCAACTTACTCTCCTCTTCGCAAAAAGAAGGGTGGCCATCGGTTGAATGGGAACTCAAGCACCCTAAGTAGGTCTATGGGTCAGGGTAGTTCTGGAGTGGTCGGCGGCTGAAGAACAACATATCAAGCTGACTAGGTTCAATGACAAAGTCCAAGTTGACATTGCAGCATGGGTGTTGGTGCTGCAACATTTTCTGAGCTATGGTGTCAATGATCGATCAGATGTAGACACTAGTAGTGATGAGGGAGGAATGAGGCAACCTGGATAGGTGTTATTAGGTACTAATTTGATTTTCAGGAGTTAATTCTGCATGTCTTGATTGTATAGGACTTCAGCCCTGATTCCTACTACTGTTTTTTTTTTAATCTGTCCTGACTAAATTCTATGCCGAGGGTTGTGTTGAGGACATGTATTATGAGTAGCTTATTAGATTTGGTTCTATTTCCCTTTATTTTTCTTGTTTCTCCATCCTGTATTACTGCAAAATTAATAAATAAAGGTGGTAAAAATGCATATATCAATAAAGTATTCAAAAATGAGCATCACATGTGTCTGTGTGTTTTTGTACAGGGAGTGCAGAATTATTAGGCAAATGAGTATTTTGACCACATCATCCTCTTTATGCATGTTGTCTTACTCAAAGCTGTATAGGCTCGAAAGCCTACTACCAATTAAGCATATTAGGTGATGTGCATCTCTGTAATGAGAAGGGGTGTGGTCTAATGACATCAACACCCTATATCAGGTGTGCATAATTATTAGGCAACTTCCTTTCCTTTGGCAAAATGGGTCAAAAGAAGGACTTGACAGGCTCAGAAAAGTCAAAAATAGTGAGATATCTTGCAGAGGGATGCAGCACTCTTAAAATTGCAAAGCTTCTGAAGCGTGATCATCGAACAATCAAGCGTTTCATTCAAAATAGTCAACAGGGTCGCAAGAAGCGTGTGGAAAAACCAAGGCGCAAAATAACTGCCCATGAACTGAGAAAAGTCAAGCGTGCAGTTGCCACGATGCCACTTGCCACCAGTTTGGCCATATTTCAGAGCTGCAACATCACTGGAGTGCCCAAAAGCACAAGGTGTGCAATACTCAGAGACATGGCCAAGGTAAGAAAGGCTGAAAGACGACCACCACTGAACAAGACACACAAGCTGAAACGTCAAGACTGGGCCAAGAAATATCTCAAGACTGATTTTTCTAAGGTTTTATGGACTGATGAAATGAGAGTGAGTCTTGATGGGCCAGGTGGATGGGCCCGTGGCTGGATTGGTAAAGGGCAGAGAGCTCCAGTCCGACTCAGACGCCAGCAAGGTGGAGGTGGAGTACTGGTTTGGGCTGGTATCATCAAAGATGAGCTTGTGGGGCCTTTTCGGGTTGAGGATGGAGTCAAGCTCAACTCCCAGTCCTACTGCCAGTTCCTGGAAGACACCTTCTTCAAGCAGTGGTACAGGAAGAAGTCTGCATCCTTCAAGAAAAACATGATTTTCATGCAGGACAATGCTCCATCACACGCGTCCAAGTACTCCACAGCGTGGCTGGCAAGAAAGGGTATAAAAGAAGGAAATCTAATGACATGGCCTCCTTGTTCACCTGATCTGAACCCCATTGAGAACCTGTGGTCCATCATCAAATGTGAGATTTACAAGGAGGGAAAACAGTACACCTCTCTGAACAGTGTCTGGGAGGCTTTGGTTGCTGCTGCACGCAATGTTGATGGTGAACAGATCAAAACACTGACAGAATCCATGGATGGCAGGCTTTTGAGTGTCCTTGCAAAGAAAGGTGGCTATATTGGTCACTGATTTGTTTTTGTTTTGTTTTTGAATGTCAGAAATGTATATTTGTGAATGTTGAGATGTTATATTGGTTTCACTGGAAATGAAAAATAATTGAAATGGGTATATTTTTTTTTTTGTTAAGTTGCCTAATAATTATGCACAGTGATAGTCACCTGCACACACAGATATCCCCCTAACATAGCTAAAACTAAAAACAAACTAAAAACTACTTCCAAAAATATTCAGTTTTGATATTAATGAGTTTTTTGGGTTCATTGAGAACATGGTTGTTGTTCAATAATAAAATGAATCCTCAAAAATACAACTTGCCTAATAATTCTGCACTCCCTGTATGCTTTCAAACCATGGAATGCAATTAGAAAAACAAACCCTAAAGGGCATTGTACAACTCATACCTTTTTTTAGTTATCTTCAGGCCCCAATAATTGCACCCATAGAGCAAGCCCCTAGAGAGAGCTGCACTGCTCACCCAGCTATTGAACTAAAGCTCAAGCCTAGGGAGTGCTTGTAGGAGCAAGAAGGATCCTGAGGGGGTCATCCTTTCCTAGACCCTCTAAATGTAGGGTCACTATGTTTGCAAATATCCTGAGGGGAGATCTCCATTACACTTTTGCTGCACCACCACACTCTTTTGGACCCATTGGTGGTGCCTCTAACATCCTGGAGCCATCAAACTATACCTTGTATGCTGTCAAAACGGCCTTGCAGGGCATTATGGGGCCCTCCTTGGTGGAGCTCATGAATAAGAGAGGAGCAGCTCAGGCTGCTTGTTGCTGCTGTGTCTTGTGCCATGTACCATTTCCTTTTTGCAATCTTAGTTATTTTGATGGGGGGCTGCCTTGTCCCACCCGGTCCCCCTACATGCATTTTTAACACTGGGCACAGCCCAGGCAGCCCACCCTGGCTGTCCAGGCTATCCATGCGGCCTGTATATCTGCGTGCAGTTGTGGGTAAACGCTGTTTCTCCTTCCCTCCGCAATCCTGCAGGCAGGGGTAAGTTTCTAGTGGGAGTGCCCGCTCCCCTCAGACACAAGGAGCAGGACTGGCCTGCCACAGTCGGGTGGGAGCATGGTAGTGCCTGGTGCTAGGGCCCCGAAATGGTGTCTAGGGGCCCTCCTTCTTCCTATGAGGGAGCGGGACGGTGTAACCAGCCAAGTGCCCCTTACCATTGCTGCATCACAGTGGGCTTGTCTTAAAAGGCAGATACTGGTGATAAACATGTGCAGTCCATTTACCTTGAGTTTACTGTGGGTTGTTGCTCTGATTCTAGCAAGCATTAGCATGTCTGCACAATTATCTATGGCTAGTTCTAAGTAATAGGTTTGTTTTTCGCAGCGGGTTCTATGCAACATCAAACAGACAAGAGGAAGCTTGCGTTGTCTGCTATGATGTCTCTTGGTTGGCATGACCCTGCTCCTCCCTGGGAGGAAGATAGATGGTGGGCTATGAACTGCCTTCCATCACCTCTCATGAGTTTCTAGGGACACGCGGTGATGCAGCTTGTTTACTGCCCTTACATTAGAATACTGAATAACAGGGTTTCCAGATCTGTTTTCTCCATGATGGACTCCTATATGTAACACTACAATTGTTTCTATGACGAAAAGAGCCAAACAAAATACCCACAAGCCTACGTAATTGGTGGGTGTCTAACATAGTTCTGCCACTTGACCCACTTTCCCAAACCTAACTCTAATTTATAGTTATGACAGTACTAAATCTGCCAGCTTTACTACTATAAAATGCTTTTTTACATGTAAGTAAAATAGTTAAAATAGTAACAGTAAAATATAGCAAATTCTAGGTTGGAGATAAAGTAACCATTAAATTATAAAACATAAATCTCTACATATGCTTCAGTGACTTATGGCTTCATTACAAATTCAACTGATGTGGGGTGTTAATTTCCACAAAACTTGACTCAGTGGATCCTCTTAACTCCGAAGGTGATAAATTAACATGGATTTCGAGTTCAACCTCTCAAATTCCCTGAGAAATAATGAAAAACAAGGGACTCTGTAAGTCTGGGTCCAATTGAGTCTGTAATGCTGGGTCTAATTTCCTTGATGATTTTCCATTTTCCATCACTTTTTCTCCCAATGTTCAAGGGTAAAACTGCACCTCTTAGTGATGCCTAGTATGGGTCCCATCAGAGACTTTGGTGGTCATTCCGACCTCGGCGGTCTTTTCTTCAGACCGCCGAGGCCGGGGGAGACAGAATACCGCCATTGCCGGCGGTATTCATGCCTCCCTATTCCGACATTTCCGCTGGGCCAGCGGAAATGGCACATCAACATTGCTGCTGGCTCGTAATAGAGCCGGCAGCAATGTTGATGTGCAGTGGGTGCAGTAGCACCCGTCGCGCATTTCACTGCCCGAAATTCGGGCAGTGAAATGCGCGATGGGGCTATGCCTGGGGGCCCCTGCACTGCCCATGCCAAGTGCATGGGCAGTGCAGGGGCCCCCAGGGGCACCCCTAGTCCCCTTACCGCCAGCCTTTCAATGGCGGTGTTTACCGCCATGGACAGGCTGGTGGTCGGGGACTCATAATCCCCAGGGGATTATGCCCTCCAGGAGGAAGCCTGGCGGGAAAGTGGAGGGGCCGGCGGTCTGACCGTGGCTTTTCCGCCACGGTCAGAATTGCTGGCGGAACACCCCCTTAATGTAATTAGCAAACTAGGTCCTTGAGAGGCATTTGAGTGTTTAACTTGTGTGGCATTGACCTTGTTGCTTATAACAGGTTTGGGTGAGAGGGCAGATGAACAAGAAAGCACTGCTGTCAACTGACTCGGAGCCATGAGGTGACATTTAGACATGGAAGGTGCTACACTCACCAGTAATTATCATGTTTTGACATGTAAGCCCATACCTATAACGAGAAAGTGATACTCCAAGTGCAAACGTGCTCAGTGCTGTTGGCTGAATAAAACAGGATTGTGAAAACAGAAGCATAGAGGAGACCATTATTTTCTCAAACGTTTTGGACAATTTTTTATTTGCAATGTATGCTTTCTTCACTATTTAGGTTTTATATCTGTGTTGATCTGTCTATTTTAATACTGAAGAGGCTGTCAGGCCCTCAATATGAGAGGTGACGTTCGACCTGAAGCAGTCACTCCATGAGCAATTCCAACACTTGCTTTTCTCAGTGGCATGTTGCCTCTTGACCTAAAAAAGCTGTATCTGAGAATTCCGGACCCATTAATCCCAGTTCTGAAAACTCTGGACCTGATGTTTCCAGGTACCAAGAAGGTGGACCCAGGTTCCCCGAGGGCAGATGCCTACATGGTGAAACCATTGAGTAAGCGAGAGCTAAGGTCAGGCACCAAACCCAGGACCGCTGCAGCACCACGTAGAGGGCATATAATGCTCTCCGCAATCAGGCCCAAGTAGCAGTGCCAGTTACAGGATTCACTTGGCCATATTCAGAGCACCGAGCAAAAGGCTGCGTGGCCATAGCAGACAGTGCCCTCTTCAGAACACCTCTCATGCACCCTCCCCCTTCTAGAAATAACAGCCCCGTGCCAATGGTGGAGCCTAGGACTATGAGACCATTCCCCCTATCCTGTCTAGGTTCCTAGGTTAAGGAGGCAATTAATTCCAAATCAATGCACCTGGCGTTTTAATCAATCAAGAACTGGGCGTTGTGTCATAACTCTTGTCTTGGACAAAAAGCAGCATTCTGTTGTGAAAGTAGGACACAGCCAGAAAGTGCTTAATTTGAGCTGGTAGTTTCCAGTGCAGGGCATCTGCACTTATTTTTCTGCTTCAAGCATTTACTGAGAGCTAAAGACATATATGGGAAAGATGGAAGATGAGAACAACGCAAAAGCGTCAGAAAGGGAGAAAGCAGAAAGCTGCAAGAGTTAGCTGAAGGGACAGGGAGTGGCTGTAAATGGATTAAAGAGGCCCGAGATGGCTTTAAAGTTTCGCAGCCTCTGTATTCAATGCTCGTTCATTTAATTGCAGCAGCTGCGTATTTCAGAGGAGAGCTTTGGGCACCAACACTTTTTTATTTACAAAATAAGCGCTGCAGCCAGAGAATGTCATTGTTCAGTCAATCTACAATCTGCCTGCCCAGGGCAGTGCTACTTGCCTTCCTGGAACCTTGCTGGCATGCACAATGTAGATTTTCCTAGTTTATGACAGAAAGTCTAAATTTTATTAAAGACAGAGGCGAGTATTATGCGTTTCTTTTCTCGCTTTAATAAATGAGCAGCAGTCAAGAAACTACAAATCCCATAAGGCTTAAAACAGACAGCCAATGGGATTAAAAACGTAGTAAAAACATATATGAACCAATAGGAATAGTGCCATGCCATTGTGATGTCACTTGACTGCAAGCAGCCCTCTTTTCTTGCGAATAAAGTCAATTAGTGATGAATAACGGGAATAATAAACAAAGAATAAACAATGCCATAAGAAATGCAAACACATCAGAACAAAAGTCTAAAATCCTGCAAAGGAAGGAATGTTCCGGCAAAACAGGAGGAGACGATCCAAAACTTGAAATAAGCGGAGCATTCGGATGGTGCGAAGAGGTCCAACTAAGACGTTGGTTGAGTGGTCGAAACCGGTGCTGGAAGAAAGGGAGGGAGAAAATAAAGTTATACTAGAGGTGGGATAATACTCGCCTCCGTGTCTTTAATAAAATTAAGACTTTCCGTCATAAACTAGGAAAATCTACATTTTATGACAAGACCGAAGGCTCCTATTATGCGCGTTTAAAGCATATTAATTACATTCAATTAAACATTGTCAACAGGTTTGCAATAAAAAACTTGAAAAGTATTATCATTAGACCAGTCTGCAGATTTCAGAATATCCTCCAAACGAGAGCCTGCCCAGAAGGCTTTGGAAGCCATAGCCCCTCTGGAAGAATGAGCTCCAAATCTGGAAATGTCAATACCCGCTAAGGACATAATCCATCTCACCCGACAAGCTAATGTAGCAGACAAAACCGGGTTATAGGGTTTCCTGAAAGAGATAAGAAATTGGGAGGAGGATGTTCTCAAATCTGCAGTCCTTTGTTCATAAACCTTGAGACACTGACCTACACATAATTTCGGATGTTGCGGAAAATAAGGATAAAAAACGGACAATAAGTTAGTCTTGGTACGTCGTACAACCGAAAACAACACTCCCGAAGGAGTGAATTGACGGTTGGAGACGTCCAAAGCTTTAGCATATGATAAGCGTTTAATAGAAATCAAACATAAGAACATTGTTAATTTAGCTGATAACAGTTTTAATGACAACATTGGATTATCTGGCAAAGAAATCAAATATTTTAAAACAATATTGACGTCCCACAACTGATTATACTTTGGTAGAGGAGGTTTGGAAAATTTTACTCCCTTCAGTAATCGGCATACCAACGGATGTTCACCTACCGGTTTCCCATTGACATGGATATGGTTGGAAGAAATAGCAGATCTATAAAGACTGATAGTGCGGAATGCTTTGCCTTTACTGGCTTCCGCGGCCAAAATATTTACGACAAAAATTACATCTGCTGAAAAGGGATCAATTTGCCTTTCCAAACACCAGCAGTCCCATAAAGACCAGGCTACCTTATAGGCTTTTTTGGTGCCTGGGGCCCAGGAATTTGAGATATATTGGGAAGCCTCTGCCGAAATGACAAGGGAAGATTGGGAATACCTGAGATCTTCCAAGCGGATAGAGTGAGGATATTGTCCACAATAAGAGGATGAGAATGTTGAAGAGGGTCTAGCAGTAAATCTGGGAAGGATGGAATTAGTAAGGGAAAATCTATCGACAGTTCCAACAGAGTGGGAAACCAAACTTGGGATTGCCAAAACGGGACTATGAGAATGAGAGAGGCATGCTGACGTCTGGCGGGTGCCAGTACCCTGTTGATCATTATAAAAGGGGTGAAGGTGTAGTTGAGGGAATGAGACCAATTTTGTAACAAAGCATCTGATGCTAAGGCTAAGGGATCTGGACGCCAGCTGTAAAACTGAGGAAGCTGTGTGTTCAGTCGAGATGCGAATAGGTCTATGGAGAACGGGCCCCATAAAGATTGTATGTTGCGGAAAACTGTAGGTTGAAGTCTCCAATCGCTGGAGTCTCGAAGGTGACGAGAATGCCAATCTGCCACAGTGTTGAGAACTCCTGGAAGGTACTCTGCATGAACCGAAAGATGGTTTGAAAGGCAGAACTCCCAAAAACTCTTGGCTAGATCCGCCAGAGGTTTGGACTTTGTACCCCCGAGATGGTTTATGTATCTGACTGTGGACATATTGTCCATCCTGAGAAGGATTGCACAATGCACTTTGTGTTTTGCTAGGCTTCTGATTGCAAAGGAGCCGGCAAGCATCTCTAAACAACTGATGTGCAATTTGGACTCCTCGGTTGACCATGTACCTCCAGTCGAGATGGGACAACATCGGGCCACCCAACCTAGATGACTTGCATCGGATTCTAACACAAGATCTGGGGCTGATGGAAAAATACTTTTCCCGTTCCACACATCCAAATGGTCTATCCACCATTGAAGCTCTGTGCGTGACTCTACGTCTAAAGGAACGAGGTTGGAATACGATAGCCCCTTCCTCAAGTGTTGAATCTTCAGTCTTTGAAGTGAGCGGTAATGAAGGGGACCTGGAAAGATTGCCTGGATAGAAGAGGAGAGAAGGCCCACAATTCGAGCTAAAGTTCGGAGAGAAATGAGAGAAATGCGAAGAATTTGTATAATTTCTGATTTTATGGATTTTATTTTTGTCGAAGGCAGAAGAAGGGTAGCTGAAAGAGAATTGATCTGGAATCCCAAGAATTCTATGATTTGAGAGGGTGTTAGGAGAGATTTTTCTCTGTTTATTATGAAACCTAAGTCTTCTAAAAGAGAGCAAGTCGTTTGTAAGTGAACTAGAAGAGTTTGAGGAGACTTATTTAAAATGAGGATGTCATCTAGGTAAATTAATAGCCTTATCCCCTGAGCTCTTAGAAAAGCTACTACGGGCTTCATGAGTTTGGTGAAACACAACGGGGCAGACGAGAGACCGAAGGGCAGAGAGCTAAAGTGATACGTTTGACCCAACCATTGAAATTGAAGAAATGTTCTGAATTCCGGATGAACCGGAACCACTAAATAAGCGTCCTGTAAATCCAGTCTGACCATCCAGTCATTCTGAAGAAGTATATCTCTGAGATGGAGAATTGTTTCCATTTTGAAATGCCGGTATACCACGAACCGGTTGAAATTTTCAGATTGATGACTGGACGCATCTTTTTGTTCTTCTTTTGAACCAGAAAAATTGGGCTGATAAATCCCAACGGATGACGCTGAGTGATTGAAACCGCCTCTTTCTGTAACAGAGTGTTTACCTCGAGAGATATTAGATGATATTAGATGAACAAAAAATTTGCACCGGAGTAGAATAAAGCTCTATTTTGTAACCTTGCACCGTGTCTATCACCCAAACATCTGTGGTAATTGTTAACCAATTTGACAGAAAATGGAAGATACGACCCTCTGTCGGGAAAAAACCAACATGAGGGCTTACCTGTTGGATTGGAGACCCTGGAATGTGTGGCGGACCTGGAGCGATAACCTCTGCCACGTTGGGGGTAGAATTGAGGTCTGAAGTCCTGCTGGTAGGAACTGTGGTAACCTCTGGAGCCTTGATTAGCGAATCCGCGGCCGGTAAAGCGACCCCTGCCTCTACCGGCTCTGGCAAAAACACGTTGATGAAACATCTTCCTCATGGACTGTTGAGCTTTGTCCAACAAGGTAAATGTAGCCACGTATTTGCTGAGGTCTTTTATGAAGAAATCTCCAAAAAGTTGTCCATCTGTTTGAATGTGAGGTTGTACGGCCGCCAAATTGATTAGTTTGGGATCCAATTTAATAAGAAGGCCTTTGCGCCGCTCATGAATAAGAGAGGAATTTGCGTTCCCTAGTAGACAGAAGCAACGTTGAACCCATAACGATAATTCTTCTGGATCTAAAAAGGTACCCTCTAGTCTGGCCGACTCAACCAGATCAAATATCCTAGTAAGCGGACCCGTAACATCCAAAAGTTTATCCTGACAGGAGGACCACGCTTTGTCCACTCCTTTGCGAGGATCCTTACCCTGCTTAGTAAAGAAAGTCAACATTTGTTGGTGAATAGAAGGGGTAATGGTAGCCTTGTTCGGAAGTACAGGACAAGGGCATTCTGACTTCAGCTTGGATCTAGTTTGCTTGTCTAGAGGTGAAAACAATTTTTGAGCCACATAGCGACCCACATGGTCAGCTGGGAACCATTCTGTAGAATTAGGGTGATGAATTTGAGAGGGGTCAAACATGGGAAACCCTTCCGAATCAAATAGAGAGGGAACAGCTGAGGCTACTTTTGATTTCTTAGGAGGAGGAATGGAAAAAGTATCATCATCATCCTTGTCAGATATATAAGAATCTGAATCCACATCAGGCATGTCCTCATCTGTATCCTGGATGGCGGAAGTAGGAACAGGTAGAACATTACGTTCTTTAAATTTACGTTTTAAAGAAGATTTTGAAGCCATATTATTATACTCCTTGGTAGGAGCCTTGTGAGGAACCGCGCCCTCTGGCATGTGTGAGATAGACTCACTCTCCTTTTGCGTCCCCACACCTGGCTTTGTTGGTGGATGTTTACTGCATTCCCCCGCAGTCTGGGCCGAAGATTTGGATAATAAATTTGAAAAATTGGTTTCTAAATTTTTTGATAATTTTTGTATAGAGGACGAAACTGCCTGATGGACAGAACTCCTAATGAAATTACAGAGTTCATGTCTTATGTCTTCTAAATCAGTGGAAACACCCTGTTCCATTGTGGAAGTGCCAGGTTCCATTGTAGGAAAATTAAATAAATAAATACTGGAATTAAATCAAACTACAGAAAAAAGTGTAGTAAAGGGAAATATGAAGCTGAGGTAATGTTTTTGTAGAAAAAACTTGCCAGGAAAACGGGGTTAATACAATAAATAGGGGTTGGATAAATGCCCAAACCTCTTACTTGGATAGAGGTTAAATCAATAATAAATACCGTGTTGGCACAACAAAACGTTGTTGCCAGACGGGAAACAAAGCGAAGAATGCGCGCACTCCCGAACTGTTTCCTCGCCTCAGGAGCAACCCGAATGACGGTTGCTTCCTGAGGCGAAAGAATTCCAGGAATGCTGACGCACGCGACGCGCGCAAGAATGTAAACAAAGAACAAGCGTTCGGCTCAGAACAGCGCGACCGCTGTGTCTGAGCGAACGAAAGTCAGTAAATAATAGAAACAGTATGCGGCAACAGCCGACAACATAAAATGTTTTACAGCGGTAGAAAAATATACAAGAAACACTGTGTATTAAGTAACTAGGCAAATAAAGACATGAGAATATGAAAAGGCGACTTATCTTGACTGCAGCAGCAAGAAAAGATGGCTGCTTGCAGTCAAGTGACATCACAATGGCATGGCACTATTCCTATTGGTTCATATATGTTTTTTACTACGTTTTTAATCCCATTGGCTGTCTGTTTTAAGCCTTATGGGATTTTTTGTTTCTTGACTGCTGCTCATTTATTAAAGCGAGAAAAGAAACGCATAATAGGAGCCTCCGGTCTTGTCATAAAATTCGGATGCCACAACACTTTAGCCTTCCGAGTAGCACCTTTTCAAAAAGAATTCCTGAATGACCACTCGTGTATTCCTCACCTGAGTGAATGTACACTTTGAAGATTGCTTCTTCATGAAGAAATAATCTTTCCTTTGAGTTCCAATGCTTGGAACTCGACCTTGTGACATTTTGAGCTACTACTTCCGTTGCTGGGAAATCTTGTGGATTACATTGCTTCATTGAGACTTCTTTCCCAGTAAGGCGTGTATGGATTTTGAAATTTTGGAACATTCTGGTATTTCAACTAATGTTCTCCTTTCCTTGGATTACACTACAATAGTCCAGGATTTCACTGCTTGCCCTGTAAACATTAATTATCACTTGTTGAGTATTTCTCGATATGCAACTCCTGGAGTCGCTGACTGCATCTATACTTTGTGTATGATATAGTTGGGGGATGGTGATAGCATAACTAGCCACCACCTTTCAGGAATTGTTCTATAAAAAACTAAAAGTGCGTCTATTAATTTTTAGTGTCTGTCACTGATGCCTGACCGAGTGGCGCTCCAGTTTCTTTTTTTCTATTTTCATCTATGTTACCACATTACTTTCCAGAAACGCTGCAAACTTCAACGCTTAAGGTTTTTGCTGAATTGTTTATGTTAAGAATCTAAACGTCCTGGGCTGGGTGCGTATTATCAATGGTTTCCACGTCACACTGATGAAGCAGAAAAAGAAAGGCTAACAAATATTCATATATCATGTAACAAAATCATAGAAGGTAGTGTGATTTTAGCAAAGAAAATTAATGTACGTGGGAAAATGTGCCCACGAGGTAGTTCGCCATTATTATAAACAAGCTTAATTAATCATGAAGAATCGATAATGTAGTAATCCGTCATAATTGCAAATGTATTCTATGATTTTCTTGTTGACACTGTTATATGCTTAGCTTAAATTTAGCAGAGGCTTTGGCCTAGTTGCCTGGTCTCAAATTTGACTGCGTGGTTTTCACTTGTATTAACAAAAACGTATTTTAACTTTAAGGCTGTATTTTTCCAGTAGAAATGACTAATACACTTATCTCAAGGTTTCGTGCTAGGCCAGTTTCATCCCCTTTGAAGCCAGGTCAGTTTCTGCAGGTGCAGACAATAAAGACACTGATACAGAAATAATTGGCAAAGGTTGTTGCTACTTGTGTTCCAAAGCTCCAAGGACACCTTATGCATAAATGAGTACTAAGAGAAAGACACTATTCATTGGTCAAAAGGAAGCCACCCTATGAACCCTCCAATGGAAGACCCTGAAGAATTTGGAACGTTTTCTTACTTAAACCCACCGGACAAAGAGAAGTCAGCCATTTTCTTTGATGCCATTTTGAAGCCAGATTCAAGACGCCATTTTAAATGACACTTTGATGCTTTTTCTCTATCCCAGAGAGAGAGAGAGACTTTAAAGAATTCTCACCCTAGAGACTTTAACTTTAATTTTACCCCATCCTGCCCATGCAATAACTCTTGCCCCCATTTTCCTTGCTGCCGCAAGGAAAACTTGCCTTAAGCTTTGCCCCTTTGAAATCCGCCCCATGCTGATCGAACCGGTACCTGAAGGACGAAGACTTATCTTGAATGCTGATTGTATTTGGTAATTATGAAAGGATAAATGTATTATGCATTGTGTTTTCCTTCTTAGGTACCAACTGCTTATTTTGACAGAGCCTAAACTAGAGGTTTTCTAAATTTATGTTGATTAAATTCTTTTGCATGAAGCCCCACATGCCAATGCTAATCAGAGGTTAGTTGAGGCATTCATTTGATGCACCATGCTAAATTGAAATCTTGTTATGCTGACCGATGTATGCAATTAGTCAAATTCAGTTACTTATATTAGTGATTTGCATTGCTATAACCGAGTGCATTATAATCCAGATTTTGCGTAGATTGCGTTTCTTCCGTCGCTATGGATAACTAGTAATGTTCGTATACATATACCATTTGATTTTGAGACTTACATATATTGTGTTAGCTTTGTTAATATAGGGAAATAAACTCATTAACTTTTAATAAACTGGTGTGGTTATTCATGACTGAAAGGTCATGGTGTGTCAAAGTACTGATTACTATTGATTCTTGATTGTTGTTTGATACTAATTGAGTATTGGTTATTGATTATAAATGGTTATTGATTATTGATTTGAGTGATCCGACTATTCTTGGATGAGGAGAACCCAACTAGGTCAAAAGGTTCACCGACCTCCGGCGTGTCCAAGTACTTTATAAAGACTGGACTCGCTATCAACACCACAGGTTAATGTCCAACGTGTCCTCTCTCAGCCCCACTCAGAGCATAAAACATGCATGGCTTGACTGTCCAGTCCCACAAGTTGGCAATCCCCTGGAAGGTCGGAGCCCCAGGAGGCTGGTTTTAACACTCAGCGACCAGGAGTGGTGGTGCACGTTACGGATCCCGGCAGCAACTTGAAAGAGTTGCTCTGATTCTAGCAAGCATTACCATGTCCGCACGTGGGGGCTAAATCTATAATTTTTTACAGGGTTGTTTAAAGTTCCAAGTCCAGCCCTGAATACGGGTAAAGCACACCATGCAGGGCTGGCTTTCACACTGGTGGCTGTAGCGCCTTGCATGTTTTAGTACGGAACCTTTCATGCTACAAATTGACTCTGTATCAGTGTGACATAATCACTAGAATAGAATGTAATGAGAGCTTGGTTTAGAATGTTCGAGTTCACAGGTACACGCAGAGGAATAAAGACATGATTTACAGCTCCATGTGTGGTGTAGTCATTGGCAGGTACCCAGGCTGAGGAGGACACTACAACTGGCGACAAGATAAGGGATAAGTAACCTGAAGAAGAAAGTGCGCTCCTGAAGAGGCTGCTGTGATCCAAGCAAACTGCTTGTGCGTGCCACGTGTATGTTTGTTGAAGTGCCAAGTCAAAGGATGGTGTATTTGGAGTGAAAGCGCAACTCCAGCCAATGTGAAGCATTTGAATGGAAAGAAAAAAACTTCACTAAGAATTCCTCGCATTGTTGGTCAAGAAGCGACGACCAAGAACCTACTAAAAGGTACTATACTACCACACAAAATGAAGTTATACGTTGTACAGAGTATTGATGCTGAAGGCAAATACAACCAGGTTATAAACTGCGGTCAAGAAACAATCATACCTTCCATATGTGATTGCAAATAATAGCACTGGCTGGCACAACAAGTAAAAAGGAAGCATAATGTTGTTACACTTACCTGAGTCTTTATAAGTGGAGCATTACGACCTCAGCACCAAGTGGAGAGACTCAAGAAGAAACACTGGGATGGTGCTTACTGAGCTGTGCAAAACCTGAAGAAGGACACCACTAAAGGTGCCAGATGGCGGCTCAGAACAACTCCAGAGGTCGTCATGATTAATGGGGCTCCAATAGAGACCAGGGAGAAGCTCAAAACTTCAAAGACTGCCTTGGATGGACCAGAGGCTGAACCATCATCGGGCCTCAGTGACGATGCAGATTCCCAGGGACAGCTATCAGAACCTGACAGAGCTCCACCCTCAGGGCCAGACACTCCCATGAACAGTTTCAATGCTGCTGCCTTCCTGAAACCACCACCACCTTTCAATAAAACTAAAAAGCAAAATATTGGTGATCAATGGACAGCTTGGATAGAGGCATTTGAAGTTTTAATTGATGCACTTGAAGATTCTGATAACAGGAAGATTATCAAATATCTCAAAACTCTTGCTGGTGATGGTGTGAAAGAAGTCATAAAGAAAACGCTGAAAACTGGCAAAGAAACCACAAACTGTCAGATTACAAATGTGTCCCATCCCACTGGGTCTTGGCTGAACTGGAGCTGGTGGTGGTGTTGGCTCAACCCCAACCAGAACTGGGGGGCACAAGATTGGGGTGATGTTCCTTTTTGCACACAGGAAGTGGAGGTATCCATATGCTGAGGTGTGGTAGCAGCTGGAGTAGGAGGTGTAGGTGTGGGCCGAGTGAGACTCACCGGAGCTGTCTGCCCAGACAGACCAGATGGACCAAGCAGCTACTCATCATCTGGACTCACAGGAGTAGAGTCCCCAGTGAAGGCTTGATCCTGGTCTGGAGTGGCAGTATCCTCAGTGGCAGATGGTTGTCCACATACTGTGGGTGTTGGACATAATATGGATTACATGAAAACCAAAATCTAACAGTCTAGAGTATACATCATATGAGTTTTGAGCTACATATGAAGTAACCTAAGAGTAATTAGATAATTAATCGTATGATGAGATTTTTAACTGTTTTTTGGGGATTTACACAAACAGTTTAAATTGCACACATGCAAACTTCAAAGAAAGCAGGAGAAGAAATGTCCTGAAAAGGAAAAGATTACATAAGAAATGTACATAAATTATACCACAAATTCAACCCAACACAGTAGAGAGGAGAAATGAGAAGTAAACCATACCAAGGCCTAGAAGGCTATTGTACAATTTAGTAGGATTTGAAGCATTAGTCATCATATAAACCTGCAAAGTACATTTATTATCATTACAGCTTACATTCCGCATACAACAGAACATCAAAGAAATTCTTTAAGTCAACATACTTTGATTTGTGAAACTAATTACATTGATTCAATGAAATAACAAGAAAGTGACAACAATCAACATAAAATAATGACAGTTTAATACATACCATAAAATTGAGATTGATGAATGAATAACACTTTAACATATGTACATATATGGAAGAAAAGAGAGAATGACCACCATCTCATTGTAAAATTATTTTCCAGATGCAAAAACAAGGCATCACAGTAGTTGTGATGATTTAAATTTAACATTAACAACCATTACAAAATTGTAAGTTGAACATTCCTAGTACAATATATGCAGTGAAGATGTACACACAGTAAATAAGTACCTGTGTGAAATATGTTAATAGATGAGAAAACACTTACAGGTACAATATCGTCATGGAATAATTTGAGTTTTGAACCTATCTTAACTACAACAAAGTACATCAAAAAAACAGACAAACAAGCAAATGCAAGAAATGATCAATGAAGAACAATACACATATAGCCCAGTAGTAAAACGAGAGATGGTACCATAATGCTACTAATTTGATGATAACAATAAATTTGAATAAAATTAAAAGCGGGTTTATATGTTTTACCAAGGTGCAAAACACACTATCAACGACTAACTTAAGAGCAAAAACTACTTTTATGTTTAGTGAGACATTCAACAGCCTAACTTACCAGTCTGCACTCCACCAGGGATTCCTGGGAAGCCTACAGGGTGTAGGGTCTGCAAGGCATTTTCCTCTCAGGGAAAAAGTTGTAAGGGGGGACCTGGGAGAACCAACATCAGTCCTATGGGCCTCCAGGTGACTCTTGAAGGTCAGGAAACTTATTCTCCCCAACAGATCATTCTGCCTCTTCCTAATTTCTTCTTGTGTGCGCAGGTTGTTTGCTACAGCATTCACTTTATAAACTATTGTGGACCACATTTGCATTTTCTGAGATATGGTTGTATTTTGTACTTGGGCTCCAAACCATTGTGGCTCTATAATGATTTCATCCACCATGACTGATAATTCTCCTTCTGTAAAACGGGAATTTCTCCTACCTGCCATTATGAGTAAATAAAATTGAATGCAATAGAGGACCCACAAGTTAAGGAAAAACAACAGCTCAAAAATAAACAGAGGGAGAAAAAAATAAATCACCTGACTTCTGTGTTACAAATTCAAAAACAAAATGGTGTTCTTGAGTGGAATGGCACGGAATCATGGCCTGAAATGGAGTGTGTTTTATAGTGTGGTATGCAGGTGTAATAAATTAGCCAAAAGACATCCGGTGAGTGCTGCTACCATCCATCCAATAGCCATAGACATAGTACAATCGTTACTGGGTCCCGCAATGGATTCCCGCCATCAGGAAACCACAGTTATAACAACAGCAATGGTGAAATCTAAATATGCTCGATGCAATCCTTGCCACCATGATAGCGATGGAGTGATGTTAGCCAGCATAGAAGTCTGCCATATCGGCAGTAGAAAACTGCTTATGCAGTGGACTACATTCTGTTGACTTAGACAGATCTAAATACAGCAGTCGGAATTCTGTCAGCCTGATGGAGCACTTGAAACTGCCATCACGGAGGGACAACGAAACTCCCATCAAGATCTAAATAAGACCTTTAGTTTTGGTGTCATTGGCTGCTGAACATTTCCAAGACGTCATTCAACATATCATACAGCCTGTTGTGAATGCATTTAACTATAAAGATGACATATTAGTTTTTGGAGTTCCACAGAAAGAGCACAATGAAACTCTCACACAAGAATGTCAATTACTCAGTGATGCAGGCTTGACTTTGAATGCAGAAAACTGAAATTCTTTAGTCATATCTTTTATGATTGGGGTATGACGCCGGATCCTGCAGAAGTAAAAGCGACGTCAAATTCTGATCTCCCACCAAATGTTTCACTAGCACGTTTCTTTCTTGGCATGGCCAGTTACTGTTCATGATGCATACAAAACTTTGCCACTGTTATTGCTCCACTGCAAGAGATGACGAAGAAAAATGTTTTTTTCAGTGGTCACAAGAATGTGAGAAAAGTTTGAAGAGAATCAAACATGCCATTAAAAATGATACTGAAATGGCATACTTCAATCCAAAGCTTCATACAGAGGTTGTGGTCGACACTAGCCTAGTCGGGTTAGGTGTTATCCTTGCACAGCATAGTGGACATCCAAAAGCTTGAGGGCATATTATGGCCTATCCTAGTAGAAGTTTGTTGCAAACAATCCAGGCTTACTCACTACCTGAGAACGAAAGTTTTGCTGTGGCATGGGCTTGTGAACATTGCCATGTATTTCTGTACAGAAAGCCTTTTACGCTGGTAACAGATCATCAAGCTTTGGTGACCATCTTTGGCAATTCAAGGTGCCTTCTCGCACTGGACGATGGGGACTACCATTACAAGAGTACAATTATACAATTGTGCATTGTCCAGGAAAGGATCAGAATCCTGCTGACTACTTTTCGAGAGTGCCTGTACAAGGCCACGGTACGCCATCCAAAACAGCCGAGGCTACATTAATTTCGTTGTCAAGTCGAGTACACCAGCTGCTATATCATTGGCCCAGATTGTCACTGCCACAAGCCATGATAGTGACCTGCCAAAGTTAAAAGACATAACAACACATCAGTTATGTAACAAAAACATTCAACCTCTCAATAATGATGGTAAAATACAAAAGTGTCAAAGCTGAATTGTCCATAACTCATGGAGGAGTTATACTGCGAGGTTCAAGAATCCTGAATCCGGAGAGTCTGTGATAGAAAGTGATTAAAGTGGCTCACAAAAACGATATTGTGGTACTGTTGCCACAAAGAGAACTCTCCAAGACTGAGTTTGGTTTCCATACTTAGATGAAAGATTTGAAAAAGAACTCAAGGCCTGTCACATATGCAGTTCTCCGTCAACTAATGTTACTCAACATACTCTGAACATGTCAGAACTCCCTTGATATGCATGGGAGAGAATAGCTATCAATTTCTTTTGTCCACTTGATAATGGGAATCATCTAATGGTGACTGTAGATGAATACTCCTGTTTCCCTTTGGTTGATGATCTCTCATTCAGGACTCACGAACGAGTTACTGAAAAACTAGACGACATATTTGTGACATAGGGCATTCCAGCCATTATGAAGTCTGATAATGACCCACCCTTTAATAGTAAATAATTCAAAGAGTTTTTGGAGCATCTGAACATCAAGCATCAAAAGACTACTCTTTATGACTGCGGGCCAATGGACTTGTTGAGCGTTTTAAGAGGGCACTAAAGAAAGCAGTACAGCGTGCAGCTCTTGAGAAGCTCAATTTGAAAACAGTACTGAATTCTCCACTACAAGCTTATTGTTCGACACTTCACTCGACCACAGGTGAACATCCTGCGACTTTGATGTTCGGGTGATCAATGACAACCAAGGTCCCTCAATGTACCACCAAAAGAGACAAAAGCGAAAACACGATTCGTACAAGGGACTTGGTTAACAAGCAGAAAATGAAAGCTTATGCTGACAATAGGCAACCTGCAAAGGACATCTCATTTAGAAAAGGCGGTTTGGTGATCACCTGACAGATGCACAAAAGAAAATCTGATGCCCCCTATGATGCTAAGCCTTTCCATCTGATGTCTACCAAGGAACACATGGTGACTGCCGGGCACCCTGGGAGGTCTGTTACCAGAGGCTGACTTTGGAAACTGTGTGACTGCTGCTGACTCCTTACCCAACTTTAGCAATCCACTGGCACTGAAGATGACAGCTTACAGTAACCATATAGGGTTGTATGATCAAAGAACCACCTTGATGGAAGAGATATAGTTGTACATGTCTATATATATATATATATATATATATATATATATATATATAAAAAAAATATATATATGTGTATATATATATATATATACATATTGGCGGTGATTCTAACCGCGGCGGGCGGCGGTCGCCGCCCGCCATGCGGTTACCGCCAAATGACCGCACCGCGGTCACAAGACCGCGGCGGCCATTCTGGCTTTCCCGCTGTGCTGGCAGGCGACCGCCAAAAGGCCGCCTGCCAGCACAGCGGGAAAGACCCAGCAACGATGAAGCCGGCTCCGAATGGAGCCGGCGGAGTTGCTGGAGTGCGACGGGTGCAGTAGCACCCGTCGCGAATTTCAGTGTCTGCTAGGCAGACACTGAAATTCTTTTTGGGGCCCTCTTACGGGGGCCCCTGCAGTGCCCATGCCATTGGCATGGGCACTGCAGGGGCCCCCAGGGGCCCCGCGGCACCCCCTTCCGCCATCCTGTTCCTGGCGGGAGACCCGCCAGGAACAGGATGGCGGTAGGGGGTGTCAGAATCCCCATGGCGGCGGAGCGCGCTCCGCCGCCATGGAGGATTCTCAAGGGCAGCGGAAAGTCGGCGGTACACCGCCGACTTTCCGTTTCTGGCCGCGGCTGAACCGCCGCGGTCAGAATGCCCAGCGGTGCACCGCCAGCCTGTTGGCAGTGCTACCGCGGTCATTCGCCCTGGCGGTTTTTACCGCCAGGGTTAGAATGACCACCATTATCATTTAACCAAGGGGGGGATGTAGTGTCTTGTATGTTTTGTGACAGAACCATTCTGGCTCCAAACGGACTCTGTATCACTGCAATGTAATTGCTAGAATAGAATGTAATGAAAGCTTGGTTTAGAATGTTGGAGATCACAGGTACATGCAGAGGAATAAAGACGTGTGATGTACAGCTCTGTGTGTGGTCTAGTCATTGCCGGGTACCCAGGCTGGGGAGGATGCTACAGCGGTGCCCGTTGCAACAATCTTTTTTGGCACCCCCCCCCCCTCCATTGACCTCTTCATCAGATTCACTCACTAGGACTTTTAAAAGTGCCCCTGAACTATCCATAACCCTCCTCTCATAGACAATTCCTTTGTTTTAAATCACTTGTAAAGACTGGCTTTACTAACCCACTAAGCTATTCACATAAAACAAAGATCTGTTCTCTGCAACAGGTATATTAACCCTCTGTGCTACTTTATGATGAGTCAAAACAGCCACTAGACAAAACTCCAATCCCTCTCTCTTGCAGGAACATTAATCACAAAAGTGATTGTGACATTTTTATTGCTGCCTGAAAACTGGATGCAGAAGGAACTCTGCAACAGGTGTTTTTAAATTGTACATTATTGCTAAGCACAGCGTGAACCCCCCTGAGGTTGGTGCCTGTCTTCCAGTTCAACACCAAGTGTGGCCACATTGGCCACACTACCCTAAACTAGGTTCTGGCACCATGCTCCCCAATAAGGCTCTGGAGCCTGTCCAATTCTTTCTCCTACACAAAAATGGAAGGACAGCCCCAGGCCAATGTCAGTGTCCGGGACTGAGTCACTTCCTTTGACACTCGCACCCTGCCAGAGCACAACACAGGGGGCACTGACAGTGCAAGCCTTGACCCACCAGTTCCTTGCCCGCTACCCTCCAGACCCCACCAGAGCTCCTGCTGATATCTTTGGCTAGCTTCTGAGCAGGTAGAAAATGTCAGTGGATTTGTGAAAACTACACACAAAATGACCCAGTATTTCTGAGTCTGACCAGTTTTTCTGCATTCTGGCAAAAAAAAACAGAAATGCCAGAATTTTGTGCAGATGTATACACCAAAAACATAGATTCCATTCACTTGGTACCTCCACATCATTCTCCGGCGAACTTATAATGAAGGCTTAAATATAATAAAACATCAGGGGTGTGGCTTGGACGGAAAAGCGCATGGGTACCAGACTCGGTCTCTCCCAGCGATGCGGAGCAACTTTTGATCATTTCTGCCGCTCCAAGATTGACAAACACTCAACAAATATGAATTTCCAATTTCAGAAAGATTCCTGCCACACATGTAACAATCAGAGATAAGGTCAAAGCTAATCTAAATGTTTTAATTGAGTTTGTCTCCTTTCGCTGTAACCAACGTGTGCATTCTAAAATGGCGGCGTCCCGTTCCTGAGCCTGGCGCATTGTTGGATTAAATCGAACCGATTGAATCTTTTGATCTATGTTTGCACAGCTTGCGCTGATCATGGCAAGAAATAGGTGCGTTTGCTCACCAGTTTTGCAAGTTTCACCGAATGTGTGAAGAAAACAAATTGCTCACTCAAACTCGTTCTGCCTGACCTTAAAATGGCGCACATGCTGAAATGGAAAATCGATTAAAATCTTTTGAGCAATGCTTGTACAACTTGCGCTGGTCCTGGCAAGTAATAGATTTGTTTACTCACCAGTTTTACAAGTTTCACCGAATGTTTGAAGAAAACAAATTGCTCACTCAAATTCGATCTGCCTGACCTTAAAATGGCACCCACGCTGAAATGGGAAAACAATTGAAATCTTTTGAACAATGCTTGTACAACTTGCGCTGCTCCTAGCGAGCAACGGATGCGTTTATTCACCAGTTTTGCAAGCTTCATCGAATGTGTGAAGAAAACAAATTGCTCACTCAAACTCGATTTGCCTGACCTTAAAACGACATCCATGCTGCAGCAGAGAATATTTTTCTTCTTTGTTAGTTTAAAAAAGGTGTGAAATATCTGCGAATAAAATAAATGATTTGCTCATTTCAGTGAACTTGTCTCTTGACAAACATGTTGAAATAGACAGGTTATCACAGCTCAGTCTCACAAACTTATAACTTCAGAAATCTTTAGGCCTAGACCTGTTGTGGATGTAATAAAAGACCAGAAACCTTTGGTGAATGTGATAACTGAATAAATTCAAGTTTCAATTTGTGCTCTCTATTTTCTACAAAAACTACACAGTCATCCATTCCTGCACTTTGAAATAGAGGAACTTAACATGGCTGAGAAGGATCCTAAACCACATGTTAAGTGTTCCAAGGCGGAACCAACCTTTCCGGATTCACAGATCAAAAGCAAGGCTGATATAAACAGTTCGATGGATATGATCCACAAAAAGCTGACGGAAGTGCGTGACCTCACTAAATCTACAAAAATAAACACAGACTTTATGCAGCTTGAGTTAACGGCCATCAGGGTGGATATTAACACTGTCAACAATAAAATATTACAGGAAGAACAAAGAATCAGTGACCTGGAAGACGTCAAGAACAATCTACCAAGGAACTTCACTCCTTACAATCAATAACAAAATCTGTGGTAAAAGACATTGCGGACTTGGAAGACCAAAATAGGAGCGGTAACCTGAGAATTTTTGGAGTTCTTGAAGGATCTGAAAGTAATGAGAACCCCCCAATTCGTGTGTTTCCTTCCTTGAATCTTGGTTACCTTTAGTTAGAGCCTTTCAATTTGACAAAAACATTGAACTTGAAAGAGCACATAGGGTCCCAACATTCCATGTTCCTATGGATCTCTGAACAAACCCAGACCAATAGTTTGCAAACCTCTGGGGTTCCAACTTGCCAAAGCAGTCTTGCTCTACATGTGCAAAAATAACCACATTAACTGGAATGGATCTAAAATCTACATTTCACAGGACTACTCCAAAACTACTGTAGATACAAGAAAACAATTCTTGGTCCTACGTGATATACTCAGAGACATGAACATTCGACAGGACAAGACATGGACATTGCTAGAGCCCTATCAAACAAAAGGAAAACCCAATTCTTGTTCCTTAAAAGTGCACCAATCTCATCAAAATTGAGGTCTTTGAATGCTTTTAACAATCTGTAGGGTACCTCCTTATCTACAATGTTTCCTCTAATAAGGATATTTGTTTCCTGAGATCATACTTAAAGTTCACTTGTTTTATTGTTTGCTTCCCTTTTCTGTCCAACAAAGGTGAATTGTTAAAATAATTAGGACATTTTTGTGATTTAATTGGTGAAACTCAATCACCTACTGGTTTTCTTATCACATTGCCTGTCAGGGTTAGTTCATACTCACTCATTGTCTACCATAGTAATGCGCTTGTTAACTGACAGTATATGTTCCTTTACATTCTTCTTGATTTGCTTAAATTTGGATTGTATAACCTATTGTACAAGTTATAGGCAATAGTTCCACTTCACCATTTTCTGCAAGTTATACTACATCATTACCAATACATGTGCCATCCATGTATACAATTTTTTATAGCGTTCCAAGACTCAGATATAGATAAACTTATGTGACCTTCCCTCTGAAAATAATCTACAATAGCGGCATATGAAGTGCACATCACAATGAATATTCTGCGTAGCCCCGAGGGATGTCTGCTCTTCTTCTGTCACCCACTCCATGGCGTTTGTAGAAAGTTGAGGGGTGGGGTGGTGGGACATAGGGTGGGGAGGGGATTGTTATTATTTTTTCTTCCTTAATTTCTTATTCTTCATTTTCCTTTCTTTTTTCCTCTTCCACCTTTCTCTCATTTATACTTATTTGCTAGATAGTGTAGGGTTGATACCAATACGATTCTCACACTAGACTTATACTACTTCATCCAATATAGTGCTTCTCGGAATACATCTCATAAGACTGTAAACAGTACGTGTTTTGTTCACTACATACATAGCAGTTATTGGATTAATCTACTTTACTGTGAAAGCAGACATTATACACATACTCAACTGCTGTAGCCCATACTCCCGAAGGTACTCTCCTTACATAGGAGTACTTTGATACACATTGATACGCTCCTCTATCATACAATATATATGTATAATACTAATACGATAGACAATATCTATATTGTATCTTTGAAAGTTAAGGGCATGAATCATCCAATAAAATGTAAGAAAACAATGAACTATCTATACAAAACCAAGGGAGATATTATCCTTCTTTAAGAGACAAGGATTCCAGAGACAGAAGCACTCAAAATCAAAAACAATTGGATTGTTGATGTACACTGTTCTCCGGTAGTCCACAAAAAAATGGTGTGATTACACTGATCTCCAAAAAAACAAATCTGAGTACTGAATCCCATATTACAGATACAGAAGGAAGATGGGTCATAAAAACTCTAAAGAAAGATGAGACTAGATTACATATTGTTAATATATACGGTCCAAATATTGATGACTGTGACTTCTGGAATACAATTTCAGAGAAATTAGGCCAGCTGCCTACTAACGACCTCCTAATTGTAGCTGGAGATTTGAACCTTCCCCCGGATACCACAATAGAGAGACAATCCACTTGTAAGTATCGCCCACCTAAAGCACATTGAATTCTAAAAGATATTTGCACTAAATATGACCTTCAAGACACATGGAGACTCCAACACCCTGACTCGAGAGATTACACCTTTTACTCTCCTCCTCAAAATTCATACACAAGAATCGATTATATCCTCATCTCGGGTTCCCATACCCTCTCTATTGACCAAACAAATATTTCACCAATAATAATTTCTGACCATGCATGCATCAATACTCTACCAGCTGGCAACAATTCTAGAACCCAAATAAAAAAATGGCATTTCAACAATGAGATTTTAAATGACCAAGAGAATATAAAGAGCATTGAATGGACCATTTCTGACTTTTTCATAAATAACTCCTCCCCGGACGTATATATACAAACTTTTTGGGATGCTCTTAAAGCAACTTTAAGAGGTACGCTAATAGGAATTAAAACTAGAATCAATAAGGCAAAAAAAAATCCCTACTGGAATTGGAACATGAGATTGGTCTCTTAGAATTCTCCCATATTAAAACGCTGGACAAGCAGATCCTCTCCAAACTTACTGCAAAGAAATATGAATATAGTAGAATATTCAGCGAACGAGCAGGCGTATGGATAAATAAATTTAAAGACCTTAAACTTTGTGAAGCCAACAAAGCAGGAAAAATGCTAGCATCATATCTTAAACACAAACAAAATCAAAAGAATATAACTTCAATCAAAGATAAGTTGAACTCCACCCACACCACCCCTCAAAAAAGTAGAGACACATTTAGACAATTTTATACGGAACTATACTGGGAGGACAACCAAATTACAGCCAAACAATGTAAAGAACAAATGAGATCACTGAGGCCATTAACACACTAAAAGATAATAAGGGCCCGGGACCAGATGGCTTCAATCCAAATTTTACAAAACATTTACCAGATCCCTTCACCCCAATCTATTAGAGCTATGCAATACATATTCCTCCTCTGGGAAAATTTCCGGTACATCTGCTGAAGCAAATATTTTTGACGTTCCCAAGGATGGGAAGGATCTCTTACTACCAAAGAATTATAGACCAATCTCGCTAATACATCGTGACTGTAAAATCTATGCAAACATTTTAGCCAAATGACTTCATCTTTACCTACCAAGCTAATTAGTATTTCGCAGGTAGGGTTTTTAAAGAACAGGATGGCCAATGATAATACTCGCCTATTATGCCATGTCATAGAAAAAGTCAGGAATGTATCCTCGGCATCCGTAGCTATAGCCTTGGACGCAGAGAAGGCTTTTGATAAAGACTCTTGGACATTCTATAACAGTCCCTTAGATCTTTTAACCTTGGAGATGACTTTATAAAAATGATCATGTCCTTGTATGGTAACCCCAGAGCTTCTATCTCTGTAAATGGCCTGGTATCCATGCATTTTATCCTTGAAAAAGGGACATGACAGGGTTGCCCACTTTCACCCTCCCTTTTTCTACTAGCACTCGAACCATTACAATGACATATTAACAGTAACCCTCAAATATCAGGAATAGATTTTCAGAGAAAAACAATCAAATTGGCAGCATACAGGCACTCATGGACACAATTGAACACTACTCGCATGTCTCAGGGTACAAACTAAATAGAGACAAATCTGAGGTGAAATCACTGAATCCGTTAGGCTCTAAAACCTTGATAGGAGCTTCAGGACTAATCTGGCAACCGAACTACATAAAGTACTTAGGAATAGAGTTTGGGTCGGATTTAATTGACACTCTGAATCATAACGAGCACCTAACCCTTCAAAAAATCAAACATTTATTAGAAGGTTGGTCACCAACATTTATTACCTGGTGGGGTCAAATTGAAACAATAAAAATGATGATATCCCCGTGGTTAACTACCTAATAAGTATGCTCCCCTTGTCACTCACCGATGACTTCCATCATCAACCATATAAAATGATTAATAACTTTATATGGCAAGGAAAGAAACCTAGAATAGCCTTACACAAATTAAGACTCCCCAAAAACCTGGGTGGCCTCAACCTACCTAAGTTTAAAAATTACCAATCAGCTTTTCGTTCCAAACAATGCACCCATTGACTCTCACCCCTGATAAACTACGCTCCATTATGGCTTGAAGTGGAAAAAGCTATTTTTGGAAACCTAGACCCGGCAACTCTATTTACATCTACTGACAAGCACATACCATACCCTAAATATATATTTTGGAATACCAAACATGCACTACTTTCAAATTGATAACAGATTGCAAGCTAAACTGAAATCCTCCAATCTTGCTTCTCTTTGGCACAACCCAAATATCAAGTATAAATGTCAGACTCTTCACTGGCAATCATGGATAAACAAGGGTATTTACTACCCCAAACAATTAGGCACGCTCTCCAATCCTTTTACCTTTGCAAATCTACAAGAAATATATCATATTGAGGACCAGGAATTGTATAACTTTCTTAAAACTAAAGTAGCACTGTCCAAGTCTCACTCTCTCCACGATGACCCTTCAGTCCTTTCTTTCCTTTAGAAAATCTCCAGACATGGTCACCAGGTATCTAGAATTTACCATTTGTTTCAACCACAAGCTACTAATCGTTTTCGAAAGGCTATAAAATTCTGGAATAATCACTCCAAATCTGTATGTACGGATCCAGAATGGACAATAATTTGGAGATCAGTGACTTTACATACAGTTACCCTTATACTCTCGCAAACCAAATTTTGGATATTGCATAATATTTATTGGACGCCTTTACGCCTACACACAATGCACATAGTGGATACACCTACTTGTTGGAACTGCAAGGTGGAGAAAGGAGACCTACCTCATCTGATTTTTTACTGCAAACAGGTCCAAGAATTCTGGACGGAAGGTTTTTTTTTCTCCAAACTATTCCATATTAAGCCAGAAAACAGTTTCTCATATTTAATCACTGTTTTTCTAGATTCTAATATCAAAACTGGACCAGACCACCTACTTCTTGACCTTCTGCTCACAGCAGCAATCAAATCTGTTACCGCTAACTGGAAATCTAAACACAAAACCGTTTTTACATCATGATTAAATTGGATAATTCAAATCCACGGAGCGGATAACACTGCTCTCCAATATTCTCCGTGGAAAACACACTCACATAGCATATGGGGCTCCTTGAATACATTTTTTGCTTCCAACAAACCACCATGAACAAATTTCTAGACCTTATTCCAAATGACACGTAAGTGCACTTAACCCTCATCTCTTCTTTCATATTCAGTAATCGCTATCTCACAGCAATATCAAGCCGAATCGTACTCTATTTCTTTATCGTCTCTCTTCACGTTTCTAGCTCTCTTTTATGTTATGTTCTCTTTGTATTTCTCTACCCAATATAATACAGAATTACACATGTATGTATATAGAGCTTTGATCACATTTATTTACTTTTCTACAATGCCTAAGACAAGCAATATATGTACAGAATGCTGTATTTTTTTTGTTAAATTCTAAAAGAATAAAAATATTTTCAAACAAAAAAGAAACATGAATGTAAATGTACTGCAATGTTGTCAGGTGATATTTTTCAACTAAACAATTGTGCTTTCAAAAGGACAAGAAATAAAAAATACTAAACATGACTTTGTTACAAAAACAACATATTAGAAAATGCATAGTAGATGTTTATTTGTATCCAGATCATCCTTCAAATAAATTGTTCGTTTGTATGCAAAATAAATAAATAAATAAATAAAAAAATATATAATAAAAAATAAAAAAAAATTAGAGGATAGGGAAGATGGAGGAAGAGTAGGATGTAATTTCTCCCCTCCATTTCGTTAGGTCAGAACTTGGACAGCCAACATCCAGCTGCAGCAAGCATTCTAGCACTCTCGGGGTCCTAGCAACACAGAGCGAACATGGACCAAATAAATTGAACAGCAGGTGACACGTGGACACAACATGCCGAAGATGTAGCTGCGCATCAGAGGCTGCAAAATGGGCACTACCGTGAGCAGGCCTACAGTCTAGCAGTCTTCTACCCGAAGTGGGGAACAGTGTGACTACCAGGACCCTAGGAAAGTGAAGCAGTAAGGATCAGCCAGATAGACTCACAGACTGAAGCTCGTGCACAGACAGCAGCCTGAGGGACAAAGCTCCCTGTTAGATCCAAGAGGAAAAGCAAAGCATTAGACATGGGAGTAAGGCCTCTTGGAGATCAACTGGATCAATCACCAACCCAATGAAGGTAACTTGACCATCAGAAGAGGTGGCAGAGCTGTAATTAAAGGAGGGCGACAGTGCTGTGGGAGGGTTGAGCTTGTCCAACTGGAGCGAAAGACATGAAAAACAGCTTGAGTGGCCTACAGCAAGAACAGATGGCCACTGAAAAAAAGCACAACAATGATCCAGCAGGAAAACAGCACTGTGCATAAGCAAGAACAAAAGGACCAAATAGCCCTATATTGGCACCAAGTCTTTCTGAGGAAACAAAGGGGCATATTTACAAGAAAGTGGCACAACAGTCCTGATGCGCCATTTTTCTTGCATCCCCCTGCACCCCCCTAGTGACACCATTTGTGCACTGTATTTACAATATGGCGCACCATGGCGCACGTTAGGTCAATAGCATAAATAATGTTGATGCTATTGTCACACTTTGCAGGATCAGCGCCAAAAATGATGGCACTAATCCTGCAATGTCAAAGGAGGCTTAATGAAAAACAATGGCAGCATCACTTTAACCTGCCACAGGTGCAGTGAAAGCTTCTAAATTTCACTGCACCATTTTTATGAGCCTCCCTTCATGGGAATGCCCCCCTTGCATACATTATACCTGGGACGGGCATAATGTGGCGCAAGAGTTACAAAGTGGCGCACTGCATGCATTGTGCCACTTTGTAAATTTGGTGCAGGGGAATGGCCTCCTCAACACCACATTATTGTAAAAAAAAATGACACAAGTGTGGCGCAAGGAGGTGCAAGGGGCTTGTAAATATGCCCCATATTTTTCACAGCCATGGGGGGAGCTGCTACAGTAGCAGCAACACAACAACAATGAGACTCCAGGGCAGGGAGTGGGGGACATCGATTCTCCAGACAAGCACTGCAGTGCGTAAAAAAAGAAGATGACAAATGGGTGGCACCATTCCCTAGAGAACCATAGCTACTATGGCCCCAGAAGCACCCCCTGAGGGAGAGAGCTTGAACATCATGATGAGCCAGCAGTGTTGAATGTGATAATGGTGTGCATTGTGTCAGTGTGGCTTCAGAGTGTCATGTATGTACTTGATGGATCCAAAACACGTGGAAAAAGGACAAAGCATGAATCTGTGGTGCAAAACATTGCTTCTCCTATTGTGATTGTGGCATGATAATCTACTTCTGCATACTGTTATTGGGTGGTTACAGAAGCTGGTGCTAGCACTGGGATTAGCTGAGAAAAGAGAGATGCCAGCCGTATGCTCCTGGTCCTCTGGAATGACCCGGTAGCTACAAAATTCGGTGCATGAAGTACCATGACATGGGTAGGAATGGCATGGCAGTAGGTTGCGGGTCAGGGTTGCTCAATTTCTCATTCACCAATCATAGCCAAGGTCACTTGTGGAAGGAAAACATATCTCCCCAACACACTAAATCAGCCACACCAAGAGTGTGATCTTTCACTTGTAAATTCTCTTTCCTTAGCCAGTGGTTCCTGATAAGCAATGGCATGCTTCAATATCTATCACTGACATTATAGAAAACATGTTTTGGCTGCAGTGGCGGCTGGTGAAGTTTGAGAGTGGTGGGGCTGGGCGTGGTGGGGAGCATGTTAGAGGGTCACAGAATTTTTTTCCGAGGCTGGTTGCCAGCTCCTGTGCAAATTTTATTTAACAAAATTAGGACAAAATGATGCAGCGTGATTGAGTGTGCATACTGTATATGCTAGCCACATATACAAAATCCACTGAAGAAAGTGAACAAAATTGACATGTATTTACACTATACTTTACAGACAATGTACACATAAACTGGGCAAGCACAATGTGCTTGCACAGTATGCCACACACGGACTGTACACACCCTATACAATATAAAGGCATGGCATCAATCAAAATGACTGCAGAGCAAGCCTCGAGTGCTAGAAATGTATAGAGACAATACAGTAGTAACAGAGAGGCTCTTGTGCCCTGTTCAAAAGCGAATACTAATTAGGAACAAAGAAAAATTACATTAAACACTTTAGAACAAATTGGCTAAAGCAATTGCATAGCACTGGGCCTTCTTAATTCCAGCAAAGAGGCCATGCATTGAATGGGCATGGTCTTGACCACAACTTTTCTGGTGGGAAGTGTGTGAGAAGCTGACATTGGTGGTTAGCAGCTGGCACAGGTGGGCAGTGAAAAACTGAAACTGGTTAGTATAAAGCACTCATACGGATGCTAAAAACTTCATAACCCAGCTCTAAGGCTCTTAATTCCGCATTTTTCAACAAGACCATGAAGCCCACAATGACTGCAATGCTTAAGCTCACAGTAATATAGCACTACAGCTGTCTCTGTGGAAAATGTTTCCAATATACGTGCCATCTCCAGCCTCTCATTTTAACTCCTTGGTGATGAGAGAGTGCAATAAATTATTCTGCTTTTTGGAGCTTCCCAATGATTTATCCAAGCGAATTGAGGCAAATTATTCATGCCCTCGATCTCCGACTCACTGACCTTATTTTTCATTGCAGAGTTCAACATAGAAACTCGTCGAATGTGTCTGCATCACGCATAGACATGGGACACTTGCCAGTCTTCCGTTACGTTACAATATTTTAATGTAGTAGTATCTACAATTTTCAGGAGCTCTTCGTCTGAAGGGCGAACAGTTGGAAACATATTGGTAGCAATGAAAGAAGAAAGACATCTAGAAGTCCAGTATGCTTTCAAACACTATTTAGCCTGGTTTTCTAAATAGCTAGTTAGTTATTTATATCAAGTTCTGCTCATTGTTTTCGGCCTACTGCGTGCACATTTTCAAAAGACTCACCTGTTGTCGGGAAGCCTGGGAAAGTGTGCTCTATTCGTTCCTCCGCTCCTGCATCCCTACAGTCCAGCTGGGAGACATCCACGCTCAGGGTATATACGCTGTCTGCAGGACAGGACTCTGCCCTCTCTAGGGAGTGTAGATGTGTGGGCGTGGCCTGGATAAGAACTCAAACACAGAAGAGGTGAGCTGAAATTCTGCTCTCTGCATTGCTCAGCACGTGGCCATCTTGAGTTAGTAAACAAATACAAGTGGCCATTCAGAAGATAGGTTTAAAAGTGCCATGATTGTCACGCAGCGCGGACAGTCCAAATAGAGATTTCAGAAGAAAAAAAATGAACATATTATCACAGTGATGCTGATGTGTTCAAAACAGTCGAATTATTTCTTAAACTGTTTAAACAGTTTGTTGTTTGGTCTCGGAGATTATTTTCTACCAACGTTTCATCGTGAGTCTTCTCAGTGTTTTGGGACACGTTTCCAATGTTTTGAAAGGCTAGGATGAAAATGCTCTCCATGTGATTGACGTGGAGGGCTAGCACAACAGGGCTTGATTCTAAAACGCCCAGACCTAACTTTACCGCTATGTCATTAGGGGGTGGAGACTCCTCCTTGATTCTGTGTCTTTGCCGAGCTGATGACCTCACACAGCTCAGGGCTGTAGGTTGTCAGCCCGGCAAAATTAACACTAGATTTTGGGCCCGCCCTATTAGGAAAAACGTCACATGTCTGTCATCACAACAACAAAAAATACGGTGAGTGGGAGTATGCAGCAAGATAGTTTGTGTGCATTCACTGTGCATACAAGTGTTTTTTTTTTTTTAAACAACCAGTTTTAGCATTACTTTCATTTTGAATATGAATGTAAAGGGGGCGGAGCCCCGACGCCCTTGAACAGAAACCACCACTGTTTGGCTGTGGTTGGTTTACTAACATGAGTTGCTTATGCGTGATTGGTCAGTGGGTTTTTTTCTGTGCTGCTGAGGCAATATGGGACGGAGGTGTGCACACTGAAGTTTCAGTCCCCATTTCCAGGATTTTGTGTGTCTGATTTCCTGTTTTTTAAATGGATAGGCAAATGGTGTTGCCAAGTTAACATTTGAATGTTACTGTGTTTAGTTGTGTGTCAATTTCCCCCTGTCAAATTTGTACTGGTCCTCGACATATGTTTTTATCGTTTGAGCAGTTTTTCAACTTGCATTTAGTATAGGTTTTAACTTGCCTCTTTCAGTTTTATTTTCCTATACTTGTGTGGTGATTTATTTGTATGTTTTCGGGGCAATCGTATTGTTGTTGTGGCATTGGTCAAGTGCTATTTGGTTTCAAGAGGTCATTTTGTTTTTTGCATTGTTCTTTAGTGTGTTATTCACTGCATTAACTGCCCTTTTGGTAAATCATTTGCAGTTCCAGTGAGTGGCTTGTGTCTGTTGTGTGACTTACTTCAGGGCTGGATGAATGCAACTTTGACGTGCTAGTTTTCTTATGTGTTTTAATGACGTTAATGTGTTTTACAGGGTTGATATATATTAACATGGACTATATTTGTGCATTGTGTGTGCTCATCTAGAATAATTTAACATTCATTTATACCATGAGGTCATATAATGAGTGTGAGAGTCTCGCATCTGTTTGCAAAGTTGGCTGAACAGTATTTTATTCAAAGTGTGCAAAATTGTGACATGGCTTCTGTTCTCTGCTGATTACAGGGAAGAGGAATTTACAAGTATAAGTTTCTCTTACACATTTGAATAACTTTACTACTTTTGGCTATTAAATAAATCCCCTTCTGAAAAAAGATGTTGAACCAAATTTGTGAGTGTAAGGTACTACTGTCAAAAGAAACAGTTGTAAAGTAAGTCCAGCACCACACATGGCAAACCACTGATACTGCAGGACCCAGGTTGTCCCAGTAAATTTGACAAGATCTGGGGCTGCTGGAGGACACACTATGAATTGGGTATTACAGAGGACAATTCTGAGTCACCTCCTGACCCCCAATTGTCAACTAGTCACAATCTACATCAGAGACAAGTGTTTTATACTTCCACAGTTCTTCTTATATTTGATCTGTAGGGTGTCTGTGCTAAGATCTATACTGCCTTATCCACAATATGCTCTGTACCCCTAATAATGTCCCTGACTGACGATACTGGCACATTTTGCACATTACAGCAGTGTTCTTCCTTCTCCTATTTTCAAAATAAAAGAAAAACATATTTTAAAAAATAATATATATATATATATATATATATATATATATATCGATGTATGTATGTATATATATATATATATAGACATATATATATATATATATATATATATAAAATTAATGTACAATAATATCCAACATGATGCATTTTTAATTTTCTCCATAATTTACTACTGATGGAGATCTCTATCTCCACTGTGCAAGCTTCCTATGGTAAAATATAGGGAAAAGTAGAACAAAAATATTTAACAAAAAAATAGTAAAAATATTTTTATTTTAAATCACCTTATTTACCTGCTGAAAATCGGTAGAGGAGATGTTAGGTGGTGCATTGTGTTTATATGCCTTACAATACTGATGCTGAGCACTCATTAGGCACTAAATAATAATGTTGATGCCGGTGAAGAAGCACCACCCTTGGCTAATGTATACGCATGTTTTTACACTTGCGCCTGTATACATGAGTATAAGTAAAGTGTTCAAAGTTCACAAACAAGTAATATACCTAGTGGAACAACTTCTGATTTTTCAGACTAACCTCTGTTCTTATTTGCCACATGTTTATTATTGCTGTAATTATGCAGTGGTTCTTTGAAATTAAATCTAAAAAAAAACAAAAGAAGTGCTACGGAAAAAACATTTATATTAGTTCTCCCTGATTAAGGTGAGGGAGTTGGGACAGGTGGGGAGATGGGTGAGAGGGAGACAGAGAGAGAGAAGGAGAAAGAGAGAGCGAGACGCCAGATGCTGGGGGAACATGTCTGTCAGCACATTTATCTGAAGAATTTCCGGCCTACTACAGATATGAAAGGGGTATTTCTTGACTTGGCAACAAACAATATAATAGCATTATGCTGCAAGGACAATAAAGAGTTTTGGACTAATTGCTTAGGGATGTGGGATGAATAATGCCTGGGGTCTATATTCTAGTCACTGTGATTGTTTTCATGATCATTGGTGATAATCCTAATTTGTATCATTTTATATTAGAGCACCACATACATTATTATAAAATACTAAGGTTTGTATGTGTACTGATACGGAGGTTCAGGTTAGGGTCCCTCATCTGTGCCTGTCAAGTTCTGTCAGGCCCTACCTTGTAACTCATACTATGATCCAAATGGAACAATGGACACCCAATTTAAACTCTAGCATATGCAGCTGACTCTAGACTGAACAGCAGCCCAGGTAGAATTCCAGGGAAGGAAAAAGGAATGGAAATGAGAAAAAAGAGACCAGTCCAGACTACAGGTTCAACACCTTGCAATCCACCAAATTCTCCTACCTTCCGCTTTCCATACACTGTATCCCTAAAGGAACACAGAAGAAAAATGCAGCTATTTCTTGCAACTCTCTTTTTTACCAATTTTAACACGCTTTACCGTATCTTGTTATTTCCTCACTTGGAAAGTATATATGATGCACATGCACTTTTTCATGGATACTTCTTAATCTGACAGCAATAAGTTTGCAAAGTGTTTTCTTTGAAAAAGCACACAATGTAAATCATAAACATTTTTGTCACTTCCAACTGATCTTTTCCTTGCTTTATATTTGCGTGAGGTGTAACTGCCTGGTCACAACTCTTTATACTCCTTATGATAAACAAGATACTGTTGCATCATAAAACGTGATAAGTCTTTATAGCTCCTTGTTCTGTGAGCTTTCTTGAATTTACTTCTTGTTGACAGTAGAAAGAATAAAGAATGTCTTCCAGATGTTCTAGTACAAAAGTTCTAATGCAATTATATTTTCAAGCATACATGTATCACTGATTGTTGCTGTTGTCTTAACTGGTTGTTCTTGCTGTTTTTTCCAGCTGAATTCTTAGAGAGGAACACATTGAACACTCTCGGTGAGTGCATTCGAAAACTCCTGGATGACTGTGCTGGCAAGGCTCAGGTTACGTTTTGCACTGGAAAGAACCATGGAATTTCACTAAAAGTGTTACACAGTTCCTACAAATACAGCAGGGCTGTGTAGTAGATCAACATGAACTTCGCAATATAGAGACTCAGTCCACATATATAATCAGTAAGTGTTGGCATATCTCACAGTAACACATCCAACCCCTAAACTGACCAGGGTAAAGATGTTGTTGGCACCCTCAAACACGACACTCTGATTCCCAAGGAATCAGTGGAAACAAACACAAGAAAGAGATGAAAAAGCATTTTCAAATTATTTGTTGAAATTATTGTATTCCTATATAAAAAGTATGAGCTGCGATTATTAGAAAGATGAGACGTACCACTGTAATCAGCATTGTGAGAATGGTCAACAATATGAACTATTCAACCAAAGTAATGTTTGCTTACTCATATCTGTGTCTAATACTATAATCAAGAGAGCATAGTGGGAGTACCCTCTGCCATATCATTTGGGATAGTCTAACCCCCATACCGTGGTGTTGAGTGTCAGGAAGCAAGTACAGGTTATCCTCCTTTGCAGGATGGAGGTCCGGAGTCAGCAGGGCTGCATCTCAGTCACAGCTCGCAGGGGTTCTGTGATAGTCCCAGCATAGAAGTGTTCCTCTCACCGAGCCCTAACACAGAAGCTGTTTACATAATAATGTAACATTCTTATCACACAATGGAAGAGGTGAAGAGCAGCTCATTTGTTTCATCTATTTAAAATGAAGTGTCTCCTAACGAGCACAGAAAGAAAGCAAAACATTGGCATTGTGTTCTGAAATGTACGACCCTGGAACTAACTGCACAGACTACAGTGCCTTCAGTGCCTATCAGAAATGCACAAACAGCACATTCATGCCTTAATGTGTGGAAAAGGTTATCATTGAAAAGAGATGGATCTAATTGAAGACTAAAGGCAAGTCATGCAACAAAAGGAGGGTACTGGTATCTAGCTCTTGGTTTGACTGGTTGTTCAATCTTGTTTGCCTAGCAAGGCACATCGAGATCATGCAAACCTTGTGCACTCAGTCTAGCTAAAATGGCAAGCAACATTTGGTAGTCTTGCAAAATCTTGAGCCATCCCATGTGACTTCTA
Source organism: Pleurodeles waltl (assembly GCF_031143425.1). Classification (NCBI taxonomy): domain Eukaryota; kingdom Metazoa; phylum Chordata; class Amphibia; order Caudata; family Salamandridae; genus Pleurodeles; species Pleurodeles waltl. The sequence continues at coordinate 426,027,105 of NC_090447.1, read as the reverse complement.
AATACAGCCTATGGAGCGTTACTAACGCCAAACCACAAGATCATATGAATCCCATCCCCAAGCACATTGCCAAACAAACAGCTCTTTGTGTCTCTATCAACATTAAGGGACAAATGGCAGACAAGCTTCTCTACTTCCATGCCCTACCCAAAGTGGACTATATTTGTGGTCTAAATATGGGTATGCACTTCTCGGAGATTCCACATGTACTTTCATGTGTCCTCAGCATCTATGTTACACCAATACCCTGTCAGACATTTACTGGCAGGTAGCACTACTGGTCAGGCAGTCCTGCCCCCATAGCACCAGCGACTGTATTGGCATCTGCCCTTGTTTCACCGTAAGGCAACTTACGGTGACTCTTTCTTAATTGCCTTATGAACCTGCCTCAGATGTTCCACCTTTAAATGTGTCTCTTGTGTCGAAAATATGTGTACTGTGCCTACTGTCAGAAGTTAAATAATGCAAATAGTCAATAAAAATCATTTGAAAAAAATACTGACATGTATTTTGGATTCTAAACACTTCTACGCTCGTAGAAGTGAAGTCCTGGGGATAATATGGAAAGTACCTGTCTGTTTTATTTTTTGCAGAGGCTAAAGCTACCTTTTTTGACTAAGGAAACCTATCACCTATGGAGTTTGACGGTACTGATGCCTGAAGTCCACTTTTGTAGTTATGTCAGTGGATTTGCATTGCCATCCTTGTCATTGTGTCCCTCCATACCCTTTTCCCTTGCCACATTCATTTTGAAGAAGTGATTCAGTATTTTGGGTCTCCTACCCTAAAAACTTTTATATTTGCAGCTCTCAAGTAATTTTCTGAAAAAATAATTGTTAGAAATTGGGTTTCTGGTTGAGAGAGGTATGCACCCTCTCCAAGCAGGAACCACAATCCTAGTCAGGGTAAGTCACAAACACACCATAGGTTAACTAGTGCTCACCCTCCAGTAGCTCGGCACAGAGCAGTTAGGCTTAACTTAAGAGGCAATGTGTAAAGTATTTGTTCAACACTCAAAATAGTAAAACAGTGAAAGCACAATACAAAAATAATCCACACCAGGTTAAAAGAATTAAGCGCATTGTAATAAATAAACAAGACCAAAATTACAAAAATCTAAGTAAAAGTCAAGATATGATTTTTTAAATAATAAAAGTAAAATAGCTCTTAGAAGCAATAAGCGCTTAATTGGGATATCTGGGCACACTGGACCGGGACAAAGTCCAAATTTCAGGCTGACTGTGATAGAGCATGGGCCAGATACAGAACCCACTTGGGCCCACTGAAACAAGATACCTTGATCTGGGAAATCTCATCATCAATGAAGATGCGAGGGGCAGCCAAAGCGATGCATCAGTGTCGAGCCATGCAGTGGATGAGAAGCGTTAATTTTCTCCATGCAAATGCGGTAATGCAGTGGTTCTGAGTGTGATACACTGTTTCCAAAGGCGATGCACAGCTGCTGCTCCCTCTTTAGGTGATGAGTTAATCTCGAAGGCGATGCACCGGTTCGGAGGGCGATGCGCCAGACGCGCTCCACGCAACAACAAGGATGCGCTGGTTCTGGCTCATGTAAAGGTGAAGATGCACCAATTCCAATGAGGATGCATGGGTTCTAGTTAAAGCAGCACTTTCAAGCACCCAGGACTGGATTGGCACCACTTGGCAGGGCAAGACATGCAGCAAGCAAAGTCTAGGTGTTGTAGCTGGGTGAGTTAAAGTCTTCAGTGTCCCTGAGACTTCAGAAACCTACAGACCAGTCAGCTGGCCCTTGAAGTCGCTCTGGGTTCTGGGTTGCAGAGGTGAAGGTCCAGTCCTTCTTAGTCCCAGGCAAGAGAGCAGGAGCCAGGAGATCAGCAAAGCAACAACCCGGAAGAGTAGCAAATCAGCAGAGTGGCAGTTATTGTATCAACACAGCAGCTCTTCTCCCTGGCAGAGTATCCACAGGTCCAGAAGTCTACTGAGTTGGTGGTGTTATAGGTCCAGTGCTTATACTCAGTTGTGCCTTTGAAGACGGAGAGACTTCATAGAGAGGTCTTTGAAGTGCACAGAGGTCTTCCCTTCCTGCTCTGACTAAGGGTCAGGAACATTCCGGGATTATTCGAAGAAAGAAGACATTTTCTGGAAAGCGGTCTTTGATCTCCAATTGCTGTTCCCATGATTGGATGGTCCTTATTATAGAAACAGCTAAGGAGGTGGTGACTATCCCCTTAAGAGAACTAATGGGCTGGATGAAGAAAAAAAGTAAATTGAAAAGGTAAACTCAGATCTAGACTTATTTAGCGACTATCTCCTTAAGAGGAAAACGGACAAACCCAGGATAGACATAAAGCTTTTTTCTAAGGAACGAGTATACCCTTATCTCTCTGAAAATTATTATAAAACACACCAAGAGTATATGGACACACCAGACAGTCAGGCATTAAAAAAATAAGAAAATCATTTCTCCTTTCAGACACATCTGAATCAGGAGAAGGCAGTTTGAATCAAGTTGATTCATTTGTTAACAGATGTGGTCAGTACGAGGGGCCCAATAACAACAACCTTTTTTTAGGACCCAGAAGATGCAGCTACAGAATGAGATTTCAGAACCAACAGAGGGGGAGATACCCAAACTCGGACCCCTCACAACACTACTTACAAGCCAGATGACAATATTGGAGAAACTAGGGGCCAGATGTAGCAAAGGGTTTTACCCATTCTGTGTCTATGGGAAAATTCGTTGGTACATATGGCCCTAGTTCTAACCCCATATTTAACTTGTCTGCTATTTTTATTGATCAAACTACAAAGGTTCTGCTTATGAAGGGGCTATCTTTTGTTCCCAGTGCCACTGTGGACAAAGTTGAACTTATAAGAGACCTTTTTGCCTATTTCCGACATATTAGACTGAAGAACTTTTACATGAACAAGGATGTTGAAACAGAAGACAACTTATTTGGCTTCAAACCACTTTCCACCTTTATTCCCAGCTTAGATCAACTGGGACCAGAAGTTGAAATTTTTTAGAAAGCCGTCATCCCTAATATCCACAATATGACAAAATATGAACCACAGCCCCCCAAACGCCCCAGAATTTATCTCCTCAGGAGAACATGGCACTCACAAAACGTCAGGAAAATTAGCACATATCAGTCAAGCCATGTGATAAGGAAGGAGGTATTGTGCTTTCAGACACAGAACAGTACAATGCTAAAATGAATATGATGTTAAGCATCCCAGAACATTACAAAAAGATAACAGAATATCCTGAACAAAAAGGTTATCAGTCAAATTACTTACATAGTGAAGCTACTATACAGAAGGGTATTATCTGTGAAAAGGAATATGAATTACTGAATCAGACACATACCTGTGTACACAAAACTCACAAACCTTTGTCAGATTTCCTGCTTTGCCCAATATTGTCCACCACTGGTGCAGCCACAGAGCCACTGTCTACATTCATGGATGCCTTCCTCAAACCATTGGATAGTGAATTTCCATCATAAATTGAAGACACTAGTCACATGATTTTGAAACTTGAGGGACCTAGATTTTGACCCCTAGGGAAAAAGTTTGGTCATTATGGACATCAAGGCCTTGTACATGAACATTCCTCAAAAACAAGCCCTCAATGCTGTCCAAAACATCCTTACTTGCTCAGTTGAGAATGCACATCATACTTTTGCTCTTCAATGTCTGGAGATTGTTCTTAGTAAAAATGTATTTGAATTTGATGGCACCATGTATGAACAAACCAAAAAAGTTAGAATGGGGGCAGCATGCTCCACCACTGTAGCTAACATATACATGGGCATCTTCGAAGAACAGCACATATACAAAGAAAAAACTCACTTTTTCGAGAACATCAAACACTAGTCCAGATACATAGACATCTTTGTTGTCTGGTGTGGTGAAGAACAACTTAGTGAATTTTTCTTACAGCTTAATCTATCTGACCATAGTCTCAGTTTAACTCCTAATTTAAGTAGAGAACGGATGGAATTCCATGATATATGAATGCAGAACCAAAGTCAACAGCTACAGGTAACTTTGTATACTAAACCCACAGCGAGGAACACTCTACTTCATTTCAACAGCTTTCATCCCCACAGTTAGAAACAAGGGATTCCCTTCAGCCAGTTTCTTCGACTATGCAGAAACTGCTCTAACATTCACGATTTTCTAAAGAATACAGAAACGCTTAAAGAGAAATTCCTAAGTACTGGTTATTACAGACGCTTGGTTTGAGATTTCCTATAGAGAGCAAGATACTACAACAGGGAGAGTATGTTTCAACCTAGAAGAAAAGAGGACAATGAAAAACTTGTTTGTGTGTGGTGCATCACTCCAACATGGGCCAAAAGGTTAGACAGGTAGTTAGCTCCCAATGGCACATACTCAATACCAACTTGGAGAACGGGATTCTGCCCAAACCAATTTTTGCATTTTGAAGAAACTGCAAATTTAGGAATATTCTCGGCAGACCCAAGGTAGAACATAAGAACATCTACTGTCAGAAATCCAACACTGGTGCCAAGCCGATCTGTGGCAATGACAGGTATGGTTCATGCCTGTGACAGAGCAATGAAATCTGTTCATATTGAAGTTGGAGATAGGAAAATTACCTTGAACGACATAACCAACAGCAGAACCTCAAACGTAATGCATCTCATATTATGTCCATGCGGACTTGAATACATAGAAGAAATGAGGCAAGAATCAGTGTGTGATGTAATGAACATAAGTCAGCTGTATGAAACAACAAAGATCTGGTGCCCTTGGTTCAACGTTGGACTCAGGAAGGGCACATGGAAAAAAATCTTGTGTGGACTGCTTTAGAAAAGATATGACCTAAGAAAGGGAGAGATGATAATAAACACAGCAAATAAACGTGAAGTGTTTTGGATCTTCATGGTAGGCACACATAAGAGAGGTCTTAATGAAATGGTTCAGTGGGAGAATGCCATGAACTAACAAACTTTTTTCTTGTTTCTCCTCCTGTTGGGTACCGAATGGTTCTCTTCTCTCCATGCCTCATCCATTGACTATGGCCACATGACACGTACTTGGGCTCCCTTTCTATTCATTAGCTTGCTTGCCTTGTTTAAGCTGATGTAGATTATCACTACTATGGGCTACGTTATACTTCAGTCTATGTATTTTGCTGCTACCTTGTGGCGGACTCACTGCTTTCTGTGGGGGTCTCTTTCATCTTCCATCTCTATGTTTAGGGGACTTCATTGGCTGATCACTATATATTCTTATCATGAGGGTCTCAATGTTTTCTTGTGCCCCCTTTGCCATTATTTCACGTCTATTCCTGGAGGTCTGCCACCTAAGATGGTTTCCCTGCAGTTTCCATCTATTGGGCCACATATTTTGGGCCCTTTTTAGGGTCCAGCCTGCGTCGCATGCGCTTGCGCATGCGTTTCGCCTGTGAGACGCTTTAGGAGTTAGAAAAGGGCTCGGAGCCCTGTTCACGTCACGTCAGTTGTCTTTCATTGGTTCGTGGGCTTGCCTGTTGAAATCTGCTTGCTTTCATTAGTTGAAGGCACACATACGGCATGCCTTTTTCGGTGGTTAGACCTCCTCGAGCGCAGCGACCAAGTACTGAAAACATGCAAGGCTCGCTGTTTCCAGTCCAGTTTGTGGACTACTTTTTTATCTTTTGTTCTCAGCGCAATCTCGCTTGGCAGAAGTCGAGTGCTTTGCATAACATCGACCCTGTTACATAGTTAATTGAACTGTTGAATGTTACGTAGATAATTGGACTTTTGCCGATAGGTTTCATTACGAGTGAACTGTAGCAGCGCGATCACGCTGTTTTTGTCTATCAATGTGGAAAGAAAAATCCAGTTGGGAGTTTACAACTGCTAATAGCTGTAACTCGGAGAAATGCGAGACCCTAGTGCATTGCGAAAGCTTCTTTCTCTACTTGTCGGCATGTTATTCTTTCCTTACGTGATTGGTTACACAGGCTTTCGACTTTTCTTTTTTTTGCTCATGCATTGGTGAGCCCTTTTTTGGACCAGTTGTGGTTCACCTGACAGGGGATACCTTATTCTTAGAATTGCTGGACTCACTCTGCGGGTTGTTAGTACAGGTTGTTTACTGTATCCTTCTTTATGTATCCTTTCCTGGACATTTTTTGGTGGCCCTTTGGTTTTGTTATATTTTTTCTGTTTTAATTTCATTTCTATATGGATAAATATTTGTATTAGGTGTTCCAACTCTATAGCCTATACTGTGATCCCGTTCCAAAATGGCGGCTACTATGGGTCTGCCTCCTGGGGAGTGATAGTCCTCTTTTAGTCTTTGTGATGCTGCCTGTAAGATGTCACATGACACGCAGTCCAGGTTTAAATCTTCCACGATTCCGTGAGCAAACATAACACAGATTGCTTTGCCTACGGACAACAACAAGAAGTTCCCCCTGTTCATTGGAACCCTGTCTGCAAGCCAAGACTCAAAACCTGCTGATCTCTCAGTACTCACAAGACTCTGCAGCTGCACCGTTATGATAGAAGCACCTAAGAGGAAATGGGGCCAGTCACGTGCTACAACTGCCAACACCTCTGCTTTCTGCCATCATAAACAAAGGTGTATACGCTGTGGAGGGAAACATACCTTCAACCAATGGCCCAGGAATAGAGAAGCAGAACCTGCAATACGTGCAAACTGCACAGGAATTGACCACACAAGCTACCGCAGCTGCCCCTACCTACAGAAAGCAAAAAAGGATGAACTGCAAAAGCAACTTCCTCAGCCACAAAAGTATCTCACCCCTCATCGACACCAGAGAACCAGAGGAAAACATACTCCCACAAACCACACAGGATTCCAACCCACACCTCAAGAAACAGCCATAGCAATGCACATGTGGATGGAAGGACTTATGCAGAATTTACAAAGCACAAGCAAGATAATCCACCAGCAACAACCACCCCAGTTTCGTCCTGTGAATTAAGCATTGCTGTCAACTGGCAGGAACTCATTGTGAAGATTGCAAAAGTAGTAGCAGATATGAATATCCACCCTGTGGTGACAATAGTGGCGAACCTCATCGCCAGACTGTTCCATGGTGAAGAAATCAACTGTCATGGCAGCCAAAACTAAGAAAAACTCTACATTCATGATGTGGAATGCCAACATCATTCAAAAGAAAACTGATGAACTCCTGCCCCTGATGGAATCTAAGGATGTGAGTGTAGCGCTTATCTCTGTAACCCATCTCCAGATAAACCAGAAGCTCAACCTACCAAATTATAGAGTATACCGAACAGTCCGCTCGACTGGAGCCAAGGGCGGAGAAACAGTTGTGATCGTCAGCACAAAGGTGAAGCATCATGAGATTGCACTACCATGGTGGGAGCTCTGAAGCAACAGGTATACAGATTCAGACATCTGCAGACCCACTCCAACTGATTGCCACCTTCTCACCACCAAGACAGCTATGCCCAAGCAACATAGATGATCTACTAGACTCCAGCATCCCGACATTAATTGGAGGAGACCTTAATGCCAAGCACCAATGCTGGAACTCTTGGACCGCAAACAGCAAAGGACATGCCCTTCTTGCCCACTCAAGAAAGAAGGACTTTGTAGATTCTGGCCCAATTCATCTAACACATTTTTCAGGCGCCGCACGGCAGAAACCAGACATCCTGGACATTGTCGTCATAAAGAACCTTTCCCAGTCTATAGAGCTGAAGACTTTAACAGCACTGACGTCCTACCACAACTCGGTTTTGATCACCTTTGGAGATTAAATCGAATGCCAACAGCAGGGGGTAAGGTATAACTACAAGAAGGTAGACTGGTACCTCTACAAGAGAAGCCTGGATTAAACCTTGACTCTTGATCCAATACGCTGTATCAAAGACATTGACCAAGCTATTGACTGCTTCACAGATGCAGTAAACACTGCCATCAAATGCACTTTCCTCAACAGAAACCTAAACGCTGCTCCATCCACAACATCCCAAGCAGCATCAAGCAGTCAATAGTCGAGAAGAATAGAGCACAAAGACAGTGGCAGGAGTTTTGCACCCCTGACTGTAGTAATGGTTCTTTAAAGAATAAAGAATGTTAGTATGTAATAGAATTGATGACGCAACAGAAACTTAAAGTTTCAGTTGAAATGCAGCTCTGATGAAGGGAAGACGGTTTACGGTGTGAGGGGCTGTTAAATAAAGACTTAACCAAGCACTTAATGTGGAATTGTTACTACAGAATTGACGACACAGGAGAACAGTATTTTCAGCCTCTTACACCACTACTTTCATCTAGAAAAAAATCATTTGAAAGGAAAAGTAATCGAAGATCGAAATTATAAAGGAAATATATACAAAGATTGGACTTTACCTTATAGCCGAGCACCAAGTTCATGAGGCACCAACGGTGTGTGTTTGAGAGATTTTTTGTGGCAGAGCTGATGTTGAGGATCGCAGAACCGAGCCGTAAGCACAAGCGGTGTGGATCGTGAAGCAATGGGAGGCACCAGCAGCTACAAGGAGGGGCAAGCTGCTGGAGGTGCAAGCAGCTGTTAGGTCACGCAAGCTGCTGGAGGCGTGAGCAGCTGCAAGGAGGCGCGAGCAGCTGAAGGCGCAAGCAGCTATAAGGAGTCTCATTGCGTACCTGGATGCATTACGTTGCAACACCGTAAGGATCATGTACGTGACCTCGGAAACGTGTGTGCCACCATATTTAATTCATTAACACTAATTCAGCAGCACTGTGGGTAGATCGCAGGGCCACGCAAGATCGTGACAGGATATTCATTGTCAGGCTGCATGCGATTGATGCAAGATTGGTATAGGAATATTAGTGAGGTTACAAAGTTTAGCACAGAGTTTATTACATTATATTATAGAAATTACATTTCTTTAACAGTTTTAAACAACAGTTTAAAAAAAAAAAAAAAAAAAAGGTTTTAAAAGCGCAGTGTATATTTAAGAGAAATATAATGCATGCTATGAATACATTAAACTTATCCACAACACAGCCATTTCTTCTTGCTAAGGGTGAACCATCAATGACATCACAAGAATGGAAAGAATATTTTTGTAATATATTGAGACATTTGATGAGGAGGAGTTTTCACCTAAAAAAAAAGAAAATATTATCACACTGTATTGGTCCAGTGGTCTGAAAATGTACAATAAATGGATGAAAAAATTAGACAGGATGGAGAAGGAGGTGATGTATTCACACAAGCGTTAGAGGATTTAGATACTCATTTTTCTACAATAGTATGTGTTGCTGTGGATCGGTATAAATATTTCCAGCGAAAACGAGGAAAATTGGAAAATGTGGATGCTCAAGCATTTGACAAAAACTTGCGGATTTGGAGTGTTGTAAGAAGAACTCATTTGTGATCAAATAATTATGCATGCGAGGAATCCAAATATTTAAGATAAGTTATGGGTAAATGGTGAAGCACCATTAAAAGAAGTCATTGCATTGGTAAAGAAAGCAGAACTTACTGGACAATGTGCTGAAGCTTTGGAGGGAAAATTACAAGAATTGAAACAACTGAACATCATTAAAGGAGAAAAAATATAATAAGAATGATTCAACTAAAGCAAAAGGTAAAGTCACAATTAAACAGAGTAATCAGAGTGACTGTAAGAAGTGTTATTGTTGTGGAAGTGTAGAGCATTTGGCTGACAATAAGAAATGTCCAGCAAAAAATCAAAAGTATTCAGCTTGTAATCGGATAGGACACTATGCAAGAGTGTGTAGAAATAATATGAATGTTAAAGTTAAATACATTCAAGAGGAAAGGAAATCTCAATTAAGTCTGAATACACAATACCATAATACAGATACAAGCAGTATATTTTGAATAGATTATGATATATTAGATACTGAGCAGGGTAAAAGAAAGAAACCTTTGTGTGAAATAAATAAGGGAGGAATTATAGTAAATGTAATTGTAGATTCCAGTTCACCATTTACTAATATTGATAAGAATGTGTGGAGCAACAAGTTCTTGAAAGACTTTGGAGAGCATTTAGAAAAAAACTGATGTAGAAGCAAAAAGTTACATGGGTGAAAAAAAATAATTAATGGGGTAGCGAAATATAGAGTTTGATTTCAAAGGTAGGAAAGCAATGTGCAAGTTATACATAGCAGAAAGAGGTGCATCATATTAGGGTGGTAGGACCAAGGGAAGTTGGGTGTTATTTCAAACTCCAACAGTACAGGTCCTGTTCTATATATCAAAAGGGAACATTCCTTGTCTGAGATGGTACAGATGCTAGAATGTCATCCAAAAGGGTTTGGGTGTTTGAGTGATTTTTGCCATAAAATAGATTTAAACGATGATGCTAAACCTTGTATTCACAAGGTAGGATATGTACCATTTTCCATCAGAGACGAGGTGTCTCTTGAACTGAAAAGGTTAATGCAAAATGCTATAATTGAACAGGTGGAATCAGCTGAATGTGTTTCTCCATTAGTGGTTGTGAGATGAGCAAATGGAAAAGTTAGACTCTGTGTTGACTTAAGAGAATGGAATAAAAATATATTGGTTGATCAATACCCAATACCAAAAATTAATTAGATGTTTGCTAACACAAGGGAAATGAGTTGGTTTTCTACATTAGATTTAAAATCTGCATACCATTAGGTGATGTTACTCCCGGACAGTAGAAAACTAACAACATTTATTACACCGTTTGGGTGCTTCCGATTCTTACGAGTACCTTTTGGATTAGCCTCAGCGGCTGCAATGTTTCAAATGATAATGAGTAATTTGTTAGAAAATATTAATGGTGTAATGTATTTTCAGGATGATGTGTTAACTATGGAAAAAAAAAATGAAGAGCACAATGGGAAGTTAAAACAAGTGATAGAAATCTTTGTGAAGAAAGGTCTTACGGTGGAATATGGAAAATGTAAAATAGCTGTGAGAAGTGAAGTATCTAGGTCATTAAATAAGTGAGGAAGATATCAAACCAAAACAAGGATTAGTGAAATCCATTCAGAATGCTCAATCTCCACAAAACAAAGATGACATGAGAGCTTTTGAGGCTTGGTAGAGTTCTATTCGAAATTTGTAAAAAAAAAAAAAAAAAAAAAAAAACATTTGCTATAAGACAACTTATAAAAAACAGAGTGAGATTTGCATGGACAATAAAGTGCCAAGAGAAATTTGTAAAACTTAAAGAAGTAAGTAATGCACCATTTATAAAGGAATTTATACATTACTACAGATGCAAGTACAAAAGGTATAGGTGCAGTTTCATCACAACATGATGGGAAAAATGATGAGTTGGTTGTTGGTTTTGCAGCACAAGCTTTATCTAAGGCAGGGGACAAATATTCCGTTATTGAAAGAGAAACACTGCTGTGCATATGGGGATTAAGCCATTTTCCCAAGTTTACATGGGGATGCAAAGTAACTGTGAGGACGAATCATAAACCATTGACCGGGGTACTTACAACCTTGGAATTACAAAGAGCATCACCCAGACTAGCTAGGATGTCTATACATTTATTAGATTTCAATTATGAGGTACAATATTTACCTAGGATCAGAAATAGAGTGGCAGATTTTTTAAGTCAGATGCCATTTCCTTCAGATAAAGCAGAAGACAGGGTGGAAGATGATGACTGGGTGGCTATATTGTTCGATGATGGGATGATTGGAATTAACATACAGGAATGGAGTGAAGCTATAAAAGGGGACAAAGAGTTGCGAAAAAATTCTGGTGTATGTGAAAAAAAGGTTGGCCAGAGAAGAAGCAATTAAATCAAACAGGTCGCAGTTTTTGGGAGGTTCGTGATGAACTGAGCGAGGAACAAGGTCTGTTATTGAGATGTGGAAGATTTGTGCCACCAACATCGTTAAGAGGTAACATTATTGAATTGTGTCATGAAGGACATATAGGCATTTCAAAAAAGAAGACAAGGATAAAGAGTATTTATTGGTGGCCGGAATTAGACAGTGATGTTGAAAGATTAGTGTGAGAATGTTAGATTGCAATAGATCTGACAAAGCACAAAAAAATTATAAGCCACCGTTATATCCTATACCATGTCCCAATATTCCATGGGAGAAAATTGGTATTGACATCATGGGACCAATTGAGAATTTCAATTTTGAAAAAATATATATTATTGTTGTTATGGATCATCTTACGAAATGGCCAGAAATAAAGATTTCTGATAAGGTACATTGTGAAGATGTAATACGATTTCTTGGTAAAATATTTATGAAGGAAGGTTTACCAAATATATAGTATCAGACAATGGTCCACAATTCATGGTGGAGGTGCTCAAGATATTTTTGAATCGGATTGGTATTATTCATAAATCAACTTCTGTATATCATCCTGAAGGAAATGGTTTAGTGAAACGCTTTAATCGTGTCATAAAAGGTACTATACAATTGGCCATTAGTAGCGGAGTGAATTGGGAAAAGGAAGTAAACAAAATGATTTGGGCTTACAAAATAACTCCTAGTGGCAGTACTGGTAAAAGTCCATTTGTGATAATGAGAGATCAGGAACCCATAAGTAAAGATTTGGTATGGTTGCCGAGAATGTAAAACAGAAGCGTATAGCAGCTATACAGGCTTATAAAGTATGGTACAATAATAAACAGAATGTTAAAATGGCACAAGTGGAAATTGGTTCATGGGTCAATGTGAAAAAAGACTGTAAAGTACATAAAGGTGACAGTAGATTGTTGGAGCCCATGAAAGTGTGTAAATTATTTTGTAACTCTGCAGTATTAAGTTATGGAAAGGTGTGGCATCTGATTCGATTGGCCAAATGTAAACAAGAATGTGAAGTGGTAAATAAAAGAAATGGATGGATGAGAGTAATGAAACTCAAAGGTATGACAAAGAAGGGTGAAATCAAGATTCAGTGAGTGAAGTGGTGAGTGATCAAAGTAGAGGCACGAGTATTAAGGAATGTGGTAACAGAAGCAAAAGAGGAAGATGTGGTAAGCTCATAAAGGTTCCAATGAAATGAAAACACTATGGCCCTCATTACGACTTTGGCAGTCTTTTTCAAAGCTGCTGTAACCAGCATACCGCCAGTGCTGGCGATATGATGGCCGCCCTTGTAGGAGTATTCCGCTGGGCCAGCGGGCAAAAACTGTGTTTCCACCCGCTAGCCCAGTGGAAAATTCACCAAAAAATTGAAGCCAGCTTGTAATCGAGCTAGCAGCAATGTTGAGGTGCGTCGGATGCAACCGCGCCCATCGCGCTTTTCACTACCCGTAATTCGGGCAGTGAAAAGCGCGACAGGGCTGTCCATGGGGCCTCCTGCACTGCCCATGCCAACTGCATGGGCAGTGCAAGGGCCCACGTTGGGCACCGGCACCCCCTTTCCACCAGCATTTGCATGGCAGGGCTACCATCATGCAAAGGCTGGCGGAAGGGGAACTCGTGATCCCCAGGGCAGCGCTGCCCTGCAGATTGTGACTGCCGAAACCGCTGAGACTGCCAAGACCACCAGGCTGTTGACAGGCGGCAACCTGACAGTGCCGCCGGTCAGACCATGGCCCATCTGACATGGTCTTAATAGGGCGGTCGGACCGCCCAGTCTGTGGCGGTCCGACCACCATTGCGAGTGTGGCAGTCTTGAGACTGCCACACTTGTAACGAGGGCCTATGTGTGTGTAAATAAAAACAAGGAAAGTTATTTGTATGAAAACAGTATTGTATAATAACAAATGTAATTTAGTTAATCAATAATCGATATGTATAAGTTAATGGGGTGAAATGTAAAGGTATTTTTTTCTTTTAGGGTTATTAAAGGGGGAAGATGTGTAGTAATTGTTCTTTAAAGAATAAAGAATGTTAGAATGTTAGTATGTAATCGAATTCATGACGCAATAGAAACTTAAAGTGTCAGTTGAAATGCATCTCTGATGCAGGGAAGACGGTTTATGGTGAGAGGGGCTGTTAAATAAAGACGTAACCAAACACTGAATGTACACTGACCTGCTGAAGAAGTACAATATGTTGGCAAAACTGCTGAAGACACAAATAAGCCAGCACAGAGGTGAAAATGGGAAGCAGCAACAGCTCATTTAAAGGATTCAGACAATTCTTTCTGGAGAATGACAAGGCACTTGACTAGAAGAAAGACCGAACCGAACCCACCGACATAAGGAAAGACTCACCTGGCATGCAGCAAAAGCAACAAGGCAGAGGTCCTGACTGACACCCTGGAGACATCCTCCAACTCCAACCAGGCCAGCAAATTGACAGTAGAAGTAGAAAAAGAAATCGGCACGCATTACCTGGAGCATTCACCGGAAACAGAAGCTGCAACCATAGAGGAATGCTCAAGTGACGAAATACAAAGTCTGATGAAGAAGCTGAAAAATGGCAAGGCCCCTGGGAAAGACAAAATAAACAACAAACCCATCAAGATGTTCCCAAATGGAGCAGTGGATTGCCTTGCTGAAATCTTCAACACATGTCTCCAGCACCAGCATTTCCCTAAAGCCTGGAAAGAAGCAAGAGTCATCGTATTCCCTAAGGCTTGGAAGCCACTAAGGGATCCTGCAAACTACTGCCCTATAAGTCTCCTATCGGCCTATCAAAGCTCTGCAAAAAGGTAATTCTTCCACATCTCAGTTACTTTGTATCAAGGGAAATCCTTCTTGCCAAAGAACAGTTTTGGTTCCAGAGAGAACACTCTACAAATCATCAACTTATCAGAGTTGTGGACATTATTAGCCATGGATTCAACATCAACAAATCAACTGGAGTTGTCTTCCTGGATGTAGCCAACACTTTCAACCCAGTATGGCACAGAGGACTAATCTGCAAGCGTATTCAGCTGAAGTTTCCCAGCTACCTGGTAAATCTGCTGATTAGCTACCTGGAAGGACGCACCTTCCATGAGCCAAAGCATGAGGAATGCTCTACTGTACGCCCTATTCTTGCTGGAGTGCCTTAGGAATCAATTATTGGACTGTTTCCCTTCAATATATTTACAAATTATATTCCCAAGGACTTAAAGAAAGCAGACCTCGCTTTCTACGCTGATGATGATGATGATGTTGCAGTCATCTCCCAATCTTTCAGGGAAAAGGAAGCGGCAAAGAACCTTTAAGCTTCGCTCAGCAAAATCTCTGGATGGTACAGCGACTGGCGGATAAACCTCACACAAGCAAAATCACAGCAACATTGTTCACCAGAAAGCAGATCAAAAAGCATCCGCAGATCCGCCTCAATGGGAAAGCAACAGCTCATACTTAGGGGTGACACTTGACTCCAAACTTAGCTGGAGAAACCACATTAGGAAGACATGCCAGAAAGCAACAACCAAACTGGTGCATTGTACCCGCTTCTGAGAATTAAATCAATGCCTATGCGGAGCAAAATGCGCGCAATAAATGCTATTATTCGACCTACAATGACATATGCTTCACCAGTGTGGAGCAGTTGCAAGCTGGAGTATCGGAAGCCTCTGCAGACACTACAGTACGCAGCCTTACGGATAGCTGCAGGTGTTCCTTACTTCGCAAGAAAAAGCAGCTCTCCACAGACATTTAGGCATTGAAATGTTGGATGACCATCTCCGCAAACACAACTTGAAATTCTTCAAAGGATTGGATCAAAAAGAAAACCCACTGATCAAGAAACTTGCTGACATTTCTGCCAACCCTTTTGACCACCATCAGCAGCCCATCAGAGTGCTGACCATGTGAACCAACTTCAACTGTGACAAAGAGTCAAAGATCAGTAATCAAACAAAAGAGCAATTTAACAAGTCCAAAATGTGCATGGAGTAATGAGGCTATCGCCTTGGTATCCAAAACACACCACTGTCAGAAGGAATCTGACAGCCAGAGAAGAAAACTGAAAGGGGTTTTACAGCTGCTCCTTTGTTGTCGCAGGGGCTGTACCGATAATACTGCACTTACCAACAGCTCCCGTCCAACTTCAGGTAAGGTAGCCCTATATGTTTTCTCTCGAGACATAGTTTGAGCTGCTTCCCACTCCCAGGTGTTCATTTTAAACATAGTCTGTAAATTGCTTGCTCTTTCCTTTCCTTAGCATTTTACTGTACCAAATGTTTGGGTGTGCACAAGAGGTTCGCCAGCGGCGGTTTATGCAGTATGCAGTTTGTTGTTTGTTTCCAGTTTACCACTACCATTTTCCTTTCTATAATTGCCACGCAGGCATGGTCTTCACCTAGGTTATCACTGAGGTTTTCGCTAATAGCTCTGAATCTTAACACTGTCCTTTAGACGCGCTTATAATCTTGATGTTTATCTTTTGGACTATGCTATCTATGGTTTATTAAGGTGATGGTTTTTAACATTACGCGGCTTTGTCCCCTAACCTTCCTTTGTGGTTTCTATCTAGGGGCATGTTTTCACTCACTTAAGGCCCCACAGGTGGGTGGTCTCTCCCTGCTCTAGGTCGCAGTATGGGTTTTGATCTCTCAGTGACCCATATTTAAATGCTTGACCCACCATTTATATAATTTGTGCCTATTTATTTTATTAACTCATTTGTAGCATCTTAATCCTTGGTATGTACAAATAGTATAAGCTGCTTCCGGAAAGAGGGCACATGGTTGTGCTTAATACACCTCAAGTTGGTGTATGTAATTCTGTACAGGAGAGCAGCCCTTTCTCCCATCTGTAGATGTACTGTTATTTATTCTGCCTTGTTCCCTACTATGGATAAGTATTTTTGTATGGTAGTTGATGTTATTTATTTTGCCTCTACAGCATTGTTCTGCAAACATTAGTATACATCATATTTCTGAACCTGTGTTGGACCGCCCTGTGTATTGTGGGAAAATTTTCATTCCAACTGTCTTGATCCCTATATATATGCATGCCACCCGCTGTGTTTTTTTCATCATTCACACCAGGTATGTAATTAATAGCACTCCAGACTTGTTTTCACTCTATTGTTGCACAGGTATCGCTAACTTTTCTGTTGTGCTTTTTAGCACCCTATTCTTGACTAGAGGACATCTTTGCCTATAAGCCTCCATAGTTGGATTCACCATTTGAGAAAATATGTAAGCTCTGTGTTAAGATCTACGTGGAGATGTGTACCTCTTTGGGTTTCTTTGGACCTACAATTTGTTGTTTTCCATCATATAAAAAAATGTATCTCTTGATTTTTTCCAGTTTGCACAAATTCCTGGCTGAGGCCTATTTGTATGGATCACACAGACAGATATATAGATATATATATCACAGCTGCACGCGGTTTTATGGTTTACACAAAGCTTGAGTGTTGGAATCTATTTTTTCTTTTGGGTTCTGAGAACACCTATCCTCTATTATATGAGTTTATTGTTATGATTTTTTGAGCCTTATGTATTGTTTATTGGTCTACAGATGGTAACTTTTCAAGGCTGCCTTTCCTTTCTTCAGTGTATATTTTACTTTCCCTGTGCCCTGAAGAAGGTGGTTGACCACATGTGGTCTTGCACTGAAACACACGTCAGCGCTAAGAAAGTGGGGACCAGAAGTCTACCCACATTGAAAGGAAACACAAGTGACAGTAAGAAAAACTTTGTTCACCCAAGGACTTTTCACCTCTATGGATAAGCCTTATCTGCAAATTATAAAGAAGATGATATTTCTTATGTGCCGAAAAACAGTGCAGGACTTTTTGTACAATAGCTGAAATGGTTACAAGTTTCCTTGATGTCACCAGCTTTCGTAAACTATAATATTGTAATGTGTTTATTTCCATTTTGTGGTACCCCACTGGATGTTTTTAACATGTTGTGATAGGTTGGTTACAATTGTTGTATGTGTAAGGTAATGATTGTGACATGCATGACAGTAAGTTGAAGTTTTAGAGTGTTGTGTGGTGAAAGGTCGGTATTACCTTGTTGCGTATAACCTGATTATATTATGATTTATGAGTATGTGTTTTGTGAATTCTTATTATCGTCCATAAATGAGTAGACAATTTGCACAAGAGAAGAGAAAAATAGATTGAAGAGACAAAGTAACTAATAAAAAATGTTGTAAGAATTTACTCTATTTTTGGTCATTATAAGTTTTGGCTCAATGTTTACACAGTGACTATGTGATATTATTTTATGTATATGAATGTAAATATGTAGGGATGGCAGGTTTTATTCTTTAGGTTGAGTTTATACCCAGCTACGCCTTTGCAGTGGGGGGAGACTTTAAAGAAAGTTCTTTGAAGTGCACAGAGGTCATCCCTTCCTGCCCTGGCTCTTGACTCAATACAAGGGTGTATGGAGTTCTTTAAGTGGGGGCAGGGCACTGCTTATTCAGGTGTAAGTGTTAGCCTCTCCCTCTCATCCTGCACAGAATTGCCCATCAAGCTGTGGATGGCTCATCAGTCACAACTAAGCTTCCTTTATGTGTGGCTGTCTAGAAGGAATGCACAAGACCAGCTGTCACCCCACACCAGACGTGCATTGGAGATAGGCAGTAGGCACCAAATGGCTAAAATAAGAAAATGCCAACTTTCGGAAAGTGGCATTTTCAGGACTGCAATTTAAAATCTGACTCCACCATCAGTTGTCAGTTTAAACTGTGAGTCCAGAGACACCAACCCTGACAAACTGATCTCTTCCAGACGGTGAATTACACTTATAAGATGTGATACAGTAATCCTAATGTCATCCTCTTGGAGAGATGGGCCTTGCTGTAGTGAAAAATGTATTTGGAAGTTTTTCACTACCAGGGCATGTAAAACTTAAAAGCATATGTCCTGCCTTTCTAATACATTGCACCCTGCCCTCTGGGTTGTCCACGGTGTACCATAGGGGTGACCTGTATGTTTAGAAAAGGAAGACTTGGGCCTGGCAAAAGGGTTATTTTGCCAGGTCAACGTGACTGTGTAAACTGCACATACAGGCTCTGCAATGGTAGGCCTGAGACATGGTTAGAGGCCCACTTAAGTGGGTGGCACAATCAGTGCTGCAGGCCCACAAGTAGCATTTAATTTACAGGCCCTATTCACAGGTAGTACACTTTCGTAGGGAAGTATAAGTAAATTAAGTATGCCAATTGGGGTTAAGTCAATGTTACTGTGATTTAGGGAAGACAGCACAAGCACTTTAAACCTTGTTAGCAGTGGTAAAGTGCACAGAGTCCTAAAGCCAGCAAAAACGAGGTCATAAAAGCAGAGGAGGTAGGAAGAATGTTTGGGGAAAGACCACTCTAAGGCTGTCAGGTCCAGCAATGATATTATTATGACATGTTGTAAAAGTAAACATGCATACATACTGTCACTACCATAGTGTGTACATTCCCGAATGGAGTTTTGTGAAATTATAAACATTATGTATTGTGTGCAAACTGGGCTTAAACAAGGAATAATATCACACATTGGCAGAAATAGTCTAGTAAACGAAGCCTATTGAGATTTGCTGTGAACTGCCCCTGGAAGGGCCCTCTCTTTGGCGTTACAGGGAGGTTAAGCGTTTACAAACTTCCATTTATTGGAGTACCAAACACGTTGACTAGCTAATGTTGACTGTGACAGCGGATTAGGTATTGTGGGGTTGATAGTTGTAGTGCACCTAGGATCCATTTGTTTGCACCAAAAAGAATAATTGCAAGGGATTAGGCCAATCAGAAGGGGGCTAGAGGTTCGTTAATTTGCAGGACTTGAACTGTTTCATGGTCCCACGTTTGTGCTGCTACAGATTTTAAAGAAAAGACAAAGCAAATAATATGGCTAATGCCAATACATGTGCCAGACACTGAATCTTCTGTGTTTTCTCTTTCAACTGGAGGGAATTTTTAAGCTTTGATACAGGGCTTCATCTTATGCAGGTATTCCTCAGTTTATTGACCCAGGCCGTGCAAAAATGTCTGACATGCCTGCCAAAGGTGGCAGATTTTTGCCGTGGTGACGGTGATTTACGAATACAGTAATTCTGGCAGAATGTCTGCATCTGCAAATCCAGCGTTAGAGGAGAGATTGTGGGAGTTATTGGGTGGTCCACCTGGAAAATTCAGTGACCAAACACAAACTCAAACTTTTAACTGTGTCCACTAGTGATTTTCAGGTAGCTTCTCACTCTGCAAAGCACACACAGATTTACTCTGGAAAAAGCAGAAGCAATTACGTTTCCAGGTTTGGAATGGGAAGAGAACAGCTCCAAAAATAATTGGGGTCGGTAAAGAGGTTTCATCAAGAGGAAACATATTTGTGTAGTACAGAAACAAAACAATTACATCTGAAAATGCACATTTGCTTTCAATTTACACATACGCAACTGTACACCTATTGCAAAATCTGCAATACAATCCAATATCATTCACTCACTACCATCATAACCTAAAAGAAAATTAACAAGTGACACAGATAATCACCCCAATGACCTTTGAGTTAGCCCTTCCTCCTGAGTTGAATTTATATTTACAAATTACAGCAAATGTGAGCCGTTTTTAAAATGCCTAATTACCCTAGACCTGCAGAAGCGGGGATGACTTCTCAGGAGCTCTCTTTATTTTTTTCCAAATACAGCAATGTCTAACATAATGTCATGCTGATCTAAATAGTTCATAAATATTCATGCATCTGCAACATACCTAGACCTGTAGACAAGAGCCAACTGTGCATATCAAAAAAGGCCTTTTCATACTAGACAGTACCTGGGGTTCTCTGAATAATGACAGGCTGAAGTAAATGAGCAGACATTTCAGAAGCTATCTTACGCTATTGTAGGCAAAGGACCAACCTGTCAGTCTGCTGCCTGCACTGTTAGTGAAGACATCATGGTAAGGCAACAGCTTCATTTTGTACCCAGGCAAGGATCAACACCAAAGGAAGGAAAGAATCAACACCAAAGGAACATTCTCTCTCTCTCTCTCTCTCTCTCATATGTGCGTCTTTATCCAGACACAGACAAATAAGAAGCATTATTAATGAGGCCGAGAGAACATAACCTACGTTGAGTACACAGAATTACAGCAAATTGGATGATACAATTTGAAAATGTCCACTTTGTAAAAAAACGTTTTAAATATTTCAACAAAAGGGTATAATGATGGTACATCCTGTGTCCAGTGTTGGCCCAAGCACCAAGAAACAATTTTGCATCAAAACGATCAAGCAAGAATTTTACTTGTAGCTGAATGCATAGAGGCAAATATTCAGAACGAGCTAACTGGTAACCGCTTCCCACACCATTCGTGGTTGGAGCATTGTGTGATTATTAACAATCTCACTCCATAAAAGATCACACCATGGGTGTCCATGGGACGAATCGGAGCTACTGAGGCTTAGACCTGGAGGCCGGAGTAATTTGATAAGGTGCATGTTAGCCTCAAATTTAGTTCTTGGAGTTCAGCACATTAAGCAAGCCTCGGTTTTTACAGTGTCACCGCATTACAGGCCTCGGAGCGCGCCAGCAGTCGGGGCCTGCAGCATGAGCTTCACTCCCGCAGCCAGAGACACACTGACTGGAGGTTCGACCCGCGATCTGAGGAGGATGCAGCACAACAGCAGCAGAAGCCGACGTCCTCTAGGTAGATGCTGGCGAAGCAAGGACCCACTTCACGAATTGGTGAGTTCAGGCAGTGGACTGCCAAGGGCAGAGGTCACATCACTGTGAATGCAGCCATCACAAGGGTTACTGGTGCAGTAGCACCGCACGCCTTGGGTACAGTCGTCGAATGTCAAGAACTCCATTCCTTCGCAATGTATATACAAACTCCTGCCTCTTGAGGGAGCTGTTGATCAGTTTCCGATGCTATGAGTCTTCGCCTGGGAGCTGTTTGACACTTACCACAGACACTAAGAAGCACGCCATGTTCCCTTCAACAGACTGTTCTACCTTCTAAAAGTTTCAGAACAAAAAAATGGTGTCAAGGACTTTCAGCACTGGCTGGACGTTAATGCTCAAGCAACAACAAGACAAATTGTAAGTTATGGACTGCTTTGAACTTCATTTACCATGGTGCACTGGGAAGGACCTAGAAAGACCTGTTACCAGTTTACGATTCCATTGCTTAAAAATGTATTTACAAGTTCCTGCCCCCTGAGGGAGCTGGCGATCGGTTTCCGAAGCCAGGAGCCTGCATTTAAGAGCTGTTTGTCATTCATCCACAGACACTAAGCAAGCGGTCATATTCCCACCAACAGACTCTTTGTCCCAGGAAGAGTTCAGTAGAATGAAAACCTGATTTCAAGGGCTACCAGTCCTGCTGTGCTTCAACACTCAAGTGGGTACAAGACAAATTGTAAATTATGGACTGCCTTGAACTGAATTTACCATGGTGCACTGGGGAGGTCTGGGAGAGACCTGTGACCAGTGTTTGACTGCACTCCTTACGGATGTATATACAAGCCACTGCCACTTGAGGGAGCTGAGGGTTAGTTTCCAGAGCCAAGACTGCACCTGGGAGCGGTTTGGCACTCATCCACAGACACTAAGCAGCATTCGTGTTCCCTCCAACAGATTCTTTGCCTTTTAGAATAGTCAAGGGTTTTTTCAAGGGCTACCAGCAGTGGTTGTGCTTGAATACTCAAGCAGCCACAAGAAAAATTGTAAGTTATAGACTGTCTTGGAGTGCATTTACCATGATGCTCTGGGGAGGACTATGACATAACTGTGGCCAGCGTGCACCTTCACCCCTCAGTGTTGAATATTGATGAGACAGCCTGCCTAAAGACAGACTTCTGGTTAGTGGCACACTCCACCTTGAGCACAACATTTCTTGGTGGTGAAATACTCTGCCTCAGCAAAAACATTTTAATGGCAGTACACACCACCTTGGACACAAGCTTCTTGAGGGCAGCAGTGACTACCGCTATCAGCCATTCCTCTGGAAATCATCCACATAGAGATTCTGCAGCCCACACACCTCAGGGCACGCAGACTGCTCGCCTCTGCCTTTCTTGGGTCAGCCGATCCACAGAGCTCCTGGGGTCAAGTTACTCTAGTGCTTCATGTCAGTAAAAAATCTGCAGAGTTGACAAACTCCATTGTGCAGAGTAACACTACTCACAGCAAGGTAGTCTCCAGCCTGAAGTACCCCAACAGAGGCACAAAGAAGTGTGAGCTTTTCGCGCCTAGCTCATTAACAGGCACACTGACGGTAATCAGGAAAGAAAAAAAAGCTGGCCTCATCTACAAGACCCTTCTCTTGTGCACAGGAACATGCCAGGGGCTTTCACAATGGAGCCCTCAAACCTTCATTGCTCTAGAGCACACAGACACACATTGCTTGTACCACACCAGCTACATACATGCACCCGCATAGCATACACTTACATATAGTTTGTAATGCTAGGACTTGGGTTAGCGCATAGAAGCAGAATTCTACATGAGTGAGCCAGTATGCCTTCACTCCACTGAGAGACATAAAAAGGTCTAGTCACAGATTCACAAAACACAAAATCCTGCCTCACCGCTGCACAGATTAAACCCATGACAGGGACTGTATCCCTCTGTCTGTTAAATTTAGGCGTGCTTGGTGAGCCCCCAAAGGTCAGAGGACAGACACTAGACCTCACTCATGCCAAGAGACAGGCCTAAGGTTTTGCACAGAAATATTAGTGTGAGGCTGGGACAAAACTAAAACCCAGATTAGCAGATACTCGAGAAATTTCAACATGGTCTGGTGCCAATGGAGAGACTTGAGAGACATGGGGTGAACCTGATATTGAACTGCCAACCCAACCTTGGAAGCACCCGGGGGATCCTTTACTCCAAGCGGGACTGTTGCTACAAGTACAATGCTGGGATAATATGATTGTTTTGGTACTGAGTAATTAAAAGATAAAAGGTTTTTTTTAAAAAGATTATCAGATACACGCAGGCGGGCACTCAGTGAAGGAGGGTATAAATGTAGAGCATGCAGGTGACATTCCGTCTTAACAGTGGGTAACGCTTGGTAGGTCTGGACAGTCTGGGCCAACAGCCTTATGCCCAACTCTGAACCTCATGAAGATAGTTGAGATAGGTAAAGGAAGTCCGATATGGTCACAGAAATGTAACTTTTTGGCACAATTACTGACAAGCAGACTAATGTTGAAGCCAAAAAAGTAACCTGGTGGGCGAGTACTCATGCAGACTGTAGCAGCTCTGCTTGTGCGAGGATGTTAGAAAAAAGATATTTAGCTGGCGGCTGTGTGGGGTTTTAATCCCTTTTACTCCCCTTCAGGTGCTGGATTTCTGGACAGAAGTGATATTCCAAGGAGCCAAGAGCAGACATGGGATAAAAAGTGCCTTGTGTGGCCAATAGAATGCCATGGGGCTCCTCTTGCATGGTTTCACTCTCCCTCAATGAAGTGCGACTAACGGGGCTTCCCAATCTACACACAGTGGTGGCCAAGGGCGTTTCAGGGTAAGAATGCCTTGTGAGATTGTGCACACCCACAAATGTTCATATTTGTGAGTATTCTCAGACTCCTTTCTGACTCGTTCACTCCCTGCAATAGGCTCGGAATTAACTATTCAAAGAACAGTATGAATTCATTTTCCAATGTAGAAAGTGGATAGGAACACACCCAAAATCGATACAAATTTAGGAAAGATTCCCCCCTAAAGAAAAAAACAGTCGTAGCAGTAGCTTTGCGCTCGTTTGGCTTATTTTCGCATGAGCAGATATAAACGCATTTACCAGTTCATGCAAAAACGGATTTTTCAAACGTTGTCCAATCGCACACCCGGATTCCCACGACTGTTGCAGGTTTGCAAAGTTATATCTGGAAACTGCTGTACAGTTCTCAAAGTCGTAATTCTGAGTCGATGCGATATCGCAGATTTCTCTTCATTGTCTGACGGTCTTATGTACACAACGTCTTGCATGTGTAAACAAAAGTCACAGAATAAAAAGTCCGAATTTTCACAAGAATAGATTATGAGCTATCCTCAAAAACCGAAATGATGAAACACAATCGTAGATTACAAGTGAGTGGAAAGCGTTGCTAAGGGCATCACCATGAAAAATGGAGAGAGTCTGTGTAGTGATCAAGGATGTGCAGTGGAAATACCTTATATACACTCACACAGCCACGGACTGCATGAGAATTCACCATAGGTTTGAGACACACTTGATACAACAGTAACTGCTTAAAATCTAATTTGCATCCAAACTGATCTAGTTTACTTAAATTTGGGTGAAAAATCAAGGTACATTTTCTTAAACAATCTAAAACACAAGAGATGCGTATAAGATGTGGTGCTACTTATGGGAAAGGAGTTTTTTCAGAAGTAGACAAGTGGAACAAACAAAGTACATTTTTCATGTCTGTAATTCAACACATGCGGTGTACATATTCCGGTAATTAAGTATCGGCTGCGTTACAGAAGGAGGCATCTCTGTTTGAAGTGGACGCATACCTCTGTGAATTATGTAGTATTTTAAAAAGCCATTAAAAAATAGAGAGTAGCATTCTGAAATGTTAGAAAATATGGCATAAAATAAAAAAATAAAAACCTTCCATGAACTTTGACATGAATCATTCAGCCTGTTTTTGCTTAACACTTAATGATTTTTTTAAACATATCTGACGTCTTAGGGTAGACTAAACTGCCATCTAAAATTAAATTAAACCATAGAGTGCACGCATTAATTTATAGAACTCTTATAATACGATAAAGGATCAAAGATCATAAGACAGTGTAACGTTATTTTTGTGTAAAAACCACATTACTATTAAACAAAGCCATCTATTTATTTTCTTTAAATATTAAATCGGCACTATATTTTCCTACAGAAACTAACAGAGCTGTCTATTATTTTGTCGAATGCAAATAGACGTTTAGATTGATGCTGGCGAACAGCATCTTCGGTTTATACAATAAAAATAAGCCTGATGTTTACAATCTGAGAAGAAAATGTGAAGGACCCTTAGGCACATAAAGAAAATTTCGCCGGTATTTCAAATGCGCTTATTGATGTGGATACCCACCAGCTTCCTGATATCAGATCTTCTGTAATATGGCATGTCGAGGATGACAGTTATATGAGGACCATGAGAGCTGTTATAATTCCACACCACCCTGAGCAGTCATTTCCTGAGTTTTGAGGTTTTATGTTAGAACCTTGACTTAAAAGAGGTTGTGATAACACATTCTCGTATTTTTCAATTAAATCGCACACGACTCTTTATGACCAATTAACACAAAATAATTAATCCCAGGGTGCCTAGGCATACATCTAAATATTCTTGCAAATGACATGCCCTATCCAGGGTAAACTCAATCTTTCGTATTTATTTTGGCATACACCCTAAACCATAATTCTGCAACTGCGACACCGACATATTTCTTTGATATTTTTTTCTTCACATGGAAACGCTTTCCCACATTATTCTGAGGTGAAGAAATCCCTTCCTTCTCACCTTATAAAAAGGTGATATATGATTTATTTCCTCAAACATATTTTACCTCATGTACTTTATTTAAATTAACTCATTTTAGAAGTGCAATTAGTGTAAAATTGATTTGACACTTGATGGCTGTAAAAATCCAAAAACCACTGCTCTGTACGTTTTCACTACACTGACAATACCAACTGGAATGTCACTGTCATTGGAGCGTCCTTTGCACCCCTCCCAACGCCCACTTGTAAATGCAGAAAATCCAGCTACAGTACCTGGTTCATTATCCACTGTGATTGTTAGACTCTGCAGATACTGATGTTTTGAAACACCAGTTGTGGTTTTTGAAGAAAGGTGCGATAATTTTAGCCAGATAAGTTTGACTTATGTGGCACAAACAAATTTGTAAACTGGTCCTTGCAATGTCATCTCATCCTGTCTCTGAATTAGACAAACCTTGGCCCGACGCAATCATCATTATTGTGGCTCTGAACCTCTTACACTTACTCTGTCCTTTCAGTGTTCACTTCTCCACGCACTCCTGCCGATGGTCAGGAGACCACCTGGTCCCACATACCTTCCTCTGTTTCTAAAGACCCTTCATATTAACACGGGCACTTCAAGAACACGTGGTGAGAAAGAAGTTTTGTAGATTGAGGGAGGAGGAAAGTGAACGAGGAAGTAGGCATATGTCAGGGAAAGGGGCTGTGTAAGATGTAGTGACATTTGATGGTGAGTGTCGCTTGAATAGGGTGTGCTAGGAACTGGGTTAGGAAAGGTGTAGATGGGGTGCCTGGGAGATGGTGTAAAAGTGGGCGAGGAATGAAGGAACATGTGTGCAGGTGCAGTAAATATGCGCAGTTGCTGTGGGTGTGAGTGATCAGAAGAGGAAACAAACTCCTGGAGGACGTGATACGGCAACTAAAGGGAAAGATGGATTCACTGGGTACTCCACGAGGTAGAAACAACTACAGGTAGATGTAGGGGTGAGCAGAGTGTCTTGGAAATAAGTACTTGGATCACAAGTGAAAGGGAAAACGCGCACAAGAAGAAGAAGAACTGAGCAAACAACACTAATGATAAATCCTCACAAGCAGGTCAAAGTGTCAAGAAAATACTAGGGAATTGGACATCTGTAGACAAAGGGGGTCATTCTGACCCCGGCGGGCGGCGGTTGCCGCCCGCCTGGCGGGAACCGCCATTTGGCCGCACCGCGGTCAAATGACCGCTGGTGCCATCCCGACCTTCCCACTGGGCCGGCGGGCGCTAACATTGTTAGCGCCAGCCGGCCCAGCGGGAAGGGGGCATGCAACACTGAAGCCGGCTCCGAATGGAGCCGGCGGTGTTGCAGGTGTGCGACGGGTGCAGTTGCACCCGTCGCGCTTTTCACTGTCTGCTAGGCAGACAGTGAAAAGCAGGCTGGGGCCCTGTTAGGGGGCCCCTGCACTGCCCATGCCAGTGGCATGGGCAGTGCAGGGGCCCCCAGGGGCCCCTAGACGCCAGTTACCGCCAGCCTCTTCCTGGCGGTGTAAACCGCCAGAAACAGGCTGGCGGTAAGGGGGTCAGAATCCCCATGTCGGCGCTGCTTGCAGCGCCGCCATGGAGGATTTGCCCAGCCGGTTTTCTGACCGCGGCGGTAAAGCAGGCTGGGGCCCTGCTAGGGGGCCCCTGCACTGCCCATGCCAGTGGCATGGGCAGTGAAGGGGCCCCCAGGGGCCCTTAGACGCCAGTTACCGCCAGCCTCTTCCTGGCGGTGTAAACCGCCAGAAACAGGCTGGCGGTAAGGGGGTCAGAATCCCCATGGCGGCGCTGCTTGCAGCGCCGCCATGGAGGATTTGCCCAGCCGGTTTTCTGACCGCGGCTTTACCGCCGCGGTCAGAATGGGCAGGGAAGCACCGCCAGCCTGTTGGCGGTGCTTCCGTCATTTTAGCCCTGGCGGTCTCGGACCGCCAGGGTTAGAATGACCCCCAAAGCAATTTTATAGGGAAAAATCTGTTAAGGCCAGCAGAAACATGTAAGCATTTTAATTCAATATAAGAAGAACACGATTTTCATCTTGGGATAATGGGAACATGTACTACAGCTTGAAAAAAGAGATAATATAAAAGGCATGTGTGATTTACAACTTAACACGTTGAGAGACATGAGCAGGAATTACAGCTTAGGGTATGTGGGGCACTATGATACAATACTGCTAAAAACAGTGAGAAAATGTACAGCATTGTAACTCAGCGGGTCCTAGCTATGCTGTACAAAGCAGGAAAAATAATGCAGCGCAAAAGAAAAGTGTTAGACTTTGTTGGGAAAACAGCAGTAAATATTAAAGGGAATCATAGTCAGAGTTAATATCGTGTTCTTCTTTGGCCAGTAACAGGACAACCGAAATCTGAGGTATCTTTCATGGAAAGATCCTGGCCCAGTGGTTGAAGCTCTTCTTAGGTCATCTCTAGGACTGATGGCCAACATTTCTTTGGCTGGAAGTACTGAGTACCTGAAAATGAATGACAGATTTGGGTTTGATTGAAAAGGCTTGGGTAGTTTGCAATGGCAATTGAATGAGCTCCACCAAGCTGGCTTCTTACCCACACACAGGAATACACTTATTTTTCCTCGACACATGTCAGCTGATGGCCTGTACACAGAGATAGAATGATTAATCGATATGCTGTGCTGACAGCAGGACATTTTGGAGACCCTTCCAGCCATGAACTGGGGCACTGGCATCCATTACCCATATTATGGCTTCCTGAGTGCTCCTCCAAGTATTAGCTGCTTCCTTTGACACCCTCACTCCAAATGCCACAGAGCCCATGGTACAACTGCACCCAAGCAAATCCTAGGCTGAGGCTGCTTCAGGTGGTTGGTTGCTTTGTGCTTTCTTGGCATGAGGAAATTGTTATCAGGACAGACTAGGGCAAGCCAGGAAGAAAACAGCAGAGGCCTGTGAGGAATACAATTTAAAAAACTATGTGCAAAGCCCGTCAGTCTGGTATTGGCTGGCAGCCTTTAGCTTTGTCTATTCCTGTTTTGTCATGGGTTTTGCAAAAATGTATAATTGGGGGAAGAGCAAGGTTCTTGTTAATATAAAAACAAACGCTAAAAGCATAAACACTTTTTTTGTGGTCAAGAAACACATTTCCATAGTAATCTCTTGCACTGGAGGAAGTTACTTTTGTGAAGAGGTACTCTTTGCAGGAGAGTAGTATAGCATTACTAACAGTGGCGCTAGCCAATGGCTGAAGTGAGTTGACCCACTGCCCCATCCTGTATGCTGTAGCTAGCAGAAGAAAAGTGTGAATTACACAACAGACCAATGGAAGAAGAGGGCCGGCTGATAGCCCCTATAAGTAAGTATATTATTCATATATATATATATATATATATATATATATCCAAAAACAAACAGTTGCAAGCAACTTCACCACCGCACTCCAGGAGGAAATTATTTCTTTTTATTGCAGTCAGGATTAAATCACCATCCTTCACCACTGACGCGTTTCGACCTACTGGTCTTGATCACAGTAACTTAGTCCTATCTCCATGTCCCCTATTTATAGTGTCTCTCCTATGACCCCTATTGGTGCATTGTGGGACATGTAGTCTATTAAAAATAAATTAAATGTTGTGCATTATAAACCAAGCTCCCCACCACCACAGAACGTGCCCTTGCGGAGCACTGTATGAAAATATTTCTACGTATGTGGATTTCTTTCTGGCACCGTTAGTACAAAATTTGAGTTCTTATATTAAGGATACTGGTGATTTCCTGAGGATTCTTGCTGACATTGGATGGGAAGAAAGGCTATAAACTGGTCACTATTGACGTGGTATCTCTCTATACATCTATTGACCACAAGATTGAACTGAAAGCAGTGCAATATTTTTTACAACAACGTGACCTTAGTCTGTTAAAACACTCTCAAATGCTGTTGAAGATGATAGAATTGTGTCTGAACAATAATATATTCCTATTCCATCATCAAATCTTTGCCCAAGTCCGCGGGACAGCAATGGGCATTTCCTTCTCACCGAGTTATGCCAACTTGACCATGGGGAGGTGAGAATGAGAAACTAGTGGAGAAAGCTGTGATCTGGTTAAGATTTATAGATGATCTTTTCATCATTTGGAATGGGACAGAAAATGAATTCCTGCAATACTTTGCAAAACTAAATCAAAATGATATGGGCCTCCAATTCACATATAATATAAGTGAAGAACGGGTCCAGTTCTTGGATGTGATGGTGTATGTAGAGAACAATCGGATTCAGACAACTCTATTCCGGAAGGAAACGTCAACTAACAGCATCTTGCATGGAGAGAGCTTCCATCCAATGTCACTGAAAAAGAGTATACCCTATGGAGAATTTGTCAGAATAAAACGTAATTGTTCCACGGAAAGTGAAGTGGAACAAAAATTCATCGAAACGACACAGAGATTTCTTCAAAGAAAATACAAATACAAAGATATTAGAGCTGGGGAAGTAAAAGCAAGAGCTCGAACCAGAGATAATATATAGAACAAAACAATGATGAAAAAACCTCAGGAAGACACAACTATTAGATTTGTAATGACATACACCAAGGAGAGCTATTTAATCTCGAAAATCCTGAGGAAATATTGGTACATTATAAGGAAGGACCCAGAGGTGGGAAAGTTGGTTGGGGAGAAACCTATGGTTACTTATAAAAAAGTACCATCTCTACAGGACCTTTTGGTTAATAGTCACTTTCAGATCAAAGAACAGTCAAACTGGCTCTCGAGCCAAACAAATGGTTTTGTCTGCTGTAAGAAGTGCAAAGCATGTCGCATTGGGATGAATGTGAAGGAATTCGAGGACTCTGGTGGCAACAAGATGACTATCAACAAAAAGATCACATGTAATTCCAATTATGTGGTATATGTGAATCAATGCACATGTGGTCTGCGTTATGTGGGCAGTACAATTTGTCCTTTGAAAAAACGCATTTTGGAACACATTAGAGCCGTTCAAAATAAGGATACAACCTATGCTATTGCAAAACACCTTATGACTCATGATGGAGCTAAATGGACAGACATGAGATTTTTTGGTATTGCGAGTGTAGAGAGCAATGAAAGGGGAGGAGATAGAGAGTTACAACTGAGACGTTTGGAGTCACGGTTCATAATACAGCTCAAAACCAAAAGCCCGAGGGGTCTGAATGGGGATGAAGAATTGCATTATCATCTGTAGGTTGAGGATATATAACGCTCTTGCTAACAGTTATTAGATAAGATTACCTGTGGATGTGTGGATAGAGGATATTTATAGATAAATATCAAGGAGAAAATGAGGTAAATTTAGGATGTATATGAGAAAGTATGAAAACAATAATAGATAAGTGCACCAATCTATTATCAGGTACATATAGCAACCACAGAGGTAATTGTATTAAGCAAGGGTAATAGTACCAACAAAATAGAAATGGACATAATGTTTGTTGTGAATAGTGATATTCTTTGCACATATTCATTTAGACAATTTGTGTAGCGTAGGGCACGTTCTGTGGTGGTGGGGAGCTTGGTTTATAATGCACAACATTTAATTTATTTTTAATAGACTACATGTCCCACAATGCACCAATAGGGGTCATAGGAGAGACACTATAAATAGGGGACATGGAGATAGGACTAAGTTACTGTGATCAAGACCAGTAGGTCGAAACGCGTCAGTGGTGAAGGATGGTGATTTAATCCTGACTGCAATAAAAATAAATAATTTCCTCCTGGAGTGCGGTGGTGAAGTTGCTTGCAACTGTTTGTTTTTGGATTCATGAGAGGAAATGGTCCATTCCTCACACCTGCACCAACATGAAAGAGCGCGCCAGAAGCAGGACCAGTTTGTTTTCTCATATATATATATATATATATATATATATATATATATATATATATGTTTTATATATATATTTTATATATATATATATATATATATATATATGTTTAGTAAAATCAAAAGGTCTTGGCTAAAGCCAGTCTCAAAAAATTGACCAAGATTAAAAAGGCTAAAAATGAGTCAAGATTAACAAGGCTTATTAAGACTCTTATCCCACAAGGCTGTAAAAGAAGGAAACATGCACCAAGCAAGAGTTATAGCACCCATGCTATTACACACATTTGACAGTCAGACATCAAACATCCAGTGTCCCTTATTGCCCATTGTAAGAAACTGGGGTTCTGGTTGCCAAAGGGATGCACCCTGTCCAAGCAGGAACCACAATGCTAGCCAGGGTGAGTCACAAACACACCCTCAATTAACTTGTGCTTACCCCCTGGTAACAGTGAAAACACCACAGAAAAAGATGCCACACATGGTTAGAAAACAGAGCTAAATGTAATGAACAAAACAAGACCAACACAACAAAAATCCGATAAGCAGAAGTCAATATATGAATTTTTAAAGAATGAACTTAGTTGAAGTGCTTAGAAGCATAATGTGCTAACCGGGCTGTTTGGTCATGCTAGACTAGGTCAAATCTGAAAAACCAGGCTGACGGCGATGAAGCGTGGGTGAGATACAGGGACCAGCTTTGGCCCGCTTAAAAAGTACCTTGTTTCAAAGTTGCGTCACCGTCAAGGACAAGATGCAAGGAGTAAAAGCAGTGATGCATTGGTGTCAATCCCAAATATGTGGGCGATAAGTCGGCTCCAAACTCTGCAAAGTCCCAATCCTCGCAGCAGCAGTGATGTGCCAGCATTGACAACGATGCATGGCCTCAATCCTCGTAGCGGCACCATTGAGTCGGACTCGATGGAAATGGGCCAGTTCCGAGCGGTGCAACACCATCAATGTGTGGAGTTTGGACTGGAGCAGCACTTCATACCCATTTCTGAAGAACCAGAACTGGATTGGCACCACCTGACAGGGCAAGACTCACAGATGGCAGAGTCCAGGTGCTGTAGATGGTGAGTTGGAAGTATATTGTGTCCCTAAGACTTCAGGAAAACAGGAGGCAAGACAGAAAGCCCTTGGAGTCACTCTGGTTCTGGGTTCAAGTGGTGTGGATTCAGTCCTTCTCAACCAGGTAAGGAGGGCAGCAGTTCAGCACAGCAAGAAGGTAGTTCTTGCAGAGCAGCAGTCCAGCAGAATAGCAGTCCTTGTAGCAGCACAGCAGTCCTTCTTTCTGGCAGAGTATCCACAAGTTCAGAAGTGTACTGAGTTGATAGTGTTTGAGATCCAGTTCTTATACCCAGTGGTGCCTTTGACGTGGGGGAGACTTCAGAGAAGTCTTTGAAGTGCAAAAAGGTATTCCTTTCTCATCTGTCTCTGGACTTACTACAGGGGGTATGCAGTCTTTTGTGTGGGGTCATGACACAGTCTATTCAGGTGTAAGTGTGAAGCTGTAGCCAACTCCTCCCTCCTATCCAGCCCAGTATAGCCCATCAGGATGTTGATGGCCCATCAGTCACATCTAAGCTCCCTTTGAGTGTGGCTGTCTAGAGGGAATGCACAAGCCCAGTTGTCCCTCCACCCCAGACATGTGTTGGAGACAGGATGCAGGCACACGGGGCTAGGAACAGGAAAAAAACAATGTTCTAAAAGAGGCATTTTCCAAATTGTCATAACAAATAAGACTTTACCACTAAAGAGGTTTTATCATACAATTCCGTAGGGTTTTAACATGACGGGTCTACCCCATCCCAATAAGAAATTACAGCTTATTAAATGTAATAAGGAATCACCAATGTTATCCTATGAGAGGGTTAGGCCTAATTAGCAAAAAACAAAATTGAGAGTTCTTTACTATCAGGATATGTCAAACTTAAAAGTTTATGTACTGCCTTTTTATTACACAACACTCTGGTCTGTGGGCCATCTAGGGTCTACCTTAGGAGTGACATATGTAATAGAAGGGGAGTTTAAGGTTTGGCAAAGTGCTTTAAATGGCAAGTAGACATGCTAGTGTAACACTACATCCAGACTGTGATGCCAGGACTGGGACATGTTTTAAGGTGCTCCTGAAGTGGGTGGTACAAGAAGTGCTACAGGCCCAGTAGTACAATTTAATTTACAGGCCCCAGGAACATGTAGAGCACTTTGCTAAGCACTTATAATCAAATTAAATATGCCAATCAGGTACAAGCAAATCATACCATGTTTTCGGGAGATAGAACAAGCACTTTAGCACTGGGTAGCAATGGTAAAGAACACAAAGTCCTAAGGCCAAGAAAAACAAACCCAGGAAACAATGGAGGCAAAAAGGCAAAAGCAGCTAGGGTTGACCCTCCAGAAAGGGCAGATTCTAACATGGCCCCCCTCCAGCCTAAAGCCAGGGGATACTAATCAATACCGTGATGGACTTAACTGCTTAGGCGATAGAACATAAACAATTGCCCACTATTGCAGGGGCACTTGTCAGTTCTACTCCTCTCTGAACTCAGTTGGATCCCTTTGTCTATACTCTACTGAGCCACTGGACTGACCCATGGGGAACCCTTCTACTTACATGTGGACCCAATCTGTGCAGTACCTAATCTTATTGTGCCCACAGATGCATCTCAGTAGGCAGACAGTACCACCATGGCCAACAATGTGATGCGCCCCATGCCACCCCTTGGATCAGACTTCTCTCCACAACCCAAGAAAAACTTTGTACACAAGGACAGCAACCATCAGAGGCCACTGACAGTGCCCAGTGTCAGGAGTCAGGCACCAGGCCATTCAGAGGTCTTTGAGCTCTGTGAGGTCTCAGAGTGGAGGGCAAGAGCCCCAGGTGTCTTGCACTCTTTCTCCACTCGACCTCCCACCAGTTCAGGGGCAGTATCCTTGTAGTGGCCACTCAACTCAAGGTCTGCAAACTGAGGCTGATTAAGGGATACAGGTGAGTCCTCCCTCAACCTGCCCCTCCATCTAGACTCCCACACACTCTGGGAGTGTTACCTCCAGAAAGCTGAACTATTAGGGCGTGTGGAGCAGCCGCCTGTTGGACTTTTTGCCTTACGCAGGGTCATCCCCAGTCTTTCTGCCTCCTTCCTCCTGGTTTTTCTGACCTCTCGCTGTTGGCTCTAGGACTCTGAGCACTTTATCACTGCTGACCAGTGCTAAAGTGCAGGTGCTCTCCCATCTAAAGTTGGTATGATTGGCTTATACCTAATTGGCATATTTAATTTACCTATAAGTCCCTTGTACAGTGGTATCTCTATACCCAGGGCCTGTAAATTAAATGCTACTAGTGGGCCTGCAGCGCTGCTTGCGCCACCCACTGAAGTAGACTTTCAAAACCTGTCTCAGGCCTGCTAGCACAGGGCCTGTGTGCGCAGTTTTCTGCCACAGGGACCTGGCATCTAAACTTACTTGCCAGGCCCAGAACTCCCCTTTTACTACATGTAAGTCACCCCTAAAGTATGCCCTAGCTAGCCCTATGGGCAGGGTGCCATGTATGTAGAAAGGCAGGACATGTGCCAAGTTGCGTGGCCTGTCCTGGTAGTGACAAACAGCCTAAATGGTGTCTCACTGCTGTGAGTGCTGCCTTCTCATAGGATTGCATTAGAAATGCCCTGCCTTATGTGTAAGGGGTATTGTCTGATTTATGAGGGGTAGCGTAGGCGTGTTTGGTATGGTTGTGATGGTGATAATAAATGCTGCTTACTGGTGTGGGTGTATTTTTTATTACTATCACAGAAATGCCACTTCTAGAAAGTGCGCATTTATCTGTGCTTATGACTCTAGTGTTTTGCAGCTTGACTCCAATCCACGTCTGGGCAGAGTGACAGTTGGGACTTTGTGCATACTTTTCAGACAGCCTGTACACAGGGAGGGTGGAGGTGTCACAGAGGTGCATCTGCATACTGAATAGTCTTCCTGGGCTGAGAGAAGGGAGAGGCGGGGCACACCTGCATTTGTAAAGACTGTGCCCTGGCCTCACACAATAGGGTTGTTAACCCCCCACTGATGTTTGGAGCCTGTGCTGAAAGGAGAGAGGGGGCACTCCCAAAACCAGTTGTAACTGGCTGGAACCTCCTCTCCCTACTATTGTAAAACACTGTAAGAACTGACTATAAGTACAGGGGAATTTTCCCCACAATTTGGAGACTCTTGGAATCATCTTGGAACTGGACACCAAAGGCTGAAAGGACTCACCAGGAACTGCTGCTGCTGTGCTGACCTGTGACCTGCCTGGTCACTGTGAAGGACTTGCCACTTGCTGCCTTTCCCTTGTGCTGGCCTGTAACTGGGCCCTCCACCTGAGGACCTTGTCTTAAGATTCTGCTCCCCAGGGGCAGGGTGCTGTGGACCCTGACCCCTGCATCCATTTCTTCACGAGGGGTGCTTCTCCGTGGTTGTGGCTGCCATTGCGCTGATTGCAGCGTGCTTATGGAGCCTTGGGAGCTCGTAGGCTCCTTGCTGCATTGTGCCCCTTTAAATAAGATCACTGCAGCAGCCCGGGAAGCTGGAAGAACACTCGTGCACCGCATCGGGTGCCGGCGAGTGTCTGCTCGGGCCCCAGGAGGGGTCTGATCTTCTGGTGGCTTCACGGCAGGACCAGGGGAAGGCGCGGGGAGTGCCCCCTTACCCCTGGCCTCTACGTTAGGAGCAGGATGCTCCTTTTCTGCTGTTAGGTAAAACGGGCATTATTGTGCCCCCCCCCAGCTTGGTGGAAGGGCCAGTGGAGGCCCGGGTGGCCCCCAGGGATCACGGGTCCTGGGAGGGGCCTGTCATTAAACCGGAGGGGGTGCGTGGTGCCCCCCTCCTGCCCTAAGTTGTTTTTGCTGGCTTTGGCCCCCCTCGTGAGGGCCGGTTGAGACCCTGGGGGGCCCCCAGTAATCACGGTACCTGGAGGGGCCTGTCTATAAAAGAGAGGAGCTGCATGTCATCCTCCTCTGACCCCAGAGTATAAGGGAGGCCCCCGTTTTGCACATAGGAGCACCGGGGGCCCCATTGTTCGCCTTCTAGGCACTGGAGGTTCCTTCATCCAACCAGGTACTGTTTAAATGACCAATATAGTTGCAATCCAAAGTTCTTTCTACAGACTTTTGTTTGATTTATATATTACCTACCTGCGTTTGATGTTTTTACATATGTGTATGCAAATGTTCCTTTTATGGACATGCTTGCTAATATGTTTTTCTAACTTGCCATATGTTTTCTAATGTTCCTACTATGGCCATTTTATGATATTCTTATGACAAGTGCTGTGATGTAATAACGTGTTTTCCTGACTACTGCTTATGTTGCAGAATACTGAGTAACCTGTGTGTTATGTGTGACAACTGCTAGGTTGCAGAGTAACTAATGTGTAACGTTCTGACAACTGCTAAGGTAGCAGGATAGTACTGATATGTGATGTTTGGTCTGATAATTGCCTTGTGTACAATACAGTATATTTTCATATAATCTGGTGTTGTGTTTCCTTTGTGGTGGGGATATTGCGTCACATGTGTTGTGTGTGTTGTGCAAACGCTTTACACATTGCCTCTGGGTTAAGCCTGACTGCTCGTGCCAAGCTACCAAGGGGGTGAGCAGGGGTTATCTTGGACGTGTAACTCCCTTGCCCTGACTAGAGTGGGTAAGTTCTGCCTGGCTGAGGTGCATACCCTAGCCAACCAGAAACCCAATTTCTAACACCGCCCCTTTCAGTTCCTCAGCCACCAAGGGCAACTCATTCCTCAGAATGCAGTTTATGGGTATCTGGGGACCAACTATGACCCTCCTCTGGGTCAGCTCCCCATCCCACTCCAGGGATACCAGTGCCATAGGGTGTACAATATTCTGGCCGGAGTCACCCTTCACACCTGGCTGGTACACTGCTCTGGGGATACTAGCTTTTCCACTGTCATGGTGTGGCTAGCGCCAATGTCCCTCAGAGCTGCAGTGAGTGGGACCCCATTCACTTCCACCTGGATTACGAGCTCACCCTCTGAGTCTATCTCCCAAATAAGGGAGATCATGGCATGGTTTATGACCTGCCGCTGGTGATTACTTGCCCCTAAGGACACAGTGGCCAGCACTGTAGAGGTCCCACCAGTGCTTTGCTGCCCCTCACCCAGCCCTTTAGTGCCTCACTATCATAGGTTAAGCAGTCCACCCAATTCTGTGATGCAATCTTGTGATTGGCCCTGAACCTGTGTCGGTATTTCTCAGGTGTCAGCCCAAACTTGTTGACCAGTTTGTTCTTTATAGCAGTGTAGCAGGCCAGGTCCCCCAACTCTTACGTAGGAAGTGTATTCCTCCCCACTGTGGACATGTGCCTCTCGTTAAACTACCACCCCAGGATTCCTCTGGGACATTTTGCACTCTTAGAACCACTTCATAGACTGCAACTCATTTGTTTATGTAATTCCCACAACATAACTGGGCACCATATTTTTGGGTATCCAGACTTTTGATTGTGGAGCAGAACCTGCAGGCATTCTGCCACCATTACTTTTGGTCTCTGCCTGAAGTGCTCTGATATCCACCTCTCTGAAGTACAGTTCATGGGACTTTGTCTTCTCCTCAAGAGCCAACCTCCTCTTCTCTAGAGTTTTTTCTTGCTTTAATTTGGCAAACTCTAGACTTAGCTTCCTCGCCTTCCTCCTGACTGCCACCTTCTCTGGGGACAGGTTCCTTGACGAGATGCTGCTCCCTGCTCTAGGAACCACCACTGCCACCACTGCTTCCACTGAGTTGTTGGCCACCTCCACAGGCAGTCCCAGATCCACATCACACAGGATCGGCTCCTCCTCCTCATCCACAATTTCTTGCTCCTCCTCTTCTGGGCCCTCTGCGCCTGTTTTCTCAACCTCTGCCCAGTCTATAAAGGCCTTTTCAGTGCCACCTTCTGGGTGAAGCCTTTGATGGATACTTGGAACCCCTTGCAAAAATCCTTAAGCTGGGCCACAGTAAAAAGACTCTAACTTGGCCAGCTCAAAATGAATTGCTGCAGGTGCAGATGCTGCTTCTCCAGAGAAAGACATGGTTTAACAAAAAATCAAAAAACCTATTAGGGAGAATTGAAAAGGGTTCAAATGTGTCTTAGTATAGACTTATAGTGAACACTGAGTAACTACATCATATTGCATAAGCACAAGTCCTATCCTCACCGCTGATCACCAGTGTTAGAAATGGGGTCTCTAGTTGGCAGGAATATGCGCCCAGTCCAAGTAGGGATCACCACTCTAGTCGGGGTAAGTCAGATAAAAGATAACCTGTGCTCACCCTCTGCTACCGTGGCACAGATCAGTTAGGCTTATCTAAAGAGGCAATGTGTAAAGTATTTGTGCAACACACACAGTAGCACAATGAAAACACCACAACAAGACTCCACACAAGTTTAGAAAAATAGACAATAATTTTATAAATAAATCAAGACTAAAATAACAAAAATCCAATAAGTAGAAGCAGAGTTATGATTTTTTAAAGAATAAAAAGATTTCTAATGCTTAGAAGCAAATAGCTCTTTAGGGGTTAATTGGGGTCGCGCTGGACCAGGGCAAAGTCAACAGTTTAGGCCAACCATGATGGAGAATGGGCCGGGTACAGAAGCCATGCACACCCAGGGAACAGAGTACCTTTGTCTGGGTCGCAAACACAAGATGCTTCGATTTTCGTAATGCAGTGCTGGTAATGCATCAGTTCCAAAGGCGATGCACTGGATTTCTCCACACAGTGAAGGGATGCATTGATCTTCCTTACAGGAGTGGCAATGATGCAGTAGTTCCGATGTGGTGTTAATGTGTTGCTCCGAAGCCGTGACGAAGGGATGGGGAAGCGCTGGTTCCGAATGGGATGCACTGGGTCTACCCCAACAGGGTTGATGTGTCTGATGCCGTTTACAGCAGGAAAGAGATGCAGGGATTTCACAGGTGTAAGTATATGTGTCCACTTTCAGTGAACCAGACACAGTAGCAGGGGTAGAGACTTTGATATCCATGAGTCTCTGGCAACAAGATGCAAGCCGACAAGCCCTTACAGATCACTTTGGGGTGAAAGACAGAGTCCAGCTCTTCCTCAGAAAGGTCAGAGAGCAGTAGGCAGCATGGTAGCACAGCAGAAAAGCAGTCCTTCCAGGTCAGCAGTGCAGCAGAGTGACAGTCCTTGATGCAACACAGCAGTTCTTCTGACAGAGTCCAGTTGTAGGTCCAGAGTGTATGATTTGGTGGGGCCAGAGTCCGAATGTACCAGTAAAGAGGATTTATCATTACCAATCCGAAGATAAGAAACATGTTACAGCTACCCCTTTCTAGTCAGGAATTACAACTTAAAAGTGTATTAAGGAATTCCTAATGTTAATCTTTGAGACGAGTAGGCCTGACAGTAGTGAAAAATGACTTTGGGAGTTTTTCACTACCAAGACATGTAAAACTTAAAAAGTATATGTCCTGCCTTTTAATTACATAGCACCCTGCCCTGTAGGTTACCTAGGGCCTATCTTATGTTTGACATATATGTAATAAAAGAGGATTTTAAGGCTTGGTAAGAGGTTTTAAATGCCAAGTCGACATGGCAGTGTAACATTGCATCCAGGCTGCAGTGGCAGGCCTGGGACGTGTTTTAAAGTGCTACTTATGTGGGTGGCACAATCAGTGCTGCAGGCCCAACAGTAGTAATTAATGTACAGGCCATGGGCATGTGTACAGCACTTTACTAGGGACTTTTAAGTAAAATAACTATGCCAATTAGGTACATACCAATGAATCCATGTTTAAGGGATAAAGAACAAGCACTTATAGCACTGGTTAGCAGTAGTAAAGTGCACACAGTCCTAAGGCCAACAAAAACAAATTCAGCAAAAAGGGGAGGCAAAAAGGAAAAAAAGTTTGGGGGTGACCCTGCAGAAAGGGCCATTTCCATCACCCATCATGGGGTGCGGGTCCAGAATATCGTGGAACAAAAATCTAGTGGTCACAATATTGTGACCAGAATATCAAGGACCAAAATCTCAACAATTAGCTATGCAAAGATTTTGTAAAATTAACTCTACACAAATTGATGATGTATGTATCTTCAAGTTATATTGATGTACACAAATTGACGATCTATATAGCTTCAAGTTATAATGATGTGGAGTTGAGAATAGCAAATTGATACTTCCCTCTGTGTACTTACCTCCTAAGTTTGTTGGTTTTCAATATTTTGACCACTCAATATTCCACTATATTCTGCGCTACACCCCGCTCATGCTGACTCTTTTATCCGTTAGTGAGCTCCCGCAGTGGGCTCACAAGCCTTGGTGCAGGGAAAGAAGGAGGTGCAGTCACATATACACTGTCACTTATTTTTCTGCCTGAAGCATTTACTGCGAGCAAAAGACACATGGGAAAAGATCGAAGAAGAGAAAAAA
This sequence comes from Pleurodeles waltl, assembly GCF_031143425.1. Lineage (NCBI taxonomy): Eukaryota > Metazoa > Chordata > Amphibia > Caudata > Salamandridae > Pleurodeles > Pleurodeles waltl. The sequence goes on along the minus strand of NC_090447.1, from coordinate 425,985,562 downwards.
CGACGCAAAGGGCGAAAGCAGAAAGTTGCAAACTGCAAGAGTGAGCTGAAGGATCAGGGAGTGGCTGAAAATGAATTAAAAAAAGGCCCAAGATGGCTTCAGGGTTACCTGCCTCAGTATCCCGTGCTCGCACATTTAATTGCAGCACCCGCGCGTTTCAGAGAACTTTTGGCACCGGTACTTTTTTGATTTATAAATTAAGCACTGGGCTCCACTATGTAAAGACTTGACTAATTTCTTTGTGCAGTGGTTGAGCTTGCTACAAAGGCACGTGTTTCGCATTCAAGGTTGAAATCTTTAAAATGTTAAATCTAAGTTATTCAGATTCATTAAAGCCATTGTGAAACATTGTAGTAAAAGCACTGTTCTGGTAGTCGTGAGAATGTGTGTAAATGTTAAACGCACAATACCTAACATACCATGATAATTTTATTCATGGAGGAAGATGTGCCAACTCTTTGTAAGGTATCCTGGGGTCTCCACTGGGCATATTGGCAAAGCTAAAGTTTACAACCTTCCAGATGTTAATGGAGAATTGAAGACACATTCCGACTATCCAAATAACTGCAAGAGACAAATGAAATCTAAAACATGCAAAGGAAATGCAATGCTAAAAACAACACGAAGGCAATATTAGATTATAAGAAAGGCAACATAAAAGAGTAATATCCCAAGCGGAATAATCGCAAGCAGCCTACGAGAATTTAGGGTCAGAACATTCGAATAAAATGTTTGTTCAAGGTATCTGGTAAAACCAGTGAAAAAAATCTGAAAATGTGGTTTCTGTGGATGATTTTAACCAGATGAGGGTAAGGGACTAACTGTGACTGAAAAGCACGAGGCAAAGACTGAACCTGCAGCTCAAGCAGGGCCTGTCTTTGTTTAGCCAAACTTGAGCTTGGGGAATGAAGGTTTTTAAACAGAGTAGACCATCTGAGAATTGATTCAGTGGTAGCTCAGTGGGAGCCCCTAAGTACATCGCTTGAAAGTGTAGAAGTTCCTCTGATTACAATGCTTAGCTTCATAATTGCTCTTGATTAATCTCTACATTTGAACGTGGAATCAGTAAGAAAACAGTAATGAAGAAAACAGTAATGATTTTTTCCTGATCTGGAGTCTTAGTCCCAAGTTATCCTTGATATTTGGTCTCACTTAGAACACTGCTTGTCCTCCATAGGAATGCTGATGAAGTGGTATCAGAAATGCCTTAGGGTGACCAGATTTGTTTTTAAAAAGGGACATTTCACAAAAATAGAAAAAGGACCACAATTATACATCATCCAAGGTGCACAGAATGACTGGTGTCATTCACATGATGACACGGATGAGGTACTAAAGAAATAAAATGCATTTTTGAGCCCAGCATCTTACCTGCTTATTAAATTACTTTCTGATAACAGTTGCTAACTAGTGTTGCGTTGGAACTCATATAAACTCCTTCCCACTGTTTTCAGTTGGCCCTCTCTGAAACCGGGACACAAGCCAAATTAACAGAAATCTGTCAAGACAGAAGGTTAAAAAATGGGACTCTCCCAGCAAATCCGGGACGCCTGCTCACCCTAAACTGCTTATTTATTCAGACTGATTTCTTTAGACTTTCACGGAGTGGCATGAAAGTGCTCCATCAATGATCCACAACTCAGGTCTGTGTAATCTTATTTCCATCTTTATTTACAGAGGACAGCACTCACTTCTTCCCAACGTCTAGTTCTTGATATCTTCAGAGGACAAACTGAATTTAGACCTTTAAGGACATTGCTCATAGGCTTAAACAGCCCAGTCAATCTTTTTATTAAATGTAGCTCTTAATGTCCTAGAAACATGTAGCCCTTACAATTATTGATGCCAAAATTCTGGTTATCCTTTGCTTTCACCCACTTGGCCACATTTGTGGTGTAATAGTGGTTCAGAATTTGTGCCAGGATCTAGTCAGTAATCTGACAAATCTTTATTGAGATTTGGGTCAATCGATAAATCAATCAATCAGAACTTGTATAAGGCAGCACGGTTTCTGGGCACTGGGGTGTGATGTCTCTGTTGAAAAGCCAGGTCTTTAAATTCCTCCTGAACTCCGCAAGGGAGGATGATGTTCGAAGATGGAAGGGCAGTTTGTTCCAAGAGTTGGTAGCGATGTAGGAGAAGGAGCGGCCACAACTGTGGCTTCGATGGATGCAAGGGGTGTGTGCGAGGGCTAGTGAGGAGCAGCGCAGGTGTCTTGTTTGTTGATGGAAGTTCAGTCAATGGTTGATGTAGACCAGTCCTTAATTGTGTACGGCTTTGTACGCGTGTACGGGGTCTTGAAAAGGCACCTCGTCTGGATAGAGAGCCAGTGAAGGTTTATGAGGAGGGGTGATGTTAGTGCGGCTGGATAGGTCCAGGATGAGCCTTACTGCTACATTCTGTATGGTAAAAAGTTTGTTGGGGAGATGAGTGGAGATACCGGAGTGTTGCCGGAGTCGAGGTGGCTGGTGATTAGGGCCTGAGTGACTTTCTTCCTGGTGCTGACTGGGATCCAGCTGAGGATTCTGCATAGCATATGGAAGGTGTGAAAGCAGGAGGAGGTGACTGCGGTGATCTGCTGCTTCATAGTCAGTTTGTTGTCGAGGATGATGCCGAAGTTGCACACGTGGTGTGTTGGTGTGGGCTGCAGTTCAACTGACCACCAGCTGTGGTCCCATCACCCGACGATCAGTACTTTCATCTTCTTAAAGTTGAGTTTAAGGCAGTTGTATCTAATCCAGTTGGATACCTTGGTCATGGCATCACAGAAGATTGCCCTGGAGGTGGGTGGGTTTTCGATGAGCGAAAGGATGAGTTATGTGTTGGCTGTGCAGGAAATAATGTTGAGATTGTGGGATCTGTGAGGGGGTCATGTAGTTGTTGAAAAGCATGGGACTGAGGGATGATCCTTGGGGTAAGCCGCAGCTGATGTTCTTGGGTTCAGAGGCAAAGGGGGATATGAATGCTTTGGGTGCAACCTGTAAGGAAGGAGGCCATCCACTTGAGGGTGTTGCCCTGTATGCCAATGCTGTGGATTCTGTTGATGAGGGTTTGGTGGGATACAGTGTCAAAAGCCACAAAGAGGTCAAGGAGGATCAGGGCTGCAGTCTCCCTGTGATCGAGGAGGGCTCTTATATCATCTGTGGCTGCGGTCAGAGCAGCTTCCGTGCTGTGGTTGACTCAGAATCCTGATTGGAAGAAGTCATACAGGTTGTTCTGTTCCAGGTGTTCGGTGAGCTGCTCGTTGATGGCCTTCTCAAGTACTTTGGCAGGGATGGGGAGAAGGGAGATTGGACAATAGTTTTTGAGTTTGCTGGGATCGGAGGAGGGTTTCTTTAGGAGGGGTCTGACCTCTGTGTGTTTCCAATTGTCCAGGAAGGATCCTGAGGTGATGGAGGTGGTGAAGATTCTGGTGAGTTCTGTGCTGACACGGTTGACTCTGAGGCTGAAGAGATGGTGGGGGCATAGGTTGGTGGGTGCCCCAGAGAGGATGGATGACATGATGGTCATGGTGGCATGTGTGGTGAGTGGGATCCAGTTGGTGATCATGTCGCTGGTGTGCGTTGGTCGTCCGAGGTTGTTGAGGTTGAGATTTATGGGCTGGGGGTCAAAGCTGTTGTCGATGGTGGCGATCTTGCTGTGGAAGTAGTGCGAGAGGGTGTTCCAGAGTTCTTGGGAAGGGTGGATGGAGTGTTCTTTGGCTGCCAGTTTGGTTGGCTGCTGTGTCAATTCTGGCTGTGATGGAGGATCTTTTGGTTTCCTTGATGAGCAGGAGGTATTTGCTGAGGGCTGCTTTGTGGGTGGCTCTGTTTGCAGGATTTTAGAAAAGCGCCATTGTTTCTCGAGTCGGTAGCAGCTGTGCTTGGTGGCTTTGAGTTCTGGGGTGTACCAGCTGGCATGTCTTGCTGTTTTGTTGGATTTTGCTGGCTTCAGTGGGGCGACTCTGTCAGCTCATATGGTGATCCAGGTGGAGAAGTTCTGGATGGCCTGTTCTGGGTCTGATGAGGCTTTGGTGCTAAGGGCCTGCATCTTCTGTGTTTCTGTTACTTTACTCCAGCTGCGGTGGGAGGAGTTGTGGTGCTTGATGGTGGTATGCTGTGCGATGAGGATGGTGAAGTGGATGATGCTGTGGTTGGACAAGGTGAGTTCAGTGATGCAGCTGAATTTGATTCTTTCGTTGGAAGTGAAGACGGAGTCAAGTGTGTGTTCGGCCTTGTGCCTGGGTTCAATGACGAGTTAGGTGAGGCCGATGTTGTGCAGGTTCTCCAGGAGGGTGGTAGAACTGGTGTCGGTGGTATTATCAAGGTAAAAGTTGAGTCACCAAGTAAGAAGTAGTGGTTGGAGTTGATGGCTAGCAGGGTGATGAGATTGGTGATGGCTCACAAAAGGCCACTTGGGGACCTGCGGGTCTGTATATGAGTGTGTTTCTCAGAGTCATCATGGTGTAGGTCTGCAGCTCGAAGTTGAGGTGTTCCATGAGGAATGTGGAGTTATCTTCAGTGGCAATGCATCGAATGGCATCCTTGAAGATGATGGTGATTCCTCTGCCAAGTTTGTTGATGTGATCTTGGTGTAGCATCTTATAGCCAGCGGGTGTTGCTGTGGGGACATAGGAGGTGCTGAGCCAGATTTCAGTGATGAAGACTACATCGGGGGCAAGGGTGGAGATAGTGTCCCAGATCTCTGTGGCGTGATTGCGGAGGGATCTGGAACTGGAGAAGTTCCAGGTTATTCATGGTCTTCCGGTCTGGGGTGATGGGTGGTCCTGTGTGGGCTGGTGGGGCCGTATTGGAGGAGAAGCCGCAGAGTTAGCAGGTGAAATCACCTGAAGCTATGTGTGGGGATGAGGTGCAGCAGTTGCTGCTTCGGCATCCAGGGTCGAGGGCCGTGAGCTGCTCAGTTGTGTAGCAGAGGGAGGTGCAGATGGGCACAGGTCCAGGAGCAGACGGGCACAGACGGGTTTGCCTTTGGCACACCTTCAGTGCGCCCCAGAGTACCTGATGCGCTTGGCAGCAATGCAGCCTCCATTAAGTAGGTCCTTGAGGATGGAAGGTCGCTGAGTGGCAGGAGGCGGGATCAAGGAAAGGCTGGAAATGAAGTGGCTGGAAGTGGGCTGGGGAGCTGGAGCAGGTGGAAAGAGACCAGAAAATAGAAGAAGAGGTTAAAATGGCAAAAGTGAAAGTGGACAAAGAGAGGAAAACACGAGCAAGAAGAGAAAAAAAAAGAGGCAGAAATGGAAAGAAAAACAGGCAAAAAGATGCGGAAGCAGAGGTCAGTGCGGGAGGAAGGGGCAGAGAAGAGGATTACGTGGGAGAAACGGATGGCAAACTGAGGTGAAAGAGGGAGAAAGGAGCACAAAACAGAGGCACAGAAAGTGGTAGCAGTGGAGACAAAGGTGCACAACAGAGGCAGAAGGAGGTTGAAGAGGTTTAAGAGGAAGCACGGGTGACAAGACAGGAGAGAGGGCAACAAGGCAAGAGCGCGGGAAGCTGTGCAGCGGGCCGAGGGTGAAGGCTGCAGAACTGTGCCGAGACATAAGTGAGGGTGATGACGCAGAAAAAGAGGGTCCTACATATATTCAGATATCATGTAACCAAAATCGTATAATGTAGTGTGATTTTAGTAAAGAAAATAATGTACGGGGGAAATTGTGCCCTCTGAGTAGTTTGCCAATATTATAAACGTGCTTTATTAATCATGAAGAATTGAAAATTGTAGTAATCAGTCATAATTGCAAATGTGTGCCATGATTTCTTATTGAAACTGTTTGTGCTTAGCTTAAATTTAGTAGAGGCTTTGGCCTAGTTGCCTGGTCTCAAATTCTAACTGCATGGCTTTTCCTTGAACTAATGTACCATATATTCTTGCTTAAAGTTGTATTTTTCCAGGAGAGATGACTAATACACTTATCTCCAAGGTTTCGTGCTAGGCCGGTTTCATCCCCTCTGATCCAAGGTCAGTCTGCAGGTGCGGACAATGAGGGTACAGATATCAAAATAATTGGCGAACCATGCTGCAACTTGTGTTCCAAGGCTCCAAGGACAATGTATGCATAAATGAGTACTAGTAGAAAGACATTTTTCATTGGTCAATTTGAAACCACCCAATGAACCCTCCAATGGAAGATCCTGCAGAATTAGGAATGTTTCTTATTTAAACCCACTGGACAAAGAGAAGTCAGCCATTTTTCCTTGATGCCATCTTTGAAGCCAAAAGCCAGACGCCATCTTAGACAACATCTTGATACCCTTTTCTCTATTCCAGAGAAAGAGACTTTGAGAATTCTCGCCCTAGAGACTTTAACTTTAAATTGCCCCGTCTTGCCCATGCAGTAATTTTGCCCCATTCTCCTTGCTGCTGCAAGAAAACTTGCCCTTAACTTTGCCCCTTTGAAATTCTGCCCCATGCTGATCGAACCGGTACCTGAAGGACGAAGACTTTCTTGAATGCTGATTGTAATTGGTAATTATGAAAGGATAATTGTATTATGCATTGTGTTTTTCCCTTTAGGTACCAACTGCTATTTTGATAGGGCCCAAGCTAGAAGTTTTCCAAATTTGTGTTGACTAAATTCGTTTTGCATGAAGTCCCACATGCCAATGCTAATTAGAGGTTAGTCGAGGTATGAACTTGATGCATCATGCTGAATTGAAATCTTGTCATGCTGACCGATGTATGAAATTAGTCAAATTCAGTTGCTTATATTAGTGATTTGTATTGCCATAACTGAATGTACTATTATTCAGATATTTAGTAGATTGCGTTTCTTCTGCCGCTATGGACAACTAGAAAAGTTCGTATACATATATCATTTGGTTTTGAGACTTACATACATTGTGCTAGCTTTGATAATATAGGGAAATAAATTCACTAACTTTTAATAAACTGGTGTGGTTATTCATGACTGAAAGGTCATGGTGCATCAAAATACCAACTGTGATTGATTTCTAATGTGTTATTTCGATCTATTAATTGAGTATTGGCCATCGGTTACAACAGTTATTGATTATTGATTTAAGTGACCCTACTATTCAAGGATAAGGAGAGCCCAACTCGGCTAAAAGGTTCACCGACCTCCAACGTGTCCAGGTAGAGGTAATTTATAAGGACTGGACACGTTATCAGTAGATGGTAGCAGAGGATGGTTTCGCCCTTTGGGACCCCATCCGAGCAATAGACGGAGTTAAGTTAGAATTTTCTTTGATAAAACAAGTTGAAGAGATGATGATGCCCTTAGTCCCCAATGACTTTCCCAGGATCTCGGAGCTTGCGAATTGAGGACATGGAGGTATGAGAATGTTTTTGGCGTTTCTAGTGACGGTATGAGTGAAGTTAGGGTTTTGCGCTTGCACAGCTTATTGCCGCAGATGAATTGAGAAGTTTGTGAGGATTTTAGGGGGGTTACGAACTCCAGTTGAAGTTTTAGAGGAGTGTGACTCCAAAGTGTGAGAGTAGGGAAGTCGTCGAACTTCACATGTGTGTAGCGCTTTGTGCAGAAAAATTGTCCACGTGGTTGTTGATGTTGAGACTGGCCCTGCGAGGTCAAGAGACTCCGGAGTATGTTGAAAAGTGTATGAGACACTTGATTGATGTTGTAATCTGTTCGGTTTAGTAGGTTGATCGGGCGTGGTCAACAAGTTGGTATAAATATTGAGGCATGAAAGAAAAATTTTGACTTTGAGATTTGACGAATTCTAAAGCGCACTAGAATAGTTCATTGATCAGTTGAGAGTAAAGTTTGCGGGTCAAATTTTACTTGCGAAAGTGGGAGACCAAGAAAGATGGAATAACTGCAGAGGCTAGTGAAAAATCCCTAAGGTTTCTGAAGCGAGTGTGTTACCCTTCCTGTAGTAAACCAACAGATTTGTTTTCTTCTTTTGGTTAGTGCTCGCGATATATTGCAGAAATCAGTTTTGAGTGAAGCTGAATGAAGGAGGACAAGCCGCGGGACTTTGTCAGCCGCAGTGTGTGAGTGTGACGTCACTAGGAGCCGCGTTGGGATAGGTTGGTTAGTGAGAAGGGTCGCGCACGGATTGGACGCAGTCCATGAAGCGCAATTGGTGGGGAAAGGCAAGCGAAGAGTATTCCGGGAATTAAAGTCACTTATTGATTACTTATTTTGAAAAATAAAAGACGGAAAGATGAAGTTTTTCAAAGCATTTAAGAGTGCCATGAGGGGAGATGTTTACATTAAAGCAAATGTAGGAGAAGAAACACCACCTGAGGATACACCAGCTTACATCGTAATTGAAGAAAAGGGTGTGGCACCATGTCTTTGGTTAAAGCAATGGTGCAAATTAACAGAGAAGCATGGAAGTGTAGCATTCCCTATCCATGTGTCGTTTAACCTAAGGGTTTTGGAGAATTTAAGATTCGCGCTATACGACATGAAAGTACCTCCAAGGCCAGCACAGTTTGAGGCACTAGCAATTTGGGAGCTAATAGCTAGAAACCAACAACAAAAGAAATTTGAGACAAGAATAAGAAAAGTAGAAAAGACACTAGCGGATGCTAGATGGGATAGTACACAAAAAGTTTGAAGATCAGACGTATTGCAGGGAATTAAATTGTTCCCGGCAATTACTGATGAAGCAGAGGCGGAAGGAAGGAAAGCTACCTATAAAACAAACAGGAGTCAGTCCAGAGATAGGGAAAATAACAGAAACTTAAAAAGGTCAGACGAGTCAGACGATGAGGAGTTCATTATACAATTGCTGAATGACCGCCCGCCACCATATGTGGAAAGTGAAAAAGGATCAAGCATTGGTACTGCCCCTCCAGAACCAACACAGGGTAATGTAACACCGAACTTGAGAATATCACAAAGACAGAACGGTCCCGATATGCCTTTTTCACCACAGATACCACAAGTCCAGAGGATATATCCTGACATGCCTAATTTGAAACCTGTCGATATGTATCAGCCGCAGGTTCAAAGGCACTGCTGTGATGAGCATAATTTGAGAATGACTTCTGATTTAATGTCCCAGGGAGGACAGAGTTATCAAAACCCGACGTTGATTCAAGCCGAAACAACGCAAATTTTGATGCCTAAAAAAACAGGCACAAGAAGTGCTGAGGTACACTCTAGTAACAGAAAGCCAATCAGGTATTCCAGCATTGATGAACCATAATGTGGGGATTAACATGCCACAGAATTCAGGGAACAGACAGAATCCAGATGCAATATCTCTGCCTATTACTGTGGGTCCACCAGTACCATTATATATACAGGCAAACCCAAACGTATGCGATCAAGGGGTAGTGACACAAAGTGATACAGGGAGAAGATGCATAGAAAATACTACAGAAACAACTCCGATAGCAACACTGCTAAATGGATCTGGGTCGTTGTCGGAATTTAGTTCTATTCCAATTTGTGCTCCGACGACTGTGGTAAGGTCAAGTCCACCACTATTAATACCGTTAACTTCAAAGACTGAAACATTACCGCAACCATCAGTAGCAGTTGATGTAAGCGCTACATTGATGGGACTGAACGCACAACAGCTAACACAATGGTTCAACAGCCTGAACTCCCCACACAGTACATCCAGTGGAAAGGGAGAAGAATACCTGAATAAAATAAGATTGGGCATGGAAGCAGATGAACTAGTAGAGGGAACAATGGGTCTGAACAGGTTAGAGTCATACACAGAAGAAGAGTTGAGATACATGTGCCCTAGGATTACAAGAGAAGTGAGAAACATACATAAAAAGTTACAAGAAAATGCAGACAGAAACAAGATCGATATAGGTAAGACCAAACACTTAAGCAGAAGCTACAGGTTAGACTTCGAGACAAAAAACTTTGAACACATGAGATCGGCAGGGATGAAAACGCACCTTAAAGAGATACTGCAGAGCCCACAGGTCTGGAGATGTCTAGATAAATGGGAAAGTAGATGGGTTAAGAAAAAGGACAAAAAGAAAGAAAGTACCCCAGATCGGAATGAAAAAGCACAACAGAATGACGACCTGATAACCATGTTGCCAATGAGAGAAACAGCAGGGGGAAAACTTGTACATGTACCATGGCACAGGTGCGATATTCAATCCTTTACGGATGATTTCCCCAAATCGAGGGAGAAACCGATAGAATGGTATCAACAGACAGATAGATTTGTGAAACTCGCAAAATGTCTCTGGGAAGACCTGAATACCTTAGTGGTTCCGGCAGATTTATGGGAAGACTGTAAAAAAGCTGTAGGTTGGCCGACGAGTGAACCAGAAAGAGATGGGGACACAGGTGCCCCATCGCCTACGGTAATGAGTTTATATCATAAGGTGATCGAGCACTTGAAAACCAAGGTTGCGTCGAAAAATGTGGATTGGCAGAGGATTGACAGAACAGCACAAGAGGCTAAAGAATCAATACATGCGTGCTATGAGAGATTGTTGAAAGCGTTTAAAAATTACAGTGGCACGGAGACGATTGAGGCAAAGGACATGCTCCATTTTGTTTTCAGATTTGTAGAAGGGTTGAGACCCGAGGTCAGTCAGATGATTAAAATGCATTTGATTTGTTGGCAGTCAAAATCGATCGATGAAGTGTTGAACTATGCAAAATACTGCAGTGATGAGATTGAGACAAAACAGAAAAGGTTGAAGGAAAAGGTGATGGTGATGCAGCTTAGAGCAGCTCAGACAGGTTTGCAAGGTTTGCAAGGTTTGCAAGGTTTTCAACAACAGATGCCACAGCAGCAACAGTAGGGAAATGCTATGTTTCAGCCGCAGATGAGAGGCAGAGGTCGAGGAGGTTTTGTGAATAATGGTCCTGACATAAATACTGTTATGATTCCAAATGGTATCCAGGCAATGAAGAAGGTGATGCCATGTCACACGTGCGGAATCGTTGGGCATTGGAAACGGGAGTGCCCAATGATGGTGCAGGAAGGGGTAGGTCAGCAAAACAATGATGTCAATGCATTTCAGAATATGAGAGGACCGAAATTGAGAGGTCCAAATCCAAATTTTCAGAATAATATGAATCAGATGCAGGGTCTACAACCCATACAACCGCAACAGGTGCAAATGCCCTGTGCGCAAATGGCGCAGTTGCAGCCAATGCAACGGCAGTTTCCCATGGTACCTAATCAGCAAATGCAAATACCCTTAGCACCAATGAATCAGCAACAAGTAATGCTTCCTCAACAGGTCACAGGTCAAGTAATGAACCAAAATGACACAGTACACCAATTCCCTTTACACAGTGAGGATGGAATAAACGATGTATGGGAGAGTGAAAGTTCAGATGAGGAGGGAAATTGTATGCTTGCAGCATCTTTGGAAGTTGATCAAAAGGGTCCGAATGTGGAAGGAAGAGTTATGGGTCATCGCGTTTCATTTTTAGTTGACACGGGAGCTACACGCTCCACTGTTAGAAGCATTGAAGTACCAAATTTGCCACTTTCAGGGAGAACAGTTCAAGTAGTGTGAGTAGCAAATAGGTACTTGACAAACCCCATCACTGATCCAGTGCAAGTCAGAATTGGTAACTATAAAGGGTCACATAAATTTGTGGTGTGTGACTCAAGCCCGATATCACTGTTAGGGAGAGACCTATTGTGCAAATTGGGATTTTCGATTATGTGTTCTAATGATGGAATTAAAATCCAGACAAACAGTGATGGGGAAGAAGAGGACAGTGTAGGAGGGGACGAAGTGGAAACTGTCGATGAAGAGTATCCCCTGATTACTCTTTACCCAATGCTCACTGAAGCAGACATTCCTGCTGAGTTACAGGAAACAGTCGGAAAGGAAGTGTGGGATATGACAGGGAAAGAAGTAGGATTGGTCAAAGGAGTAGAACCAGTGAAAGTGACTGTGAAACCCAATGTAACTTTTCCCCAGACCCCACAATACCATATGGCGCAAGACACCCTCATGAAAGTCGCCCAACTCATTGATGAGTTTGTAAAACAGGGAGTACTAAAAGAAGTGTTAAGCAGTCCATGCAACTCACCAATTATGGGACTGATAAAGCCGAGTGGAAAGGTCCGGATTGTTCAGGATTTGAGGAAAATAAATGACATAATAGTCAAATGTTGTCCCGTAGTACCAAATCCAGCTGTGATAATGTTTCAAGTTCCCTGTGATGCTGAGTGGTTTTCAGTCATCGACTTGTCACAAGCGTTCTTTTCTGTGCCTCTTCATGAGGACAGCCAATTTCTCTTTTGTTTCAAATTCCTGGACAGGGTCTACAGTTGGTGTTGAATTCCTCAAGGGTTTTCGGAATCACCATCAATTTTCAATCAGATTCTAAAGAAAGATTTGGAATCGTTGGAATTACCGTTCGAATCAACCCTGGTGCAATACATTGACGATCTGCTAATTGCATCTAAGACAGAAAGTGACTGTACAGCTGATACCATTGCCCTACTGAATCATTTGGGAAGGAACAGACACAAAGTGTCCCCCTCAAAATTACAATTCTGACAGAAGAAAGTGAAATATTTGGGTCACCAAATAGAGAAAGGGTCACGAAGAATTATGAAAGAAAGGATAACAAGTGTACTCCAGATGAGTCCACCGAAGACGAGGAGAGAAGTGAGAAAGTTTTTGGGAATGGTGAGCTACTGTCGCCAATGGATTCCCAATTTCTCGACTCTAGCAAAACTTTTATTGAAACTGACCCAGAAAGATGCGCTGGATGAAATAGAGTTGAAAGGAGATGAGATGGATGCTTTTATTGAATTAAAGGAATGCATGTGCAGGGCTCCAGCTTTAGGTATGCCTGATTACATGAAGCCTTTTACACTGTTTTGTCATGAACGTGATTCATGTTCCTTGTCTGTCTTGACTCAAGCCCATGATTGCGTTAACAGACCAGTAGCATATTTTTCAGCTACTTTGGATCCGGTCGCAGCAGCACTGCCGGGGTGCTTGCGTGCCGTAGCAGCTGTTGGTATCAGCCTAACCCAGAGTGAAGGAATAGTGATGGGACATCCTTTAACAGTCATGGTCCCTCATTCAGTTGAGATACTTTTGACACGTTCCCGAACACAGCACATGACTGGTGCTAAGCTTACAAGGTACGAGACAATAATTTTGGGTTCACCGAATGTGCAGCTGAAAAGGTGCACTACGTTAAATGCAGCAACCTTGTTTCCCAGTGAAAATGTCGAAATTGAGAACGCCGAAGCACGACTGTCTTCAGGTGACTGAATTTTGTACAAAACCAAGACCTGATATCAAAGACGATTGGAAGAAAATGATCAAGTCATTTTCGTTGATGGTTCATGTTTAAGAGATGCACTAGGAATATTGAAAGCAGGATATGCTGTATGTACAATAACAGGTGTTCTGAAAGCATCTTGGCTCCAAGGAGTTTACTCTGCACAGGTAGCGGAACTGGTGGCGCTTACTAGAGCTTGCCAACTTTCCACATTGATGAAAGTCACCATTTACACTGACAGCCAGTACGGATTTGGAATAGTGCATGACTTTGGACAATTGTGGTCACAGAGAGGCTTCATGACCTCTTCAGGATCACCAGTGAAAAATGGTGAAAGAATAAGAGAGTTGTTACGTGCCATCCAATTACCAGGAGAAGTGGCAGTGGTAAAATGCAGTGCACACTCGAAATCACAGGATTACATTTCTTTGGGAAATGGATATGCAGATCAAGTCGCAAGATTTTGCGCATTGAACTGTATATTGCTCAGAGATGAATGGAATTTAATAAATGAGCCAGAACTTGAACCAAGCGAAGCCTTTGCTCTAAAAGTGGTAGATACAATAGATGAATTGAAGTCTTTACAGAACGATGTTAGTGAGGATGAGAAACTCTCATGGAGCAAATTACAATGTGTAAAGAAACCAGATGATTTGTGGGTTTCAAGTGAAGGGAGATTGGTTCTGCCTAACAGTCTGTTGACCCAATTGGCCAGATTCTACCATGGACAGGCTCATCTTGGAAGGGACGCCATGGTCAGACTATTCAAAACTGATTGGTTTAACCCCAAATTTCGTCAAGTTGCTGAAGCAGTTTGCCACCGTTGCGTCATTTGTCAACAAATGAACGCGGGGAAAGGAACAGTAGTAAATTTGAGCCACATTGGGAGAGCTGGAGGTCCATTCAGCAGGATGCAAATGGATTTTATTAAATTGCCTGTGCATGGAGGCTTGAAGTATGTGTTGGTGATTGTGTCTATTTTTAGTCACTGGATTGAAGCATACCCCACACGTAGAAATGACAGTCTCACAGTTGCCAAACTACTCTTGAGAGAACTAATACCACGTTTCGGATTCCCGGTCTCTTTAGAATCAGATAGGGGAAGTCACTTCAATAACGAAGTAATAAAATTACTGTGTGCAGCGCTGAACATTGAGCAAAAGTTGCATTGTAGCTACCGCCCTGAAGCCTCAGGTCTAGTGGAGCAAATGAACTGCACATTGAAGTCAAGGATGGCGAAAATATGTGCATCAACAAACTTGAAATGGCCTGACGCATTGCCCTTGGTATTAATGTCTATGAGAAACACCCCTGATAGGAAAACTGGACTGTCCCCGCACAAGATCCTCATGGGGAGAGCCATGAGGCTTCCAGCAGTTCCTGCAAATGCTCTGCTGAATATTACAGATGATATGGTGTTGGACTACTGCAAAGGTCTAGCTGATGTGGTGCGCTCTTTTTCTCACCAGGTGGAGGCAACCACCTTGCCACCGATCCAAGGTCCAGGACACGCCCTGAAAGCAGGCGACTGGGTCGTGATAAAGAAACACGTGAGGAAGTCGTGTCTGGAACCCCGTTGGAAAGGACCTTTCCAAGTGATTCTGATGACTACTACCGCTGTGAAGTGTGCGGGAGTTCCCAACTGGATTCACGCCAGTCACACGAAAAGGGTGACGTGCCCCACAGAAGAGGAAGTTGAAGCACTGAAATCACCAGTGACTGACAAGAAAGTACCAGGCACCGAGACAAAGCAACGAGAACCTGGAGGTGAACAAGCAGAATTAGAGGAGGGAGAGATACTCTCTGAGGAAGAAACAGCCGATCCATTTGAGGAGAATGGAGGAGAGACATCAGAAAGCGACGGAGACCCTGAGGGTGACAAAGAGCCTGCAACAAGTGAAGAAGCAGGAGAGCCTGATCAGAGGAGGGCTTTCCCAGAAACAGACGATACAGGAAAAGAAAAGGAAAATCTGATCGACCTCCTGGAGGAAGAAAAAGAGGAGGGACAAAGTGAAATCGCTCAACCCCTTCTGGAATCGGTTGCAGGTCCCTCGGGTGAAAACAGTGCAAAACGGAGGCAAAGTATATCACCAGTGAAACTAAGGATTAAAGAAATACCAAATGAGAATGAAGAGCCAAAGTTGAAAGAGAAAAGAAAAGAAGTGCCTGTCGCAATAGCCACACCAAGTGAAGAGAAAGACCTTACCAAGGAAGAAAGCACCCGTGAGAGAGAATCAAAGGGAGATGCAAAATTGAAAAGAAAAAGAATACCGAGCAGAAGGTACTCTGGTCCGGAGTGGGCATACATAGCCGCTAACGATTGGTCAGACGAATTCCTATCTCTCAGTCTCGAAAATGAAGAGGCAGAACTTCACTTTGGCACTTGAGAAGTGAAACCCCATGAACTTTACCGAATAAGACATTGATAACCTGATTGACTTTTAAACTGGCTAAGACATTGCTAAACTTGACTGACTTTGAAACCGATTTTGAGACAAAGCTGCTAACCGATAAAAAACGAAGCTGCTAAAGAAAACTGTGTGAACGTTGAACTCGTTCAGCTTTGTATATATATATATCTGCAAATCCGATTTGGTAAAGCGTCTTCAACTTTCTGATTCTATACAGATCATGACAGGCTACACTACACAGGGGCATAAAATGAAGTGTTGTAAATACATGTGTATAGGTCTAATAACTGCGTGTGTGCTAATTATTGTAGCAATAGTTCTTCGAATGCATGGGAAGGATGAGAAAGGGACGGATGACGCTTTTACTTCTAGACCTACTACTACTACTGAACTAACAGCTTTAAAGAGACTCGAACAAGATGAAAGACATCTGCATGATAAAAAGGAACTTTCGTCTAATGTTTTCTATCGCTTGCTGAGTGAGTATGTTGAGACCATGGATGTGAAAGATTGTTATGTGTGCACACAAATACCTACCTCAGTAGTGGAAGGGGTGACGTATCATAGCATGCCTCTTAATTATGGAATTACATGTAGTATAATAACGTCCAGATTTTATGGTCAGCAGTACATTAATTATTTTTACTCTAATTATGATGTTACATTTGCATATGTCCCCATAATCGAATACCTGAGTAAAGTAGCCAGATATTATTATATAAAATTGATGAGGGGCTTCTTTGAGCCGTTGTCACCTTTCCACACAGCTCACGCACATAGAGAGAACCTTACATGCTTGCTTTCACTGCTGGAGATAAACTTCTTAGACCGCACTGACGATAGGAGGAAAGAAATGAAGGAGGAATTAGAAAGGGAATTACACAAAAGGCCATCTGTAGATAACTATGCTTTTGCCGCGATAAAGACACAAGGGAGAATAGCTTTAGATACATTACACGTAGGGAGATTCTGTATACATAGACATAAATTATATTATGACACAGTTTTTGTGGGAACGAGTGAATGTAAACACACGTTTTTGTTTCAGCCTAAATGGACGTTCATGCTGAATGGACAAGACCCAGTTATTCCAGGGGTATATTACATTTGTGGACTTAACACCTATTATCGTCTTCCTAAAGGATGGTATGGGAGATGTTATTTGGGAATAGTGTTCCCAAAGATTTGCCAACTAGACGACTTAAAGAAATTTCCAAAGCTGTCCAAATCACATCATGTTCAGAAGAGGGAGACAGCTTCTGGTGTAGTAGGAGATATATTTGGAGCAATGATTCCTTCAGTGGGAGTCATATTGAATTCAATCAAAATACGAAAGCTGTCTACTATTGTGGATAACATGCTGACAAAATTCTCAGGAGCTATAATCCTGATGGATGCTGAACTCGCTGCAGAAAGAGCTATGACTCTTCAGAATCGGCTTGCCTTAGACATTCTTTTAGCAAAGGATGGCGGCGTTTGCAAAATGCTTGGTACACATCACTGTTGTACATATATACCGGACAGCAGTGGGCGAATTAGAAAAATGCTTACAAACGTAACTAACGAAAGTACAGATTTGAAGGAATTGAGAGAACCAGGAGTATGGGAGAAAGTTGGAAAAGGATTTGCTTCGGTGGGAAATTGGCTCAGCAACGTTTGGAACGGATTATTACTGAAAATAATAAAGGGAATATTAATAATATTAATTTGTTTATTTGGCATTTGGGGAATATGGAAAGCTATCAAAATATTGAAAGCAAGGAACAAAAGGAAAAGAGAAGAGAAAATAGAAAACAAAATAGTAGAAATATACAGAGAGAAATCAAAGGGAACTAAAAGAAAGAGGGAATTGACTGAAATGCCAAATTACTAAAACAGAATTTTAATGGAATAAAATTTGTGGAAAGATTTGATGTGATGACATAATTAGTCATCAGAGGAGGGATTGATGACGCAGAAAAAGAGGGTCCTACATATATTCACATATCATGTAACCAAAATCGTATAATGTAGTGTGATTTTAGTAAAGAAAATAATGTACGGGGGAAATTGTGCCCTCGGAGTAGTTCGCCAATATTATAAACGTGCTTTATTAATCATGAAGAATTGAAAATTGTAGTAATCCGTCATAATTGCAAATGTGTGCCATGATTTCTTATTGAAACTGTTTGTGCTTAGCTTAAATTTAGTAGAAGCTTTGGCCTAGTTGCCTGGTCTGAAATTCTAACTGCGTGGCTTTTCCTTGAACTAATGTACGATATATTCTTGCTTAAAGTTGTATTTTTCCAGTAGAGATGACTAATACCCTTATCTCCAAGGTTTCGTGCTAGGCCGGTTTCATCCCCTCTGATCCAAGGTCAGTCTCAGGTGCGGACAATGAGGGTACAGATATCAAAATAATTGGCGAACCATGCTGCAACTTGTGTTCCAAGGCTCCAAGGACAATGTATGCATAAATGAGTACTAGTAGAAAGACATTTTTCATTGGTCAATTTGAAACCACCCTATGAACCCTCCAATGGAAGACCCTGCAGAATTTGGAATGTTTCTTATTTAAACCCACTGGACAAAGAGAAGTCAGCCATTTTTCCTTGATTCCATCTTTGAAGCCAAAAGCCAGACGCCATCTTAGACGACATCTTGATACCCTTTTCTCTATTCCAGAGAAAGAGACTTTGAGAATTCTCACCCTAGAGACTTTAACTTTAAATTGCCCCGTCTTGCCCATGCAGTAATTTTGCCCCATTCTCCTTGCTGCTGCAAGAAAACTTGCCCTTAACTTTGCCCCTTTGAAATTCTGCCCCATGCTGATCGAACCGGTACCTGAAGGACGAAGACTTTCTTGAATGCTGATTGTAATTGGTAATTATGAAAGGATAATTGTATTATGCATTGTGTTTTTCCCTTTAGGTACCAAATGCTATTTTAATAGGGCCCAAGCTAGAAGTTTTCCAAATTTGTGTTGACTAAATTCGTTTTGCATGAAGTCCCACATGCCAATGCTAATTAGAGGTTAGTCGAGGTATGAACTTGATGCACCATGCTGAATTGAAATCTTGTCATGCTGACCGATGTATGAAATTAGTCAAATTCAGTTGCTTATATTAGTGATTTGTATTGCCATAACTGAATGTACTATTATTCAGATATTTCGTAGATTGCGTTTCTTCCGCCGCTATGGACAACTAGTAATGTTCGTATACATATATCATTTGGTTTTGAGACTTACATACATTGTGCTAGCTTTGTTAATATAGGGAAATAAATTCACTAACTTTTAATAAACTGGTGTGGTTATTCATGACTGAAAGGTCATGGTGCGTCGAAATACCAACTGTAATTTCTAATGTGTTATTTCGATCTATTAATTGAGTATTGGCCATCGGTTACAACAGTTATTGATTATTGATTTAAGTGACCCGACTATTCAAGGATGAGGAGAGCCCAACTCGGCTAAAAGGTTCACCGACCTCCAACGTGTCCAGGTAGAGGTAATTTATAAGAACTGGACGCGTTATCAAGGGTGACCAGTTGCGAAGCGAGCAAGTGCGAGGAATTGGTTCATATTGCCTTACAGTTTCAGGCTGTGCATTTGACATGTTACAAAAGCGATTGGGATTTGTGGAGCTCCCTGTTTAACTTTCCCACTGAAGAATAAAATAATTCTAACTTTAAAATGAGGTAGTAGCCGCTCCATTCAAGCTAGGGGTCCAGGAGTTCAATAATTTTTTGCCCATAAACTCTGAACAGAATTATCTTTGAGCTGTAATTAATGATTTAGAACTCACCTAGTTCGTGGTACCTGTAAGCATTCTCTGTTTACCGAGGGTTCTTATCTCTCCTCAGAGCTTAATTTCCGCCAGTGGTTCCGATTGTAGGGGCCTAGTTCTAGACCAGGACTTAGTTTTTTATTACCAGGCTTTGACTGACAATGAAAGGAAGAAAGGCTGAAAAGGTAAGCAATGAAATAAAGGAAAACGGAGACGAGATAAGAAAGCGGGGTGGAATTGCACCTGCGACACTGAGATAAATAGACAGGAAGTGGAGGAAGAAACAAGCATGAGCTGGGTTCAAGACTAGATAGCCTTGGCCCTAGGCAACTCAGCGTTTGGCAGCACGTGCAGCAAGACCCTAAGAAAAGCATTGGGCCTCTGCACTTATTTTATGGAGTAGACATTACCGAACACATAAAGTGTAAACAAGCCGGCAACACTTTACCTGGGAGAATTTATAAATTCAGAAGTGTTTGAGGAGGATTAAGTTTACAACTGTGCGGTTAGGTTTAAATGTAATTAAACTTCAACTGTTTCTCTTTAGAATCAATGTGGTGTTTGCATTGCTAAATGTCACAGGAAAGGAGCCTTAATTTTGATTACTTTAAAACGCCTTGCACATCTATTGCACAGAAAAAGGGTCCAAGAGCTTGGTTTACAGGCCTCAGTAGCAAATGACAAAAAAGCAGATAAGCTTGGGTACAGTAAAAATATATATTTGATTAGCATTTATTTTGTTTAGACATGTTAGGGCATATGTATGGAAAAGTGGTGCATTATGCATGATGCACCACTTTTCTAGCACCCCATTGTGTTCCCCTAACGACACCATGTGTGCACTGTATTTACAATATGACGCACCATGGCGGTAGTGTCCGCATTAGCGTCAATAATTTATGGCAGTAATTTGGTGCTTTTCTGGATTAGCACCATAAATTATGGTGCCAATGCCACAAAGCACAGGGAGGCCCGTTGTTTTCAAGGGGAGCACCATCTTAACACCTGTCTTAGGCAGGTGTTAATAATGACGATAAAAATGGGGCAGTGAAATCTAGTAAAATTCACTGCCCCATGTTTCTGGGCCTCCCTACATGGGAATGCCGCCCTTGCATACATCATGCCCAGAGCAGGCATAATGTCGCACAAGGTTTACAAAGTGTAGCAATGCTTGCATTGCGCCACTATGTAAATACAGTGCGTGGGAAATGCCACCATAACACCACATTTGCGCAAAAAAAATACACAAATGTGGCGCAATGTGGTGCTAGGGATATCATAAATATGCCCCGTAGTGTTCATATAGTATGTACAGTATATAAGAGAAATGTTGAACATTATTAAATTAACCAAAGAGAGTGACAGTGGGCGAAATTAGTTGGACAGTACCCGGTGACGCAATCATACATTATGTGACAATGGGATAGTGGGGGTATTATGTCTAGAAACTGAAAATAACCTTTCCAAGCAAGACCAATGGTGACCCAGTATTATTTATTATGAGAACAGATAGATATTTAATTATTTACAAAAGGTGAGCTAATTGCTTTGCCTGAAAAGTGTCAGATACATCTGTGGGACAGTGAGAGTACTTCTTCACTCTTCACTGCTGCTTTGGTTCTTGCTTTCACTGGTGTACATATTATGCTGGTGCTCTCTTCCTGTCAAGGAGTGAAGCCTGACTGGCAGTTTCTGCTTAGCCTATTTGTTTGCAGCCCATTTCAAGAATGTTCCTGCACAGGATGTCTGAGTGTGTCGTATGGCCACTTTTTTAATGAATTGTGTTTTCAAGAAGTTGTTACGGTTCGAGACTTGGTATAGCATGTTCAGCATCCCAAAGACCTGCCAAAACACTGGTGCCACTCTGTAATACACAATATTGGTTCCCTTAATGCGGACACCCAGTGAGAAGTCAATATTCCACGGTGGATGAAATATGGACTGGAAAGCCCTGCATAGAGTGAGTTGTTTGGAATCTCTGCAAAACCAATGTTCATTACAGAGTGTGAAAACAATCCAGGACTTCGGCAGCAGTCTGAGAACTTTTTGTTTTCGGAGGTAGAAGTGCCTCACAAGCAGAACTCGGAGCAAATCCTTGCCTGTCTTAGGCCACACCCTCTTGTGTCACACACTGAAAATGTTTAGAAGTAGGCAGATCTGCTCTTATCCTTCACGTTGGGTTCCATACTAATGAAGGGGGTACCACCTGTTTTTTGTCAATGTTGCTTATCAAGATGCATCCATCTTAGGTTGCTTGCTTGGAAGATAACTTGCATCCTTGATATGTGCTTGTTCAAACAGTTGAGTTCCGGGAATCTCAAATGAATGCCTACAATGCGGTTCAACAGTTTTATCTCTGTCAGTGAACAGTTTTATTTCTGTTTGTTGCCTTTCACAGTAGGAATCACATTGTGATTTGGACATTTTGCTGCCTTCCCTCTGGCAGTTTTCTGCATGGGCTTGATGTTCCCTATATGGTTTCACAATGTTGAACAGTTTTCTTCTTAGTATTGCTTCCAGGGGCCTGTGGCTACTTTATCATTAGAAGTGCTATTTATTGCTGTGCAGCATAAGCTGCTGGTGCTAGTTCTTGTTAGGTTTCGCCTCCATATCACTTGCGCTGTGCTTGTGAAGTCTATATTAATCTATTGTTAATATATATCTAAACCCTTTCACTGCTGTGCCTTACCCTCCCCCCAGTGCTTAGCCTTTTTTTTGGCTATTTGGGAAAGTGTGCGCTTAGCCCCCATAACTATTCGTCCAAATAAGGTGTCCTTTCCAAATTTGCATCCTTTTTTCCAACATCCTGGGGATTCTAAGGGTATCCAGGGTTTGTATATTCCCCTGAAGGCAACTGAGAAATTAGCCAACATACAGCTACATTTTGGGTTTTTGGGGGAAAATGGGAAAAAAGTGCTGCAGAAGAAAGCATCTGGTATTTTTTTGCAAATGGCATCAACTAAGGGTTTGTAGTGCTAAAATCACCATCTTCCCAGCTTTCAGGAACAGGCGGATGTGAATCAGACAACCACATTTTCAATACAGTTATAGACATAGCCCATTTTTTCTATTTTTTGTGCTTTGAACTGCCTTCCAGTGAGTGGTAGAAATTGGTGTGAAACCAATGTTGGATCTTGGAAAGCTATACATTTCTGTAAACTAGACGAAATGTTGAATTCAGCAAGGGGCCATTTGTGTAGATCCTTTATGGTTTTCCTAAAGAAACCAAGTGTTGAAATAAAAAATATTGAAAATTATTAAGACAAAGTAGCCATTTGTGACAACATTTTCATTTGTAACGTCTCATCACAATGGCCAATTCACAAAAGCTATATACCATTACATCTCCTCAACCCTTCTGGTCGTGGGGATATATAGGGTTTGTTTGTTTTCCAAGAACTCATGGTACCCAGAGCTACACCTTGCAATGGGTTTTTATTGCGTACCAGGTATAAAGCAACTCATATGGTGAAATATAAATAGTGAAAAGTAAATATCACGGGAACCTATGTATTTCTGAAATGGGCATGAAATATGGAGTTTAGAAGCAGGGGTTATTTGGACATATTTGAATTTGTGGGTACCCCTACTATCATAAGAATTAGAGAGTATTTATCAAAATTACTTTTTTCTTACAGATTGTCTTATATTTAAAGAAGGTGCACATGCAGAGAAATACAATTTGGTAATAACACTTGTTCTACGATTCTGTGTTTCCCTAAGTCTCCCAATAAAAATGGTACCTCACTTGTGTGGATAGACCTAGTGACAGAAAATGGCCCAAAACGCAACATAGATACTTCAAACATTTCTACTCAAAACTGACCCTTCTTTTGCAAAGTGGGAAGCTGTGTTTTTTTAGCCCTAGCTCACCTGGGACCTAGGGATGCCTAGCAAACCTGTACATTTTTTTAAACACAACATGTAGGAAAATCCAGGATGGGGTGACTTGCGTGGCTCTGACCAGATATTGTTAGCCAGAATCCCTTGCAAACCCCAAACGTTGACTAAAAAAAACATTTTCCTCACATTTCTGTGATGGGAGGTTCTGGAATATGCACAGAGCCCCACACTTCCTTCCACCCAGCATTCTTCTAAGTCTCCTGATAACAATAGTACCACACTTGTGTGGGTAAGCCTAGTGTCCTTGACAGGAAGCGTCCCAAAAAGCAACATGGATACATCGATTTGTATGGAAAAATGTGATGTGTTTTTTACAAAGTGGGAGTCTGCACAGAGCCACACACTTCCTTTTATCCAGCATTCTCCTAAGTCCAGTGCCCGTGACAGAAACTTATCAAACCAAGGGCAATGGAGACTTTGCTTGGGGACTCCTAATGATGTCGGTTGGATTAGTTCCTGCCACAGGCACTAGGCCCAACCTATTCATGCAGATTACGGACGTTTCCATCACAGAAATGTGAGGAAAAATGTGCGCTTTTACTCAACATTTGAGATTTGTAGTGCATTGTGGGTAATAAAATGGTGTAGGATGGATGCAAAGCACACCACCCTAGAGTCCCCAGGTGTCTAGTTTTCAGAACTGTATGCGTTTGGTAGTTTTTTCCAGGTAGCAGCCTACCCAAGCTCAAAAAGTGCAGCTGTTCCCCCTTGAAAGTGGGGTGATAGTGGGAGTTAGTCGAACTCTTCTGGCCAATTTGTAAAAACAACACCCAAAAGAATCAAATGCCCTCTTGCTTGCAATTGGGATGAGATGTTTTAGTCTACAGGGGAGCAGAAAGACTGTTTCCTCTATTTTAAGGAAGGGTGTGGGCATTGTCATAGCCATGCTGGGCAGCCATCACCCCCTACAAAAAAGTAATCCCTGGTGTCTAGTGAGCTTTCTGCCCCCCCCCCTCCACGGGGCAGATGGTGATACTTGCCCCCATATGCCCCTCTGGGGGGAAGGAAGACTGTTTCATTTTTTTGAGGGGTGTGAGCCTGGCCATGCCCATGCCGGGCAGCCGCCGGCAATACAAATTAAAAAAAGTAATACCTGGTGTCTACTGGGCTTTCTGCCACCCGAAGGGGACTGTTGGGGGTAACAGGCCCTATCTGCCTCCCCGGGGGACAGAAAGACTAAGTAATCCCTGGTGCCCAGTGGGATTTCTAACACCCCCCCTTGCAGGGAGCAGATGGGGGCAACTGCCCTATCTGCACCCATTCAGAAAACTGGTTCTTCTTTTTTTGGGGGGTGGTAGCATGGCCATGCCAGTAAGCCCCCACCCCTACAAATTAAACAAAAAGTAACCCTTTGTGCCTAGTGGTATTTTGTCCCCCCGGGGGCATATTGCCCTAATAATAAACCCAATCTGCCTCCGGGGGAGGGACAGAAAAAGGCCAAAATAATCTCCTCATAATGGGGAGTGGCTCTTTCACAAGAGTCCCACCCCAACTTACATATATCCCTGGTGTCTAGTGGTATTCTGCTCCCCCCCCGGGTCAGATTGGCCTAAAAATAAGGGCAACCTGCCCCTAGAGGGGCAAAATATGGCCAAAATTATCACCCCACTATCGGGAGCAGCCCTTGCCCAAGGGGCCACTCCCCAACTTATATTTTCTAAAATTCCTGGTGTTTAGTGGCATTCTGCCCCCCGGGGGGGCAGATAGGCCTAAAAATATAGCCAATCTGCCTCCAGGGGATTGGAGGGCAGAAAATTAGCCAAAAATAATTTCTAAATATTGGGAGCAGCTTTTGTCTAATGGACCGCTCGCTGCTCCCCAAAAAAGTCCCTGGTGTCTAGTGAGGTGCATCCCTGCTTGGGGATCACCGTCCTTGGGTGATTCCCAAGCAGGGATCCACTTGGGATAGGTACCATTGGAAAGGGGGGATTCTCCCCTTTCCATCAATATCCCTCCCATGTGCTTTGGTGCTCGAGGGACTGACATAGCCCCGCAAACACCAAAGCAGAGCACCAGAGCCCAGTTATTAGTTTAAATGTATTGAAGTCAGTGTGCCGTATGCGTGATCGCCATTAACTGGAAAACAAAAAAATGCCTCGTTGCTGGGGAAGCTGTTCCCCATCTCCCAAAGTGAAAAAAAAAATGAATCCCTCTGCTGCTTACAGCAGTGAGATTTGGTGGTCATGACATGAACAGTTCCGTCCTCAGCACACGAACACCATGGCTGAGGACAGAACCGTTCTGTTCTCAGTACCGAACTGGTTAAAAGGGGCTTACATCCTGCACCCTTGCTTTTCATTGGTTCCTGAGCTTGCCACTTACATTTCCTCTGTTACTATTGGCTGTAGCATGCTATTTCCTATTCTTCCTCGTGTGTTTTCTCTTATTAGGTTTGACCTGCACAGAGCTTGCACTGTACTTGTGAAATCTATTGTTAATATATATCTTTAAAAGGGCTTACATCCCTCCCCCTTGCTTTTCATTGGTTCCTGTGCTTGCCACTTACTTTTCCTCCGTTTCTATTGGCTGTAGCATGCTATTTCCTGTTCTTCCTTGTGTGTGTGTTCTTATCAGTGTCCCAAGGCCCAAATACTGTTTTCATCCACTTTTGAAGTGGACCTTTTTTAATGTTTTGCCTGCACAGTGCTTACGGGCTTAACCAACAGCTCTCAATGTGACCCCCCTCTCATAAGGAACTGCACGTGCCTTGTGAGTTTCATGCCGACTCTCCTCTTATTATTATTATTATTATGATTATCTTTGTCACGCTCACACAGCCTAACTTTATTTTGGCCTCCTCTCAAGACGTTGCCTTGCATGATAGTACGTCTCTATGAGGTGCGTGCATTCCGACGTGTCAGTCCCATGCTGGCTCTTCCTTTTGTTGCACTCACACAGCTTCCACAGCAGAACAATGAGGTACTCTCAGACTTTTCTCGCTCTAGTCTTGCTTTAAATGTTTCCATGATGTGAGTGCATTCCAAATAATGCTTTAAACTGTTGAAAATAAGAAACATGCACCTATTTAATGTAAAAAGTAATATTTTGGAACTTAATTGCAAATGCTAAAGAGATAGTGTGCACTAGCAAATGCTGCCCTCAGGGCGCTACCGAAGACTACAAAACTAGGAGTAACATTTTTCAACCATGGCCCTAGTTATGTTGATCTGAGGAAACGTCTTCCACAGTCCTTTACCTATGTTAACATAAGTCGGATGGCTGGTGCAGGCGTGTTCTTCTGTGGGAGATGAGAGTAGCAGCTGACAATGAATTTTCTGTAGACGTCAGCCTCTCTGCATTACACTGACACCCTGTTCCCTCTAAGGTACGAAAATGGCTCTACTAAGCAGTTATGGCAGCTACTCTTTCTCCCAGTGAAGCCCGGCTTTTCTGAGCACTTCAGGGCTCCCCTCTTCTTATACTCTGAAGAGGCCTACCTCTCTCGCCAAGGACTGGATGAGCATGTATTCTGAACACCTTTGTGCCTTGCCCCAATGACAGGCACTGTGAGATATTCACACTGCCTTTTATACTCTGCTCCAGAGCTTTCAAACCTGCTGCGTTCTAAACACCTACCCACAACATGAACCTGCACAGACACTTTCAGGTGACCCAGTTCATTTCATGGGATATTGTACGTCTTATATTCTTAACTCTTTTTTTCCAGTTCTGTTCTTGAGGAGGGTGAGAGCATTTTACAGCTCTTTGCAAGATTAGATCATGAGCTTGCGCAAGCATGGCACGCATATCAAATGTGCTTGGCCACTGCATGTTTCGTTTTCTTTGTCCTCCACCATTTACCTAATCTCTCCACATTAAATTACCACCAGTTACTGCAAAATATATTAGCTTTCTCAATAAACAAGTCATAATACTTTTATGGAGTTTCAGTAACTTACATTGCACAACTGCTCACCAAGCTAAATCTTATGATAAAAAAGTAATATTAATCACATACGCGAAACCTAATGCATTTACCAATGCTTGTTTGTTTTGACTTCTTTTCCTTGTGTCTTGTGTTCTCTCTTTTCAAAAAGTGTATTTGCAGGGGACAGCCCCTCGTCTTATTCCCCGAGGTGTCCCACCTCGCTGGAGTTTGCTTAGCCTGTATGTTGCTTCGATGGGGAGGAATCGTCCTTCGGGTATGTGGAGGTTATTCTAATTCATTGATTTTATGCGTTTAGGGGAGCTGAAGTTATGGCGTGACAAGCAGCCTTGTTTTAGCTCAGGGGATGGTTCAGGGGACTTCCCTGTCTCTTCTCAGCTTTCTGTGTTCAGCATTGTTCACACATTCCCCTTCTTTCCATGATGCAAAGGCTCTTTCCTAGTCCAACCTTATGTTTTGATGTTTACTGATAGCACCCATTGAATGCTCTCAAAAGTTGGATCATGCGTCACAATCCTTCTTATTGTGTATCTATAGAACACTTTATAAAGCCAGAGTATAATCAGATATGCAACGCAGAATGCAGTCAGCAATCAAACTTATGTTGAAATACATGTCTAGCTTACTTTTGAAGTAGAAACGATATCACTTTTATGAGAATAAAACAAGAAGATGTAACTAGGGTGGTTCTCTGTAAAGTAACTGAGAACCCAGGAATTCGTTTTTTTTCTAAAAGTCTCAGAAGCCTCAATCAAACTACCTCAACTGGATGTCACAAAGTAATGTGCAGACATAATTATAGTACTAAGTATAACCCATTCACTCATTTACATGTTTGCTTCCTGGGGTCAGGTTAGCATAGTACCAAGACAAAGAAATTCCAGGTTGGAGCTGGTCATGAGGGCCACGGGTACTAGCAGGTATTATTTGGGATCTCATTTGACTAAAAGAAGATGTCTCACAAGTTCTTTTATATGCTTGCAGAATTCCAGTGAGTTGAACTTTCCTGATGTTGGGCATCACAACTTTTTTTCTCCACAGCCTTCTTATACCATTGGAATCCTCATGTTCTAGTTCTGTTTCTGAAAGTACTCTTCTGAGGTCCAGCGGAGGGGCAAGGTGTGAACAATGACTATTTACCATGATGTCCCTGCGGGTTAAAGTAGGTACATTACACCTTTCAGAGCTAAAGAGTTCATGCATTTTTAGTTTAATTAAATCTACATTTTAACATTTGCCTACATCTGACGTGACTTGTTCCTTAACAAAATATTGCCTATATTGATTTGCAAATACATTCTGTCTTGTAGGGTGAAACCTTAAGTAAATCCAAACCTACCAAAGGGAGACCTTAGTGTCCAGAGGGCAATGTTTGCCTCAGCACTGTTTGCGATTCATGGCTATGAATGTTGTGGAACCATGAATATAGCGTGTTAGCCTTCAAATTGTATTCTACCACCAGTGTGCCAGTGAAATCCTCACGTGTTAAATGATGATGACACGTTATTCACTGCAGTAGGATGCACAACTGTGAGAGAACTGGAGCCCTATAACCAAAGTGCCTCAAACATACAACAGGCCTCTGCATCCATTTTTTAAACACTCCCGGGGTATTCCTTGTACCGATGGTTGTTGCATCCTTTGTATGGGGTAGTGCTTCAATGCAAATGATGGAATGCCTCTACTGTGCACCT
Organism: Pleurodeles waltl; assembly: GCF_031143425.1. Lineage (NCBI taxonomy): Eukaryota > Metazoa > Chordata > Amphibia > Caudata > Salamandridae > Pleurodeles > Pleurodeles waltl. The sequence goes on along the minus strand of NC_090447.1, from coordinate 425,956,721 downwards.
GAGTCACATCACAGCTTCAGATGACAGGGAAGGGACCGTGGAGGGACACCCTTACTGGGCACAGTTAGACAGCCCGCAGGGATGACCTGTATAGGGTGCAGAAAGGGCCATCCAGGGTCTGTAAATGTCCTCACATAGGGTGTGAAAACAGACTGCACCTCCCTGCTGGGATACCTGACAAGACACCAAATGCTGGTTGGTGCATCTGCAGTGATACCGATATTTCAGCAGGAACTGTGCTGTCAGTGCCCCTGAATGTATCTCCTACTCCCCCACCTTCGGTGGGGGCCCTGAAGACTCTCATGAGGAAGGGTGCAGACTAGATCTGCTCCCATGGTTAATTGGGGCAGCTTCAAGGGCTCATTTCATGAGTCAGGAGGGCCTTTAAACAGATGTTTGAACTACCACAACAGGTTTACGTGCGGCTACCACAACAACGCATGCACAAACCAATTCTAGAGGTTAGCGTGTGCATTGGTAAAACTGGTTATTTTTGTGAATTTGGTGCATAGCCACAGCCGCCAGTAGATGCACTGTGTCCTGTTTTGTGATCTAGAAGACAAACTGTGTAGGAGAAATGCAGATGATAGAGTTAACACATTAACTTGAAAGAAGAAACAAATAAGTAGATGTTTTTCTGCGAAGTGTAATAATAGGCGGTTGCTTGTTTTCTTTATTAAAAAATATCAGGCTCTAAAGACAATTATTTAGCGCTTACTACCCCGATGATGCGTCTAAGTGCTTTTCAGCGAGTAGCACGCTACTCCGGTAGCCAAGATGAATTAGTGGTGGATTAATATAGGGAAATATGAGTACAGTATTAGTATTATTAAGAGTTAACTTGAGCAGAGGATATGTGAGTTTGTTAGCTGGATTGACTAGAGTAATGGAGGGATAGAGGAGGGAAGAATCCAGAAGAGTTAAATGGGAGTTTATAGTAATAGGATGAGGCTTGTGATGAGTAAAGGAGAGATGGGGGAGGAAAGAGTCTGTGGAAAGGGTTATGGAGATCATAGTAGCAGGAGGGGCTTTGGATGAGTCAAAGGTGAGATAAATGAGGGATAATTTAGTAGAGTTGTTTGGGATATAATGGTAGTAAACTGAGGTTTGGGTGAGCTAGATGTGGAAGAGGAGGAAAAAGCTTAGGCCCGGTAATTTTGGAGATGAAAAGTAGTAGAATGGGTTTGGGATGAGTCAGAGTGGGGATGGAGAACAGATTGGTAGAGACATGACATTGTGATGGATAGACAAAGTAAAGCTTAAAAGAGAGTACATTTATATTATTTTTATTTATATATATATATATATATATATATATATATATATATATATATATATACTTTTCTAATTTATTTATTCATTATTATTTTTCTTTTCTTTTTTTACTTTAATTTACCTATTTGCAATATGAATTTTATTTATAGATTTTATTTTATTTATTTTTATTTTATTTTTTCTCCAGCACAGTAGGACTAGAGTAGTAAATAAATAGATATGTAAATACGTAGTAAGGGAATATATGTTCAAGGAATATAATAATGGGTATAATAATATGAGAAGAAAAGTAGTATTGAATAAACACAGACCTTCAAGATTTGTAGTATTTGAAGCTAATTAATAAGTGTACTTTTCTAACATTCATTTATCTTTCATCAGTTTTTCAATACTGAAATGCTTCCATTTGCTCATTGTGATAGTAAAAAGAAAGCAGGAATTCATAAGAATCTAATATACCAACTTATCTAGGACCTATGCAATGACCTATGAACATGTTAAGCATAGAATAATATACACATATATATGTATATACACACACATATATAAATACACACACATGCACATTCATATATATATATATATATATATATATATATATATATATATATATATATATTTAACAGTGAGTAAATATACATTTGTTAAACAGCCTTAAAGAGTATGTGTATAATTTATTATTATGAAATAGTAACTATACATGTTTCTTAAAGAACTATACATATTTAGAATATACACATAATCAGATTATAAATCTTTATCAACACAGGCATATGCAGTTCATTGCTGTTTGAATATGGTGGTTATGAAGGAAAGAGCCAACTCTTGAGTGGTCTTCTGAAGGCAAGATAGTTATCCGTGGATCTTATATTTGGGGGTAATGAATTCCATAGTTTGGCTGCTTGAACAGAGAAAGATGTCCCACCTATTGTCTTTTTCTTGTATGGTGTTGTTTTGAGGTGGGGTGCCAATCTTGAGTGGAGGTTTCTTTGTTGAATGTATTTGGTTATTTTGTTTCTGATGAAAAGAGGTCCTGTTCGAAGTACAGCTTTGTGGGCGATACAAAGCAGCTTGAAGGTGGATCTTCTGGCAATGGGTAACCAGTGCAGTGCTCTCAAGGCAGGGGAGATGTGGGCTTCTGGCTTTACATGTAATAGTAGCATGGCAGCTGAGTTCTGAATATGTTGTAATTTTTTCATAATAGATAGAGATGATCTATTGGTAGAGGCCATTGGCATAACCCAGTTTCGATAGTACAAGAGAGATAATAGCCTGCACCATGTGTGGAAATTCAAGCTGGGGGAAGATGCGTCACAGAGTATTCAAGGTGATGAATCTTGAGCGTGCTAACTTGTCCACTTGGACATTCATTGTTAACCGGGAGCCCATGGTAATTCCAAGGTTTTTAACTTCCTTGGATACTTAAGACGGTGGTCCCAGATCGTCAGGCCAGGCGCACTGTGGGTCATTATTTTTCCAGTCACCACACGTGAGTATTTCTGTTTTGGAATTGTTCAGTTTGAGATGGCTCCAAGCATCCACTGATCAACGGCTCTGAGGCAACTGAAGATTTGTAAGTTTTAATTGTCTTTGGGCATTCCAATTTAAGTAGTATTTGTGTGTCACCTGCATAGTTGTAGCATGAGAGATGAACTCATTGATTAATTCTGATAATGACATCATGTAGATGTTGAAAAACACAGGTGGAATGACTGATCTTTGGGCGACCCTTGCTTTTGTGAGGTAGGATTTGAATGAGAAGGGGTAGAAAAGATAATATTAGTTCTGTTTTGCAGGTAGGATGTAATCCAGTCGAGAGCAGTCCCTTCTATGCCAGCTTTGTGGAGTCTTTGAATTAGGGTTTCATGGTCAACAGTAACAAAGGCAGCTGAGAGATCCAAGAGAAGTAGTGCAGCATCTCTATTGCGGTCATCTGTGTTTTTAAGATCATCCCAGATCGCTATGAGTGCCGATTCAGTGCCTCTTCCAGGGTAGAATCCAGTTTGATAGTTTGAAACCATGGAATTGTCTTCAATGAATTGTGACATCTGGGAGAATGCTGCTCTTTCCATCAGTTTGCTCAGGAAAGGTCCATTTGTGATTAGTCTGTAGTTGTTGGGGTCCTGTAGGTCTAGGTCTGTTTTCTTTAATAACGGACATATGTTTGCCTTTTTCAGTTCTTCAGGAAAAGTTCCTGTAGTTAAAGTGTTATTAAAGATTCTTCTTACAGGTGCAGCAGCAGAAGTAGATAAAAGAATGTTCTTGAAGATGTGTGGTGGACAAGGGTCAGAATGGCAACCGGAAGGGCTGCTTGTTTTGACCAAATCCATAATCACTTTGTGATATTTGTTTGAAGGAACTCAGAGGCTGGGTTGGTTTGCTCTTGGAGGGGATTTTAGGAAACAGGTTGGTGCTGATGGTTGCTTTTCTTCTTTATTAAATAGGAGTACAATGTCTGTCTTGGTTGTGTAATGACTTGCCAGTTTGTTTGTGAAATCTTAAGTAGTGGAATGACTTCCTTCCATGGATTTAGGTTTTCGAAATTCACTGAGAATTTCTTTTGAGAGATGCAAATAGCCTCTTGCATGGTAATGCAAACACTCCAGAGATGGAGGAATTTTACACCAACCAGTCAATAGCATGAGGCAAGATACTAATACTGCTCTAAGTGGTGCCAATGCTCACTTTACAAATAGTTTAAAGAATTGGTAACAGTAGGTAACACAGACAGTGTACTTTCCAGCCAGACCTAAAACACATAGGCACTTCACTGTGGCCACGGTGCTCCTTGAGTTATCTGACAACTCTTTCAATGCACAGCACAGTATGAGTGTTCTCAGCTAGAACAGATGATCAAGGAGTATGAAGGTCCACATTTCCTCTTCATTTACATCACTCACTTTGCTCTTAAATCTTAACTCCTTTTCTAGGAGGCGGAAAGTGTGTGTAGAATGTAAAAACAGAACATTATCCAGTGCTTTACAACTACACAAAGGGTTTGGGATTCTGAAAATGCAGGCATGCTGACAGATGCTATGCTTGGAAAATATAACAGGGAGCTGGAATTGTGCTGCACCGACTCTATCAGAACTGGAACAGTTTTGTAACTCTCAATTGTTTGTTTCTCTCTATTTGTCAGTAGGTTTATTTGGATCCTAACAATGTGTTTCTTGTTTGGTATTGTATCATATGGCAGCACCCCAGTTCTTGAACTATTGAATACATCCCAACACTGACTTCTAGAAACAAAAATATTCCTGCTAATGATTAATTTATGAAAGAATAAGGGGTGGGGCCCAATTTTTCGCTCAGATGCCCACAGCTGGCGCTATCGAATGTGTGGGTGTTGAATATTAAACTTGTGTAGTCTTGAGAACAGTTTGATCTTTATTTTAAATTAACTATTATTTTTTAATTCTGTCATTTTCTGACTGTTTTATTTCTCTTTTTGTTTGTTTTTCTCTTAGGCCCTCATTATGAGTCAGACAGAGCAGAAATACCGCCAGGAATTCTGCTCACCTTGATTATGGGTGGCTAGATTTTTTCATACGTTTTTCCAGGTCTGAGAGATATAGATCTGACTCGATTGCATCGCCGCAGCAAAAAACACAGAGCTACATACTGAGTTCTTGATATAGTTCATTTATTAGCCAAACAACTCATTACATGAAAGTAAAAATCCCCCACCCCTCCCAAACACGTAGCCTGAGAGCGTTCGATGATCACCCGGGCTCAGGCGGAGAGCGTCCATTACACAGGGAAGATGCACTGGGGCTACAAAAGTATCCATTAGCTGCCAAATGCCACACCATGCTCACAGACTTCCGGACACCCACACATCCGTCAGACGACTCATGTTGAAACTCCATTTGTATACATGTGTCTGCCTAGACACTCTGCACTAACCACTGACCACACACAGCATTCCCTCTGGATATAACGAAGCATTCAAGACTATCCCCACTTTGACCACTTTTATGGCGTGTTAGGCTTTAGTCCACTTACTCTTTACACATACTGGCAGGGTGCAGGATAGTTCGCAGCCGGTTAAATGTTTAAACTGTCATTTCCATTGCATTTAAACACACCTGATTCTTCCTTGAAGGCACAGCCAGATGTAATACAGTATGTAACTCCTCTATGTGGCGGCACTTTCTGTATCACCTTTTTTATACGACTGGCATGTATTGCACATAATTTGGTCCCAAACTTTCAGGCCACTCACCATTCTGTTTGACATATCTCTGCAACATAATGTTGTGATATCATCAAACTCTTATTATCTGTGTTCTATGTATGGAAATTATTGTAAAAACAGAAAAACGATGTAAAATGTCAATAAAGAAATGTAAACAAACTATGAAAGAATTAGACACTAGGGTGCGGTAAATCCACACAGTTGATCCACTTGAGTCATTGGGTAAAGCAGCAGACAAGCCTCATTCCATGATTTTATTTTCTGACGGGGGAGAATATGCTCGCCCCTTCCATAAATCACCTTCCTCTTCCTTCCCATAATCCTCTCAACACCCTCGCACACCCTCCACATACCCAAATGTCCCCGCATATATTCACCACATGCTCAGAGCAGGTGGTAAGTGTGTTAAACCCTAAAGGAATTGGGAATTCTGTGTGGCTTTACGGCCAGAAAAAATGGTCCCATGGAGTTTAACTTGTAATTGCACGATACTGGGGCAGACTAACCACATGGTAAAAGTAAATTTGCATGCAAATTTACTGTGCCCCAAGTATGGTACAACTCGAAATAAGGGCCTAATGTGTATTCCCATTTTGATTACTTTTATTTTTAATTATATGAGTCCTGTATTTTGCTTCAGAAATTGTACCCACACTGTGATGGCTTTTGCAAGAAATTATATTTTGCTACTCCTTACATGTTTGAAATGCATTTATTGCACAGTGCCTTGTTACATTTTGGGGGTTAGGTATTTTTACGTTTAATAATTTTTATAAAATATACCATGTCCATTTTGTAGTTTTATTGCTAGGGTGTGCCGCTTCTTAGCTTTAGGGCACACTGACCTTGTAAGATTGCTTCAATGTGAAAGTGTCACACACAAAAGAATGTCTACATTTTCTGAATAAGGATAGAATACTTTCTGAGGTGTGTTATTTTTGCCTTTATGCGACTGGTCTTAGTTCTCATTGACATAATTTACACTGTAGGTCATCCAGCAAGTCACGCTATTGACAGCACTTAGAAACAGTAGAAGTGTGGTATGAAGTGGTATATAACAGTAGTTAAAACAATCAAATAATATTATTAGTATAGTTCTTGTTATATAAAATTTACGTACACGATCGCTTCATTGATTTCTGACACACAAATCAGGACTCTAATCAGTGCCTATAGCAAATCGCTTCTGAGAACTGGCTTAGAAGAGCAACGATATTTTGCACGTGTTTCATCACATCACATCACATGACATAATGAAATGATCAGATGTAAAAGAGCGACATTAAAGAGAAACTTGCTGCGTATTTTTGGGACACAGCATCATTACCACCTATTAATCTGATCAGAGATGGCAGGCATAAATAAGTTAACAGGAGTAAGTAATGATTGCATTCGGAAACCCTCCTATTCTAGGGTTTAATTTCAAAATCACATGGGGCTGGGCTTGACAGTTGCCTTTATACCTAAGCTTCAAAACAGCAAAGTGGTAAGAGAATGGTTCAGTCAACCAAACCCTCTGTGCCGCTATGCTCCTTATGTCCCTTAACATAAGAAGTGTCATTTAGGCCTCTGATTAAGTGCAAAAATATTTTCGCTTTTGCTCCCATCAGGAGCTAAGCCCATATTGCTCCTATGTCGATTTTGTTGGTTTTTGTACAGGCAGTTACCCCAACCTATTTATCTATTGTCTGGCATTTTACGCAATTTCTGTAGTTACAGAAACTATTTAGCAATATTAAAGCTGAGACCGAAGGCGGTCCCTACCAGGACAGTTGCAACCATTCTGCGGCAGAAAGTTGCTTTAAGGGTATGTGTGGATGAACAGTCAAGGCCCAGTTCACTGGATGTGGTGTGAGGATGAGCTAAGCAATAGTATAACACGCTTATCGCAGTTGCAATACAGGTTGGACTTGAATTTGTAAATAAGCAGTACTTTAAAATTAGTCAAAATATTATACTGGTGGTAATGGCACCTCTGTAGTTATGGTTTAGTCAGAGTGTCTATAGAAATAGATTGTATTTGTTTTCTCAATAACGTTGGCACTGTTCAACAAATTTCCATGAAACATTTCAAAACAAGCACTTCCAATTGGGGTTCTTCACGGCAGGTTTTGAGGAGATCCATCAAGCGGGGGCCTAAAAATTGGGGAATTCCCTACAGCAACATTTAAGGGCAGATTTCTACTTTTTCACGCAAAACTGCGATAACGTAGTTTTGCGTGAAAAAGTTGAGCACCATTCCAAGATGCCGGCCGTGCGTCATATTTATGGAATGACGGTAGCCGGCGGCAAGGCCCGGCTAGCATCATTAAAAAGGATGCTAGCGGGGTGGGGGAGGCGTAGGGGCAACAGGAGGTTATGCGTCAAAGGATGACGCTAGTCTGGGTAGAGGCATAAAAATGCCTCTAACCAGACTTGCGTCATTTTTTGACGTACAACACCCAAGGACATGACTCCTGTCTTAATACCACCCCAATGCCCTTGGGCCCAGTGCCATGTAGGTGGGCCCAAGTTAGCCCCCCATGGCACTTTAAAAAAAAATTGGAAATACCTACCTGTACTTACCTTACTTACTGTTTTGCAGATTCACAAATCTGTCATGTTCCGATTGGCTGGCTGTGTCAGACAAAATCCTGTTGCAGTGTCCATTACCCCACAGAGTGCATCAAATACCATGCTAGAAAAAAATTGTAAGAGGCATAAGGGGGACAGGGTGAGTATATCCTGGCTCCTACTCCAATTTCAAGGGCCCACAAAAGGCTGGCTGCACACAGTATACTCAGAGCAAGCCCCAGCCACTGTTCAGTCTCTTTGATCAACCCATGCTACACATAGCCAATGGCCAAAAGCCATGCACAATAGAAACTGGCTGCTCACAGCGGAATGAAGCCCTGTGTTTAACCCCTGCTGCTGTAAATAGCCAAACGCCTTGTGCTGCAGCAGTTGACTCATGCTTTGGGTTTTGCACAAGGCCTGGTAGTCTGAGGCCATCCTCAGCTGTGCCCAGTCAAGGTCCATGTGCAGAGGGGGATGGCCTTCCACAAGAGCTCTATGCCTCGTCAGTCGAAGACCAAACTATGCAGCCCACCTCTGTTATGTACAGCCAAAGTCCATAAGCAGCATGGTTTGACCACCTGAGCGCCTGGCTGCAAGTCTGACTGCCATGTGCAGCAGGGCAGGCTGCACATGGTCAGGTGGGTGCATGTAACTGCTGCATGTGGTATATGATCAAATGATTCCCTGAAAAATATGTGCTGTAGCACTAAGCAGTTACTTTTGAATCAGGTAACGAACTCAATAGAACATATATGCCCTCATTATGACTGCTGCAGTCTTTTGCCAAGACCACCGCAGCCGCAGCGGCGGTTGGATATCCGGCTACACTCATCACGGCAGTCGGTGGCACATAGGTGGTTCCACTGCCAGCACAGTTACCCCAGAAAAAGACCACCCACAGAATTACAACCAGTAATTCTGTGTGACGGTCTTCTGGTGGTGTGGCGGTGCCAGCGGTGGGAGGGCCGGGTCCCATCCCCTCATGGAGGAGCACCTTATCAGACGAGTGTTGTCTGCATGGGGAGGGGGTTGGGGGTGTGTGAATGGGTGTGTGGGAGTGTGTGTATGCGTGTCATGAATGTGGGGGGCGGGAGGGGGAGTGTCTGTGCGTGCTTGCATGGGTGCCTGTGTGTAAATGTGGCGATGGTGATGCATGTGTGTATGCATGTGGACCAGGGGTGGGGGTGTGTTCATGGGTGATGTGTAAGGGGTAAGGGAGGTGTGAGTGAGTACGTGCAGGTGTGCTTATGTATGTACGTGTTGAAGGGAGGGGTGGGGGATGGTGAGTACGCATGTGTGCGTGTGTACTATGTATGAGTATGTGTGCGTGTCTCTGGGGTGAATGTTGTGAGTGGGTGAGTGAGTGGGGGTGTGTCTGAATGTGATTTGTTCATGTGTGCGTGTGTGCGGAGATGTTTGGGGGGATGGACCACCAGGGTCATAATGAGGGCCATAATGTTTACATATACCATTCATGATCACTAACCGAATGTGTGGCATGTAAAATCGAGACTTGTAATATTCCCACTAAAGCCTAGTTAATTTGCATCTATGCTTCAATACCTAACCTATTTGCAATCCTAAAAGAATCTGAAATAATGAGATATAGGTGCAGGGAGTGTCTGGTGATTGATAAAAGAGGCATGAGGTAGATCAAACCTACGCAGTTCAGTAGTCGGCAGAACAGGCATTCAATAGCCCAGGACGTGGGCTTCCGAGTGAAACGGTGGGCCCTGGCATTTATTGGTTCACAAATTAAGCACTGGCTGGAATATTAGTTGTTTCTAAAGATGGGTGTTTGGTAGTATTTGCTATTTCAAGAACTGGCTTGCTGCCACAGGATTAGTAACAAATAAACCTTTGGACAAACAGTGGAAAATAAATGATTCAGAGGTACAAAACTGTTCTACTTTTGGTGGAACAGGTGCAGCAAACCTGCTGCTCCCTATTATCTTTTTCAAGCCTAGAATCTTGTCAATTCTCTCAGCATGCATACCTATTCAGAATCCCAAACGTTTGTGTAGTTATACAGCACTGAATAATGTTCCGTTTTGGGATTCTGCACATAATTTCTGCCTCCCAGAAGGGAGTTAAGATTTAAGAGCAAAGTGGGAGGTATAAATCAAGAGGAAATGTGGACATGCATGCTCCTTGATCATCTGTTCTAGCAGAGAACACTCACACTGTGCACAGAAAGATTTATCAGCTAACTGATAAAACACGGTGGGCACACTGAAGTGCTGAAGTGATTTTAGGTCTGGCTGGAAAGTGCAGTTGTCTAAAATCCCTATTGTTACCAATACTTTAAACTATTTGTAGAGTGGGCGGTGGCTCTATTTAGAGCAGCATTAGTCTCTCACTTCATGTATCATTCCACATCCTGTGGAGTTTATGCAGTACCATTACTATTTACTTACAGAAAATAAAGATATATACTGGCTATCTAAGAGGCAAGGAAATAATATTTCAGCATAGTGGAAACAGAAACAAAGGTTGATTGACAGTCTAGGGCTGCAGTGGCGGTAGGATTGCTGCACTCCTGGCAGTCAGATGGCCAGATTACAACCCTGGGTGTCAGACCACCAGGGGACCGCCGCCACCCCCGGGATCATGGATCCCGACAGGGTGGCGGTAGTCAGAGTAGTGGTCAGCCATGGAGGTGGCAGATCACAGGTCCACTTTCCACCAGCCTTTCCATGGCCGTTTAACCAGCGCTGGTGGCCACAGTGGGGCCCTTGCACTGCCCATGCCCATGGCATTGGAAGTGAAGGGGGCCCCCCTGCAAGCCCCACCGGAATGCATATTCTGAGGGTGCTGTTGTGCAACGGCATTGGCCTCAGCTCCCCTAAGGGAGCAGAGGCCAATGCTGTGTCACTGTTTCTGCCGGGATGACTGGAGGAAACATCGTAATATGATGTTTCAGCTGGTCAGCAGAGTGGAAACATTGTAATTCGACGGGGGTGAGGATGCTGATATGATGGCGGTCTTATCCCTGCGGCTTAGGTGGTGTGCATGTCGGACCACCAAAGTCATAATGAGAACCTTAGTGGCTGCCAGACCATTTTGGAGACACAGAGGAGGCCCTGGTGGATCACTGACACAATATTAAAGTAAACAATATCAATTGAGACAAACAACATATACAAATATTATTTACCAAAATATTGTGTCCCTCTACTTATAATTGTGAGTACAAAATTATCAGAAAAAAATATTGGGACACTAATATTGTGAGAAAATAGACATAAATACTGATTTTTTAAAGTACTAAATTTATACATTTAAATATATAAATGTAATATAAGGTAAATTAAATATATTCCACTAATATTTAATACTAAATATACATCTATACCTATATAAAGACACAAACACATATATATATGTTTGTATTTATATAAATATATATATATATATATATATATATATATATATACACATATAGAGTGTGACATAATCATTATAAATATTTATTTTACGAGTGGTTATGATATACATTTAATAATATAAATAAATATATAATATAATTAATAAAACATTTACTAAACATTATGGCGGTCATTCTGACCCTAGCGGCAGGCGGGAACCGCCATTTGGCCGCTACGCGGTCAAAAGACCGCTGCCGGCATTCCAACCTTCCCGCTGGGCCGGCCGGCGCTACCCATGGTAGCGCCGCCCGGCCCAGCGGGAAGGAGGCCTGCAACACAGAAGCCGGCTCCGAATGGAGCCGGCGGTGTTGCGGGCGTGCGACGGGTGCAGTTGCACCCGTCGCGCTTTTCACTGTCTGCTAGGCAGACAGTGAAAAGCTTCATGGGGCCCTGTTAGGGGGCCCCTGCACTGCCCATGCCAGTGGCATGGGCAGTGCAGGGGCCCCCAGGGGCCCCAAGACACCCGTTCCCGCCAGCGTCTTCCTGGCGGTGACATCCGCCAGAAACAGGCTGGCGGGAAGGGGGTCAGAATCCCCATGGCAGCGCTGCTTGCAGCGCTGCCCTGGCGGATTCGCCCAGCTGGGGGAAAACCGGCGGGAAACCGCCGGTCCCGGTTTTCTGACCGCGGCTTTACCGCCCCGGTCAGAATGGGCATGGAAGCACCGCCAGCCTGTTGACGTTTCTTCCGCCATTCGCGACCCTGGCGGTCAAAGACCGCCAGGGTCAGAATGACCCCCTATGTATTTTGTACATTTTACTTTTATTAATATGAACATATACATTAGATATATGTATATTTATATTTACACTACTACATTTAAAACATGGAGACAATTAATATATATTGTAAAATAAATATTTGTATTAATTGTGGTACATTATACACACACACACACATATATATATATATATATATATATATATATATATATATATATTTATATAACATACATATTGAAAAACTATTTTACAAGACATGAACATTAAAATACATTTAAAAATAAAAACTATATCATACATATTAAAAATAAATAATGCTATAAAATCTATTCAACCAGTATTATGACAAATATTAGAGTCTAAGAATATTAAGGGCCATATTTATACTTTTTGACGCAAAACTGCGCTAACGCAGTTTTGCGCCAAAAAAATTAGCGCCGGCTAACGCCATTCTGAAGCGCCATGCGGGCGCCGTATTTATTGAATGCCGTTAGCCGGCATTAGCCGACCGGCGCTGCCAGGTGTGCGTTAAAAAAAATGACGTACACCAGGCAGCGCCGGTTTAGGGAAAAATGGCGTTTGGGCGTCCCAAAATGGGGCAAGTCAGGCTGAGGCAAAAAAATCGTCTTAACCCGATTTGCGCTATTTTTTTTGGGTGCCCAGACGCCATTAACATGACTCCTGTCTTAGCAAAGACAGGAGTCATGCCCCCTTGCCCAATGGCCATGCCCAGGTGACTTATGTCCCCTGGGCATGGTCATTGGGCATAGTGGCATGTAGGGGGGCACAAATCAGGCCCCCCTATGCCACAATTATTTTTTTACAAAAATACTTACCACAACTTACCTTTTCTTCCCTGGGATGGGTCCCTCCATCCTTGGGTGTCCTCCTGGGGTGGGCAAGGGTGGCAGGGGGTGTCCCTGGGGGCAGGAGAGGGCACCTCTGGGCTCATTCTGAGCCCACAGGTCCCTTAACGCCTGCCCTGACCCAGGCGTTAAAAAGAGGCGCAAATGCGGGGTTTCTTGCCCCGCCCACTCCCGGGCGTCATTTTTGCCCGGGAGTATAAATACCACGCACATGCCTGGGAGTCATTTTTTAAGACGGGAACGCCTACCTTGCATCTCATTAACGCAAGGAAGGTGTTCACGCCAAAAAATGACGCTAACTCCATGAACTTTGGCGCTAGACGGGTCTAACGCCAAAGTATAAATATGGAGTTAGTTTTGCGTCGAATTTGCGTAGAAAAAAACGACACTAATTCGGCGCAAACGGAGTATAAATATGCCCCTAAATATACTATTTCCACTCCAGTCTACACAACAGGAGGGAGGGAAAGTGGTGGACTCTGGAGGGGTTACATTTACTATTCCCAGACAATGCAACAGTAGGGAAAGCATTGGATTTCAGAGCAGTGAAATGTACTATTCCTACTCCATTCAGGGCAACAGTTGTATACTGTTATACTTTGTAGGGTAAAATGTAGTATTCCCACTCAATTCTCTGCAACAGTAGTGAAAGCATTGAATTTCAGAGGGGTGAAATGTAGTATTCCCACTCCAAACAGTGCAACAGTAGGGAAAATGCTGAACTATGAAGATGTTAATTTTACTGTTCCTACCGCAGGATACGCAAATGTATGGAAAATACTTCACTTCAAACACATTACATATACGAGTAAAGCTGTGACTGTAGAAAAATAATAAACTTTTAAATCAAAATATTAATTAACATAATAGATATAATATATCTATATAGAAAAACTAAAAACAATTAATCAATTTACATAAGTAGCATTAAAAAATAATTATCAATTAATAAAGAATTGTTATTCAATTATTAACTTCCCACCCTGTACCCCTACCAACATAGCAGCCTGCAACTAAATTATTAATACATATTTCATAACTTACTGATTTAAAATAAATTAAATGATTAATTAAAATGTATTAATTAATTGTTAATTAATTATTACTTAATTAACATCCTACAGGAAACCCTACAAACCAAACATCCCGCAACTAAAATGTAACTCAAATAAATAAGTATAGCACAATTTACATGATTGAAATCAATTTAATAATTAATTGTTGATTAACTATTACTTAAATAACTTCCCACTCTTTACCCCTACAAACCCAGCATTCCACAACTAAAATCTAACTCAAATAAATAAGTATAGCCCAGTTTTACATAATTGATAATCAATTAAATATTTAATTAACAATGAATAATAAATGGTTAATTATTACTTTATTAACTTCCCACCCTATACCCCTACAAACCCAACTGCCCACACCTAAAACATAACAAAAATATATAATTATTAAACAAGTTAGATAATTAATAATCAATGAAATAATTATTACTACCTTCAGAGTTAATTGTTAATTATTAAATTAACTTCCCATGCTCCATCCCTACAAATGTAGCAACCTACACCTAACATATAACTAAAATAAATCTGTATTACATTTTTACATAATTAACACCAGCCACACAATGAATTTAAAATTATTAATTAATTAATAATTCGTTTTTGCGTCATTAACTTCTCACCCTATTCCCCTACAAACCCAACAACCCCGATGTCACTATAAATGACAATAATACTTACCTAAGAAAAAACAATATTCTTGACAATATTTTTGCATCACAATATTTTTGTGTCACAATATTTTTTTCCAATATTTGTGTCTCCCAATGTTTACGACTCAATATTTTGTCCAAATACCCTTTGACAGAAGTGTTTTGAGGCTTCCAACATAGTGACCCTGCAGCCCCTTTGGAAGATGAGCCATTGAGTCACACATTTCTGATGGTGGAGCCAGATAAGACTCACTAGAAGCTTAATGGTTCCCCCATCTCTGAATGAGGTAGGGGATCTATGAGTTTGACAGGATCAAAGCCCTTTCAATTTACATTGTACTCTATGTATACCAAACACAAAATAACCAGCATAGTGGCTTGCAGTTAGTGTTCATAAGAGGGCAGAGAAGATTTTCTATTCACTCGATCTTATGTTATTATTAGTTGGTATCATGTCACTATCTGATGACATGGGGATTCTCCCAACTCTAGGGGGCACTGACACTGGTAATGAAGGGAGCAGATGGCTGTTTGAACCATAGTTACAGCTGAGATGTGAACCTGCAGGCACAAGCTCAGAGACCACAACCACTGAGGTTCTTCTCTGTGTCTTTCAAAATGGCTAGTATACAGATAATCCATCTTCTGGACACCATGTTTAAGAGCAGGAACAGGGAGGTCAGGAGCAGTAGAAAAACAGTGAAAACTGATTCAGTAAGAGAGTGTGTTCAGCAGTCACCACAAAGCTCACCTCTACTTCTAGGTTTTGGTTTTTTCAAGACCCTCCTTTAGCCTCTGCAGAGGAATAGCAAGCACTTTTAGGAATTTCATGGAATACCGGACTCTTTGGGCTGGCTGTGGTTACCATACATGCCTAGGTTAGCAGCAGGACAGGGCAGAAAAGCTTCACCAGGAATTTAAAATTAATCCTACCCTTGAGAAGCAAGGGGGCATTCACACCCATGTTCTATAAGTGACACAGCAGAATTCTGACATGTCTATGTCAATGTCTATGGCCATTAGGCTGGATAGAAGCTTGAAATTATATTTGCAAACAGTGGCATTTGGTTTCAGCCAACTGCCAATTTGAGTTAGCACTAACCACACGTTTGAAATCTTAAACAACCATTTTGAGAAGAATTTCTCTCTTCAAAGGGATTTCACAGAAAACATATAATGCCCTCCTCTTAGTGTAGACTGCAGGCCCATTTGCTTATGAGACATCAGACAGGTACAATCTTCATAGGTCTGCTCTGGCTGAACGTTTTATTTAGCTTAGATAGAAAAAAAAGTAAGAGAAAGCAGGAGAGGTAGAAAAAGTAGTGAATGAGTCTATCCTTTCCGTCTATTCCTATGTGAGCACCAGCCATCCTCCACCTCACTTTTACTTTCTCTTACTAAAAAGAGGTTTGATATCAGTTATTGTTAAACCTTAATAGGTGCACCAAAACGGACCTCCATCACTTTTTCAACTGTTTTAATGTTCATGATCATTATTGCAAAGCCAACACACATTTTTTAAACATCCATATTCATTAAAGAAAAATAACACACATATTCCCTATTTACTAGACTTACTTAAGAATAAGAGGCTAGTAGACATCACCCTTACCCTTTGTACAGATAGTACATCCCAAATAACTGTAAACGTTGCCACCAGCCAAAGCCTGGGTAAAGGGGGTTGATAGTGGCAATCTCCAAAGATATAGGGTTGTAAGACACCTTGAGGGTCTCCCCAATCCTAGGGAAAACCATAGGCGGTCCTAAGAAGTACCAAGTCTGCAGTGTGAGATCTCCCTTGAAGCTAGGATGTTCCAAACAGAGAAGCAAGAGACAAATGCACGGGAACCTAAATGACAAACGAAAATATGCATAGGTGATAGCAAAAGCTTAGTGTGCAATGGGTAATACCACTGGCCAGAAACATGGAAATATTTTTGCTAAGTTATCCCCCAAAACCAAACACTGAGGTCATAATCAGGGACAGAAACACGCTCAATACATGGCAATAATATTATTTAGATCAGAGGGATTTTGCACCTTTTATCTCAAGAATTTAAATGAATCCCATTATTGTACAATTCCTAGGCCATTCCAAAGCTCTGAACATGATCATCATCTAATCAATCAATCACTCGCATCAAAGACTTCATGGATGCACAATGAGTGTCTTGCAGAAATATTAGAATGACCCCACTAGGATGGCCAGAACAAGGAGAAGCTAAACCAAACTGTTTTACCACACTTGCTGCTTCACTCTGGCTCTCAGAAGCAAACATCAGTCTCCAACCAATTCCTCTGTTATCCATCCTTTTCTGTCTGTTCCATGTGAGTGCCAATATACATTTAGATGTCACTGCTGCAGTATACAAATTGTATTAGTTCATTAATTTAGTCAATCACCTGCAGTGGGGATGTTGATATTAGTAATTGCTGTGTGTATAAGGGCATGTCAAGGATTGGATGCTGAGAAGCTTTTGATTCACCTTCTTGAGTGTCTGAGCAAAGGATAACTCTTCCCAATTGTTACAGTGTCATTCTGCACTTGAAAGTGCAGTGAAAGGTGTTAAGTATCTCAATAGGAGTGTCCCAAATAAGAGGAAAAATAACAAAGAGCACAAAAAATCTCCTTGGCAACTTGTAGCTCTTGACTGTAGATGAACATGAATGTAGTGATGAATAGCAAAGCGCCAATGTCCTCCTGACATCATGGAGGAAGAGCAAACCATAAAGAATTCAAAAGAAATATAGCAGAGTCTCCATCTACAAAGGGTCAAAAATCTGATACAAAATTAGCAGCAAATGGGGGATGATCATGATAATCAATGAGGAAAAGAATGTGTTGTGTCTTCTACCACAATCTTAACTTTCCCTAAAAAAAAAAACTGAACTACTCCAGCCACACATTGAGAAGCAATCACAGGTTTTTTGGAACTGAAGTCTCAGATAACAACACAATAAAGCCAATAGTCGAATCATAACTTGCAAAGTAAAATTATCATCTAACTTGTTGACTTTTCCTGTATTGAGTATTTTGCCAACACTGCACATTCTCTTGCTCAGTTGAAATTGCAAATTGTTCTTTTGTGCCCATTAAAGGATTTCTTCATTCAGTACCGGTCATTTTCATGTTAACCGTTCTCTTCCAGGACTGGGTAGATTCCTTCTAAGTCTGATAACATATGAGACAAGTAAAAAACAGTATGTTCATGGTCATCATTATCTTGGTGTTTTACCAACACTGCTACATCTCAGAAGCTTCAGTTCCCATAATAATCCTCTTGAAGTATAAGGATGATGTAAAATAGAAGCCTGTCTGAACATCTGTTTCAGTGTACAAAAAGTGATTTCTGCTTGATTACCCCAACAGAATCCGTTCTTCGCGTTTTCCTTCTTTAGCACACTAGTTATCTCTGCAAAGTTCTTGATAAAGTGACAATAACATACTACAAATCCCAGGAAGCTTTGAGTCTTCTTTACAGTAGAAGGTAAAGGCCAATACAGAATATACTCAACTTTATTGGGATCCATGGGAATGTCAGAAACATTTGATCTAACTCCAATATAGTCAATATCTTCTTTCTTGAATTCACACTTCTTAGGCTCACAATACAAATAATGTTACTGAAAGATTGAGATCACCAAACTCTCATGCTTGACATTCAGCAGAGGTCTTTAAAACACCAGACTATCATGCAAGCAGAGCAATATAAACTGATAGAATACATTAGCAAAAATACTGAATTCATAAATCATTGAAAAATGCCAGGAGCATTAAACAACCTCCATGGTTTACATAATATTCAAAATGTCTATCAATAGGGTGCTTAATGCTATTTTCTACTCGTTACATTCCTTTATTCATAAGCAAGCACAACTTGTGGGTGGCCCTCCTGCCACTGGTGTCAATGGGCTTGGTAGTCCTCGCCCATCCGGCTCCTCTTAGCAGCAGGACCCTCTCACTGCAGATAAGCACCTCCTGGCTCGAGCACAGCTTGTGGACGTCCCTCCTGCCGCTGGTGTCGCTGGGCTTGGTAGTCCTCACCCTCTGGCTCCCCTGCACGGTGGGACCCTCCCACTGCAGATAGGCACCTCCTGGCACGAGCACAGCTTGTGGGAGGCCCTCCTGCCGATGGTGTCACTGGGCTTGGTAGTCCTCACCCTATTCTCGATTGTGATCTCATTTAAAGCTCTCTAATCAGTACAAGGTTGAAGATCTTGATCCTTCTAAGGTGCAAAAAAGGATGCCACAGCAGGTCATGCGCGTGGTGCAACTAACCCATTTTGCAAACGACACCGCAAATACGTTTCATCATCTCCCCCTTTTCTATAAAGGAGTAAATACCATCAACAGGAACAATGGCACCAAGTTAAATTAAAATAGTGCAATCATGCGCCCTATGAGCCAAAAGTAGGCAAGCTTAAGGCTTAGCAAAAACTGGGGAATAAGCATGGATCTACAGTGACAATGTTGAAAGATTATCATATTAAAAGCATTGCTATAATGAAAACACAGCCCAGTCTTTTGAAACGTTCCACTTCATCTTCAGTTAAATGTTCCTGTACTGCTTCAAACTTAATTGGCTCTTACTAGGGCAATGATGTATGATTAATGTTCTATCACCAGGACTAAATCAATAATGTCAGAAAAGGACACAGGACTTTAACACAAACCAACTTGTCCTTAATTTCTTCTCTCAAGCCATGTGAAAAAGAGTCGTCTAAGTCAAAGCCTCCATTCCACCTTGTTGAATACGACATAAGGCTTCCTCAGCAGAATGCTCCAAGTCAAGACATCAAACATCTTCCTAAGTGCTAATAGAAAAGCATCATATGTCTCCAGGCAAACGTCTGAATTTGTTACTAAAGGAATAGCCCCAGCTAATATGGGTTTGGTAATGCAACCAATCAAGTAACCCACTTTTGCTCGATCTTGACCATACTGTACTGATCAAAAACCAAAATTAAATAAATTTAAACATTCTCATAACTTCACTGGCTTCCCAGAAAGTTGCAGGGTAATTTGAAGGAACTACTGGGGTACCTACAGGTGGCAATATTAAGGTCTGCTTTAATACCAGATTCACAGGGCATACATACTGAAACTCTTGAACTAGGCCCTGGGAAGGATCCATACTGTATGCAAAAGTAGGGAGTCCTGGGTGTTGCAATCTGTCAAGAATTGGACGCTCAGAAAGTCTGTTGATTTGCCTTCTTGACTGTCTTGAGAAAGGGCAACTTGTCTTCGGAGCCCTGTTACCTGCACTTAAGAGTAAACTTGAAAAGTGCCAAGTGTTTCATTAAGACTGTTACAAATAGGAGGAAAAAGGGAAAACACCCATCACAATTATGTACCTCTTGATTGTAGGTGAAGATTAATGTAGAGATAAATAGCAAGGTACCAAGCTCCCCCGACATAGGGCAGGACGAACAGCCAAGCAAGAAGGATGTAGACAAATCCAGCACAATCTACAGCTACAAAGGATTAAAACACAGGGACAAAAATAGTAGCCATAGACGCTGAGTGCAACCAAAAAGACGGGCATGAATAGGCTGTGATGTATCATTATTTGTAGGTGCCTCGAACTATATGAGTTAAACAGGAATAGACAACACTAGAAAAGCCCTTTTCCATATTGGATTGGGATTCCGGGACATGTTTCCCTGAATACACCACCAACTTCTAAAGGGTATATTATAAGGCTAGCCCATGCCTCCTTCCTGAAATTCATGGTGTTGATAAGAATATATGAAGAGGAAGCTCAGGTTTGCTATTCTCCATTCCATGTTGTACTTCACTTCCCCATTGACACTCTCCCCGTCTAATGTTCCATGCAATTAATGGAAACCCACTCGAAGTCAAAGCCAACACAGAAATTCCAGTGCAGACTGTGCAGCAGAAGTGCCCACGTACATGCTGAGAGCAGCACGCAGGTGAAGTGCCCGAGCATGCGCTGAGAGCAGCATTCCGCCATGCAACACCAAGTCACACAAGGACAACCAGCCAGCATGCCTGTAGCTTCTGGTACGTTCTTAACACTCTTGCCATTCTCAATTCAGATGTAACAGGACAAAACACTATACGTGATGCCAACATTGTTAAATGACTCTACCTATGTAAGTGAGTGAAGCCCTGCTTTTGTAGTAAAAAATATGCTTTTTTTCTTCTAAACTTTCTTCCCATTAAATTATCTTGACTCCAAAGTAGACAGAAAGCTGTTTCCCTACTTCTAACTCAATATAGTTTTTGCAAGTTTGCTCTGTCAGATTAAACTACTTTTTCTGTGCAACTGCTTTACTATGACAACCCGTAAACGCCATGTTTCCTTGCCCATTCTAAACCCTGCTATGCCAAATTGCCCATCTTCGAGCTGCAACATGAAGCATCTCTGCCAACTGAGGGAAGGATTTAAAAATGTTACTACCACTATAGAACTGTGCTCAGTTGTTGATACTTCGGAAGTTTGTTTGCTCCTGGATTAGTAGTTTTCACAAATGCATAGCTGTATTAACACAGTGTAATTAACACATAATGAATTCAAGATTTTCTGCTGAGAAACTGTGTTTATTTTTATAATGGGTAATGTAGGCTTCAATTTCAAAATGGTTGTTGCTGTCTGTCGACATCTTATTCTTACACCTAATTTCTTTGCCTTTGCTAACTGTACACAGCGTTGGATAGATATTTTGTTCAATATTTTGGGCACGTCATTCCCTCTTGTGCAACTTTATGCTCCATTTTTATGTTGTGTTAGCAAAGTGAATGTTTCCCACGTTTTCAACCATGAGGACTACGATGAGATTTTCATGAGAACTTAAGTATAATTTGTAACAACATTTGCACCAATTGTTAAGGTGTTTCAGGAGCACTGGGGATGGAAACTACATTATATGAATGTGTGGGAAATTGCTGACAAATGTGATGTTAAACTATAGCGTTCTTTCTGTAAAGTTTGGATTTGATTTCCAGACCTTTGCACATTTATACTGAATGTATGAATCTTATTGTATTTCACCCTATAAATGGACATTACCCAACAGGGTGTTGGGTACACTCTTCCCTGATCTTTAGAAGGTGACACTGTCTGTCTGCTCTCTGGTACTTGGTTTATTTCCTTTAGCTGAATTATACTCTGTTCTGCTATTCCAAGTGTTACATTTTTGTTCTCAGCTTAACGGTTTTATATGATATTTAACTGACTGATTTCTTACCATTGATTTTGCGTTCTGTAATACCTTTAAGCCATTAATAAACATTCATGGCTTTCACTATAAAACTTGTCAGTCTCTAAAGTAAAGCCTAATGTGGTTTACATTTAGTTTTGAAATGTTATTCGATATGACACTTCTTTGAATTACAAGATCCAGTGAAAAGCACCAAAACTCTAAGGAGATTACTACCACTCTGTGTTTATCAGTAGTACTTTAGATTTAGGACTAGGAAAATCGCTACAACATTCCTTTCACGTGAGCTCATCTCTGCACCTGAATTTCATAGTAGGGAACCCTCTCAGGCATGTGACCATGTGACAGGTTCTAGAAAGTTCTGCATTAGGGTATGTGTGTGCTTTTTCTCTGCTTCAGGAGCTCAACTGCTTTCCAGATGCTTGAGGGTCCCTTTCCACTATTCTGTGACTCATAGCCTTATTTAGATAAATACATTTTCAAACTTAACTGGAACATGATGACAAAGTTTTCTTCAACAACCCAGTTGTTGGCATTTGTGGTATGAAACGCTGTAGACTCACCTTTAGTAGGTTGGGATGTGCTGCCACCCCTTCAGGCCTCCTGATACACACTCCAGTCATATTCTGCATCCCAGCTGGGTCCTGCAGTCAGGCTGAGATGGTGGTGTCGGACAGCAGCATCCTATATCTTGTATCTGGGACTCCTTTTTAATTTGGAACATAATGGGCCTGATCCACAAACTGCACTTTTGAGAAAGTTTACACTTTTGAGTAAGTCTACGACTTTTTCAGATTTGCAAACTGTACTTTTCTAGTAACTTACACTTTTGTATTAAGTCCAGCACTACATGTGGCAAACCACTGGTTCTGCAAACTCAATTGTTTTTTTATGGAAGAGAGTTGCAGTACCAGTGGTTGCCCATGTGTGGAACAGGACTCGCTACAGAAGTGCAAATTACTACAAAGTGATGTTGGTGAACACAGAAAAGTAGTAATATATACATTCTAGCGAAGGCACACAATGTACTTAATTGGTAATATTTAAGTACCAGAAATATCAGTTGACTCAGTCACCATTAGCTAATGTTTTCATTCATTCATTGCACAGTATCTCTGCAGTCCCATCAAAGTTAAGTTATCACACATGCATTGCTTTTTTTAAAGTTAAAGTCCCTTTTGTCATCCACAAAACAGTCAAAGAGATCCTCTTAGAACTCCAAAAATTATTTCAAAATCTTCTTTATTATGAATCCATCAATTCTTTAAAATCAGTGCATCACCCAACGAACACATTTCATCCTCCACTAGGACTCCATCGTGGCTGCAAAAACATATTTACAAACAATAATAATCCATAGTTACATAATAAAACACTCAGGCCCATATTTACAAGAAAGTGGCGCATCATAGACGATGCACCACTTTTCTTGTGCGCACCCCTAATGGCACCCAACGACACCACCGTTGCATCATATTTATCATACAGCACACCATGGCAGTTGATAGCACAATAGAGTCAAAATTGTTGACACTATTGTGACGCTTTGCCACACTAGTGTCAAAAATGTTGACACTAGTGCAGCAAAAAGCAGGGAGGCCCATTGACTATAAAGGATGCTTCATTTTAATGACTGCTTTGAGCAGGCATTAAAAAAAATGTGCGAGGTGAAATCATGTACATTTCACTATGCCATTTTTTGGTCCTCCCTGCACCAGATTACCTGCTTGCAGAGATTATGCCCTGCGCAGGCAGAATGTGGTGCAAGGGGTTGCAAAGTGGCACAAAGCAAGCATTGCGCCACTTTGTAAATGTGGCACAGCAGAAAAGCCACCTTAGTGCTGCCTTAGCATAAAAAGAATGACACTATGGGGGCGCTAAGGTGGCGCAAGGGGCTTGTAAATGTGCCCTTCAATATATACATTTAATTAAAAACACAAAGTTCCTCTCAGATTGAACTACACACATAATCTACACTGTAAAATCAAGTATGTCCATGGAACAAATTGTCTTGCTTCCCTCAAAGATGGCGATAATAATAATTGTATACTGAATTTCTGTATACATTTCATTTTCAATATAGGTTTATAGCCAGCTGCAGAGGTTTATACCAGTTGTTAAGGGCCCAAAAACTGAACCTGAGTTAAAGGACCGAGCCGCAGGCAAGGGACTTTAACGAGGGATTAAGCCATTAACAACCAGCATAGCCCGGGGGAGAAGGGCTATAAGGCTGTTAAAACATTCCACCCACTAAGGGTTAAATGTTCTAAATTGAAGAAGGAGAAACATGAATACAAACACTATGAAGTTGGAGCTCCAGGCTTATACCAGCCATTATAAACCCAGAGATACTCCATTGTCTTTAAAGCAGCTCTCAAAATTCCAATGTTCTAATCCTGTATATACACGTGTGAAACAGACTGTCTTACACTTCCCCCTAATAAAAAAGACAAGAAGCAAATTCTCACTGCACCAATACATGGCATTAGACATGAAGTCATATACTTTTCAGTACCATTCATATTCCAACATCATCTTTTCATCTCATTCCCCATAAGGGTAATATAAAACAGACTACATACTCAATAATAATGGATATAATATTAACGACAATCAATGCAAATACATCTACATAATCTCAAGTATATTTAGGTTAACCATTTTTCACTTATAAGTACCTTAGTACTCCCCTTATGTCTGGTCCCATATCTTCACTTTCCTATTCTGTTACCACCATGTGACCCTAAAATTAGAATGGAAACAAATATATCATCCTGCCAAATTCCAGTATACAGCCAACAACGTAATCGGACTCAGCATTCTGAGGAGGGGACCTACTAAAGGTGCAAGTGCGGTGTGACTCGCCATTGCTACCTGTATTTTGGAATACAGAAAAGAAGTAAACTTACTCAAAACGGTAAACGTACTCAAAAGTGTAAGTTACCTTTGTGAATCAGGCCCAATGTCTTGCCACCACCTAACTGGCCATCACCAACAATTCTACAATCAGAGAACATGTATCTTCTCTGCCATGGTGTTTATTAGGACAAGGAATGAGTGGTGTTTCTACACATAGGGCATAGTTATAAATGCTCATTTTTTATCGTTTGTTTCAATTAGCCCACTTCCATGATTAATCACTTTCGGTTTGTAAATTTAATGGAAAGCGCCGTCTAAATTCCTACGATATCACTGCATTAAAAGAAATGGAAAGATGCTCCCAGTCACTGAAACACGCCTAGCAAATTTGATCGGCAGCATTTGAGATTAAAATGTGATTGCACAGAATTGTATTAAGTGATTGCATTTTCTGTTTGTACTGGCTCTCCGCGTCCTGAAAAATCTCAGCATCAGACACTTTATTTGTATTTTTGCATGTTTTAAGACTTTCGGTCAATGAATACTTTCAGCATGTAATGCCCGCGGTAAGGAGGGATAACCCGAAATGTTCCTTTAATTGTGTGCCCAATAGCTTTTGAAGACGAAACCAGGTCCCGGTAATTATCAGAGAGTTTGGGAATGAAAAGATTTGAGGAGACTGAACTGTTCCCTGTAAAAGGCTGCCCCTAGGCTGTGACGAGTTCTGAGAAGAACTAGCCGTCTTGCAGGGAGCGTTGGCACATGGGCAGCCTTTGCAGCCCTCCCTGGCATAGCGCCACAGTAGCAGCGCTGTCAGCGGGTGCATCAAATGCGTGCAAGAAAGAGAGACAGGTCAAAAGCAAGGCCTGTTTCTTAATGCTGAAGGAGTAAGCCGCTGTGAAGAGAAGACAAGGCCGCACCGAGTTCTCGCACTCCCCAATAATTCAAGAATTTCAAGCTGTTATCTTTTCAAAGCCCACAAGACGACTTGTCTCGCTCAAAAAAATGCCGAATCCACGGGAAAGTGGGGATGAGCAGTGAAATAGCGTTTCACCCGGGAGGAAGTCCAGATGAAACCCGCTTCCGCTTTCATGTGACATTCAATACTCAAAAGCCCGCCTGCCTTTCCAGCCAGACAAGTTTGTCTTGAAACCGGTCGTCGTTAATTTATTTATCTAAAAGCGGGCAGAGCTCTGTAATTTCTCACAATAAAGGACTTCCAATCAAAGCATACCTTATCCAGCGGTAATTAATACAAAGATTGTTGAATTAAAGATGTGAGTCTTGACACTTTGGCAGGGGGTAAAGGACAGCAGTCTCAGAGGCCCAAATTATGCCTGAAACAGACCAATTAACACCGTGTGTCTTCTTTTATGTTAACTTCAATTAAGGTTTCTTAATAATTTTAAAGTTCTTTTCTTCTCTGTAATCTCACAATGTCAAAAATATACATCAAAGGCAAACACTTCAGTCCGAGCTCCGTAGGTAACACTCATTTACATAAAAAATCTGCATATAGCCAAGGCCTTTGGAGCCCATTTTGCATGAATTATTACAGACTATGAACCAATGCGTAACGAGGCGCAATCATTTCAGTGATCCAAGCAGACAACGAGAATTAGCATCTGCAGATCACAATAGAGAAGGACCTGCATTTATATTTCTATGCATTTGAGTGTGAAGTATTTCAGTAAGACTCTCTAGACGTAGTAACATAGTGGTAGGTGCATATAATATTCACAGCAGTGTGGTGATGGTGAGAGGAAATACCAACTGCGCAAGATAAACCTCAGCAATATTTACATCCATATTTACATGGAGTTCATCTTATATGTGTATATTGTACTTACTTATAGAGGCTTTCAGCCAACCCTCTTCATTTCATTGTCAGTTGTTATTTCATTTACATTTTTCTTATGCACTCTATAGCATACTCCTTGGGGAAATGGGTCGACCCTCTTCAGTGCTTAATTTCAGTCAGTGGCTGCTGGTGGGGGTTACCAGCACTTATTTTTGAGGACTGGCACGTTGTTTCGGCATCAGATATTTAATGAGAGCAAGAGAGAGAAAAACAAAGTGGAAAGACAGAGGAGGAGAGAAATGGGGAAAACGTCACAAAGGAAGAAAGCTATAACATGAAACAGCGAGATAAAGATGCAGCAAGTGTCTGGTGGTGGATTAAAGAGGCAAGAGAGGGCTTATAGACTATGCAGATTTGGTATTTGGCAGACTGATGTTTAATTGCCCCGGCCCAGGCTGAGCAAAGCTCCAGGCACCGGCATTCTTTCTGTTAAAAACTAAGCACTAGCCCTCTTCACCCATTGACTAACTTCAGTATGAGTGACAGCATTCTGCTCTTCCATACTCTTACATACACCATCCTTCTTAGGTAACCTGGTAACTTTCACTAGCAGGCATTGCTATGACAATATGTGCATTGTGAGAATAAAACATATTTCTACTTCTTTAATACATCACTGTTATACAACCAGTCTGATTTATTTCTATTTCTTTTTATAGAGGACATCCACCGCTGTTTTGCTTTGGAGAAGCTCTTTCATTTTTCTTCTCCCTCACTACATCCCTCTTTTATGGTCTGTTCCTCTCCCTTTTTTATTTATTTTTTCCAGGGAGGTTGTGGCATCTTTCAAATGTCACGTGGGATTCTTTTGTTGAATATGATTGGAAGAGAGGGGCATTATGACGTGACAATATCTAAAGAATAATTGTGGAAGGAATAATAGATGGACATTGCCTTGACTGAGATCTTGAAGCATTTAATAATGGCTGAGTGTGTAGAACTGATGCCCTTTTGGTTGGTTAGGAACTGCCTGTGAATTCATCTGGCACATGAGGGACACTTAAGTGTAGTGAAAAACAAGGAGATGCTTTGATTGCATTTTTTCTTGGCTGAGTCTGGATTTGCAAGTGAAGGGAGTTATTGCAAATTGTGTGTAATATTGCAACAGTAATATAATTCTCAAAACTTGCACCATACCCATACAGTGCCACTCTTCACATGACAGACCCTGGCTAGAGCTGGCATTGGCTATTGTAGGGCATTTAATAAACAAACAATGCATTCCACATCTGTTTGTGATGATTGATTTATTTTCTAGAAGATCCAAGCTGTAGGAGTTGGGAAGGCAAGTGCTTACAGACTATTAACATTTTTAAATAGTGTTTTCAGTAGAGAAGGTCTACCAGAGGTATTATTGAGGGATAATGGAGCACAGTGTTGCCTGCCAAAAATATTTTTTTGAAAGACTGTGATATTTAACAACAAAAAAGAAATTGCAATATCATCTGGAAACCAATAGGGTTGCAGAAAGGCTCAATATACCCATCAAAGAGAGAATACAAGTATCAAGGGTGAATGGTTTGGCTGGTGAGTGTAAATGGATAAAAAACAATAAGATATTGCACCTCTCCCCATATGTCAACAGGAAGATCATCTTTTGATCTGTTTCAGGGAATTGAGGAAATTCGATTTTTAATACGATCGTATCGACCCGCCATTTTGTGGCCCGCCGCCATTTTATGTTGCCTTCACTCAGGCAGCACAGCGAACGAAGTCCATTCTGCCTTTTCTGCTTATTCTGCAACATGGTGTTCAAAACAGCCTTCTGCCTCTATCTTTACAAGGCTGGTATTAAGGTCTGACCGAGTACACTAATCCCTGTCTGGTTTTCTAATCCTTGTTTCAACTATCTGTAGGCTCACACTATTCTCCGCCGATCTTATCTTATCGTCTGGCCTTCGCTGTCCTTTGCTAGTATTCTCTCATTTCACAACTGTCCTCCAAACGCACACAAACTTATCGCACCACATGCAACTTCGTTGTGGATCGGTTAATGAATTAGTTCAAGGGAGGGGTGACAAACACAGCTGGAGGGGAGGCAACCTTAAGTCACTTGATACTTTGTTTTCCAATTCCTTCTATTGGTGCTGTCTTGTTTTCCGACATTTCTATTGGCTCTGTTCTATCTTTACATTATTCTTACTGGCTCCTTTCTATGTGTTCTGGGAGTGTATGTAGTTAATAAATGGTTTTTATACGGTATATAAGATTGTGCGCCACAAAGTAAAGTGGCAGTCTCCTGAGAACATACCTTGTGTACTTCTTGGACAACTGTACTAGCTGCAGCTAATAAAATCTGATCTTTTACGCCTGACAGAGTGTCCCGTGTCTCTGTTAGTTGAGGCAGGTGAATCCAAGGAGATTTCAGGCGTACCCTGCGCCGCCAGGCCCATAAGGTTCTGGTTCTTCAACTGGCGCCCAACGTGGGGCGGCTTCAGCGGTACCGGTTCTGCCTGAAGGTCGTGAGGAACCCCGCAAGAAAATTCTGGAGGAATCGCGAGCCACGTCAAGCGACCCCTGTATGTCGAAGTGGTCCGAAGGTCTTTTTCAGCGCGGTTACTCCTTCCTGACGGCTACTGACGACTGCTGCCCTGACTGCCGCCCTGCCTTGGCCCTTTCTTTGATGATGTATGGTAAAGCGAGACGATAGACGGGCCTCTGTTGGTGTAAGAAGACATCCTTAGTTAAGTATTTGGTGGGTCGCGCCCACAAATTTTGGTCTTTGTTTTGTCCTTAGGTCCTTAGATTTGGCCATTGCAGTGGCCAAAGCCGAGGGGTAAGTGCATTTGTGCTGTGTAAACTGAAAGTTTTACCCCCTTGATGTTTGTGAACAGCCAGTAAAAATCGTGAGATGTCTGGTCTGACTAAGTTTGGAAAACTTTGTTGCTTTGGTTGTAATAGGGACTCCCAGCTTGAGGACTCCTGTCCGATTCCTTCGGTTGGAACTCCCACATATGAGCTCTATTCTAAACATGGTGTTGGTCCTATTGCCTTTAATAAGACATGGACCCGATATACAAAGAAAGATGGTGTTTTAAAATGGCCAGAAAATGGTAGTTTCGAAACTGATGTGCTAGATAATTTAGAAGCAACGTTATTTAAAAGAAAAGCCCGGCCGGCAATGTTTGACTCTTTTCGCCTTTGGCGTAAGGAAGCCAAACAGAGAGAAATTAAACAAGCGAAACGAGATAGGAAAACACAGGGAATGACGATTATACAGGCTGCTCAGCAATTCAAAGATGATGAAATAGATAATGCAATGGAAATTTCAGACAGACAGCATCGAATGGCAATAGATAAATGCTATCCGACGTTGCCTATCTCTTCCCTTGATAAGAGAAAAGATTTTGAGGAAGATTCCTTAATGTCCCACTTATTGAAATTGCCTCCGCCCTATGTACAAGGTGCTAATGCACCCCCGATGTTACAGCCTGTTCAGCCGCCAGTTGTGCTTCCGCCTGCTCCAGCTTTTCCACATTTGCCTCCTCAAGTATTGCCTATGCCAGCTTTGCCTTTAACTCCTTTGCCTTCTGCTCCTTTGGCAATTCCTAATGCTCCTTTAGTTAATTCACCTAATACCTTGTCCCCTATCCTTATGTCAAATTCTCCATCTATGCGTAAGCGATTTGCAGATACTGTCTCTGGTCTCTTATCACCTTTCTTTGAAGCTTTAAATGTGTCTCCAGCTTTTTCTCGAAGACAGTCTCGTAGTCAATTCCCAGACTCCGAAGAGCGAGAAAAATTGGACTCACTTGCTTGTAGATGGATCAAGAAGGGTCCCCAATATAGTACGTCTGATATTATGTCCACCTTTCTGCAATGGAATGCACCTACGCAGAGATATGTTTTTAAAGTTATGTGCGATACTCTCGCTAAAGAATGGGAGGATATGAATTTGGGTTCGGTCCCACAGGATCTGTTAGATGTTCAGGCTGACTTTGACAAAGGACTTATTGTGGGTCCTAAGGTTGAAAACGCTGTCAGAACACTTATTTCTTTCAGATCCCTATTGTTCTCACAGACTTTTCCTGATTCTGATCCTTCAGTTAGGACAGCACTGAAAAACTATCCCATGAGAGAGGTTTCTCCAATATGGAAGGAAGAAGTTGCAGCAGCAGGTGCTAATCCAGCTATTCCTGCGCATTTTCAGCGCATATGGATACATGTCCCCTGGAAAAGGTCTGAAGTTTTAGCACTTAAACAGTCACTACCAGATCCACGCAAAAATCCTGCTGGTTACTATAAAGAGTTGTCGCAAACAGTTGATGCATGTACTATGAATCTAGCAGATATTGACATGTTGATGGGAAATGTAGTTCCACAGACAATATGGGCTAAAATTCGTAGAGAGGATCACGCTCAAGAATTAGGCGGCGATTGGAACGCTATTATTGCCGCAGATAGAGGTCAAGTAGGTGGTGCAAAGCCCGACGCTTTGATCTCAGAACTCCCTGGTAGGATTATTACATTAATGAAAACAATGATGCCTGCTTTGAGAGTTAATTGGGATAAGCTAGCAGCATGTAAACAAAAGAAAGATGAAAGTGTTTCCGATTTCTTTACCTGATTCGAGGAGACATTCATTGATCACAGTGGTCAAGATATGGCTACAGAAGGGGGACAGCGATTATTTGTGGATAAGTTCGTATATAACTTGCTTCCTGAACTATCACACAAGCTAAAAGACTCCGAGAGTTCATGGGCAGTTTCTTCTTCCGCCCAGATATTGGCTACTGCACAATATTATGAAAATAGAGACAAAGAAGAAAGGGAAAAACTAGAGAAAAAGACGAAAGAATTAAAAACTAAAGTTCTCTTGCAACAGGCTTATCCTCCTCGTTATGTTCAGCCTCAGTTTCAACAGCCTCCGCAGTTTCAGAGGTTGTATCAAAAGCCTGAACCATTCATTCCAAGACCTTTGCTAGGTCCCAATCAATGTGCTTATTGTAGGGAGGAAGGTCATTTTAAGAACAGTTGTCCGGCATTGTTGCAGCGTAATGGAGCAACATCTGCTTCACGAGGTCGTGGTGGTCCTCAGTCAGCAAATAGAGGTAGAGGTCGAGGTGTGTTAACCCAAGAGCAGCGTTCTTTTGTTCCTCCAAATTCCGGAAATTACTTTGACCAGCAAAATGTTAGGTCTACACAGTATTACAGTGAGGATCAGTATATTGAAGGAGGGAATGAAAGTCTTCATTTTGAATAGGACAGCCATGGACAAAGTAAGGGGGTTACGTCAATTCCAGTGGATCAGAATGGACCTTATGTTAATGTCACTACAATGGGTGTTTCAGAGCCATTTCTTTTAGATACTGGTGCCATGAGAAGCTCTATCATTCATTCTAAACTCCCTGGCGCACCTTTGTCTGGCTTAACGAATGTATCTGTAGGATTTTCTGGCGCCCCTGTTCGCAATCCAGTTTCTTGCCCTTTGCCTGTTTCAATAGGCCCTTATGATTTAGAAGCTCCGCTTCTTCTGACGAATGGTTGTGGTGAAAATCTGTTGGGTTTAGATCTATTAAAAAGAATGCATGCTACGATATATTGTTCACCTTCTGGTGTATACCTCACTCTAGGACAGAAAATGACTAGTCCAATGTACTTATCAAAAGATCAATTCCCACCTGAATTGCTTTCTCTTCCCGAAACGCTTTGGGCTACGGGTCCGAATGACGTTGGTTGTCTTGAGATCCCACCTTATGTTGTTACTCTTAAGCCCAATGCTGAAATGCCACGTATTCCGCAATACAGAATCTCTACTGAAGGTGAGAAAGCACTTCTGGAAATTGTCCATGATTTGATTCAGAAGGGTGTGGTTGAGGAAACGAGAGGAAATACATGTAACAGTCCTGTTCTTCCGGTTCTTAAACGCACTGATCCTTCTCAGCCTCCTGTTTATCGTTTTGTAATTGATCTTCGGGAGGTAAACAAGATTGTCGTACCGCAGTTTCCTGTAGTCCCAGATATCACTGCTCTGTTGACGATGATACCTTCTACAGCGACTTGGTTTTCAGTTATTGATCTAAAGAATGCTTTCTTTAGTATTCCCATCGCCGAAGAGAGTAGAGATATTTTTGGTTTTTCCCTCGGAGGCCGAAGCTTCCGGTTTAAACGCGCACCTCAAGGTTATTGTGAAAGTCCCTCTATTTACAGTCAAGCTCTAAAATGTCATCTTGATGCCTTTTCCTTACCGTCCGGTGCCGCTCTCATTCAGTACATGGATGACTTATTAGTTGCAGCTGATTCAGAGGAGATTTGCAAAAACGTGACCGTTGCACTGTTGCGTCATTTGTTTGATCTGAATCACAAGGTTTCTCCTTCTAAATTACAATATGTCTGTCGCGAGGTGACTTATTTGGGTCATCTCTTGTCAAAGGAGGGACGACGATTGACCCCCGAACGAATTCAGGCAATTGCACAAATGTCAGTGCCATCCACACAAAGAGAGGTACGTGCCTTTTTGGGCATTACTTCTTATTGTAGACAGTGGATTCCGAGTTTCTCTTTATTGGCTAAACCGCTGTTGGCGCTAACTTTAAAAGATACGCCTCAGCCTCTTCCGTGGACTGACGAGTGTCAGAAGAGTTTTACTGATTTGCGTATTGCTTTGTGTTCTGCTCCTGTATTGGGTACTCCTGATTACAGTAAGCCCTTTACGCTCTATGTCCACGAAAGAGAGGGTTGTGCATTGTCAGTCTTAACGCAGCGTTTTGGAGATCAACAGCGACCATGCGCATATTTCTCAGCTACGTTAGATCCAGTAGCTAAAGCATTGCCTAGTTGTCTTAAGGCAACAGCGGCAGCAGCAATTTCTATTCGACAGTCTGCTGGAGTAGTGCTAGATAATACTCTCATTGTTATGGTGCCACATGCAGTGGATACTTTACTAAATAGGACAAAAACGCAGCATCTTACGAGTGCTCGGTTGTCCGGATATGAGCTGACGCTTTTGGCTAGTCACATACACATCAAACGATGTAATACCCTGAATCCAGCTACTTTGTTGCCTCTTCCAGAAGAGAGAGATGTCTCTGAACAGCATGATTGTTTTCTCCGTACTGAAGAAGAGACTAAGGGTAGAATTGACCTAAAAGACACGCCATTAGTGAATCCAGATGGAACACTATGGGTAGATGGTTCTTGTTTCAAGCTCCCGAATGGAGATACAGTTTCAGCCTACGCTATTACTACTTTGCATACGATTGTGGAGACAGCACGCATTAGACATAATTCAGCTCAGGCAGCTGAATTGATAGCCTTAACTAGAGCGTGTGTGTTATCCAAAGGAAAAAGAGTAAACGTGTACACTGATAGCCAATACGCTTTTGGTGTAGCGTTTAACTTTGGGCGCTTATGGAAGGAAAGAGGATTCTTTACTTCCCATGGTACTAAGATACAACATGGTCAATTAGTGACTGAACTTCTTGAGTCACTTACAATGCCTACTCAGATAGCGATCGTGAAGTGTAGTGCACACAAAAAGATTGTGGACGATGTTGGTCGAGGAAATGCATTTGCAGATGAGGTAGCGAAAAAGACAGCCAGAGACAACACAAGTCGAATGTATGTTGCAGGTCCCGCAAACTGCGTAAGAGAAAAGGGAATGTGTGAAGATACAGTAGAGAGTGTGAAATCAATTCAAGGAGAGGCTACGGAGAATGAGTTGAGAAAGTGGAAGGAAAGTACAGGAATGTTAGATGAGATGGGATGTTGGGTTGAATTATCAGAACATCAACGTTGGCTGTTACCAGATGCTTATGTACTACCTGTAGTTACTATGGCACATGGTCCAGCTCACCTAAGTGCAAAAGGAATATGTAAACTTCTGGCTCCAGTGTGGCAAAATGAGGGGATCCCAAAGTGTGCAAATAATGTAGTAAAACATTGTATTGTTTGCTTGATGTACAATCCGGGAAAGGGAACCCCAACTCCAGCAGGTCATTTTGCTCCTCCAACATATCCATTTGAGGTGTTGCAGATCGATTATATTCACATGGAACGATGCAACAACCTCAAATATGTTCTGGTGGTAGTATGTGCTTTTTCTAGATGGGTAGAAGCCTACCCTCTGAAGGACAATACTGCTTTATCAACTGCCAAAATACTTTTGAAAGAATTCTTCCCTAGGTTTGGTTTGCCGCGCATTGTCTGGAGTGACAATGGGAGCGAATTTGTGGGTCAAGTCATGCAAAAAGTTTGTGCAGGTCTTGGCATAAAACAGAAGTTCCACGCGGCGAATCACCCACAGTCGGCTGGTTTAGTAGAATGCTACAATGGAACCTTGAAGCTTAAAATTGCTAAGGTGCAAGCTAGCACAGGACTTAATTGGCCTGATGCTTTACCATTGGCTCTTCTGTCCACCAGAACAGCAGTACACTCTCGTTTGGGGCTTAGCCCTTACGAAGTGATATTTGGTCGCCCAGCTAATGTATGGGGAGTTCCTCGCCCTAAGAAATACTCAGACTTGCCATACCCGATGTTGATTGACTACTTGCATGACCTTACAACTAAATTGCGTGTTCTTCATCAACAGGTTCAGAGTGCTCTACCAGAGGCTTCCACAGACCCAGGTCATTCCATCCGACCAGGTGACTGGGTCTGCACGAAAAATTTCCAACGACAGAGAAATTTGGAGCCCACATGGAGAGAGCCACGCCTGGTTCTTTTGACCACAAGAACAGCAGTTAAAGTCGAAGGAAAGAAAAACTGGGTGCATGCCGTGCACTGCAAGAAAGTGCCTTTGCCCTTGCCTTTCGATCAGTGGGTCCGTAGAGGCATCAGTGACTCTGAAAGTGAGAAAGTTCCGCAATTTGTACCATTCAGTGATGCGCGTCTAATTGGAACACTTTCTGAGAAAGAGGACGACGACATCCTTCAAGAAGCAATACCATCGCATCGTCGCTTGAACACGACAAATCCAGGAACATTGTTTCAAAACCAGACTGCCTCTGGACAGGAACGCTATAATTTGAGACCAAGACCAAAGAACTTGTAAATTTCTCTCCTATGTAGTACTCTATCCCGGTTGCAGGGTCACGGTAGGAGTCTTAGTTACGACCTGAGTAAGTGGCAATAGGCCTGCAGGACCTCACAGTGTCATAGGACGGTAGATAATCGTGACTACAGTGATTGAGGAAGATTGCCGTGAGCATCCACTTAGAAAGATGGAGGCTACATTAGATAAAAGAGAAAGTAAAAATGTAAAGAATAATTGTAAAGAAATATGTAGTCGTTGTAGTATTGCTCTATGCGTCATTATATTGTCGTGTATTCTTTTGGCATCTGTAAACTGGATCATTATTACTCTGCAGCAAAAAGTTGTCTCTTCTCCTACCTCTACATCTTCTTCTACTATCTCTCCGCACCTATTTCACACTCTTCCCCAGCATGAACTCATCAGAAGAACTGAATACTTTAACAATTCCTTTGTCCAGTTGTTACATCAACATCAGTTAGTGATCAATACAACTGACTGTTGGGTGTGTGGACTCATACCACATACGGTAGAAAAAGGAATGCCATATTTAGTTCTTCCATTCTCCTATGAAGGTTCCGCTTGGGCTTATTTTGTCATTTTCAATAATGCATAGCAAAGTAAAATTAAACAACCTGTCAGTTCACATAGTGTTGGTTCAAATTTCAGTCATAGTTTATTGATAAAGGGAATGGTAGCTATGGCTAAAATCATGGAAAAAAGTGAAGCTTCCATAGATGAAAGAAAAGCATATACCAATTGGAACATAACTAATTACATTTCCAGCCTCAATGATAAGGTTAAGCAAGGAAAATCTCCTCCGATACGGGTCATACCCCAACAAGGAAATTTCTGTCTGCAAATAAATGGTAGAACTCCAAACACCGGACAAAGAGAAAGTTTATGTTCCCATACATATGTTTATTCAGCCCTGAATTCACTGCCGTTAGTACCATCTCAAGGTACATACTTCGTTTGCCACGATAGGGCTTATACATGGTTGCCAGCTGATTTCTCTGGTACTTGTTATATAGCCTTTCTTCTTCCCCCTACATACACCGCTCCTGCGAACCATCATAAAAATAGATATGGCAGAGGGATTGTGGATTCGAAAGACACAGCAGGACAAGAGGGAGGAGATTTCCTCAAAGGATTTCTTCCCTTCTGGGGTCCAATGGCCAACAGCAGAAATATAAGGCAATTGGTTCGTGTCGTAGAAACCACCATAGACATCACTGTAGGAGCTTTAAGTAACATTACAGCTGAACTACAGGCTGATCGTCTTATGACCTTGCAGAACCGTGTTGCCTTAGACTTTGTTCTTGCGGACCGTGGTGGAGTATGCAAATTGATCGGATCAAGTTGCTGTATTTTCATACCTAATGACGCTCCGACAGTATACCAAGCTATCTCTAAGTTACACATAATCTCCGAGTCGATTCATCAGGACGAAGGAGATTGGTCCTTTTCAGAGTGGTTTTGGGGATTACTGTCCAAATGGGGTTGGAAGGTATTGACATTCTTTGGAGTAATTTTAGCTTTTATATTCTCTTGTTGTCTTTGTATGCACTGCGGTCCTGCCATCTGCAACCTATGTGCTACTGCATGTATTCCCAAACCCAAGTCACAAAGAGCAGAGAATATCAAAATGATGGTACAGCAACAGCTTGATGACCTCATGGCCATAGACATCGACTCAGATTAACATGAGTTTGTGTATCTTGCCTGAGTTCTGGCAAAAGGAGGGTCTGAGGAAATTCGATTTTTAATACGATCGTATCGACCCGCCATTTTGTGGCCCGCCGCCATTTTATGTTGCCTTCACTCAGGCAGCACAGCGAACGAAGTCCATTCTGCCTTTTCTGCTTATTCTGCAACATGGTGTTCAAAACAGCCTTCTGCCTCTATCTTTACAAGGCTGGTATTAAGGTCTGACCGAGTACACTAATCCCTGTCTGGTTTTCTAATCCTTGTTTCAACTATCTGTAGGCTCACACTATTCTCCGCCGATCTTATCTTATCGTCTGGCCTTCGCTGTCCTTTGCTAGTATTCTCTCATTTCACAACTGTCCTCCAAACGCACACAAACTTATCGCACCACATGCAACTTCGTTGTGGATCGGTTAATGAATTAGTTCAAGGGAGGGGTGACAAACACAGCTGGAGGGGAGGCAACCTTAAGTCACTTGATACTTTGTTTTCCAATTCCTTCTATTGGTGCTGTCTTGTTTTCCGACATTTCTATTGGCTCTGTTCTATCTTTACATTATTCTTACTGGCTCCTTTCTATGTGTTCTGGGAGTGTATGTAGTTAATAAATGGTTTTTATACGGTATATAAGATTGTGCGCCACAAAGTAAAGTGGCAGTCTCCTGAGAACATACCTTGTGTACTTCTTGGACAACTGTACTAGCTGCAGCTAATAAAATCTGATCTTTTACGCCTGACAGAGTGTCCCGTGTCTCTGTTAGTTGAGGCAGGTGAATCCAAGGAGATTTCAGGCGTACCCTGCGCCGCCAGGCCCATAAGGTTCTGGTTCTTCAGAATGCTGCAATTGAAGCCTAATCCAGAGTGGATGCAGTGCAACAAGGGGATGGTCGATGTGTCCTCAAGAATGAATGCAGGCGGAAGGAAATGGGAAGACAAATGAAATGGAAATAGTATTATGATAAGAAGAATATGACAAACAAGGTTAATGTTTGTTTAGGTGACATGATGAGAATTAATGTTCAAACAAGAAAGTGACGTGATCTTAGTTCACAAGACCCTTGAGAATCAGCAAGCTGTTCAAGAGTGCCAGAAAGACTGAAGATAATAGAATCTGGAACTTAAGTAGAATTTGTGTGAATAAGACTGGACAAGCAGGTAATGGTGTAAGAACTGATATCTTTGGTCCTGGGGCTACCCAAGAGGATGATAGGTTAATGGGAGTTCACCTGGATGATGATGACTGAGAAAGAATGCATGAGTGACCTCAGTAGGTGACACACTTCAAGGGTATTTTTCAACCAACTGAAAGTGGCTGGCCCCCTCATGGGGCCCCCGATTGTTTCCCTCAACCAGAGCCAGTCTGAGTACCCATGGACTTCCTCATAGAAATTAGTGAGGTACTTTCTGCGCTTGGAAAATCAACTTCCAGTAAAGCCCCAGGGCCGGATGGGTCCCTGTTAATATTTTTAAATCAAATACAGATTTATGGGCCCCAGCTGTGACAAATGCCTTAAGAAGTGCTGTGGTGGGGGAAATCCCTGATTCATGGAAAATGGCCACCCTTGTCCCCATTTTAAAAAAAGGGAGATAAATCGTGCCCGGCCTGTTATAAGCCAAGAAGCTACAGCACAAACCCTGCGAAAGGTTATCCTCTCCCAACTTGAGACATGGGCTGAAGAGAATAAGATTTTAACACCTGTCCAGTACGGGTTCAGGCCGGGTATAGGGACTGTGGAGCAAATATTAAATTTAAGTTTGATTGCCAGTAAATAACTAAAGGCTAGGGGAGGAACCATTCATATGGCACTAATTGACCTGTCAAGCGCCTTTGATCTGTTTAATAGGGATAAATTATGGAAGATCATGAAGACAATGGGGGTGGATTCAAATTTGCTCATTTTATTGAGACGTCTGCATTATGACCTCAGTGTATCGGTCCGATATAGCCCACAAGGGGAATTATCGTCTCCAATAAAGTCCATGAGATGCGTCAGACAGAGCTGCATTTTAGCACCTTTTTTGGTTTTAATTTATATTAATGGTATTACAGATCATTTATCCCGGGTGGACGTGGACGTCCCAAAGGTGGGGGATCAATACTTTTGTATGCAGATGACGCAGTTCTGATTGCTCGCACCCCAATTGCACTGCAGAAGCGATTAGATATTTTTACTGAATATTTGGAAGGTCTGGACCATGAAACATTTTGAAACCATTCAAAATCATACACTGTGACTTGTGGGCTATTACGCATGAAATCTATGCACTTTAGAATGGTGGGGTACCATTGTAAAACATACAAAGGATTTTAGTAATATAAGTATAGTTTTTAGCTCTTCCCTAGGGTGGAAACCACACACTTTGGCGAAAGCACAACAACTGGAAAGGAATGTGGAGGGCATGGATGTCAATTCAACAAAATGCCAGAGTTAGCGGAAGTGACATCACACGACATTTCATCTTTACTTTTACTCACACACACATGCTTACACATACATACACATTCACTCATACACACACTATCTCTCACATAAACACACTCACCACAAGCATACACACAACATACATTTAAAAGTGTTTTTGACTTACCTTAGCTACCAAGGAGGTTCATATTCCTGCTAACTGTACTCCATTTTTATTACACTAACAGTGAATAATATTATTCACAATTACTGTAATAAAAACTGATTGAAAGCAAAACAGTGGGGGTCCAAGCAAAGTCCATAAGGACGAGCTGCCCCTGTGTTCCTGACACTAAATTTGCCACGTCTGAGGCCAGGGGTTGCAGAGGCAGTGCCAGGGGTTGCAAGGGCCAAGCTGAGGGTTGCAGCTGCTAAATGACGTCCATGGTGGAGGGTATCTTTCAATTCACTAGGTCATTAGGCCACAAACCTCCGGCAGAGATGATCGGCCTGTATAAAGCTAAATGTATTGCTGCAGCTATCTATGGGGCAGGGGTTTGGGGTTACCAAAAATCAGATAATCTCCAATATATTGAGAATGCATTCACCCATAGGTTGCTTGCAGTCCAAAAAAACACAGCAAATTTGATATGCCATGAGGAGGTGGGCCTTCCCTATATAACTGATCAAATACAAATCTTGCCACTCTTATTGGGGATTAAGTGATGGCAAAACCTAGATGCAGCATTAGTCAGAGACTCTACGTTAGATTGCCTAGCTCTAGAAAATGGTTGACGTATGTAAAATCGGGCCTTCAGAATTTAGGTTCAAGTGATTGGTTTAACTCTCCCACACGTCTTCCAAAGAATGCCAAACTGATTGTGAAATCTAGGTCTGCAATCTGCTGCGGGAGGAGAGGTGTTCTGGACATGAAATTGGTGGATTTTTATTAGCAGATTGTCACTATTAAAGCACTCAAACTATATTTGGATTGATAGAGAACGCAAACCACCGGTTTCTTTTAACATATTTTAGACTCAATCTGATTCACTTTAAAGTGGCTTTCCTTTTACAGTGTTTTTGTCAGCGGGTTCTACCTCCTTGTTATTGGGATTATGTCACCAAACAAAGCACTTGTCACTTTATTTTATTTTGTCCACTTTAAGCAGGTCCAAGAAGGACCTTTCTGATTCCATTGATGCGTCAGGGGGAGTTTAGACAATATCGTCCTGCTATGGAATGTCTACAGAAATTAACTACAGTTGATTTGTGTCATGCTGTGTTAAATTTTATTAAGAGTGCAATTTGAATCAGAGACCAGTATGAGCTTGTAAATTTAACCTTCGATTTTAATGTGAAAGAACAGTAATTCCCTCCTGATTTTTTGGAATTTTATTGGCAGTTATTTTATATGTTTTATTGACTTGTGGTGGTATTCATTTGAACTTTTTTATGCTGTGCGCAGTACCACCTTGCTTTTTATGGCTTGTTGCCGAAATAAAGTTGTTGTGACTGAGAGTGACCTTAAACGCAGAAGACATGTGAGCCCCGTTCACCTTCTCCTGTCTCCTAATTCACTCAACTTTGCTCCCTTATCTTTCTCACACTGCTCCGCACACCCTCCTTGGTGCGGGTCATGACAAGTGGCCGATGCCTGGGAGGGGTTTTAAAAATCCATTGGACGACAAGGAAAAGCTTCTGTGTCTCCCCACCGCCCGCTCCTCTGTGATGTCAGCACGCCGCACGGCACGCTGACGTCACAGTTTGTTTGCCCAACTGGAGCAGGAAGCAGCAGGTAAGGCTGCTTTCTGCTCCAATGGGGAAAACGGGCCCGAAAGGGCCTCCCCAGCCTTTAGGAAGGCCTCATTTGAAAGGGAACATTCTCCCCTTTCAAACGAGGCCTTCCTAAAATGATTTCCTGGCCATGGATCACAGCTGTGCTGCGACCCACAGCCAGGAAACGCACTAGACACCAGGGATTACACTTGAGGAGGTCGGTCCCCTCTGAAAATAGGCCACCCCGGGGGCATATTTAAAAAAAAAAAAACATTAGTTTACCACTGGGGGGCGCGATCACGCCCCCCAGGGGTTAAAAATAAATAAATATACATATATATATATATATATATATATATATATATATATATATATATACACACATATATATATTTTTAGATTAAACTGACAGGGGGTCGCCCATGAGCAGGGCTGACCCCTCTCTCGGGGCAATCTTTTTGTTTTTTAATAGATGTGTGGTTTCCCTGGGGGCCACGATCACCCCCCCCAGGGAAACCATACAGCTATAAAAATAATATATGTAGAGCTATATATATATATATATATATATATAGGTATATATCTATATATGTCTATTCATATAGATATGTGTATATATATATATATATATATATATATATATATATATATATATATATATATATACATACAAGGAGATCCCTTTTGTCAATGTGTGTGTGGTTTC
Source organism: Pleurodeles waltl (assembly GCF_031143425.1). Classification (NCBI taxonomy): domain Eukaryota; kingdom Metazoa; phylum Chordata; class Amphibia; order Caudata; family Salamandridae; genus Pleurodeles; species Pleurodeles waltl. The sequence continues at coordinate 425,914,488 of NC_090447.1, read as the reverse complement.
CATGGGTCTGCCTTCAGCCTCCAGGGAAACCACACTCACATATAAAAGTGATCTCTCTCTTTATATATATATATATACCACAAGTTGTCATGCAGCAGCACGCGTCTTCAAAGCATTGAACATACTCCAACCGGCGTGTTTCAACAGTAGCTTTTAGGCAGCAATAAGAAAGTCAAGCTTGTGATTATGTTTCTGCTAGAGAAGACTCAGACTTTTGTCTGCTGGCAGTTTTGATGCCATAAAGTAACGCAGAATGTTTATATGCCTGCTGCAAAGATCAAATCTGTATTTTGTGTGAATATCTGAGTGGATTAGTATAGCCAGCCATTACCTGCGCTATAATACAAATGAAATGTATGTGCGAGGGGGCCATGGAGGGATGAAGGGCACTTTTGCTGGGTGGTAGTGAGGGAATCCGAGGAGGAGGTCACGGGAGTGGGAGCACCAATAATGATTGTCGGCCTGGGCGCCACAGGCGCTAAAGACTGTGACGATAGGTGTATCTCAAGGTGATGTAATAGTGTGTCTTTTTTGTTTTTTTGAGTGTCTTGAGAGAACGTGCTGATTGAGGGAAGAAGGGAAGGTAAGGTGACTGACCTTTACTGTTGCATGCATCACACACACCAGCAATTTTTTGACTGTCTATGTAGGCTAGTGTTTTAGAGGGACAGTTTAGCCAGTAGCAGAGATGGCACCTCGTTGGATGACTGCTGCTCAAGCCCTAACTTGGGTTATGGAGACAGCTCTGACGTAGGATCAGAGGCTGAGACATCAGATACTGAGACAGCATACGAGGGATAGGACAATGGAGCAGACTCAGAGTGATTTTTCAGTCGGAGGAGTCTCATCCGACAACTCCTCTTTCAGTGATTCTGAGGGAGGTGTTGAGGACAGTTGTGCTGTCCCTTCGCAAGCACAGTCTCTGCAGCGGGACAATAGCGGGTTAGCCCAACCCAGAGAGCAGGTACATGTGGCAGCAAGCACAAAGAGAGTGCTCTTTTGGGAGCTCCCCAAATAAGTTCAGCCCCAAATTCCACCTCCCAAATTGTATTGTGGAGATATCAAAATTATAAAACAACCTGGTTTTGTGAGGCAGGCACCTGAGGTTTTGGTCCTGGATTCGACGGCCATATAGGAAAACCTACCAAACCCAGACATTTCTGGAAACTAGACACCCAGGGAGTCCACATAGGTGTGGTTTGTGTGGATTCTTTAAAGTTTTCTTACCCAGAATACCCTGCAAATGTGAAATGTTGAATAAAAACTCAATTTTGTCTTGGATTTCTGTCACACAAACTACAGAAATATGCTGGGATCCACAAAATTCCTACCACCCAGTGTTTCCCCACCTGTCATGATAAAAACGCTACCCCACTTGAGTGCCTGTACCTAGTGCTTGCATCAGGAATGGATCACCCCAGGGTCAACAGTTGCCATCATGTAAGCACTAACGTTGACCGTTGTGTGATCCATTCCTGTCACGGGCACTAGGTCTACCCACACAAGTGAGGCACTATTTTTATCAAGAGTCTTGGGGGATTGCTGGGTGGAAGGAAGCTTGTGAATCCCCTCAGATCCCAGAACTTTCCATTACCAAAATGTGCAGCAAGGATGTTTTTTTTAGCCAAATGTTGAGGTTCGCAAACGATTCTGGGTGAAAAACATGGTGAGAGCCCCACAAGTCACCCCATTCTGGATTCCCCTACATGTCTACTTTCTATAAATGTATAGGTTTGGTATGTTTCCATAGGTGCCAGCTGAGCTAGAGGCCAAAAGCCACAGCAAGGCACTTTGCAAAAAACACATCCGTTTTCATTAGAAAAATGTGATGTGTCTACATTGTGTTTTGGGGCATTTCCTGCTGCAGGCACTAGGCCAACCCACACAGGTGAGGTACCATTTTTTTCAGGAGACTTGGGGGATTGCTGGGTCGAAGGAAGTTTGTGGCTCCCTTAGATTCCAGAACTTTCCATCGCCGAAATGTGAGGAAAACGTGTTTTATCAGCCCAATTGTGAGGTTTGCAAAGGATTCTGGTTGACAGAACCCAGTGAGAGCTCCACAAGTCACCCATTCTGGATTCCCCTAGGTGTATACTTTCCATAAATGTATAGGTTTGGTAGGTTTCCGTAGGTGCCGGCTGAGCTACAGCCCTAAATCCCCAGCTATGCACTTTGCAAAAAACACATCATTTTTTAACGGAAAAATTTTGTGTGTTCATGTTGCATTTTGGGGCGTTACCCCACACAAGTGAGGTACCATTTTTATCAGGAGATTTGGGGGAACACAGAATAGAAGAACAAGTGTTATTGCTGATTGTCTTTCTCTACATTTTTACCTTCCAAATGTAAGGTCGTGTGTAAGAACAGCGTCATTTTGAGAAATGCCCTGTAATTCACATGCTAGTATGAGGCCCCTCGAATTCGGAGATGTGCAAATAACCACTGTTTCTAAACTCCTTATCTTGTGCCCATTTCAGAAATATATAGGTGTCCTTTATACCTATTTTTCACTCCTTATATTTTACCAAATGAATTGCTGTATACCCGGTATACAATAAAAACCCATTGCAAGGTGCAGCTCATTTATTGGCTCTGAGTAGCTTGGGTTCTTGATGAACCTACAAGACCTATATATCCCCACATCCAGGAGGATCCATCAAACATAATGGTATATTGCTTTAAAAAATCTATCATAGCTGGAAAAAGTTACGGAAGAAACTATAATCAGAAAGAGCTAATTTTTTCAACTCCATTTCAATATTTTTGAATTTCAATTGTTACTTTTTGTAGGAAAATCTTGAGGATCTACACCAACGACCCCTTGCTGAATTCAGAATTTTATCTACTTTTTATAAATGTTTAGCTGTCCGGGATCCACCATTGGTTTCACACGTATTTCTGTCACTAACTGGAAGGAGGCTGAAAGCAAAAAAAATGGTTAAAATGGGGTATGTCCCAGTAAAATGCCAAAACTGTGTTGAAAAATGTGTTTTTCTGATTCAAGTCTGCCTGTTCCGGAAAGCTGGGAAGATGGTGATTTTAGCATCGCAATCCCTTTGTTAATGCCATTTGCAGGGAAAAAAACATGCTTTCCTCTGCACTTTTCTCCCATTTTTAAAACAAAAATAGCTGTATTTTGGCTAATTTCTTGGTCTTCTCCAGGGGAACCCACAAACTCTCAATACCTTTAAAATTCCCAGAATGTTAGAAAAAAAGGACGCAAATTTGGCGTGGATAGCTTATGTGCACAAAACATTATGGGGGTCTAAGCATGAACTACCCCAACTAGCCAAAAAAGGGCTCAGCACTGAGGGGGGAAAAGGCCCAGCAGCTAAGGGGTTAATGCTTCCCATTTTTGTTTTGACACAACATAACATTTTTTTCTTATTGGGTTGCCTGTTCCTCCTCTTTTCTGCCTCCCCATTTCAAAAGCAGTAAGAACAGAAAAGAAATTAACCGCACTGTTTTCTAGTTGGGCCTGTCAAGACTTCTTTAAATATTTTGTCATTTGTTTTTATTTCACCCCCCACACACACACAATCCCTGCATACTAGCTATTCGTTAGTAAGGAGAGGGGGGAGTATTAGAGACCAAACCAGTCACTAAATCATGGACAGTCCTCTATAATATAAACAACACAGCGCCTTGCCACTGGGCCCCCTTCGATGCACCATTAACAGAGGCGTGTATTCGCACATTAGAGAACCACTCATGATGGACGAAAACTAGGCTGTGTTAAAGGAGAACACTCGCCCTTATGATTATGCAGACACCAGAAGGCCTGGGTCTGCTCGTGCCCCTCTGGTTAGGTTAGAGAGGATGAAGTGGGATCCATACTGCCTTACTGGTGAACAGTGGCGGCCGGCAGCTTTAGGAGGGAGGGGGGCGGGCGGGAAGCACACACACACTCATTCCTTCACATACAGACATGCACGCATGCACGCACGTCCATTAACAACACTCATACCATTCAAACATGCACACACCAAACATTCATTTTAAAACATCACACACACACTCATTCTTTCACGCACGCAAATCCATTAACACTCATAACATTCAAACATGCATGCACCAAACATTCATTTTAAAAGATCACACACACTCATTCTTTCACACACACACACGCACGCATGCACGCACATCCATTAACAACACTCATAACATTCAAACATGCACGCGCACACCAAACATTCAATTTAAAACATCACACACACACACTTACCTTCAGCCTCCAGGTCCCAGGAGGGTTGGGACTGCTGCCTTCCCTCATTGGCTGACCTTAGGTCAGCCAATGAGGTAAGGCAGCAGTCCCAGCCTCATCACAGAGTGGGATGGGGTCAGTGAGACTGCTGACCCCACCCCACTTTGTGACGAAGTGTTACTGATTGACAATCGTCCTGTGCGCTTCAGGGCTTAAACCTGAAGCGCCCAGGGCAAAGTCAATGAGTGACACTTTCCTCGTCACCCAGGGGAGGGCCTCGAGGCACCTTTGCTGAGCCAAGGAGTTCACGCCCTTAGGAGCTGTGACCTCCTCAGCCTAGCAAAGTTCAGCTCAGGCAGCCAGGAGTCTGTGCAAATCGTGCATGTCTCACTCCTGGCTGTCTGAGTTGAAAATGAAGAGTGTCTGTCAGGCTGACCTTTGTTCAGCCTGACAGACACTCTTCATGAGGGCAAAAGGTGGGGGGGCGTGCCCCTCCGCCCTAAAAGACGGGCCGCCACTGTTGGCGAAGGCCCCGACATATGCGACTATGCCACTGTGGCATGTCTGGCATATGAAATTAACAAACTCATACCGGACATGACATTTAACTACATCCTCTGATAAATAATATAACATCACTGCTGAATCACAAACTTTAAGCCAACAAGTAGGGGGTTGATACGTGCCTTGCACAATTTCATTGTGGCCATCACTACTGCCCCAAACAAAGATCACCCTTGGAAACATTAACATGGGCAAAACCAATAACAAGCAACCAAGGCTGACTTTTGAAACAAGAAGCACAAATAAAATGTCTGAACAGAAGCAATCAGAACATAGCATGCCTAAAAATCAGCCTCAAGATGTATCCTCAGACCTGAAAGTCCTTTTGTAAACTATGCAACCAAGCCTACTCCCAATAGAGAATAAGATTGATCCTCTGACCTCCAGAATGGATCTTATGGCTGCCAAAATGGATAAACAAGATCAACGTATCACTGCAACAGAGCTGCATCTGGCGAATGTAGAAGATAGCATGCAAGTGAAAGCAGACAAAATGGAGGACATTGAGAAAATACTCAGTCATTAAAGCAAATTCTGAAGATTTGGAAGCACAGTCCCAGAGAAACAATCTGCACATTGTGGAAATATCATATACGCTTGATACTGGAAACTGTGTGTGAGAAAACAGGGCTGATTGCAGAGGCCCCCTAACTTCTTGCCCCCATTTTCACTTTGTGCTGGTGTTTTCCTGACTCTGATGGTGCCCTGGGTATTGCTAACCATTCCCAAGGCCTGTGCTCTGCATAAAAGGAGTATGCAAATTAGGCTAATTATAATTGGCTAAGTCAACCTACCTATAAGTCTCTAGTATATGGTAGGGCATGTAGGTTTAGTGACCCCAGCATAGGTGGTGCACCCATAGGTGCACAGCTGAGGTGCCCAGTGTCATTTTAAAGGTAGGCATGCCTTGCTGGCTGCTTTTACATTAAAGTTACATGCAAATTCGACTTTGAAATTAAAAGTAGTTCCAAAGTCTTAAACTACCTTATTTTTACATATAAGTCACCCCTAAGGTTTGCCCTACGTGACCCTAGGGTTGGTACCATGTAACCATAAGCAGGGACCTTAAAAAAATAGTTTCATAAGCCCTGGTGAGGTAAAACAGCCAAATTCGTTTTTCCTTCATTATAGTGAATGGCCTCCATAGGCTAGAATGAGGAGACTTTATTTTAATTTATAAAGTTCCCTTAAGTGTCAGATACCTTAAGTTTGAAATCAAATTAATTGTTATAATAAATCCCACAACTTACAATTGTTGGATTTAATATAACTTGTGCAGGTATAGAGTTTTAAACTCTACCTAAAAAGTTGCCAACTTCAGCCCTGTAGTGCTCTGCTCTGATTGGCCAGCCTCTGGCAGCCTGGCCAGGCTTGCTTGATGAGGTGTGAAGTAGCCTGGGCTCAGCACAAAGGAATGTGCCTGTGGAGGAGAACTTCCCTCAGCAGATGGAGAGGCAGGAAGGGGGAGGGCTGCCAAACTGGTCTTCAAAAGCAGGAAAGTAAATTTGGAGCAACCCTGTACCCCCTCACATCCTGCAAACCCAGACAATTAGGTGCCCCCTTGAATAGATTAGGAGAGGGTAGGAGAAGGGTGTGTTTAACATTTTTAGCCACATCAGTGGGTATGCTCAGCCAGATGTAACCTCCAAAAATCACCTTCAGCCATGATGGATTTTTGAGGAATGTTGCTCCCTGGGGTTGATTTTTGCCACACTTCCCAGAAGTGGTCATCACAGGGGGAAGGACCCTGCACTTGATTGGAGATCCAGGACACCCCTGTTTTTCACCCAAGAGCAAGGATAAAACTGGCAAGCCTGCCCCCACACCTCACTTCCCACCAGATCCCCACAAAGAAGAACTACAGGAGAAGAAGGACTGCCCTGCTGGACCCCTAACCTGCACCTGGACACTGTACTCTGGAGGACTGCACCAGCTGCACACTTGGGCTTCACCACAAGAAGGACTATGCCTAGCTTCAACTGGTTCAAGGAGGGACTCCCTGTTTGCTACAGGTGAAAAATTGCTCACCAGAGTCCCCTGCACCAACTCCTGAAGAAACTGACCATCTGACCCTTCTCCAGTGGGCAATTTGGAGTTTCACCAGGTGCACTCTGGGAGTTGTAGTCCGCACCCTCAAGGAGCATATCAGAGCTTCTGGAGCCATGGGGTGATCTGTGGACCTCAAAAGAACTCTAAAAGAACATCTGGGAGAAGATCCAGAAGTTTGGAGAAGTTTAGAGAATTTTTGGAAAAAAGCTCTATAAAGGGACCGACTCTTCATGGCAACTCCAGCCGGCTTGCCTCAACCTGACCCGGCCTGACTTGCAGGTTCATCCCGGTGAAGAAAATCTCAGGAAAAGTGACTACATCCGAACGTAGAAATTTGACCGGGACCTCCCAGGTAGTGTATCCGAAGAGGGCTCCAGGGACATTGGATCAAGATTCAGGTTTGCCCTGGTCGAAAGATTTTTATCACGGGAAAAACACTAAGGCTCATATTCATACTTTTTGACGCAAACCAGCGACAGCGCTGGTTTGCGTCAAAAATTTTACCACCAGCTAACGCCATTCCTATGCGCCATGCGGGCGCCATATTTAAGGAATGATGTTAGCCAGCGCTGCGGACTGGTCAGAGTCAAAAGAAATGACTCAAACCAGGCAGCACCGGCGTAGGGGAAAATGGGGGTTGTGCGTCAAAAAAAGGTGCAAGTCAGGTTTGAGGCAAAAATCATGCCTCAAACCGGACTTGCGACATTTTTTGACGCACAACCCCCATTGAGATGAATCCTGTGTTAGCAAAGACAGGAGTCATGTCCCCTTGCCCAAAGGCCAGTAGTCCCCTGGGCATGGTCATTGGGCACAGTGGCATGTAGGGGGGCCCAAATTAGGCCACCCTATGCCACTTTAAAAAATAAACAAAAATACTTACCTCAACTTACCTGTACTTACCTGGGATGGGTCCCCCCATTCATGGGTGTCCTCCAGGGGTGGGTGAGGGTGGCAGGGGGTGTCCCTGGGGGCAGGGAAGGGCACCTCTGGACTCCCTCCATGGTCAGAGACCATGTAAGTGAGCCCACAGGTCCCTTAACGCCTGCCCTGACTCAGACGTTAAAAAACAGCACACATCAGGCTGTGCGCCGTTTTTTAAGGCCCGCCCCCTCCTTGCATCCAAATGACGCTGGATTATAAATAAGGCGCACAGGCCTTAAAGTCATTTTTTGGGCGGGAACGCCTACCTTGCATGTCATAAACGCAAGGCAGTTTCCCGCATCCAAAAAATGACGCACACAGAGGAATTTTGACATCCACGGCTCGGGCGTCAAAGTTTAAATATGGTGCACGGTTTGCGCTGAATGTGCATCAAAATTTTTGACGCACATTCAGCGAAAACAGAGTATAAATATGCCCCTAAGTCTAAAGGTAAAAATCTCCACCGAGGGCAACGTGTATTCGAGGATGGGTTCCAGGAGGTCGGATTGGACTGGCGACTTGGTCCCGCTGAAGAAAATCTTCAAGAAAACGACTAAGTCTGAAGGTAAACTTTTGACCGAGGCCTCCTGTGGGCTGTACTTAAGCAGGGCTCCATCGCTGTCAGCCTTAAACTTTGACTTTGCTCTGGTCGAGGTGCAACCAGATGACCAAATTGGTGCTTTTCGTTTCTATGCGCTAGAAAGCAGTAATTCTTTAAAAATTCATATCTCCGGTTCCCCTTATCTGATTTTAATCATTTTAGTGTCATTTTAGAGATAAAAATATAATCTATTATTATACATTGATGTTGGATTTTCATTGTGTTTTGTGTTTTACCTATTTACTGTTTTGTGATTTTTAAATGCTTTACACATTTGTCTCCTAAGTTAAGCCTTGTCGCTAGTTTCCAAGCTACCAAAGGTTGAGCTGGGTTTAATTTATTGAGACCTAGCTGGACCTAAGTGGAGGTTAGCGGTCTATTGCTAGGTGTAGGTACTTACCTACCCTTACCAATAACCCATTTTCCAAGACTGTGAAGAATCTGTTCAAATTAATACTCATAACTGATCGCTCATTGGCTCCGTACCTCCCATGGAGGTTCTTCTTGGCTGATAATAGCCCACCCAAAAAACTTCCAAGATAGAGACACTGTCCACCTGCTTGCAAGAGAAAAAAGGGATATCGATCACAATGGATTCACCATAAAATTATTTCCGGACTTCACACTTGCGGTGCAGGTGGCAACATGGGAAGCACTAATTTCAGAAGCCACAAACATCTGCAACATTTCTCTGGAGAGATAAAAACCATAGAAAGCATCACATGAATTGCTCCCTTTCAGAGGCGGACCCAGCACAGCAACTCAGAATGAAATGGTCAACTCCTACATCGAAGGACCACTAGCAAGCTGAAAGTACACTACCCATTATAGTACTTCATATGCATGTGAACAATTAGGTAAATGCCGGAAACGGGATTTGTACTGCGTAACAGTACTAATGCAACTGTTAACACAATGAAGGAAGATGGGCAATGATCTGTCAGAGACACACCTAAATTGTGCAACTGTCCTTTGCAATGGCTTCCTTACCCGGCACTAATATGTCAGCACCACCGCCACAAAAGGGTCCCCCGGCCTTACTTGTTGACCCACAGAGTATTACCCATTGATTTTATAGAAGCTGAGGAACCTATATTATTGAGTGACTTGTGTTTGTTTTTTGTTGTTAGTGTTGTTATGAAAGTATGTTAGCAGTTGGACAGAAGAATGTCTAGCATTATTGGGATGGTGATGTGAGAGGAAGGAGGAAATGGGAAGGGATGTTGAAAAGCTGAAGGCATCAATTTGACAACTTATAATAACTGCAGAGACAATGTGATGCATGTGCATGCATTACTGCAAATCAGTAGCCATACAGTTAAGATGATGATTATGTTGCCTTACCATTTTACAGACATATTAGATGTCAGGCCCATATAACCAAGTAATATTGTTAATATCCAGGAAAGTTAGAGGCTTCAACAACCCATGAAAAATGAGACAAGCACTGGCATACTGGCATACCTGGAAAGGCATGAAATTGATATTGCCTACATGAAGGAGACTCGACTAACCAAAGACCAAAAAAGGGAAAATAGTTAGAAAGTGGACAGAATATAGATTTATGTCATCATATCCCTCTTAATCATGGGGAGAAATGATCCCTGTAACAAGAGGCACCCAATTCCAACCACAACATACATGCAAAGATGAAAATAGTCATTTTCTAATAGTGCAAGTCATACTACACTGTACTCACTTGACCTTAGTCAATACTTTTGGCAAGAACAATGACATTCCCTCCTTTTATATGGGAAATATGGGATAAGCTCCTGACATCAACAACACAAAGGATAATATGTGTAGGGGATCTTAACACTTATATGGACTGTTCAACATCAACAGGATGGCACAGTAAGATGGCCACCAAAGCTATCATAGATAGTATGGAGGAGAATGGTATATTAGACTTATGGAGAACTAAATACCTTACGCTGCTCAAAGGCACATTTATATCATCTGTACAACTACTGGTCCTGGCTCAACTACTGGTTGGCAAACAAAGATGTTAGTGACTGGGTAAACAACATTAAGTGCCTACCCAAGACATTTACATTATCAGACCACACGTCAGTGCTGCTCGCCATCACAATCCCCATGCATTCCTCTGCACAACTCATGTGGCAACTACCGGCTACCGCCTTGACTGACTGGATATTTCAATGGGAAATACAATCCAATGTAGTGGAATACTTTGAGAAAAACATGGGATTTTCTGAGTGGTTGGGGGTAAGTTGGCGATCGGCTAGAACGCCGCAAGTGTAGTTCCCTCCCCGCTCTGGCTGTGGTGTATCACGTCAGTGGAGAGGCATCCCCTCACGCTCCCTAACAGCCCTTGGAAGTGGCGGAAAATGTCCAAACCGCAGAGCTGAAGACATATGGAAGAAAGCAGGCTCTCTGGGCAGTTATGGTACTGCTTTTTCAAGAGAACCTAGCTGTGTTCTTACCGGCGACGGTGGCTGGGTTCACGAGCAGAGAGTGAGGCAGTGAGCCGTGATGAGAGGATACCCCAGGCAGTTTTCTCTGGATGGCGAGTGGGCCTCCTTATTGTGCTCACGGTTCTGTGTGACTAAGCAACTGGAGCGAACGCTGCGGCATGTGCGGTATGCCGCCCAAATCTGAAACGCCGATTCGTGGGAAAACAGATGGTCGGCAGCCCACTGGTGCTTCATGGGCGACGATGGATCGGGGCAGCCTCGGAGCTAGGAAGTCTGAGACAAAACTCCGCAGGAAGGGGGAGAAGGCACCAGTACAAGTGCAGCAGATGGAGACTGACGAGCTAGAGTACCTGCCTGGGCAGCAACACATCAGTATTTCATCGCGGATTACTTCCTTGCTTTGGTGGCGGCCAAGGGGACTGGCTTCAGTGTTGGGGGAGCAAGCTGTTTTGATGGAGGTAAGAGCAATATTGATTGAAACTCAGGGGAGACACTGGGGATAGGCACTTTACTAAGGGAAGTTGGAAAGGCTGGAAATGATGATTAGGGACGGAAATCATTGAACTCTGGTAAGGGCCACCCAGGCCGGGAGACGGAGACTGAGGTAGGGGTCTCTGCTACAAAGGCAGAAATCCCAAAGGTTGGTGTGGGGGCTGTGCAAATATAAGACATTAATGCAGATGTTATTCTGGATCCTAATGAACCGAGCACAGACTGGTCAGAGTCTTTGAAGGCTGCAAGAACGGACTGTGGAAAGACTAATGGTCAGGTTACAGGAGACCCCAGACAATCTGCAAGCCCAACTCTTGGTATCCCCCCTGGTGCACAGAGTTAGGTGAATTTGTTTGTCTGGATTGCATATACCTGGCTCAGCTTCTGCTTCTACTCTGTCTCCGGCATTGGATATCATAGGTGGTTCCCTGGAACACGGGGATATGATTTTTTGGTCACTGACAATTCACAGTCCTCTAGCACAGGGCCCAGTGATGTTGATGATAATATGCTTTCGGGGTCCTTGGACAGCTTAGACCTCTCAGAGACAAGCTCATTTAATGAGGAGGAAGATCCCTGTAATGTTAAACAAAAGAAACACTGCAGCAGGAAAACAAAAGGACTAAGGCAAAATGTCTTGCAGATCCTGAGAACCGTCCTCCACTGGTCAGATCATTAAAATGGGACAACTCTGCCATGGGTCAAACTTACCACAAAGATGCCTGGTTGCAAGATGACTCACTTATGGAGAGTTCAGGCCAGGAGATTTCAGTGGATAAGGAAGAATCCACGCTTGGTCTTATACACAAGTCCATAAGGCAGCTGCAAGAAGAAGTCCGAGCGAGAGTTGCAGGGCTTGTTTAGATAATAAGAAAGTTCAGGGTGGTTTAAGGAATGTTAACAAAACCTGTCTTGAGATTGGGCCTTGGATTTTAGCTGTGGAGGAGCTCACAGGAGCGTTGGAGCAAGATGTTAGGGGACTTCAAGCCGAGGTCAAGCAACAACAGTCCCAGATTTCTGATCTAATGTGGAAGGTGGAAGACATTGAAAACCAACAGCACCAAAATAACTCAAGGTTCATGGGTCTCACTGAAGGAATAGAAGGAAGTGATAGTAGGTCATTTATACTCAATTTTCTGAAGGGCGACTTCCCCTAATTGGCTATGTGGAACTGGGATTTAGAAGTTCAGCGGTTGCATCATTTTCCTCTTACCCGTAGAGAATCACAAAATGGACAGTCTGACAAACCAAGGGCCATGCTGGTTTTCTTTGGGAATTTCTTACTGCACCAGGCCATTTTTATAAAAGCACGCCCAGACGCTAAGAGGAAGCACAAGGGGGAGTCTATTTTTTGCCTGCCTTGACTACCAGCCATATTACAGCAGTGAGACGGTGGTGACTTTGACTCTGAACCCAGCCCGGCTGAAAGTTAACTTTAAAGGCAAAAGTCATAAAAAAAATTCAGAGACAAAAGCTTCTGAATACCTAAAAGAGCTCCCCGTGCAGGCCGCGAAGGACGAGAAGGCCTCTTGAGTCTCTTTTGGCAATTCTTGTCTTTGCGTTTGTTTTCTTAGAGTGGTGATCGGTTATGCCAAGGATTGCGGGGAATGTGTTTGATTAAGTGGTGCAGCTGGATAGATTGAGAAATGGGTTGCTGTCAGATACCATAGGTTTGAGGGGTGATTGTACCAGGTGGGGAATGGTGTTAGTTATACAATATACTTAGCCAGAGGATTTATTTTCTTTTTTCTTCTTTATGTGTTTTTTCTTAGTGCAGGGGAGAATGTGAGTGGGGTGGCTTTGGTGGTCATCACTCAGACCCTGGGGGTCTGATTGCCTATAGATGCTGGTGGGGACAGGAGGAGGGAGTGAAGGAATTGGGTTGGGTGAGGGTAGATGTATTGCCAGGTGGGAGGGGCAGGGTTGGGATTGGGAGCAGCACAAAAAGGGTAAAAAGTTAAGTATACAACGGGTAGGATGGACAGTTGCAGAAGATTTGCAAAACGAGCATAACTTAGCGGCTCAGGCTTCCAAGATTCAGTTGTTGAAAGTTAAGATGGGTAAATTACATATTGCTTCAGTCAATATTTGTGAGCTGAATGAAAGTGGGAAAAGGAGGCATGTGGCGCATGACCTCAAGGTATTGCAGTCCATTATTCTCTGTTTGCAAGAAACCCATATTGATGCATTGCGGAAGTACGTACTTGAAACTCAGGGCTTCAAATTAATCAAGAATACAACTCCGGGAACACAGACTCGAGAGGTTGCTATTCTGGCTCGGGCAGTGCTTGTAGGAGGCTGGCTCAGTTTATGGTGTACAACTATGGTGTGGCACCCTATACTGAGTCCAGGTAGCCCTAAGTGTTAGTAAATAGGTGTCCAGATAGCAGAAGCTCTCTAGGGGTAGCTGATGCAAGCGGCTAAAGCAGCATATCGAGGAAGAATGTAAAGCATTTGCAATATCACCGTAGCCACAGAGTAACCTACTCACAAGAAAGAACCACACAAGTGTTACAAAAATAAGGGATACTTTATTACACCTCTACTACTACACTAACATTGGTATATCTCTCTTTGGAGATATTACACATAACATATCTACAAAATAACCAGCAGAAATAGCATAGAAATATACAGGGCCCTAGGGGAGGACCAAACTACATACTAAAAAAGTGTAATGTGAAATAGTGACTCCAGCCAAGGTAAGTGTGGTAGTTAGCTTGGGGCTAGGGGCATTTAGGAACACCAGAGGTAAGTACAACAAGTGACCCCAGCAACCAGGAGTAAGGTAGTTACCCACCAAGTTGTTACATAGGCTAACACAGACAGTGTTGCTTGGAGTTTGTGGAATTCAGGACCCTTCCCAGCGGACTCCGGGGAAACCAGCATGCAAGAGGATGGATGGAGAGTGCCCCAACACCAGGGTGCCCAGAAGACAGGAATATCTACACCAGGGACCCAGATGCAGAGGGGAGAAGGGACAATCTCTGAAGACTGTTGATGACTCAGATTGTCCAGCTGCTGTCACGACCCATGAACCAGGCTGGTGGAACCCAGGGATAGATTCTGGATGTGTAGGACCTGAAAAAGAAGGGGACAGAGTCAAGCACCCTTGGAGGTGCCCAGGTGGTGCAGGTGGCAATGCCCACCCCCCTGAAGGTGAAGTTCCTGCAAGTCAGTGGAAGAAGAAGTCCTGCTGCGGGGTCCAGGAGCAGCAGAAGATCCCTGTAGTCACCAATGGGCTGTCCATCGACAGTTTCCAGATTGCAGGAGTTCTAGAAGAGTTTGCAAAGTTTTGGGGACCAGCAAGCTCCAGAAAACTCTACCCAGGAGGAGGAGTCAAGGCTGGTCCTCAGCACACAAAAAGGCCAACAGAAGTCAAAGGAGCCCCTACGAGTGACCCACAGGTGCTGGAGACAGGGAGTCACAAGGAGGTCTTTCCAGCCCAAAAAACAGAAGTCCCACGTTGCAGGAGTTGCAGGACAGGGGCTGATCTTTGGATTGTAGAGTGCTGGAGGCTGGGTCTTCTAGGAGCATGAAGATCTCCCAGAGGAATAGTCAACAAGCCTTGGCAAACCATCGGTCGCGGTGCATAGGGGTTCCAGTCCAGTGGCAGGAGCAGGGGCCCACAGTCTCCCAAGTTGGATAAGAGACAAGCAGAACCAGAGGAGGCCTCAGACTCAACACCTTTGTTACGGGAGCTTCAGATGTCCATGGACAGCAGACCCCACCAGCTGGTCGACATTGTCTTGAGGTGCCTGCGGTTGCAGGGGAGTGACTAGTTCACTCCGAGGGAGATTCCTTTGTGCTTCCTGGTTTGAACAGGGTCCTTGTGGCCTTGGAGGATGCACAGCCTTCTAAGTTTCAGAATTCCTTTAGGGTCTGAAGAAACAATGTTGCAATGGGAGCCTTCCCACCAGAACCAGACTTGTTCTGTTCCAGCGAAGACCAACAGTGGTTCCAGAGGTCAGGAGCAAATTATGTCTTGCAGAGAGTTCCTTCAAGAGTAGTGCTTGACAAACCCACCCACAAGGGAGCCCTTATGTAACCCTTAAAGGGGGTTGGTCATTCTCTGCAGTGACACATCTATCAGAGGGGGTAAAGGAGGTCATCTATCTGGCCTAACCAGTCAGATGCACCCAGGGGCCTCTGCACGTCTTATTTTCGAGATGGCAGAATCAAGTATCCATCTGGCAGAGTTCTGTGCACCGCCCCAGAGGAGGAGCTGGACAGGGGGGGTGGTCCTTCTCCTGTCCTTTGTGCAGTTTAGTGCCAGAGCAGGAACCAGGGGTTCCTGAACTGGTGCAAACTGGATTATGTGAGGAGTGCACCAAAGGTGCCCTTCAAAGCAGTCTGGTGGCCCTCAGAGGCAACACCACCCCAACCTTTAGACACCTAATACACCCAGGGGCCTCTACACATTTTATTTTCAAGATGGCAGAATCAAGTAGCCATCTGGCAGAGCTCTGTGCACCTCCCCAGAGGAGGAGCTGGATTGGGGGGTGGTCACTCTCCTGTCCTTTGTGTAGTTTAGTGCCAGAACAGAAACCAGGGATTCCTGGACTGGTGCAAACTGGATTATGCAAGAAGTGCACCAAATATGCTCTTCAAAGCAGTCTGGTGGCCCTCAGAGGCAACCCTACCCCAGCCCTTAGACACCAAATACACAGAGAGAGGTGGTCACACCTTTCCCTTGCAGGAAATCCTTTGTTCTGCTCTTCCAGCCTGAGCCTGGCTCACCAGCAGAAGGGCAGAACAGTGTCTGGAGTCATCAGCAGCGTGGGCTGGCAGCTGGACCCCATAAAGCTGTACAAGCAGGACTGGGAGATCCCCTATGGAACCCCCAGACTACATGCTATCATGCAACTAATACTGGAATCAGTGTAGTTGCATGACTCCAACATTTTATACCACACATGCCTACGATCAGAGAAGTCATTATGTAGTTGGACCACTCGTGTTGACCAGTGTCCACTACATACCTTAAGATGGCTTCACACACTTCACACACTTACAGAGTCCAGGAATTGGCCTGGGGGTGTGTAAGGGCACCCTGGTCATGCAGGGGATGCAGGAGTACCCTTGCACATAGAGACATGCACCCTGCCCTTGGGCTGAAGGGCCTACCAGAGGGGTGACTTATAATGTTAAAGTGCAGTGGTTAGGTTTGGCAGTGAAAGGGTGCATGCACCCTTTCAAGCGGGCTGCAATGGCAGGCCTGCAATCACAGATTGCATGGGCTCCCATGGGTGACCTACTACATGCTGTAGCCCATGGGGACCCCTGGTGTACCAATGCCCTGGGTACCTAGTTACTGTATACTAGGGACTTACATGGGTGTACCAGTATGCCAACTGTCGGTGTGAAAAGTTACCAACAACTAAATTTAGGGGAGAGAGCACCATCACTGGGGTCCTGGTTAGCAGGTTCCCAGTAAACTACAGTACAAACACACTGACGTCAGCCAAAAAGTGGGGGCAACTATGTCAGAAAGATGGCACTTTCATACATAAACCCCCCAAATGAGAGCTAATGAGACTAACCTTGTCCATTTAAGTCTTCATTACCTAAGTGGAAATATCTTGAGAGTCCATCTGCATTGAAATGGTTACTCACAGGTCTATATTCAAATGATAAGTCCATCCCCTTTTGTCTGAACAATGAAGTGAGTGCCAAACAGGTATGGCCTCAACTTCTTCAAGGCCCACACCACAGGAAAGGCCTCCCTCTCAATGGCTGACCAACGCTTTTCCCTGGAGGTCAACCTTCTGCTGATAAAAGCTACAGGTTGATCCTGGCCCGCTTCATTAAGCTGTGATAGCACTGCTCCTATTCCTACTTCAGAAGCATCAGTTTGGACAATGTATTGTTTGGCATAGTCTGGGCTTTTGGGAATTGGAGCTGGGCACATGGCCTTTTTCAGGGTATCAAAGGCCTATTGAGAGCTAAATGTCCACTGTTACCTTTTTAAGGCATCCTTTTAGAAATTAGATCATTCAAGGGGGACACAATGGATCAATACCCTTTTAGAAATCTCCTGTAGTACCCAGTTAGGCACAGAAAAGCTCAGACCTGGGTCTGGGTAGTTGGAGCAACCCAATCCATGATGATTTGTATTTTGCTCTATAGGGATTGAACTTGACTTCCATTTACCAGGTGGGTCAAGTAAACTACTTTGCTCTGCCCTATCTGGCATTTTGTAGCCTTGATAGTGAGGCCTGCCTTTTTCAAGGCCTCAAGTACACTCCTGAGGTGGACCAGGCGATCGTCGTGCTAGGTGGAGCTAAAGACAGCAATATCATCCACATAAGCTGCACTAAAGTCTTCCGTCCTGCCCAAACTTGATTCACCAACTTCTGGGAAGTGTCAGGTGCATTTGCCAAACCAAAGGGGATGATAGTAAAGTGATGGTGTCCACCAGGAGTTGAAAATGCTGTTATAGGCATGATGGCATCAGTTAACTTGATCTGCCAATAGCCTGCTGTCAGGTTAAATGTGCTGAGGTACTTGGCTGAAACCAAAGTATCAATCAGCTCATCTGCCCTAGGGATTGGAAGGGCATCAGTCTTGGTGACTGAGGCCTCTGTAGTCTACACAAAACCACATTTCTCTCTTTCAATCCTGCAAATGAGGTTTTGGCACAAGGACTTCTGGGCTAGCCCAAGGGCTATCTGAAGGCTCAGTTACCCCCAAATCCAGCATCGTTTGGACTTCTGCCCTGATGCAATCTCTGACATAGTCAGGCTGCCTGTAGATTGCAACTTTCACAGGCAGACTATCATCTGTGTCCACATCATGTGCACACCAGGTTATCTGTCCAGGGGTCATAGAGAATAGTTCAGAAAATTGACCAAGTACTTGTTTGCATTCAGCTTGTTGTTGTTCAGAGAGGCAGTCTGCAAAGACTACTCCATCTACTGAGCCATCAACAGGGTTGTTGGAGAGGAGGTCAGGGAGAGGGTCACTCTCTAGTTTCTGCCCTTCACTTCTTCACTGGCCATGAGCAAGCTCATGGCAGCCCTGTCATAATAAGGCTTAAGGCAGTTCAAATGAAGCACCCTTGGGGGCTCCTTGGAGTGCCCAGGTCAACCAAATAGATTACCTCACCTTTCTGCTCCACACTTGTGTGGTGGTCACTCCACTTGTCTTGGAGTGCTCTTGGGGTCATAGGTCCTTAGACTAACACTTTCTGTCCCGGCTGGTAAACAGTCAGCACAGCCTTTTGGTCATGCCACTGCTTTTGAAGTTTTTGGCTTGCCTCAAGGTTCTTGGAAGCCTTCTTTGTGTGCTCTGCCATGCGAGAGAGCAGGCCCAGTACATAGTCAACTATGTCTTGTTTAGGGGGCTTGAGAGGTTGCTCCCAACCCTCATTCTCAAGACCAAGAGGACCCCTAAACAGAAGTTCAAGTGGATCATAGCCCACTCACTTCTGAGGAACCTCTCCGTAGGCAAATAGAAAGCAAGGTAGTAGGACATCCCATCTTCTCTTAAGTTTCTCTGAGAGTCCCATGATCATACCTTTTAGTGTTTTGTTGAATCACTCAACTAACCCCTTTCTTTGTGGTTGATAGGGAGTAGTGAATTTATAGATTCATCCACATTCCTTCCACATTGCTTTGAGGTATCCAGACATGAAGTTTGCACCTCTGTCGTATACAACCGCCTTAGGAAAACCCACCCTGGAAAAGATTCCCAGGAGGGCCTTGGTCACTACTGAAACTGTAGTGGACCTAAGGGGAATGGCCTCTGGGTACCTTGTAGCATGGTCCACCACCACCAGAATACATCTGTATCCAGATGCTGTTGGATGGTCAAGGGAGGCAACAATGTCATCCCTTACCCTTTCAAAGGGAACCCTCAACCACTGGAAGTGGAATTAAGGGGGCTTTGAAGTGCCACCTATCTTACTACTGGCTTGGCAGGTGACACAAGATCAACAAAACACATTGGTATCCTCAGACATATGGGGCCAGTAAAACGTGTGGGACAAGTCTGACCCAAGATTTGTTTTGACCAAGATGTCCTGCAAGGGGAATGTCATTGGCTAAGGTCAAAAGGAACTCCCTAAACTTCTAAGGTATGGCCAACCTCCTGGTGGCACCAGGTTTGGGGTGTCTAGCCTCAGAGTAAAGAAGCCTATTTTCCCAGTAGATCATGTGGGGTCTGCTGACATCCCCTGTCTCCTGTGCAGCAGCTTGCTGCTGGAGTCCTTCAACAGAGGGGCAGGACTTCCGCTCTAAACTCAGCTCTTCCCTGGAGAGCCCCCATGCACCCAAGAGCTCTTCGGTGTCAGCACCCAGCTCCTTTGATGCAGGTTCCTCACAAGGAGTAAGATCATGTCCCTGGGAAGACTGATCCTCACTGGAGTTCTGGGCAGGAGGTCCGGTTTTACCCTTCCTACCTCTCTTCTGAGGAGCTCATTGGTCCATACTTTCAGGCTCCAGTTTCCTGGCCTGTGCTCTTGTTGTCACAAAGACATTGGCAGGGATACCCAGCATTGCTGCATGGGCCTGCAGCTCTACTTCAGCCCAAGCTGTGGTCTCTAAATCATTACCCATCAGAAAATCAAGAGGAATGGAAGACGACACTACAACTCTTTTAGGGCCTGTAACCCCCCCCCCCCCTCCCCCCCAGATAAATTTAACAACTGCCATGGGGTGACACTTAGTGATGTTGTCTGTGTTGTAACTTGGTATCTGTGACGAAGTAAGAATTGCTCAGGAGACACCAGTGTTTCAGTCACCATAGTCACACATGCATCTGTGTCCCTATAAGCCTCTGCCTCAATACCATTATTCAGGGGGTGATGCCTGTAGTTTCTCATATTAGGAGGCCAGGCAGCCAGAGTGGCAAGGTCAATGCCACCCTCTGATACTAAGACATCTTCAATGGCCTCTCCGACTAGGCCACAGTCCACTGCACTCCCCAAGGTGAACCCAGCTACACCCTTGGTTGAAGTACTGCCACCAGTGTTATTGCTAGGAGCACTAGGAGGAGTGGTTGTAGTGGCAGTACCCTTGGTGCTTTTCTTAGGCCGAGTGCTGATACCTTCCCTATGACCTTTTCCCCACACAGGAAGCACTAAGGCTTCTTTTTGGAGGAGGAGGAAGAAGATTTGGACCCACCCCCAGAAGAATTTTGTGGGCCTGATGAAGACTCTTTCTTCTTTTCAGGATTTTTCTCCTCATCCTTCTCCTGGTTTTTAGAAGAACATTTCTTCTTTTGGTCACCCCCACTATGTGTTTTCCTACTTACCCCGGAGCAAACCCACTTGTCTGCCTTCTTTTCCAATTCTTGGGGAGAGGTCAGACCTTAGTCCACCAGGTACAGATGAGGCTTCTCAGACACACAGTTATTAAAGATGTGCTCTCTCATGATAGATTGTACAGCCCTTCATAGTCATGCACATTATTAGAATGGATGGAGCCTTAATTGCACAGTCCACAACATCTACCCAGTCTTGAGAGGACTCCTTCAGAGTTTCTCTAAATGTAATCCTATACACCTCAGTTGTGAGTCCAAACCCATCAATTGGAGCCTCTTTCAAGATCTGGTATTTATCTATATCCTCCTTCCTAACAGACAAATGTTTCTCTCTGTCTGCAAAGGAGAGCCACAGGATAGCTGCCCACTGTCTCTGAGGAACCCTATGTGCCTTACAGGCCCTCCCTGAAGCAGTGATCTACTTATGGATGTCATCCCCAGCCTTGTAAGGAGGGACTATCGTGCTGAGATTCCTAGAATCAAAGGAGCCTTCCCTGACCATGGACTCTCTTTTGTTGCCACCATAGGGTTCTAACCCCAAATTCTTTCTTTCTTTTTCCATCTCTAGGGCGTCTTTCTCTAGGGCCAGATACTGTTGTTTCAAATTAAGCTTGGCCTGCTCAAGTCTCAACAAACTGAACCCCCTATCTAAGGATCCCTCATCTGAGCTAGAGTAGATGGAGCCCCGAGCAGATGATAAGGCAAGGGAAACTGAGAATAAGGCAGATACACTCCTCCTGGGTACTGACTTTAGTAACCCTGGGGGAGTAAAAGTGGGCCTACTACTACGACCCTCTCTTGTTCTACCAACACAACTCCCTGCAGCTTCAAGCTATTCCCCAACATCCTCATTCTCTTGCCCGTGTGGTCAGAGGAAGTACCTGGTACCTCCTTTTCCAACACTGTGGGTTCACTTTCTTCATCTTATTCTTCCTCCCTACCATGATTCTGTATGTCATCCTGAATAAGTAGATTCAACAGATTAATTTTGTTAGGGTTACTACCTGTTTTAAGTTTCCTAGCTGTACACAGGGCCCTAAGTTCCTTGAACCTGAGGCCTCCATACCTAGACTACTGAGCCTGGTCAGCTCCGTCGACTACAGACATGGTGTTAGAGTAGTGTATGTGATGCACCTACCTATTCTAAGGGGCATATTTATACTTTTTTATGCAAAACACGCAGTTTTGCATTAAAAAGCCTAGCACCGGCTTGTGCCATTCCTGGGCGCCAGCTGGGCGCCATATTTATGGAATGGTGCAAGCCGGTGCAAAGGGTGGGCTAGCGTAAAGAAAAATGACATTAGCCGGGTGGGGGTGGCGGTATGGGAGAAGGGGGTTTTGCACCAAAAAATGACGTTAGGCTGGTTAGAGGCAAAACAAATGCCTCTAACCACCCTTGCGTCATTTTCTAACGCAAAACCATCCATACCACATGACTCCTGTCTTAGAAAAGACAGACACCATGCCCACCACCTCACTGGCCAGCACAGGGGACTAGTTTCCCCTGGGCATGGCCATTGCACCCTGAGCCATGCAGGGGGCCCCAAGTTGGGCCCTTGATGGCACTTTAATAAAAAGAAAAACAATACTTACATATACTTACCCTACTTACCTGGGATGGGGTCCCCATCCTCTGGTGTCCCTCTGGTGTGGGTTGGGGTGTTCCTGGGGCTTGAGGAGGGCACCTGTGGACCCATTCCATGATGTTTAACCATGGAAATGTGTCCACAGGTCCCCTAACGCCTGGTCTGACCCAGGTGTTAAATAATGGTGCAAATCAAGCTTTGCACCATTATTTAGCACCTCCTCCCACCTGTGCGTCATTTTAGCACAGGGGGATAGATATGGGGCTATGGGGTTAGCACCATTTTTTAAATGTGAATGCCTATCTTGCATCTCATTGACGCAAGGTAGGTGCAAGCATCCAGAAAATGGAGCAAATATTTTGACGTTAGAAGTGCCTAATGTGAAAATATAAATATGGAGTTAGTTTTGCGCCAAATTTGCGTAAAAAAATGCCCTTAGGTCTCTAAACTTTTAAAAGGCTTGGATAAAGGGCTTTGCTAGACCCCTGACTACCCAGGCAAAAGTTAGTGTTTCCTGCAGTTACTAGTGCGGTATGTAACCAATAGTTAGTAGTGATCTTTCTTGTCAAAAACACTGCTGAACAAGCAGTAAAGCAATGCAAGTGTAACGGGAGATGTGGGACCCTCTATATAACAACAATGAGACGATGGCAGCCAAATCTGTAACTTTGTGATGCCTATTGTATACCTGATGAGCAGACTTGGCCTCAGGGCGCCCTGGACCTCTGTTGGTCTTGTTTGGTCGATACCCCGACTAAGATGTATGTCAGTCCTGAAAGTACTGTTATGATTTTAAACTATAAATCTATTGAAATGTCATTATGCACTGCTTGGCTGTTCTGATTGTGCTTTTTTATCATCACAAATAAAATAAAAAGTTGAAAAAAAGCAATGAAAGTGTCTTAGCCCCATTGGTGCACTACCGATGTAGGAGACAGGCTCAGTTACCCACCAAGTTGTCCCACAGGCGAACACAGAGAGTTTTGGTTGGAGTTTGTGGAATTCAGGACCCTTTCCCAGCAGACCCAGAGGAAATCAGCAGACAAGAGGCTGGATGGCGAGTCCCCCCACACCAGGCTGCCCAGAAGACAGGAGTATCTACTCCAGGGACCCGGATGCAGAGGAGAGAAGGGACTCTCTCTGAAGACTGTGGAAGCCTCAGATTGTCCAACTGCTGTCACGACCCGTGGACCAGGCCGGTGGAACCCAGGGACCGATTCTGGACATGGGGGACCTGCAAAAGAAGGGGACAGAGTTCAGCACCCTTGGAGGTGCCCAGGTGGTGCAGGTGGCAATGCCCACCCTTCTGAGGGTGAAGTTCTGGCAAGTCAGTGGAAGAAGAAGTCCAGCTGCGGGTTCCAGGAGCTGCAGAAGATCCCAGGAGTCACCTAGGAGCAGTCCCTTGATGGTCATCGAATTGCAGGAGGGTCAGTGACCAGCCAGGTCACCAACAAGCATTGGTAAATGCAAACAGGATTTCCAGAAGAGTTTGCAAAAATTTGGGGATCAGCAAGGTCCAGAAGACTCTACCCAGGAG
The DNA here is from genome assembly GCF_031143425.1 of Pleurodeles waltl. Taxonomy (NCBI): domain Eukaryota; kingdom Metazoa; phylum Chordata; class Amphibia; order Caudata; family Salamandridae; genus Pleurodeles; species Pleurodeles waltl. The sequence goes on along the minus strand of NC_090447.1, from coordinate 425,890,832 downwards.
GGGGAGTTGGGGCTGGTCCCTCAGCACACAGTAGAGCCAACAGAAATCGATTGAGCCCCCACAAGTGGCTCACAGTCACTGGACACAGGGAGTCACAAGGAGGCCTTACCAGCCCAAAAAAACAAAAGCCCCACGACACAGGAGTTGCAGGGCTGTGGCTGATCTTTAGAATGCAGAGTGCTTGATGCTGGGGCTCCTTGGAACTTGAAGATCTCCCCGAGGAAAAGTCAACAAACCTTGGCAAGTGCAGCAGTAGCGGTACAGAGGGGTGCCAGTACAGGGGCAGGAGCAGGAGTCCACAGTCTTCCAAGTTGGATAGGACACTAGCAGGACCCACAGGAGGTTACAGAAGATTCTCAGATGTCCATGGACAGCAGACCCCACTAGCCGGTCAACGTTATCTTAAGGTGCCTGCGGTTGCAGGGGAGTGACTCCTTCACTCCAAGGAGATTCCTTCATACTTCCTGGTGCAAATCAGGGTCCCTGTGACCCTGGAGAATACGCAGCCTTGGATGTTGCAGAATTCTTGCAGGATCTGGAGAAACAATGTTGCAATGGGAGCCTTCCCACCAGAAGCAGACTTGTTCGGTTCCAGCAAAGACCAACAGCAGTTCCAGAGGCCAGGAGCAGAAAATGTCTTGCAGAGAGTTCCATTTAGAGTCTTGCTTGATGAATCTGATCACCCACCTGCGAGGGAGCCCTTAAGTAACCCTAAAACGAAGTTGGTCACTCTCTGCAGTGACCCTCCTATAAGAGGGGTCAGGGACGTCATCTACCTGGCCTAACCAGTCAGATTCTCCCAGGGGCTTCTGCACATCTTATTTTGAAGATGGCAGAATGAAGTGGCCACCTGGCAGAGCTCTGTGCACCACCCTTGAGTAGGAGCTGGACAGGGGGTGGTCACTCCCCAGTCCTTTGTGTAGTTTCATGCCAGAGCAGTAACTGGGGGTTCCTGAACTGGTGCAAACTGGATTATCCAAGGAGGGCACCCAATGTGTCCTTCAAAGCAGTCTGGTGGTCGTCAGAGGCCACCCCACCCCAGCCCTTAGACACCTAACACACGGGGAGAGGTGGTCACACATTTTCCTTGCAGGAAATCCTTTGTTCTGCTCCTCTGGCCTGAGTCTGGCTTACCAGCAGGAGACCAGAAAAGTGTCTGGGGTTAGCAGCAGTGTGGGCTGGCAGCTGGACCCCGTAAGGCTGCACAAGCAGAACTGGGAGATCTCCTAGGAACCCCCAGACTACCTGGTATCATGCAACTAACACTGGAATCGGTGTAGTTGCATGGTTCTGACATGTTTAATACCAAACATGCCTGGGTTCGGAGCAGCCATTATGTAGCTGGACCACTCTTGTTGACCAGTGTCCACTACATACCTTAAAATGGCTTCCCCACATTTACAGAGTCCAGGAATTGTCCTGGGGTCTGCAGGGGTACCCTTTCACACTTAAAGACATGCACCCTGACCTTGGGCTGAAGGACCTACCAGAGGGGTGACTTATAATGTCTAAGTGCAGTGGTTAGATTTGGCAGTGAAAGGGTGCGCGCACCCTTTCACGCAGGCTGCAATGGCAGGCCTGCAGTCACAGTTTCCATGGGCTCCCATGTATGGCATAATACATACTGCAGCCCATGGAGTACCCCAAATGTACCAATGCCATGGGTTCCTAGGTACCATATACTAGGGCCTTACGTGGGTTCTCCAATATGCCAATTGTCAGTGTGAAAAGTTACCGGCAACTAAATTTAGGGGAGAGAGCACCATCAGCGGGGTCCTGGTTAGCAGGATCCCAGTGAACTACAGTCCAAATACACTGATGTCAAGTGGATTAACTATGCCAGGAAGATAGCACCTTCCTATTCATTTAGGCATACGAAAGCTGATACTCTGGGTAGATGGGTGATTATAGAGTGCCACGGTGGGGATGGGCGGTTCAGGTTAGCTACAGTGTATGGGATTGACAGATGTGTTATATGGGTTAAGGGCTCCTGAACATGGGTAAACTTACTTCTCTGCAAGGCACAGGTCACATGCCCGACTAGATGATATGCTGGCTTTCCATTCTTTGTTAACTGGGGTCTTTATTGATAAATTCCCAAGAGTTATGTCAGAGAAAAACTTGGGCTTTGAAGACAGTATGGTAATTATCTGAGGTGGTATTCAAAGTCACAATGAGAGAAGCATTAGCAAGCATGCACATTTACAAAATACTAAACACAAAATACAGGAGATGGAGCAGAACTATCCAGTTCATTTAGACCCTGACATAGTATCATAAATAAGAGAACAGGGGACAGAAGACAATGAAACAGAGGTCCAGGAAATCAAACATATGGCAGGCCATCAACAGCATGGGCTTACTGTGAGGAACGCAGTCTGGGAAGGGACCTTGCCAATAGATTAAAAACACCCTGGGCAAATGCTAATATTGCAAAATAATGTCTACAAATGGCAATAAAGGCCAGATGTAGTATGGTCAGCCTTTGGTACTCACAAATTGCATTTATTTGGTGACTCGCAAATTCAGAGTCACAAACACGGATGTACAACAGTGTCTCAACACTGTTTGTGATTCCTAAATGGGTTGCAAGGGACCTGCCTCATTAATATTCAAGAGACAGCTCACAATTTGAGACTCATTAGGAATGGCTGGCACTCACAGGGATGATGGCCTGCTGGAGCCAGCAGACCACTGTATCTGTGACTGCTTTTTAAATAAAGCAGTTTTTTTTTAATGCAGCCCATTTTACTTAAGTAAAACGGGATGAATTTCAAACAAAAAAATAAAAAGTCTCTTTTTCATTTAAGAGGAGGCAGTGCTCCCTGCGGCCACTGTCTGATCTTAAAAAGTGTTGGTGCCCCCATTCACAAAGGGGAAGGAGTCCCTTGAGAGCTCCTTCCAGTTTGCGAATTGGTTTACCATCTCTTTCACAGAATCGGTACAGTATGAATGTTTTGCGGCCGCATTCTGGTCACAAAACATTCATACATGCCAGTGCAATTTGGTATTAGGAAGGGTTAGACCCAACATCCTTGGTGTGGTTGCCCCCATCTTTTTGCCTCTGCTTCCCATATTTTAACTGTGTGCTGGATAAAAACAGCTGGCCAAGCAGACATGCGCACATTACAGTGCCCACTTCTCCTTCCTATGGTCTGGTCCTGCCCGCCTTACATTCCAAGCTGTCAGACAGACAGCGGTAAATAAAATCGCAATAACATTGTTTTATTACCATTTCATTTGCCACTGCCTGCCTGACTAAGCAGGAGCACAACACTCCTCCCTAAAACGGAGGTGCCGCCCTTGGTCTAAGTGTGGCTTCCATCCCCTCAATCAATAACCCAATTTCTTACACATTCCATATACTGCTGACCAGTATAACAAGTATGATAACCAGACTTTGCAACTCATACAAAAGCCAATCCCCAGTAGTCTAAACAGCAGTGTGAGAACCATGGAATAAAACATTTAACCCATCCACGACAGAGACAGAATGGGAATTTTGCTGCTCCCAGACGGCAATATTAGTCTCCAACTGATCTTGCATAATTCATTTTAGATATATACATAAATTCTACCACACCTCTTCAAAGCTATATAAATATGGGCTGAAAGACAGTGCAGAATGTGTGAAATGTGAGCAGTGGAGGCAAACGTAACACTTTTAGCATGGGATTGCTTAGAAATATACCACTTTTGGAGACTTGTCATGGGCACAGTATCAATCATGATCTTGGGAAAGGTAGCACATCAGCTGCAAGTGCGTCTTCCGGGCTTGGATAAGAGAATACATCCCGCAATGCGAGCATTTGCAGCGACTGCGCACCTGCTAGCCAAAAGACGAGTGACTATGTGGGTGGGCAAGGAACAGCACCTATGAAACACCAATGGATGACAGAATTCGTATATTGTACATTGTAAAGAACGATTGTAAATATATACTGAATGGCTGCTGGAACAGTTACAACCCAAGAAAATATGGGTCCCCTTAACAGTCTACCTGTTGACATAATATGATGCAAGAGAAGTTCATCCTCAAACTTGATTGCTGTTGGACCTTCTTTTTGGTATTGTAGAGCGTTGACTGATATGTATGGCAGCTATGCACTGTTGGACCTGACACTCTGAAGTAGTGTTTCCCCAAACTTTTTTGCTTTTTCTCGTAGGTTTTGCTGATTCTCTGTAAAAACAGTGTGAAAGTGTGTGCACATTTCTTACATATGCTAGGAAGGGGCGCTGGCCAGTGTGTGCTAGCGTGCCCACTGGTGTCCCAAACGTGTTGAGCCTGTCATAGCAGGCCTGTGTGCACCCACTTGCAACTATATACTATTCTTATATACAAGTCCAGCCTGTTATAGCAGGCCTGTGTGTGCACATGTGCACCTATGGTGTTCTTAAACAGAAGTCTATCTGTCATAGCACATGTGTGTGCACTTGAACCTATGGTGATCCTAAACATGTATCCAGCCTGCCATTGCAGGCTTGTGGGTGCACAAGGGCACACGTGCCCAGGAAGTGAAGAATGCCCATGTGTGTTTTCACTACCAGTGAGAGCTGCTCTGCCCATAGGATAACATGTGGAAGTTTACAATTACTCCTATCTGCAACAGTGGATTGCAGTGGAGCAACTTAATAATGATTACCATCATTGTATTTGTCCTGACAAACCCCTTTCTGTGGTAAAGGTGGTTTTGTCCATAATAGCCTAGAAATGCAAATTCTAGAAAGTGGACATTTCTATGTTCCAAAATGCTTTTGTGTGCCTTTTAATTTCAACTCTAATCCACAGTGGAGGCTGGGGGAGCACATCTGTGCATTTCCCAGTGACAGCTATAAGACTTGGGCACACAACTGGAATGACAGACCTCTGCCATTTGAAGGCCTGGCTGAAAAGATTGGAGAGAGAGATTTTGCCACTTGGCCACTCGTGGCCAGATCAAGGCCTCACTAAAGATTAAGATCTGCATTCCCCGGCCCCATGGCGGGCAGGACTGAAATTAAGGAAGACATCTGTGGATCAAAGGGGAACCCTCTGAACCTCCCCCAACTTCAAAGGCAGACTACAGTATAACTGCTGGTGCCACACTGCAGCAAACTAGAGATACGCTTGTGGGGGGTGCAGGACCAGAGATAATGGACTGTGTGGTGCACACTGCCAGAGGAATCTGTTGTACACAGGGAGTATTTACTGCCCTTGGAAGGGACTGTGCATCCTTCCTGAATCATGGATGGCCTTGTCGGATTGCCTGCTGCTGTGTGGCACCCCAAAGTGTGCCCTCCAAGGGCTTGTTGGCTTGCCCCCTGTTCACTGGTGAAGGTCTCAGGGACATCAAAGACCTCTTTCAAGGTACCTACACCTTCCACCTGTGACATCTGGAGAGCAGTGCCCTCCTAAGTGCCCACATCATCTACTGTAGTCCACCTGGTAGCAGTGGTGTGAGCTTTGATCAAAGTAATGTGCCTGGAGACCAGATTGCCAGGTGCGGACCCCTCAAAGTACTACCCGCATTCAGAGTGTGGCCCTTCATCGTGGGGCCTCAACGCGCATAAGCGTCTTGTTGGTGGTAGGTGGATTCGCCGGTTGTGGGACCCCGCGTGGCCCGCTTTGTCGATCATGCTGCATTGCTCTTGTACGATACGCCGACTGCATCCTCATTTAATGTGGTGTCTGATTCACAGCTTGCACTCCTCGGAGGTGGGGGAGTGCATGTAGCAGTGCCGCACTCTACCTCATGTGGCACTGCTGAACTTGCGCCTCTGTGTGTGGCCAGAATTGTCTAGTGCACTGAAGTCATTGTGCACCAGATGTTTTGCCTCATTCCAGGGAGGTACGGAATTAGTAACTCTTCATTTGTGACTTGAATTGTCTGGTGCAAATCATGTCGTTGTGCTCGATATGTTGTGCCTCATTTCAGGAAGGCACGGATTTGGCAACTCTTTATGTGTAATCTGAATTGTCTGGTGTGACTCAAGGCATAACCAGACGTTGTGCCCAATATCTAAGGTGGGGTGCGGAGTAGCGGATTTGTGTACTGGAGTGCCGAGGTTTGCCTGGCACTATTGAGAATGGTGTGTGTCCTACGATGACCCTCTCCCCATGCTTGGCAGAACAGGCCCATGGCAGAAGGCACGGTGCAGAGACCTTATTTTTTCTTCTAGTAAATTCATCAGTCAAACTAAGTTGTTCACAGATTAAAACACAGTAAAATACTTTTGGAATAAATACATTTGTATTAGTATAACATTAGAATAAGAAATACAAAAAACATTGTCGTCAAACTGCTGCTCCAGGACAATTGCAGGAATCAGTAGCCATGAGCTGCAGCTTCATGAGCTTTTGCCACTGAGATGTATATTTTTGTCCTACAGTGTGTTTGGTTGTCTGCAAATGATTCACTGAAGATGTGCAGTGAATAATGAGTATGTTTTTAATCCACTGCAAATAAATGTTTCCTTAACCTGTGGCAATACGTTTGTTTCTTAATTTGTATGGTCTCGGTTTTAAAACCTTTTATAAATTTTGAGTTCTGGGCTCATTTTGGGCATCATGTGATGGGATGTGTGCTTATTTTGGGCTTATCTTCGGAGTAATTGCATTAATTGTGCTATTTTATTTTAGACTTTGCAATACAGCACTATCAGATATGCAGAAGACAGCAGGGAACACAGAGATACAGGGAATAACTGGGCCAGAGGAGGAGGGGCTATAAAGAAAACTTCATGTAAAGCTATGTAGCTGTAAGAAGAGAGAGAATGGGGATAAGTAAGAAAAGTAACTGGGTAATTCTCATGGAGATATATCTGGGGCAGAGAGAGGAAGAAGTTTATATTGGGTCATTGGAGTGTGATTGCAGTCTGGATAGGCATTTAGCTTTTGATTGATCAGGAGAATGGGCTGGGTTCCGACACGAGGTGCACAATAAAAGAGCTGGCTGTAAAGTAAGTGCAGAAATCTGGGGATCTTGTGGAATGATATCAGACTACCATTGAAGGTCTGTGTGGGAGGAGTGCAATGCAGTTGTGAGGGAAAGCTAAATAGATGCATGACTAACAGAGGTGGTTGTATGGGGCATGGTAACTGCACTATGAGGGAAATCAGTTGAAGATGTCAACAGAGGGCGTGATGGGGCCCCATGAGTTCAGACTGATGGGACTTGAGAGATAGCACTTGGGATGAGAGGCTCTGAGGCTTGATGGTCAAAAGAGTGACTTTCAAATGCCAAATAGCCCCACGTTTTAGGTGATCACTTCAGACAGTACTGCCATTTTATTTAACTGCATAATACATTCTGGAACTTACAGTGCTTTAACAGGATCAGGAAGAAGGCATGAGGAGGGCTATGACCAAGAGGTCCAGAACCAGGAGAACCAACGCAAGCAGAACAGAACAATGAGGATCACGATCACATGATTCACCCAGAGGACCAAGGCCAGGAGATTTAGAACCAGGGAGAAGAGTACTAATAGAATCAGGACCAAGGGTGCCAGGCCAGTAGTACCCGAGTTAGGAGGACCAGTGCCAAGGAGACCAGGTGTCAGGGAACCAGAATAAAGACAACAGGAAAAGGGGGAACTAGACCAAACGGCTAGAGGACCAGGGCCCAGATGACCAAGAAAACCATGAGGAACAGAGCATTGGATATAAAGACAAGAAGAATGAGGATTATCAGCACAAAGGAGTCCATAACTAGGAGGCTGTAGGAACCAGGACTTTTGATACCAGAAGCAGATAAATCATAGCCAGCAGAAGCAGTTCAGAGGGGCTAGATCCTGAGTGACCTGCAAGGTTAGGAACAAAAGGGCCCGGTCCAGGAAGGCCATAGCAAGGAAGATCATGACTAAGAAGATCAGGAACAGTGACCGTACAGCTAGGAGGAGGGGGAGGAGGATTAAGAGAGCCAAGGCCAGTAGGAACAGGATAAGATCAAACAGGGCCAGGCGGACTAGGAAGATCAGAAGAAGGAGGGTAGGGCAGGGCAGCAGGAACAGAGGACCAGGACAAGTAGGATATGAACTTGAAAGACCAAGGGGATTTGGAGGCCAAGGACTAAGGGCAACAAAGGGCAGGGCTAAGACCAGAGCAAGGAGGACTAAGCGGGTATAAGGGATAAGACTAGTGAAACCAGGAATTAGGCTAAGAAAGCCAGGGGAAATATAACCAGGGAGACCTTGACTAGAATCCCAACTGGGTTGTCCAGGTGTAGCAAAAAAAGGATAAGAACGATCTAGAGGACTGGGACAAATAGAGCCCAACTGGACCACTCAAGATGGCCATAATAATCACGACCAAGATAAGAAATCCCAGGAGCACCAGGACCAAGAGGACTATGCACAAGATGACCCCAAACAAGAAGGACTAGGGCCAAGAGAGCCAAGTCCAGTGGGTGTAGTACCAGGTTGACCAAGATGGTCAGGGTAACACAAACAAAGAGGATTACTAGTAGTACGTCCCAGCTTACAAGAACCTAGACAGAACAGGTGAGGTTGATGAGGACCAGCAGGTCCAGGATCTATGGTGCCAGGAGCTGGAGAAAAAGGTTGGGGAACATCAGAAGAACTAGGACAAATGTGACCAGGACCAAGAGGACTAGATAGGAACAAGACCTGGAAGGTTCAGACCTTGGAAGGGGGGGGCAAGGTAGAACAAAGATGGCTAAGGGAATCAGGAGCAGTAGGACCATCACTAGAGGACCAGAACAAGAAGGACCAGGACCTATAGGACCACCAATAAGGGGATTAGAACTGGCATGGCCTAGATGTCATTCCAGGAAATCAGGGCATAGGAAGATCTAAACAAGGAGGACCAAATGCAAGAGGACTAGAGCAGGGGACACAAAATCAAGAGAAGGACAAAGTCTTTGAGGATCAAGAATAGTAGGACCTTGGACAGGAGATCCAGAACCAAGGTGTAAAATAATGAGAGTATGAGGGTCATGAGGATCCACAACAGAGGTTCAGGTAACCAAAGCCAGAAGGACAAGTGCAGCAGGAACATTTGCTGCAGAACTAGTACAAAAGGGAGCAAGAAGGTTTGGAGGACTGATTAAGGAGTGTCATGACCAAATCGAGGAGGACCAGAAAGAACAGGTAAATCAGGAGCAGGTAGACTAGGATCAGTAGACTCAGGGGACAAGAAAAGCAGACAAGGACTAGGAAGATCGACAGGATTATTGGCACTGGGATTACCAGGGACAGGAAAACCAGGACCCATGCAAAAAGATCTAGGAGGACTCAAAGGATCAGGAACAGGGAAGACAAAGTGATCAGAACCAAGGAGACCTGGGCCCGAAGTACTGAGTAGAAGAGGTGGATCATGAGCTTGGGTAGCCGGACCAGGGTGAGGAGGATCAGGAGCACCAGGACAAGAGGAGGATTACCAAAAGTATCAGGACAGAAAGTTCAGGAGGACAAGGAGCAAGATAACCAGTCAAAGGAGGGCCCGAATAAAGAGGGCCAAGACCACTGACAGCAGTACCATGAAAAGAAGGAGTAAGCCCAGGAATATCAGTGTGATCTAAACCCAAAGGACAAGAAATAGGAGGTTAAGAACAAGAGGACAAGAAAGAAAAGGTAGACTAAGACCAAGCTGACTAGCAGGGCCAGAGTGAAGAGGATCAGGACAACCCGTCCAGGAAACACCAGGAAGAAACAGAGCTAGGAAGACCAGTGCCAGAATGACCAGAAACAGATGCACCAGGCCCTGGAGACCAGTACCAGGATGACTAAAGCCAGGGCCAGAAAGGGAACCAAGAGAAACAGAGGAGCGGGGTCAAAATGGAGGATTGGGAATAGGAGACAGAGAAAAACCTGGAGGAGAAGAAAGGGGACCATGAAAGATAAGGGTAGTATGAATCCCAGACTTGCCTGAGGACATGCATTTATTAGCGAGGTAAGGCATCCTATAAATGGTTCTTGGTCATGCTTCTTAGGCAGTGCTGCCTTGGCCACCTGCGAAGGTGAGAGTGGTAAGAGTTTTTCTGAAGTTGGTGGGAAGTTTGTAGGACATATGAAGGGTTGGAGGGCCAGCAGAAAGGATGGGAGTGGCTGTGACACCTGGTAGAAGAGTTTTGTAATCATAGCAGTGCTAGGATTGCCAAAGGTCCACAAAAGGAGGCTTATAGTCAGCAGACAATCCTAAGGGTCGACGGCTTGGAAGAGTTTCTCAAATGCAGAGTGAACAAGGGGGTTTGAATGGGGTTTTGTAGAATGAGTTATGAAAGAGGTTGTGATGGAATTGTAAAATAGTATGGGTGCTGTGGGTCTAGAATGGACTTTGCAGATGCACTGGATTGGATTGTCTAATAAAGGAATCTAGACAAAGACAGTAGAGAGGGTGTTCTAAAGCCTATTGTGTGCCACTGGGTGCCACAAGTCATCTTAATCTAATATCATACTAAAAGTACACGCAGACACCTCTTCAGAGGTAGTAAGTGCTATATGAATACAATTACCGTTTTGTGACCTTGAATTAGTGAAGAGTGGAGTCAGATCAATAGACTGATAAATCAGAGGTGAACAATAATGACCTGATTGAACAAAAAGGCCAAGATAGAAATGCAGAAATAGGTTTCTGATTTCTGTTCTTGTAGGGATTCTCTCTGTGAGTCAAAACGTGTTGTTGCTACATTGCTTAGCACCATGAAGCCCCTCTCAAAATAGAACGTTATTAAACTATCACATAACATTAGCACATATACTTTTTTATCTTTCTCCATGGAGATAATATCTTGTACAGCCAAAACCCACTTTTCATATATCTGCATTAAATGTTGGCATGTTCCCTCTCCTAAGTTCTCACCACGAAAAATCTTATTGCTTTTGACAGGACCCTATGTTGGTTAGATGCTTACTATCAAGAACAAATACCCACCCACAAGCTCAAAAATCTGTGAGAACGCGGACAGTCGTGCCTTAAATTGACAAATGAAGCCAATCTATAATTCTTGTAGAATTTCTATATGCAGGGCCACAATGAAAATGAAAAGAATACATGTGAAAAATGCACTTTGTGAATAGGCCCAGAGCATCAGTATTGCAGATTATTGGTGAAGACTCTTGGCTAATCTGTTTTCTTCCTCGTCATTTTCTCTCAGGAATAAGGTCAATATAGAACCTCTATCAAATTGGAAAAAGGACCTGCATTTAAACATGAATATGTTTTCTTTATAATCATATTCAGGTACATAATTGCAAGTAATGCAGTTCAATATGGTTGGGTATGTAATTACAATGTTACTATTCTCAATAAAAGCTGAAAACTGTGATAAGTGTTGGTTTCTAATATGGTAGCTTATCTCTTCAAAAAATAGTGATAACTCAGATGGATTTGTATGCCACTATTGTACTATTCGGATATTTATTTAATATTTGTTTAAGTTCCCTGATGCTTCAGGTTAATTATGCTGTTCATATAGGCCTATACTTGGACAGCTTTCCGTGTAGTGTAAAAGTTTGTTTTTATACAGTACTTTCAATGTTTCATTACCTAATATTGAATACAATTGTACATGGACGTCAATTCACCGAAATGCCAGAGGTGTCAGAATTGACATCACACGCCCTATTTTCTAAGTTTGCGCCGCTTTTGCATCAAAAAAAGGCTCAAATGTGGCGCTAAAAAAGTATAAATATGGGCCTTGGTGTTTGATTTTCTATATAATTTGGACCTATAGCCAGTGTAATTCTATGGAGCTGCATCTATGTATACTCAGGGATCTTTAGAGCTCAGGTCTCTGTTTGGTCACAGGGTTATTTCCCAAATGGGATGCAGGCTTATGCAATACATACTAATGGGTTTTTTGGCAAGTCTCATTATTTATCCAACCCTGTTCACAAGGGTCAGAAACTCATTTGGTGTAACTTTGGCTGTGTAATTTCTGTTATGGAGGCCCAAAAGTCACCCACTCAAACAGCAAAGAGCCTAAACCAATCAAGTCATTGGTGTTCTGCACGGTCTTTCCGAGTTCCAGCATAGGAATCAGTAGTAACAGGAATCTGTTTGCAGGTGTTTATGAAGAATACATTTCAGTTCACTGACCCTTGAGGTCCAAACTGCTTTTTAAGTATTACTTGGAGGTACACAAAATGTAGGTGCCAGTGTTTGGGAATTGTAGGAGGCTGGCCTCGTTTGTAGTGGGTACCTTGGGTACTTATACCTTATACCAGGTCCAGTTCTCCCTTATTTATGAAGTAGTAGTGTTCTAGCAGCTTGGCTGATAGAGGTAGCTATAGCAGAGCAGCTTAGGCTGAACTAGGAGACACGCAAAGCTCATGCAATACCACTTATAGTTACACAGCACTTATACACAAGTAAAGACAATACTCAGTGTTACCAAAAATAAAGGTATTCATTTGGGTGACTGTAGTGGGTTCCCTGGGGAAAAGAGGATGTTTGTTTAATTGGAAGACATAAAACAAGTTGATAAGTCTTTTATAGACCTCTTTATTTTCTTAGTGTTCTCGAGAGATATGAAGAAAGAAAACAAGAGAAAAAATAAACAAAAAATAAATGTCCTCTCCCTTCTTGGTTTGTTTGTCTAGGGTTTTCTCTGATTGTCCTTTGACTTCGATTGTTATTCGCTATTGTTTTTCTTTAATTGTTCTCTTTTCTTTTCTCTTTAGGTATCCCCCCATCGGCGTCTTATTCCCAGATGATAGCTCGTCGTGTAGAGGAACGAGGGAAAAGAAAACAACACAAAAAAAAAAGGCAAGTGGGTTTCTTTTAAATTATGTATTTCTCTTTTGATTTCAGTGTGGGGGGAAGAGAGGGATGGTCGGAGGGGTGTATTAGAAGGGAGCCGGAAAGAACCGAAAAGAAATGGTATATCCCGGGGTGGCAGGGAAAAGAGTGTGTATATAGTTGTTTTTGACACCTCGGTGAAAACAGGTCCTTTAAGAAGTGTCCGTCTTTATCCCTGTTCCCGACCTTTCCTTTACCCTTAATATTCTCCTGTTATCTCGCCTCCACCCTCTCCTGCCAGTCCCTCGTCCCTTCCCCTGCCTCCCCACTTCATAAAAAATAAAAAAAACAGTACTGGGGAGGTATGCACGCACCTGCATAAGCCACGTCCCTCCAAAGACGTGGCTGGGTTCTTCGGTTTGTCGAGTTTGCGGTTCCAGGTGTCTGCTCTCCACCGTGTCTTGACACGCTGCTAGTAGCACGCCTTCCTCTTCGTTCTCTTTAGTTGTGGACTTGAGCTCTTCTTGTACTGCTCTGTGTGGCACAGTTTCTTCTCTCCTTGCATCTCTCGTCTCTAGCATTTCCTCTTCTTTTTTTCTCCTCCTCGCGTCTTCCTATTTCCTTTTAAAATGCCGCCTGCCGGATATCCGGGTTGATGCTCTGGCCGTCAACTCTCTCTATAGTACCCCCGGGGTACGAACACAACAGCCCCTTTGTGCTCTCTGGAGACAGGGATACCGCAACCCTGTCACATACCCTCCCCCATGAGAAGGGCAGATGAAGACCTTGATCCACAAGGTGTCTGGAGAGATAGTCTGCTGTTGACAGCTGGGAAGCCGGGATGTGTTGAACCTGGAACACAAATGGTTGGAGTTCTATAAACCAACACAATATCCTCGGATTTGTGTTTTTTATGTCTGGCCAACCAAGTGAGAGGGGCATGATCGGTATAGAGAATAAATGGATGCCCCAACAAGTAATATTGGAGGCTCTCAATTGCCCACTTAATCACCAGACACTCTCTTTCTATTATTGGGTAATTCTGTTCTCTGGGTAACAATTTCCTGCTGATATACACGATGGGAAGAAGGGCATCTCAATCGTTTTTATGGGATATAACCGCTAGATGTCAGAGGCATCGGTTTGCAGATCAAACTGTTGTGAAAAATCAGGGCATTGCAAGACTGGTTCTGTTGTTAAATTTCTTTTCAATGTCTCAAAACTATGCAGCTGGTGGGGAGCTAATTCTTTGATCTTGGTGGGATTACCCTTTTTCAGGAGATCGGTCAAAGGTGCAGTGATAATAGAGTATCTAGGTATAAACCAGCGGTAGTAGCCCACCATTCCTAAGAAGGAACGTACTTCTCGTTTGGGGGTGGGTTGTGATATATTCAGGATTGCTTTTATTTTATCTACTTGGGGACGTATTTGTTCTTTTCCAATGTGATACCCTAAATAGGCAATGGCGAGGTTACATTTTTCGGGATTAACAGTTAACCCTGCCTTGAGTAATGTTTGGAATACTTTGCTTAGATGTTGTAAATGATCCCCCCAAGTGTTGCTATAGATGTCAATATCATCAAGATATGCCGCTGCATATCCTGTGTGTCCTCTTAAGAGTCTGTCTATTAACCTTTGAAAGGTAGCAGGGGCCCAATGCAGTCCGAAAGAAATGACTGTAAATTGATATAAGCCCGAAGGGGTATAAAAGGCTGTCTTTTCTTTGTCGGGGTATGTAAGGGAATCTGCCAGTACCCCTTGGTTAAATCTAATGTCGACGTGCTGTGCTTTACCCAATTGTTCTAGTAGTTCGTCAACCCTGGATATAGGATATGTATCGAATTGTGAATGCTGTTTAGTTGTCTAAAGTCAATACAAAAGTGTATACAACCATTGGGTTTAGGGACAAGTACTACCAGTGAGCACCAAGGACTTATTGATGGTTTGATGATACCCGACTGTAACATACTTTGAACTTCCTGCTCTAGTACGTATCTCCGTGCTACTGGTATTCGATATGGGAGGAGTCAGATAATTTTACCTTCTTGGGTTTTGATGGCATGATGAATGAGGGACGTTTTTCCCGGTGTTAGGGAAAATAGGTTCTGATATCTAAGCAGGACAGATCTTAGTTGCTCTTGCTTTTCCTGTGAGAGAGTGGAGGGGAATGGAGGAAGAACCTCAGTGTTTTTCTCTGTCTATGGGCATAGATTAATTTCAAGAGGTTTCACCCTGTTTACAAAGTAACCTGTCTGTATAGTTTCTGATAAGTCGTCTGTGTCCTCCTACTTCTTCAGGAGGTTAACATGATAGATTTGGGTTCGTTGTGGGCTGTTAGATAGTTCTACCTCGTATGTGACGGGACTCACCTTTTTTGTTACTTTGTATGGACCCTGCCATTTTGCTAATAATTTATTCTCTGTGCTGGGGAGAAATATTAGTACTCTATCTCCTGGTTGGAATGTTCGAAGGGATGTGTTCCTATCATAATATCTTTTTTGTCTCGTTTGGGCCTCTTCAAGGTGTATCCTAACATCTTCCCATATTCTGTGAATCTGTTCTTTCAAACATTGGGTGTAGTCTAGAATGTCTTTCTCCTCATTTTCACTTTCCTCCCATCTCTCTGCAGCCATGTCTAATAAAGTCTGGGGTTCCTGTCCAAACACCAACTCGAATAGACTGTGGCCTGTGGATGATTGGACATGCGTTCTTATGGCATAAAGTACCAGGGGTAGTTTTTTATCCCAGACTTTACCCGAATCAGCAATTATTTTCTTTAAGAGAGTTTTCAGGGTGCGGTTGCATCTCTCTACGAGGCCGTCTGTTTGGGGGTGATAGACAGAGGTACGAATGTGGGTTACTCCAAGTATTTGACAGATTTCTGACATTATTCGGGACATGAATGGAGTCCCAGGATCTGTAAGTAATTCTCTGGGGAATCCAACCCTAGAGAAAAACCCAGTCGTAGCTTGTGCTACACTTTTAGTGGTCATACTTCTTAGGGGAATGGCTTCAGGATATCTTGTAGCATATCAATCAAAAGAGGGACAGGGAGAATCAGTGGTCCAGTGCACACTCTCCCTAGTAATCACAATGTGTTCTTGTCCTTGTTCTTGTTCCCGAAGGATAGCATCCCCGGGTAGGTTCCTGGACGGACTGTCATTGATAAATATACAATGATAGTCTAGTGGCTTGCCCTGTCCAATGAAGCTGTGTCCCTAATTTAGGATAGGCTCTTCTAGACTACATCAATTCTTGGACTGCTCCGTGTGGTACAGTTTCTTCTCTCCATGCGTCTCTCGTCTCTAGCATTTCCTCTTCTTTTTTTCTCCTCGTTGTGTCTTCCTATTTCCTTTTGAAACGCCGCCTGCCGAATATCCGGGTTGACGCTCTGGCCATCACCTCTCTCCATAGTACCCCCGGGGTACGAACACAACGGCCCCTTAGTGCTCTCTGGAGACAGGGATACTGCGACCCTGTCACAGTGGCACAGTACCAAAAATATCTAGAGACAATACTCCTTCTGGAGGTAAGTATTATACACAATATATACACTAGACACCAAAATTAGACTAATAATTAGTCACAGGATAATGCAAACAATAGGAAATGCTATAGAATGCAATGGTAGAAAATAGGTCTAGGAGCAACACAAACCATATACTAAGAAAGTAGAATGTGAATCACAAATTCCCCCCCAGACACGTGTAGTGTATGCAGAATTGCTGGGAAAGTAAGAATACAGTAAAGGTAAGTAAATGACCCCACCCCAGAACCCAGAAAAGCAGGAGTAAAGTACTGCGAGTTTCCTTAGGACACGCTACACCTCGTGATATGGATTATTGCAGTAACCAACCAAGTCTGCAAACAACAACTGCTGGATTCCTGGACCTGAAGACCTACAAAAGAAGGGGATCAAGTCCAGAAGTTGAAAGAAGTTCCAGGAAGGACAGGAGCCCCTGCCAACTCAGAAGAGGGTTCAAAAGAAGCGTCCCCGGTTAGTCAAAGACTACAGGAATGCACCCTAGGAAGATGCCAGCGGGTTCCTGCATCATGCAAAAGATGTCCCACAACGTGAAGATGGATGCAGATATGATTTTGTGTTGGAAGTCACCAACAAGCCTTGATTACGACAGATATGCTTTTTGCATCCAAATGGTGCTGTCTGGACCCAGGAAGGACCTGGGGGCCTCAACTCTGTGTGAGGAGGAAGAGGGAGCCCTCAGCACTGTAGAGAGCCCTCATGATACCAGCCATCACTCACAGGAGTCCCAGGACACAGGGATAAAGGAGGTGCAAAATGTGTTTGGTGAAGCACAACAAACGAAGGTCCCACGGCGCCGGAGAACAACTCAGTGAGTTAAGCATCACAGGATGGAGAGCTGGGGACCTGGGCGAGGCTGTGCAGGAAGGAATCTTGAAAATAGTGCACAGAGGCCTCAGGAGGTGAAGAAGATGCAGTACACAGGGGTACCATCGCTCTCAGTGAAGGCAAGGTCTTACCTCCTCCAAATTGCATCAGCAAGACCTCAGGACTGTCTATGTTGATGGGGGTCTACCCTCTGTGTCCTTAGGAGCACGCTCGTCGCTGTGAGAGGAGTCCAAGGGTACCAGTTGTCATCTTAGAAGGTGCCTGCATAAGCAGGGGAGTGACTCCGTCACCCCACGGGAGATTTCTGCGGTCCTTCTGGTGCAGGATGAAGACAGGGAGTCCTCACAGCGTGCATACCGTGGAAACTGTTGCAGTTGCTGGCTGGAGCTAAAGTTGCAGAAGAAAAGTATCCCTTGTGGATACTTTGTTGCTGTTACAGCAGTTCCTGGAGCAGGCTGCATTTCATCCAAGGTCAGAGGATGAAGTAGTAATTGCAGAGGATTCCTGAAGGAAACTTGCAAGCAGAATCTGAAGAGAACCCACAGGAGACACCCTAAATAGCCCTGAGAGGGGGATTGACTACCTTATCAGGTGTGGACCTATCAGGAGGGGTCTCTGATGTCACCTGCTGGCACTGGCCACTCAGAGCCCTCCAGAGTGCCCCGACACCTTGCAAAGCAAGATGGCTGAAGTCTGGGACACACTGGAGGAGCTCTGGGCACCACCCCTAGAGTGGTGATGGACAGGGGAGTGGTCACTCTCCTTCCCTTTGTCCAGTTTCACTCCAGAGCAGGGCACAAGGGGTCCCTGAACCGGTGTAGACTGGCTTATGCAAGAAAGGCACCATCTGTGTCCTTCAAAGCATTTCCAGAGGCTGGGGGAGGCTACCCCTCCCCAGCCTGTAACACCTATTTCCAAAGGGAGAGGGTGTATCACCCTGCTCTCTGAGGAAAGGCTATGTTCTGCCTTATTGGGACTGAGCTGCTCGGACCCCAGGAGGACAGAACCCTGTCTGTGAAGTGGCCGCAGCTGTAGCTGTAGTGCAAGCCTCAGAGAGCTGGTTTGGCAGTACTGGGGGTCCATGGTGGAGCCCCCAGGATGCATGGAATTTGCTCCCCAATACCAGATTTGGAATGGGGTGATAATTCCATGATCTTAGACATATTACATGGCCATATTCGGAGTTACCATTGTGAAGCTACATATAGGTATTGACCTATATGTAGTGCACGCGTGTAATGGCGTCCCCGCACTCACAAAGTCCTGGGAAATGGCCCTGAACTATGTGGGGGCACCTTTGCTAGTGCAAGGGTGCCCTCACACTTAGTAACTTTGCACCTAACCTTCAGCAAGTGAAGGTTAGACATATAGGTGTCTTATAAGTTACTTAAGTGCATTGAAAATGGCTGTGAAATAACATGTGCGTTATTTCACGCAGGCTGCAATGGCAGGCCTGTGCAAGAGTTTGTCTGAGGTCCCAATGGGTGGCCAAAGAAATGCTGCAGCCCATATGGATCTCCTGGAACCCCAATGCCCTGGGTACCTAGGTACCATATACTAGGGACTTATAAGGAGGGTCTAGTGTGCCCATTGAAATTGGTAAATTAAGTCACTAGCCTATAGTGAGAAATGTAAAAGCAAAGAGAGCATAAGCACTGAGTTTCTGGTTAGCAGAGCCTCAGTGACACAGTCAAGCACTACTGACAACACACACATTAGGCCACAAACCATGAGCAGTGGGGTCCTGGCTAGGAGGATCCCAGTGAGACAGGCAAAACAAATTGACATATAGGTTTTTACCTATGAGCAGTGGGGTCCTGGTTAGCAGGATCCCAGTGACACAGTAAAAACACACTGACACACACTCACAAACAGGCCAAAAGTGGGGGTTACCATGCTAGAAAGAGGCTACTTTCTCCCACAACCCCCCTACCCCAAACGAAGGACAATAAAGCTAACCTTGGCCAGTTGAGACTTTATTGTCTAAGTGGTGATAAGTGGAGAGTAGATATGCAATAGAGTAGTTACTCCCTTTATCATCCCCTATATGGTTGCTTCCCTGTGGGGATGTACACCACCCTGTTTGGAGATTTTTACCTAACCAACAGTGTGAGCGTAGATTCTCAGAGTTTCTATGCGTATGTTTTAAAGTTGGGCAGTAGGATTGGTCCACTGGAAATGCAGGAAATGCTAGACAGGGATGCTGTCTCAATAAAGCCTTAGCTGGGCAAAAACGTTGTCCATATGGCTGTAAGAGAGAACAGGGTTGCTGTTTCTCTTGAGTTGGAGCAGGGCAGGGCTGTTGTCCTATAAGCTCCACACCAGGACAGGGCTGCTGTCCTAAGTGCTTAGAGGCAGTGCAGGGCTGCTGCACTAAAGATTCTCTGGGAGGGCTGGAGGGATGCTCCATATTTACTAAAATGGTGCAATTTTGCACATCTGTCTTAGTAGTTCCACAGATAGGTACTTTTACCTCTGGGAGTCCAGCTGTGGTAGCTGAGGACTCCTTTGGTACAGGTTCCGCCCCAGGAGAGATTTCACCCAACACAGGAATGGTATCCTTAGTGACAGGGTGGGGAAGGGATACTTTGATACCTTTCTTACCTGTTGGTGTAGAGGAATCATGAGATTTCAGGCCCTTTTCTCTCCTTTGCTTTTTCATTTCACCAGACATGAGAGGAAGCAATTCCTCATGGATACCCAGTATGGATGCATGGGTACTAAACTCTACCTCAGCCCAATCTGAGGCCTCTAGGTCATTCCCTAAGAGACAATCTACAGGTAAGCTAGGTGATACCACCACCTGCTTAGGGTCAGTAACTCCACCCCAACTAAGTTGTACTACAGCTAAGGGGAGAGACTGAGTGGGGTTATTGACATCAGTAACTTGGTACTTCTGTCCAAGGAGGCGTTGTGCAGGTGACATCAGGTTTTCAGTCACCAAAGTGAAACTGGCACCTGTGTCCCTGTAGGCCCGGGCCTCAACCCCATTTATTAAGATTGACTGCCTGTACTTATCCATGTTAAGGGGACAAGCAGCCAAGGTGGGAAGACCAATGCCACCAGGTGTGACAGAAACTGTCTTGGCACTGTCTACCACAGTTTCTATTATGGTCCCAAAAGTGAACCCAACTACACCCTTAGTTTGACTATTGCCAGTAGTCCCACCACTATTACCACTACTGCTAGGGGCACTAGAGTCTGATGTCTTAGTGGTGGTAGGCTCAGGGGCTTTACCTGTGCAGGACGTATCCCCTGGCCAATGGCCTTTACCTCTACGCACATAGCACCAAGGCTTTTTTCTGATTGTGTGAAGAGTTTGAAGTTTTATCCCCACCCCCAGAGGAGTGTTTTGGACCTGAAGAAGGAACTTTGGGGGTTATTACAACTTTGGAGGAGGTGTTAATCCGTCCCAAAAGTGACGGTAAAGTGACGGATATACCACCAGACGTATTACGAGTCCATTATATCCTATGGAACTCGTAATACGGCTGGTGGTATATCCGTCACATTTGGGACGGATTAACACCTCCTTCAAAGTTGTAATAACCCCCTTTGTGTTTACTTTTATCCCCATGCTTGTCCTGAGATTTTTCACCATCTTTCTTTTTGCTGTCCTTGTCACCACCTCTATTAACTTTTCTGTTCACCCTTGTCCTGACGCATTTGTCTGCCTTCTTTCCCAATTCTTGGGGAGAGGTCAGATCTGAGTCCTCAAGATACTAATGCAACAAGTCAGGCACACAATTATTCAAAATATGCTCTCTCAGAATCAAGTGCTTTCATAGTCAGTCATCTTACTGCCATTTAACCAACCTTCTAGGGCCTTTACAGAAGTCTACAAAGTCTGTTTAGTCCTGTGATGACTTCTTTCTGGTCTCTCTGAACTTAAGTCTGTACTGTTCAGTGGTTAAGCCCAGACCATCCAAGAGTGCATTTTTCAGAATTTGATAGTTATCTGCATCATCCTCTCTGACAATAAGGAGTCTGTCTCTCCTCTTACCAGAGAAGGATAACCAAAGGATAGCAGCCCACTGTACATGAGGGACCCTCTGAACTTTACAGGCCCTCTCAAGTGCAGCAAACAACTTGTAGATGTCATCACCATCCTTGGAAGGAGGGACAACTTTGTGCAGATGTCTAGATTCAAATGAAGGTTCCCTAACATTTGAATTTCTAAAACTGCTGCTGCCACCATGGGGAACTAACCCCAAACCCTGCCTCTCTTTCTCCACAGCCAGGGATTCTCTGTCTAAGGCCAGCTGTTGCTGCATTAGCCTCAGTCTAGCCTCCTCTAACCTCAGCTTTCTGAGTTCCCTATCTAGGGATTGGTCCTCAGGGTTAGAATTGTGGGATGCCTCTGAAAGAGAGGTAACATGAGAGTGTGCAGAGGTAGATCTATCTCTAACAGGGGCCACTCTAGTGACCTGGCCTCTAGGGGTGAGGGGAGCCCTACTTGTGTGTGAACCCTTCCCACTACCAGTTGTAGTAAGTGGCTTATTGACACATAGATCTGTGGAAGTACCCTCCCTAGGATTGTCAGTTTGCTCCTCTGAGTCTTCCTGGTTGGAATCATCCTCTAACATCTCCCCTGTCTGACCTGGACCAGTGCTGAGTCCTTGGTCATCTTGGAGGAGAAGATTTAAGAGGAACTCCTTATTGGGGTTCTTTCCAATCCCCAAACTTCTTTCAATACAGAGACCCCTCAACCATTTAAAGTTAAGACTTTCATATGTTGTTTTCACAACTCTAGGGGTAGCTTCTACAGAAGACATATTGAAAGAGAGAAAAAAACGTTTGGGAAAGTGAGTTAAAAGTTAGTAGAATAACAGAGATAACTTTTTAGGGAAAGGAAGAAAACTTTTCAAGACTTTGTAAAACTTTTGCAAAGTTTAAAGAACGTTTAGAAAGTTGTAAAATTACTTCTAGGTATATACTATGTATGCTCTAAGTATTGGAGCAAGCTTTTCTTGTGAAAAGCACCAGTAACAAAACTGGTAAAGCAATTGCAAGTACTCATCCCACCCCTGCACCACCAATGTAGGATGCTGGCTTGGTTTGTAGTGGGTACTTTGGGTACTTACACCTTATACCAGGTCCAGTTATCCCTTATTAGTGAAGTAGTAGTGTTCTAGCAGCTTAGGCTGATAGAGGTAGCTACAGCAGAGCAGCCTAGGCTGAACTAGGAGGCATGCAAAGCTAATGCAATACCACTTATAGTTACACAGTACTTATACACAAGTAAAGACAATACTCAGTGTTACAAAAAATAAAGGTATTTATTTGGGTGACACAGTACCAAAAATATCTTAGACACAATACTCCTTCAGGAGGTAAGTATCATACACAATATATACACTAGACACCAAAATTAGACAAGTAATTAGACATAGGATAGTGCAAACAATAGGAAATGCTATAGAATGCAATAGAAGAAAATAGGTCAATGGCAACACAAACCGTATACTAAGAAAGTGGAATGTGAATCACAAATTCCCCCCTAGACAAGTGTAGTGTGTGCAGAATCGCTGGGAGAGTAAGAATACAGTAAAGGTAAGTAAATTACCCCACCCCAGAGCCCAGAAAAGCAGGAATAAAGTACTGCAAGTTTCCTTAGGACACACTACACCTCGTGATATGGATTATTGCAGTAACCAATGGGGGGCAGAAGCCTCTAGACACCGGGGATTTGTTTACTGATTAACTTTTTGGTGTTGGGGAGTGGACCCTTGGGGAAGGGTCACTCCCCTTATGGGGACAGATGTTGCGGCTGTTTCTGCCCTCCGGGTGGGGCAGAATGGGCTTATATTATTAAGACCATCTGCCCCCAAGGGAGACAGAAGTCTCTAGACACCAAGGATTGGTTTACTGATAATATTTTTCGTGTTTGGGAAGTGGTCCCTTGGGGAAGGGTCGCTCCCCTTTTGGGGACAGATGTTGTGGCCATTTCTGCCCCCCAAGGGCAGATCAGCCTTATATTATTAGGCACAACTGCACCTAAGGGGGCAGAAGCCTCTAGACCCCAGGGATTTGTTTACTGATGATATTTGTAGTGTTTTGGGAGTGGGCCCTTGGGGAAGGGTCACTCCTCTTTTGAGGACATATGTTGTGGCTGTTTCTGCACCCCCGTGGGGGAAGATCAGCCTTATATTATTAGGCCCTTCTGCCCCAAGGGGGGGCAGAAGCCACTAGACACCAAGGATTTTATTTTTTGTAATATTGTTGTTGTGAGGAGCAGCCCCATGGGCAATGGTCGCTCCCCCTCTGGGGGCAAATGTTGTGGCATTTCTGCCCCCAGTGGGAGCAGATCAGCCTTATATTATTATGCCCAATTGCCCCCAACCAGGGCAGAAACCACTTGACACCAGGGATTTTATTTTTTGTAATATTGTTGTTTAGGCCCTTCTGCATCCCAGGAAAAGTTTCTCTGTGTGTGTACTTGCATTTGACTGGCGGTGTGTATAGACATGCGCTTGGCTGGAGGTGCATGTGGAGTGATGTTTTATTTCTCCTTTTTATTCCAGTGCAAAGCTTTTGATTCATTTGCTGTGACTCCTGCTTGTGATTTCGGCTGTGGTAGATCTGCAGTTTGAGTAGCGGCTTGTGTTTGGTAAGAAAAGTTATTTGTACTGTGTACTTCAATAAGTACCATTGACACACATTAATGAGTTTTTTGTAAATGGTGCAATCACAGCAGCGTATTTAGCTTACGTTTTATTGTGTGTGAAATTCTCCTTTAATTTCTGCACTATGTGTATTGTGTTGTCTTATGTGTAATTTTAGTTTGTTTTTTCTTTTTAGTGCGATATCGTTGCTGCTTGCTGTGTCTGTGCAGAGTAGGTGCTGATGAGTCTAGCTGTCTCTGGCAAGTGAGTGGTATTGTTTTTGAGTATATAGGTCTTTGTGATAAAGCCACACTTTGGTTATTCCTTATTTTACATAGTGTTGGTTGTTGATGACTAATTTGTCAAGTTACTTTTATTAGTAGGGATCATGGCTAACTGTAGGATTATGGCTCAGCAGGCTGTTGGTATGCTTTTTGAATCTCCCTCTGACCATGATTATGAGACAGACTCTGCATCTGAGGCAGAGGAGGATGTGCAAGATTCTGGCAGTGAATGTTCTGTCTGAGAGGAATCATCTGATGATGAAGCCATTCTCAGTGTGGATGAAGTGGCAGTTTTTGAGGATGACACTGATGTGCCGATAGTACAGCAAGAGGCATCTGGATTGCAGCCTGGGGCTGCAAGGCTTCCCATTGGAAGAGCTGAACTCTGGATTTCCCCAAACATGGTGCAGCTGATTTTCCCTGACTTTACTGGTCACAAGTTAAAGAGTGAATACTGAAAACTTTTTGTCTATAAATTTCTTTCACTTGTTTAAGGATGATGTCTTTTTGGGTGAGATTGTTGAGCAGTCTCATTTGTATGCAGAATTGTATTGGAGTGACAACAATGCCAGACTTAGGCCCCGGTCTGTAGCTGCCCAGTGGACGCCCACAAACCTGGAAGGGTTGAAGAAGTTCTTCTGTTTAACTTTTTTGATGGGCTTGATAAGAAAGCCGTCATTGCCTTCATATTGGTGCACCAGTTCCTTGATGACAACTGCCTTATTTCCTGCAATCATTAGTCGTGATCAGTATTTGCTTCCGTTTCGGATGCTGCATTTTGTTGATAATGCTTTAGCTTTACTATGAGATCACCCTGATTGTGACCATTTTTTAAAGATTCGGCCTGTCCTTGATCACCTTGTAGATCGATTTTCAGAGAACTAAGTTCCAGGGAACTAAATCACTGTGGATGAGTCTTTGGTCCTGTTCAAGGGCCGTTTGGTTTTTATGCAGTACATTCCTAGCAAGAGGACATGTCATGGAATTAAGATATATATGCTGTCGGAGAGTAGGACTGGATATAATTTCGGGGTGTACACTGGTAGGGAATCCGCTATTGACCCCCTTGTTGTTCGGCCGCTTTCGTAGTTAGTGAGAAAATTGTGTGGGAACTCTTAGGGGACTTTTAACAAAGATAACTTCTACAGTGGTGTGCAATTGTTCAGTGAGTTGTTGCTTGTGGCACAGTCCGCTCTAATCTGTAAAGGTTATCTAAAGGAACGTGTGTGTAAAAAACGTGAGAGGGAACAGTGCAGTGCCTTGAGTAGTGATGGACTGCTAGGTGTAAAATTTGCAGACAGGAGGGATGTCTACATGCTGACTACCATCCACGATGAAAGTACTTCATCTGTGACTTTTTGGGGTCAGGTTGCTGAAGTGTTCAAACCTGTGTGCATTTTAGACTACTGTCGATAGAGTAGGTCAGAAGTTGGAAGCTTCACTGTAGTTCGTAAGGCTTAAATTTAGCAACCTTTAATGCTTTTGTTGTCATCAAGGATTGGTCTCCAGAGTCAAAGATGACTTTTGTTCAGTTTCAGGAGATTGTGATAGGCAGCCTTGTTGTAGTGGAACAGGCAAGTGTTCCTAGAGTTGGAGTGGTGGAGGAAGTGGCTGGATTGAAAGATCACCACTTTCCTCCTACTCCCCCCAAAAAAATCCCTGTAGGAGACGTAGAGTTGGCATGTGAAGGGACATGCAGAAGGAGAGTTGTATGCACTGCCCTGATTGTCCTTCTAAACCTGGGCTGTGTGTGCCCACTTGTTTTTGAATGTATCATACAATGAAACATTTTAGAAGCACCCATGAGAGTTGCCTAGCCTGTATTGTTTTATATTTTTTGTTCAGTTTCACTGTTGGCCTTAGTGCAATGTATTTAGTTTGAGCTGTTGTGTTTGTAGTTTTGTATTTACTTACAATTGATTTGTATTTTCTTTTTCGTTAATAAAAATGTGATGGCGGTGCACATGGACTGGCGCTTGGCTGATGGTGTGAGTGGACTGGTACTTGGCTGGCAGTGTGAGTGAGCTGGCGCTTGGCTGGTGGTGTGTGTAAGCTGGCGCATGGATGGCAATGTGTGTGAGCTCGTACTTGGCTGGCGGTGTATAAGTAGTGACTTGCTGCCAGTCACTACACATCTGCTAGCCAAATGCCAGTCCACACACTCTGCCAGCCGGTGTGATTGCTGTGTGAGGCATGTGGGCGTATGAAAGTTATGGCCCCTTAAATGGCGCTGTCTGTTGATGTGAGTGTTGTAATTTGCTGGGCCTGCGGTTGGCGGCGTTATTGGTCTTGTGTGTGTCACTTATGAAAGGTGTGTGAATGGACTATAAAGCTGTTGGTCCCTTGACGCGGCTTTACAGCTCACGAGCTGTGAGTCATTGATTCCGTTTTTTGATCTTTCAGTTATCAACAGTGAGTTTCATTTTTGTGAAATCTCTTGTTAATAAAATTTGATCTATTGAACCATCATCCTCGTGCCAAATCCAACCAGTATGTGTGTGTACTTGATAAATATATGGTTGTGCAATAATAATTGTCTTTTTTCTCTTTCTCTGCCAGGGTTTACATTGCCTCTACATTGTCTCTTGTGAATGTTGGAATGTGCTGCGCCCACAGCTGGCTTTGTGAATGATCTTGTGTGTGTCACGTATGAAAGGAGTGTGAACTGCCTCTAAAGCAGTTTGTGTCTTGGCCTTTCATTGGTTCCGTTTTTTAACCTATCAATAATTAACACTGCATTTCATTTTTGTGAGATCTCTTGTTAATAAAATTTTATATATTGAACCATCACTCACCCTCAGGCCAAATGCAACCAGTATGTATGTGTACCAGTAAAAATAGTGAAAAGAGAGAGCTGGCTCACCTCCTCAAATTATTATCAACAACCACAAGAAGCAAGCACACTACCAAGTCTCTTACTTCTGTGATGTCCCAAACACTCAAATTATAAAAATCACTGTTTTTAACCTTTGCCAAAGGTTACCACTATTGAAACCATGCCACATTGGTGAGTAACCACAAGACAGTTTCACCGCAACGGACATTAAATGGCGCTAAACCATTGGTGGTACATACTGCTGTGCTCAAAATACACACAACCTAACAAAACAACACCACATTGGACAATTCAAACTACACACACCTGACACCCAAACACACACCACATCCTCACCCACACCACTATAAAACACACACACACATTACCCACAACCCTTTACCGTTACAAACAAATGCGACAGGAGAGATAGCAAAACCACAGACAAGACTACAGACACACACCACCATCACCTATGCACCATCCATGCACCCCACATCACACACCCCAACACAGTACCCCACACACCCTCACCCACACCCCTCACAATACACCCATGGCACCACAACGACACCCAAGGTTCTCTGA
Organism: Pleurodeles waltl; assembly: GCF_031143425.1. Lineage (NCBI taxonomy): Eukaryota > Metazoa > Chordata > Amphibia > Caudata > Salamandridae > Pleurodeles > Pleurodeles waltl. Next base: position 425,863,489 of record NC_090447.1, on the reverse strand, counting down.
GGAGGAGCTAAGGGTCATGGTGGAGGAAATCATCCGGATAGAGCCGCAGCTATTCGGATCACAGGTGCAGCAGATGTCCATTGCAAGGAAGATGGAGCCATGATGGAGAATCGTGGACAGGGTCAACGCCGTGGAACAGGACCCCAGAACAAGGGATGACATCAGGAAGAGGTGAAACGACCTATGGGGGAAGGTGCGTTCCACAGCAGCAAGATACCAAATAGCTGTACAGAGGACTGGCGGTGGACCCCCACCTCCTCCCCCACAACTAACAACATGGGAGGAGCAAGTCTTGGAAATCATGCATCCTGAGGGCCTGGCAGGAGTAGGAGGGGACTGGACTCTGGTAAGTCAAATCTGTATTACTATTATTATACCCCCCTACCTGCATGCCATCACAACCCCCCACCCTTGCCCTCACTCCCATCACTACACCACCTCACACACCACACCATCACAACCCACTCATCCCAATACCAAGCCCTGCATGCAACACCAATGCATGGACACCAATCACAGACCTGCATGGACACCCATCACTAAAGCATGCACATTAGAGAGAATCACCTAGCCCACAAAATCACTACTCACACAAGGCAAAGCTGACAGGCCAATAACAACCATACAGGGCAACACACCCATGCACAAGATGACACACACAGAAACTATAACACTGCATTTACATCTCCACAGGTCCCCCACGCAACGTCACTGGAGAGAAAGTGCCAGCAACTTCCAGTCCACCCCTACAAGGGGCCCACAGTGATGACAGCAGCTCTGGACGCCTGGATCTGGATGACCAACCTGGCCCATCAGGGATCTCTGGACAGTCGGTAACCCAGGCACAGTCCCATCCCACCACAGAGCCTCCCCACTCAGGAAAGACCAGCACAGTACCCGCACAGCGGGCCTGATACCTCTGTCCCCAGGACGCATCAATCAGCAGTGTGTCCACCACTACAGGGACGTCAGGCAACCCCACCAACACACGACGATCAGGAACCTGGGGTCAGTGGCAGTTAGTACACGGTTCAGGGGACAGGGGCACAAGACAACAGGGAAGCTAGGAGGACTGCTGTGCGACAGGGGGAGGACAGGCCCAGGGAACCGACTCTCCTGGAGGCATTCACCAACATCCTGGGAGCATACCACCATTTCCAGGAAATGATTGGCCAGATACTGGACAAGTTGCAGGAGACCCAGCGGCTGCAGGAGGGACAGTACCTGGGGATCAGGGAGGACTTGAAGAACATTAACACCACCCTGGTCACCACTGCAGCGGTGCTGGCAGACATGGCCAACACCATGAGGGAGGCAGTGGCACACCACCGGGCCTCTGACACTAGCCAAAACGATGAACAGCCTTCCACCTCCGCTTCTGCTAGTGGACAGGAGGCCCCGCCACAGGAAAAACAGGCCACCAGCACCCCACACCCTGCAGAAGGAGAACCACCCCGCAAACTGTCCCTGCGATCCAGGCAGAAGCCAGAGAACATTGTCAAGACCCCCGCCAGAAAATAAGACTCTCCTGAATGTCACCCTTGTGTCCCACTCTGTCACCCTGTCCACCTTGAACTGCCATTGCTTCCCTTCGCATGCCCCCTTGGACAATGCACCTGTGATAAAAATAGACTGGACTCTATCCTGGACTTTCCTCCATCATCACCCCAGCCCATTGCACATCCCCCTCTAATAATTAGCACTTAAATAAACACCATTTAAATAAATACACAAGTATGGAGTCTGTCAAATAATTTAACCATGTATTTGATTAACAAGCTTTAAACACTGCAATATAACTGTACAGTATTATATACATAGGAATGACCTATAGTTGGCTGCAGTCAACACACCAGGAGCGATAGTGGGGCACAAATATCTGAAAATAGAGATGCTAAAGGGTACAGTAAGTGGCCATAGAAGTTAGAAAATCAGCCTCCCAGTGACAATGTCAAATACAAAACTGTCAATGTAAAGTGTAATTACAGTGTCTTACCTGTGTGTCATTGGAAGTACTGTCTTATAATAGCACTTCTTTTGTCCTCATCCTCATCCTCTGCTTCCTCATCTTCACTGTCCACAGGATCCACTACTGGGGAAGGAGTGCCCATCGATCTCTGACCCCCCTGATGACCCGCATACTGGTGGTCGCCTATCCGGAGCTGGATGGGCGCTTGAGGGCATCACAGCAGCCACAAGGGGGTGAGTACAGTTTACCCATATACTACTTGCGCGTGGTGGGGTGGTCTCCGGGTGGGGAATGTGGGCCTGTGGGAGCCCCTAGGCCAGGCTGGACATTGCAGAGTAGGACCCATGTTGGGCCGGGTTTCAGGTGAACCACCTCCAACCAAGCTAGTAGGCATCCACTACTTGGCAGTGGTCCGTGGGCCTCAGGTATGCTGGGATTGGCGTTAGGTATGACTGTCCATGGCCTGGTGACTAGCATTGTGACTGGTAGTGCATTGCTTAATGCGTAGGGCTGTTCCCTGTGAGTGTGTGTGTCGTGTACACCAAGGGGGGGTTGGAGCAGCCATTGACCAAGTGTATCCTTTGTCTCCCCCCTTTTTGTTTTGTCACCCTGTCCTTCTGTGCACTAGCATCATCTGGCAGTGGAGCTAAGGCACCGGCGACGGAGGGAGCTGCATCCCACATGGCCCAGGAGGCCGAATTCACAGACGGTGAGGGCACCAGTGGGACGGAGGGCAAGGGGAGCACCATGGCGGAGACAGGAGAGGACAGTTTGGACAGTGATACCTCCTCCGATGAAAGCTCCCTGGTGGTGGTGGACACCTCTGTGCCCACCACTACTACAGGTACAGCCACCACCCCCGTACCAGCACCGTCCTCCCAGCAGCCCCTCAGCATGTTTCCCGTGCCTGCTCACCCATGAGGGTGGGCATCTCCTTCACCCCAGGCACCTCAGGCCCTGCCCCAGTTAGCCCTGCTGCCGGAGTGAGGAGGCTATTGGCCTCCTGTGATCCACCTCTGTTGGGCAGTCAACCATTGTGAATGCCATCCAGGGGCTGGCAGCCCATTTGCAACAAACAAATGCTTTCCTGGAAGGCATTCACTCTAGCATGGCGGCCCAACAGAGAGCAATCCAGGCAGCCATTGTCCCTGTTTCTAGCCTCCCTCCTCCAACTTCATCTCCCCAATCCCATTCCCCTCAACCCCAACCTATCCCAAGCACACAGGCAGACCCGCATGCACACAGGACAACACACAGGAGTGGTTAAGGCAAACACAAGCACCACACATCTTCCCACAGGCACTCACACAAACACCACCCAGAAGCAGACATACCAACATCCACTGCCTTCACCATGTCCCCTCCTCCTCGTTGTCCACCTCCCTCCCAGTAGCGTCTCCACTCACACCTGCATGCACTACATCCTCATCCACTACCTCCATCACCAGTACGCATATCACTACACATCTCTCACTGGCAGTCACCACCCCCACATCCATGCACTCGCCGCTGTGTCCTCTCCCACTGTGTCTGTGCCCCCTCCTCCCAAAGTACACAAACGCAAGCACTCAGACACCCAACAGCCATCCACCTCACAACAGCATCCAGCCCATGCACCTGCACTCAAACACAGCAGACAGACACCTCCTACAACCACTTCCTCTTCCTCCACTCCCAAACCTTCACCCTCTTCCCGCCCCGATGTCCCTAAGAAGCTTTTCCTCTCCACCGTTAACCTCTTCCCTACCCCTACCTCCCCCATCCTTCACATCAGGCCAGGGTTGTCAGAACCCAGGTGAGCACCTCAGCCACCTAGTCCACGGCCACAGTAGTGTCGACAGCTACTGCAGGTGGGAGAGGATCCCAGGAACCAGCCAGCAGCACTGAAAGTGTGCCTGCACCAGGTGCATCAAGGAAGGGCAAGGAGGCACCACCAGCTGTGAAAGGGAAGGGCAAGAAGGCACCACCAGCTGCAAAAGGGAAGGGCAAGGAGGCACCACTAGCTGCGAAAGGGAAGGGCAAGGAGGCACCACCAGCTGCAAAAGGGAAGGGCAAGGTGGCACCACCAGCTGTGAAAGGGAAGGGCAAGGGGCCTGCACCTGCAGGCAGGAAGTACAGGAGGCCTGGTGTTGGGACTTTCTGAGCCCCCACCACCAACCATGGCGGTTCAGCCGTCCGAGGCTGCAAGGGAAGGGCTGGAGCCTCCCCCCACCACTGCCAGCACCGCCACCAGCACCACTGCCAGCAGCAGCAGCCCCAGTGGGCAGCCATCCAACGCTGCAGGGGAAGGGCTGGAGGCTCCCCGCACCACTGCCAGCACTGCCACCAGCACCACTGCCAGCAGCAGCAGCTGCAGTGGGCAGCCATCCGAGGCTGCAGGGGAAGGGCTAGAGCCTCCCCCAACCACTGCCAGCTCCAACACCAGCCCGCCACTGCCACCACTGAGCAGCCATCACTGCCCGCGGGCAGTGTGTAGTCCTGCCTCCATAGGCTGTAGTACGTCCTGGACCTAGCAAATCCTGTAGGTGTGACACCCAGGTGAGAGACTGTGACCTTGCACTCCCTAAGATCTGCATCACAGGGCACAAAGCCCCCTCCAGAACCAGTGGAAGGAGCCATCCACTCACCACATCCTTCCCAGGATGAAGCACACTGGGCACAAGGCCCCCTCCGGAACCAGTAGAAGAAGCCATCCACTCACCCCGTCCTTCCCAGGATAAGAGACACTGGGTACAAGGCCCCCTCCAGAACCAGTGGAAGAAGCCATCTACTCACCCCGTCCTTCCCAGAATGAAGCACACTGGGCACAATGCCCCCCCATAACCAGTGGAAGAAGCCATCCACTCACCAAGTCCTTCCCAGGACGAAGCACACTGGGCACAATGCCCACTCCAGAACCAGTGGAAGAAGCCATCCACTCACCCCATCCTTCCCAGGATGAAGCACACTGGGCACAAGGCCCCCTCCAGAACCATGGAGAAGCCATCTACTCGAGAGACTGTGGCCTTGCACTCCCCAGTACCAAACAGTGGGCAAACCACCCACTTGAGAGACTGTGGCCTTGCACTCCCCAGGACCAAGCAGTGGGCAGCCATCCAAGGCTGCAGGGGAAGGGCTGGAGGCTCCCCCCACCACTGCCAGCACTGCCACCAGCACCACTGCCAGCAGCAGCAGCTGCAGTGGGCAGCCATCCGAGGCTGCAGGGGAAGGGCTAGAGCCTCCCCCAACCACTGCCAGCTCCAACACCAGCCCCGCCACTGCCACCAATGAGCAACCATCACTGCCCGCGGGCAGTGTGTAGTCCTGCCTCCATAGGCTGTAGTACGTCCTGGACCTAGCAAATCCTGTAGGTGTGACACCCAGGTGAGAGACTGTGACCTTGCACTCCCTAAGATCTTCATCACAGGGCACAAAGCCCCCTCCAGAACCAGTGGAAGGAGCCATCCACTCACCACATCCTTCCCAGGATGAAGCACACTGGGCACAAGGCCCCCTCCGGAACCAGTGGAAGAAGCCATCCACTCACTCCGTCCTTCCCAGGATAAAACACACTGGGTACAAGGCCCCCTCCAGAACCAGTGGAAGAAGCCATCTACTCACCCCGTCCTTCCCAGGATGAAGCACACTGGGCACAATGCCCCCTCCAGAACCAGTGGAAGAAGCCATCCACTCACCCCATCCTTCCCAGGATGAAGCACACTGGGCACAATGCCCCCTCCAGAACCAGTGGAAGAAGCCATCCACTCACCCCATCCTTCCCAGGATGAAGCACACTGGGCACAAGGTCCCCTCCAGAACCAGTGGAGAAGCCATCCACTCGAGAGACTGTGGCCTTGCACTCCCCAGTACCAAACAGTGGGCAAACCACCCACTTGAGAGACTGTGGCCTTGCACTCCCCAGGACCAAGCAGTGGGCAAACCACCCACTTGAGAGATTGTGGCCTTGCACTCCCCAGGACCAAACAGTGGGCATGTAGCCCCATCCAGGACCAGTGGCCTTGTACCATCTTCCAGCTCAGGTTCCCCCCATTCCCCGTCCCCCTGAGGTGCCTGTATATTTTCGATCTAATGCCCCTGCAGTGTTCTCTTCGTGTTGTTGCAGGAGTGAGGTGGGGCCTTGCCCTATGTGATGTGGCCCTGTGGCCAACGGACATTGAGGACTGGGCAGTGTCCCTCCATTTGTAAATATGTATATACGTTTGCATTTTGATGTTATTTTATCGTATTACACTCACTTTCTTCCAATCTTTTTGTCCTTGCATTATTCCTGAGGGGCACGGGGTGGATATGTAATGTTATTGTATCAGTTTGTGTGTATGGTGTTGGGGGTGTTGCATGTTGTGTGTGTGTGTCACGCTCTTTTTCCTCCCCCCTCCCTTGTGTGCTAGGCGGCAGTAGTCACCGTGGTCATCTTCGCCGGCGTTGATGTTCATAATGCAGGAAAAGGTAGACGAGCATCGGAAAAATGTGCAACTTGGGCTCCATGGCGTCGTGGTTGTTCCCTGAGTCTCTAGAGGTGAGTTCTTTGACTTCTGTGTTCTGTTTCTGCCGTGCTTTTGATGTCATTGGTACCGCCCCGAAAAAGGTGGCGGATAGGCCTGTCTTAATACAGTGGGCGGTACATTGTCTTCCGTCTGGCTGTTAGCGGTTACTGCAGTGGTGCTTGTTGATACCGCCGTGGCGGTCAGTGTGTTAAAGTGGCTGTCTGTCTGAGCGGTTTCCGCCGTGGTCATAATTTCATATTTCTTACCGCCAGCCTGTTTCACTTTATCACTGACCGCCAGGGTTGTAATGAGGGCCTATGTGTCTCAGGTGGGACCCCAGTGATGAAGCACCTAAGTTGGTGTCTGAGTTTTTTTTTTGTCAAAACCTAAGGGTGTTTTTTCACAATTTGAGTGCTTGGGACATCACAGAAGTAAGAGTATTGGTAGCGTGCTTGCTTCTTGTCTAGGGAAAATATACCAACTCTAGATATGTTCAAAAACTAGATACAGGGGAGAGTACAGGGTGGTGTGCCTTTTGTGGATCCCAACAAGTTTTCTTACCCACAATGCCCTGCAAACGTCAAAGTATGACTAAAATCACACATTTCCCTTGTATTTCTTTGCCATAATCTTCTAGAAACAGAAATAAACCACAAATTTCATACCAACCAGCGCACCCCTCAGTCTCCCAATAAAAATTATACCTCACTTGTGTGAGTGCACAAAGCAGAGTCAGCTCAAAAATGTATTAAAAAACTGAGCTTTGGTGCCCCCTCAATCTCTACAAGTTTTTGATTCTTCCCTGTCACAGGCACTTGGCCCACCCACACAAGTGAGGTATCACTTTTAACGGGAGACCAAGGGAAATGTTGAGTGGTAGGAAATTTGTGGCTCCCCTCAGATTCCAGAACTTGGCATCACAGAAACGTGAGGAAAATGTGTTTGAGACACATTTTGAGGTTTGTGAGGGATTTTGGGTAGAGAAATGCGGTGAGAGCCACACAGCTCACCCGATCCCAGATTCCCCTTGGAGTCTAGTTTTTAAAAATGTGGAGGTTTGCTAGGATTCCCTAGGTGCCAGCTGAACCAGAGCCCAAAATCCACAACTAGGCATATTGCAAAAAATGAGCCCGTTGTCAGTGGAAAAATGTGATGTGTCCATGTTGCGTCCATGTTACCACTTCCTGTCGCCGCCACTAGGTCTACACCCACAAGTGAGGTACCATTTTTATCAGGAGAGTAGAACAAGTGTTCTTACCAATTGTCTTTTTCTGCATTTGCGCCTTCCAAATGTAAGCCAGTTTGGAAGAAGGAAGTCATTTTGAGACATGCTCTGTAATTCACATACTAATATGGTTACTCCCAAATTGAGCAATGTGTAAATAATCATTGCTCCTAAACTCCATATCTTTCGCCCATTGCAGAAATACATACGTTTCCTTGATGCCTGTTTTTCACTTTTGATATTTTATCAAATGAATTGCTGTATGCCCAGTACACAATGAAAAACAATCGTCCATGTGTCTTCAGAAGAAAAAAAACTGGTCTCAGTATACAACCAGATCAGGCAAATAATGACAATACACACTAGAAAGCTGGCTTTCTACTTTGACAACCCTTTTCCAGCCTTTATAAATAAAACAAATATGACCTGGCAGTTCGGACTGCATAATTTGTAAACAAAAAATTATAACTGCAGAGGCCAAAGTTTTTCTTAGGACAGATTGTTGGCACTGCCAAATTCTGGGGTTGACATATAGCAAAGCAAACTAGTCTGGATGATTTGTATGCCATACTGTGTGCCTCTGTGGAAGTATCTTGGGAAATCACTTTGGTCATTAGTGCCTTTTTGGTAGGTATGTTTTAATATAAATCAATTGCTACACATGTTTTCATACATTCTTTGGTAGAGACCCCCCCATACACCACGCAAGGTTACATGTAAATCCTGTCCAGTTTTCAGGAATGTTGTTTGTGCTTTGTTCTTTAGGAGAACAAAGGAGAACATCCAAATCTAGTGCAAAGTTCCCTTAAAATATTATCCAGTTTTAATCAATGTTATTGGCTAAATGTGCATTTTTATGAACCAGTTTACAAAAAATATCCAAGACAAACCCCTGTGCCCCAAGAAAAAGTTGTTAAATTATATTCATGACTCATGACCAATGTTAGAATGCAATTTTCAATCCAAATATCTAAAATGCCTTAAGGGAAAACTACTGTTATCATAAAAGAAATTATGGGGGTCATTACAACATTGGCGGTAAAAGCCGCTTACTGCCGTGCAGAAGACCCCCAACACACCGCCGCGGCCGCGGAATTCCGCCACAGCTATTAAGACCCACATCTCGAAATCCGACAAAATTCAGACACCCACACAAGTCCGCCACACCAAAGGTCAGTGATAAACTGGTGAAAACAAAACCTCCACCGTCACGCCAACAGAAATACGCCCATGCTATCATGACCCACGAATCCAAGTGGCGGTCTTTCAACCGCGGTATTCCATTGGCGGTACACACCGCCGCGCTCAAAATACACACACATCTCCAAAACACCACCACATTGACCAATTTGAAATACACACACCTGATACACATACACACACCACTCCCACACACCTAATACAATATAAAACAAACACCCACATCACACACAAACCCCTATGACCACCATTACCGAGAGAAGGCCAGAGAGAGACACCACCATCAACAAACTAGCAGCCACAGGCACTCAACACCATCACCCACACAACTGCCACGCACAAAACACCACACACCACTACATATCACCACACACACCACCCCACACATCACCTACACCACCCCATGGCACGGCAAAGACACCCCAGGTTCTAGGAGGAGGAGCTCAGGGTCATGGTGGAGGAATCGTCCGGGTAGAGCCACAGCTATTTGGATGACAGGTGCAGCACACCTCCATAGCTAGGAAGATGGACCTATGGCGAAGAATAGTGGACAGGGTCAACGCAGTGGGACAGCACCCAAGAAATCGGGACGACATCAGGAAGAGGTGGAACGACCTACGGGGGAAGGTGCGTTCCGTGGTCTCAAGACACCACATCTCGGTACAGCGGACTGGCGGCGGACCCCCACCTCCTCACCCACAACTAACAACATGGGAGGAGCAGGTCTTGGCGATTCTGCATCCTGAGGGCCTCGCAGGAGTCGGTGGAGGAATGGACTCTGGTAAGTCAAATCTTAACTATCATATCCCCCACCCTACCTGCATGCTATCACAGACCCCCACCCTCGCCCCCTCCCCTATCACTCCAACTCCTCACAAATGTACTAATAAGACAAACCACCCATCCCAACACCAAGCTCTGCATGACAAAACAAAGCATGGACACCCATCACTAAAGCATGCCCACTGCACATACCCATAACACCCCCCTCAACCATCATCACACAAGCCCCCACACAGGAATGCTAGCACTGGGGTACACGGTCACCCACCCATTGCACACCATGACACACACAGATGCAATAATCATGGTTTTACACCCCTGCAGGACCACTACCCAACGTCACCAGACAGGACGGTCCAGACATCTCCACCCCACCCACAAAAGAGGCCCACAGTGATGACAGGAGCTCTGTCCAACTGGATCTAGATGACCAGCCCGGACCATCGTGGGCCTCAGGACAGTCGGTTCCCCTCACACAGGCACAGCCCACCACAGACCTTCCACCCTCTGGTAACAGCAGCACAGCACCCACCCAGCGGGCCCATACCTCCATCCCCAGGACACGTCAATCAGCTGTGTGTCCACCACTACAGGGAACCCAGGATAACCCACCACCCAACAAAAACAGGGACCTGGGGTCAGTGGCAGTGGGCACACGGTCCAGGGGACGGAGGCACAGGAACACAGGGGAACTGGGAAGGCTGCTGTGCGACAGGGGGCGGACAGGCCAAGGGAACCCACTCTCCACGAGGCCCTCTCCTCCATCATGGGAGCATACCACCACTCCCAGGAGACGATGGCAACGGTACTGGCCAAGTTTCAGGAGACCCAGCGCATGCAGGAGGAACAGTATTTGGGGTTCAGGGAGGAACTCAGAACCATCAGCTCCACCCTGGGCACCATCGTAGGGGTGCTGAAGGAAATACTTAACACCAGGAGGGACACTGTGGCACTCCAAGGGGCCCCTGACACTAGCATGGACGATGAACTGCCCACCACCTCTGCTGGCGCTAGTGGACAGGAGGCACCGCCACAGGACCACCACACCAGCACCCCACCCCCTGCAGGCGGAGAACCACCCCGCAAGCGGTCCCTGAGATCCAGGAACAAGACAGAGCACGATGCCAAGGCCCCCGGCAAGAAATGAGACCACCCTGATTGTCAAACCACTGTCCCACTTTGTCACCCTGTCCATATTGGAACTGCCCCAGCTCCACTTCCTATGCCCATATGGCCAATGCACCTGTGAGACTAATAGACTGGACTCTGCCATGGACATTCCTCCACCATCACCCCTCACCATTTTACAACCCCCCTCCAATATTTAGCTCTTCAATAAACACCCTTGAAGCACAAAACAATCTGGAGTCAGTCTGTGATTTCGAAAATGTGTATTAGCAATGACAGTGACAAAATGCGTTTTCAAATGTAATGTCAACATACCTATGTCACACATCTCAAGTCCATGAGGAATCTAAGCACATGACACACGTTGGAAACCGCACCTGTGAAACCGTAAGGGAAATGTACAACTCAGTGACCATATACAGGTTGAAATCGACAGACAGGATAGAGGTAGAAGTGTGAAAGTACTTGTAGTAGGCAGGAATGTTTTCTCACCTGTGTGTCACTGGAAATATTGCTCGAGAACTGAGTCCCTGTTGTCAATGTCTTCTTCCTCTGCTTGCTCCTCATCACTGTCCACAGGCTCCACAGCTGCCACAACACCGACATCTGAACCATCCTCCTGCAGAAAAGGCACCTGTCGTCGCAAAGCCAAGTTGTGAAGCATACAGCAGGCCACGATGATCTGGCACACCTTCTTTGGTGAGTAGAATAGGGAAACATCTGTCATATGGAGGCACCTGAACCTAGCCTTCAGGAGGCCGAAGGTGCGTTCGATCACCCTCCTAGTCCGCCCATGGGCCTCATTGTAGCGTTCCTCTGCCCTGGTCCTGGGATTTCTCACTGGGGTCAGTAGCCATGACAGGTTGGGGTAACCAGAGTCCCCTAATAGCCACACACAGTGCCTCTGGAGTTGACCCATCACATAAGGGATGCTGCTGTTCCGCAGGATGTAGGCGTCATGCACAGAGCCAGGGAACATAGCATTTACCTGGGAGATGTACTGGTCTGCCAAACATACCATCTGTACATTCATGGAATGATAACTCTTCCGGTTCCTGTACACCTGTTCACTCCTGTGGGGGGGGGGTCAATGGCACCTATGATGTTGGGGATATGTCCAAGGGCATAGAAGTCACCTTTAACTGTAGGCAAATCCTCCACCTGAGGGAAAACGATGTAGCTCTGCATGTGTTTCAGCAGGGCAGACAACACTCTGGACAACACGTTGGAAAACATAGGCTGGGACATCCCTGATGCCATGGCCACTGTTGTTTGAAATTACCCACTTGCAAGGAAATGGAGCACTGATAGCACCTGCACTTGAGGGGGGATTCCTGTGGGATGGCGGATTGCTGACATCAGGTCAGGCTCCAACTGGGCACACAGTTCCAGGATTGTGGCACGGTCAAACCTGTAGGTGATGATCAAACTTCTTTCCTCCATAGTCGACAGGTCCACCAGCGGTCGGTACACCGGAGGATTCCGCCATCTCCTCACATGTCCCAGCGGACGGTGCCTAGGAAGGACAACAGCGACCACAGAGTCAAACAACTCAGAGGTATGTACCCACAGTCTACACAGAACACCATTCATACACAAAATGTGGCCTGTATTTGTGTTGTGAGACAAGGCCTAGGTATGTGTGACGCAGTTGGTAATTAGGCCATGTGGGCCCCTGAAATGGCGGCTGCCTGACCCCTAAAGTGGGACAATGGGATGTGAGGTAACTGCACTGGCGTTGTACACCGTCGCGGTAGGCGGTCGAAGACCGCGGCGCAATGCTGCATTGGTTAACATTGGACCCTATGGGTCCCAGGATCCAATGACAATGTACGCGGCGGTGATGGTACGCACCGCCGCGAACGTGACCACCGCAGACGTGACCGCCATTTTCTAGCTGTTGAATCACTCGATACCTGATCTTCGACAGGAGAGGACCTACACTGCAAGTGCTGCTGTGACCTCGGTCTGGAAGAGACAATGGCTCATGCATCTGGGGAAAGGGCCCCTGCCTTCACTGCAGAGGAGTTGGAGAAGCTCGTCGATGGGGTCCTCCCCCAGTACACGCTACTCTACGGTCCTCCAGACCAACAGGTAAGTACACAGGGAGCATGTTGTATGGGCTATGCCTGTGTGGAGAGGGCTGGTTGTAAGAATGAAGGGGGCACAGTTCTGCGTGCATGAAGGACTGTGAATGCATGTGCCACATGGCAAGGGTAGGGATGTGGGCCACTCACTTAGACGGCGCAGTTGGTATTGACTTCTCTTCTTCCCCTGTACATGTCATGTAGGTCAGCGCCCACCAGAAGAAGGATATTTTGTGTGCCATCGACAAGGACGTCCGGACCCTGGGGGTCCACCACAGACGGAGCACCCACTGCCGGAAAAGATGGGAGGACATTCGCCGACGGCGGAGGCTCAGCTGGGGATGGCCTCCCAACGTGGGAGGGGTGCCCGTCGAACCATGACCACCCTGATGTTCCGGATCCTGGCGGTGGCCTACCCTGAGTTGGATGGGTGCTTGAGGGCATCACAGCAGACACAAGGGGGTGAGTACAACATCATTCAGCGGACTTTGCGCGCGGTGAAGGTGTCTGGGTGGGGGAGGAGGCCTGTGGGTTTCCCTAGGCCAGGGCGAGTTCCGTAGGTTAGGCCCCTCCGTAATGCAGGCCATGTGGCACCCCACCCCAACTCTGTAGAGTGCCAAGTACAGGTATTCATGCCCCTGTGTCATCTATGTGTGCAGATGTCGTCCATAGCCATGTAGGCCATATTCCAGGAATTGCATCTGTAGAGCCCAACAGCGTGACGTAGTGCAGGGGGCTGCTGTGTCTGTATTGTCCGCCAATGGTAGCGGTAAGCCATGCACTCAACCTGTCTTTCTTCTGTCGTCCCCCACCTTTTTGTGGTCTCCCTTTTCTTGTGTGCATCAGCATCATCAGGCGGAGTTACAGTGGCACCGGAGCATGAGGGAGCTGCATCCCACATGGCCATGGAGGGCCACACCACGGACTCAGAATACACCAGTGGGACGGAGGGCGAGGGGAGCACCACGGCGGTCACAGGATCTGCAACCAGCGACACGGACTCGTCCTCCGATGGGAGCTCCCTTGTAGTGTGGCAAAATCTGTGCCCACCCACTTCTACAGGTACAGCCGCCACCCCCCCCACCCTGCCCTCCCAGCAGCCCCTCAGTGTGTGCCCCGTGCCCTCTCACCCAGGAGGGTGGGCATCACCTTCGCCCCAGGCACCTCACCCCCTACCCCTGTCACCTCTGCTGCCCTCAGTGAAAAGGCCATTGACCTCCTCAGGTCCCTCACTGTTGGGCAGTCTACCATTTTGAATGCCATCCAGGGTGTAGAAAGGGAATTGCAACACACAAATGCATTCCTGGAGGGCATTCATTCTGGTCAGGCTGCCCTTCATCGAACCCTGCAAACTCTGGCCTCAGCACTGATGGCAGCCATTGTCCCTGTATCTAGCCTCCCCCCTCCAACTTCCTCCACCCAGACCCAATCCCCTGTACCCCAGCCTATCCCAAGCACACCATCAGACCAGCCTGCACACACCTCACCACACAAGGGAAGCTCAGGCAAACATAAGCACCACACATCCCACAGGCACTCACGCAAGCATCACACACATACAGACACACCAACATCCACTGCCTCCACTGTGTCCCCCTCCTCCTCGTCTCCCTCCTCCCTCTCAGTCTCATCTACACTCACAACTGCATGCACTACCACTACAGCCGCCACGTCCCGCACCAGCACACCCCGCTCACGTGCAGTCACCACCCCCACTACCATTTACACGTCCCCTGTGTCCTCTCCCAGTGTGTCTGTGACGCCCCCTCCGAAGATACACAAACGCAGGCACACACCCACCCAACAGCCATCCACTTCACGACAGCCTCCAGCCCATGCACCTGCACCCAAATCGACAAAAGTTACACCTCCTACAACCACCACCTCTTCCTCCACTCCCAAACCCCCTCCATCTACCTGTACCAGTGTCTCCCCAAAACTTTTCCTGTCCCCCCTTAACCTATTTCCCACAACCACCCCCCCTTCCAACTCATAGGTCCCGTACTAGCACCTCAGCCAAAACATCTCCGGGACCAGTGGTGCCTGTTGTTACAGGTATGTGGAGTGCACCAGCCACCAGGACAGCCAGTGTGGCACGGTGCCACAGCACAGCCAGTCCCCCCCGTGAATCACCAGAAGTTGGCCAGTGCCCGGCGGGAGAGGGGGAAGACTCCAGCCAGCAAAGCCACTCACAAGGGTTCCGGGGGGAGTGTTGACTCAGCTGTGACTCCTCCCAAGGTGGGGAAGGGGCAGAAGAAATCTCCAAAGTCTGGGAGGAGCAGCACGGCGGACAAGACCGCCATCATCCCCGCTGCCCAGGAGGCCACCGCCAGCCCCATCATCACTGGCCAGGAGGCCACCGCCAGAGTCACTGCCCAGGAGGCCAGCCCCATCATCACTGGCCAGGAGGCCACCGCCAGAGTCACTGCCCAGGAGGCCAGCCCCATCGTCACTGGCCAGGAGGCCACCGCCAGCCACAGCCCAGCTGTCCAGGAGGGCCCCGCCAGCCACAGCCCAGCTGACCCATGAAGGACCGCCAGCCACAGCCCAGCTGGCCAGGAGGGCCCCGCCAGCCACAGCCCAGCTGACCCATGAAGGACCGCCAGCCACAGCCCAGCTGGCCAGGAGGGCCCCGCCAGCCACAGCCCAGCTGGCCAGGAGGGCCCCGCCAGCCACAGCCCAGCTGACCAATGAAGGATCGCCAGCCACAGCCCTGCTGGGCAATGAAGGACGGCCTTGGCAAGCACCGCTGAGCAGGCCAGGGACCGCTGAACAGGGCAAAGCCCGCCGTGGAATGCACTGCTGAACAGGTCTGACACTGGCAACTCAAGCACCGCTGAACAGGCCAGGGACCGCTGAACAGGGCAAAGACCGCCATGGAAAGCACCGCTGAACAGGTCTGACACTGGCAACTCAAGCACCGCTGAACAGGCCAGGGACCGCTGAACAGGGCAAAGACCACCATGGATTGCACCGCTAGCCCATTTGTGGCAGGGGCAGTGACGCAACTGGGACCGTCACGGGGTGTCTGCTGCACTCTGGGCACCAGTCCCCCTCCAGAACCAGTGGAGACGTGCATCCACTACCTCAGTCCTTGGCAGGATGAAGCACTCTGGGCACAAAGCCCCCTCTAGAACCAGTGGAGACTTGCATCCACTACCTCAGTCGTTGGCAGGATGAAGCACTCTGGGCACAAAGCCCCCTCCAGAACCAGTGGAGACTTGCATCCACTTGAGAGACTGTGGCTCTGCACTCCCCGGGATGGTACAGTGGGCAACCCACCCACTGCAGAGACTTGAGAGACTGTGGCTTTGCACTCCCCAGGATTGAGCAGTGGGCAAACCACCCACTGTATAGACTTGAGAGACTGTGGCTTTGCACTCCCCAGGATTGAACAGTGGGCAAACCACCCATTGTAGAGACTTGTGAGACTGTGGCTTTGCACTCCCCAGGATTGAACAGCGGGCAAACCACCCACTGTATACACTTGAGAGACTGTGGCTTTGCACTCCCCAGGATTGAACAGTGGGCAACCCACCCACTTGAGTGACTTGAGAGACTGTGGCTTTGCACTCCCCAGGATGGTACAGTGGGCAACCCACCCACTGCAGAGACTTGAGAGACTGTGGCTTTGCACTCCCCAGGATGGTACAGTGGGCAACCCACCCACTGCAGAGACTTGAGAGACTGTGGCTCTGCACTCCCCAGGATACATCAATGGGCATGGAGCCCCCTCGTGGATCTGGCGTCGTGCACTCATCCGGCTGAGGTGCCCCCCCTTCCCTTCCCCCTGAGGTGCCTGTTGTATTTCTATCTGATGCCCCTGCAGTGTTCTCTCCGTTTTGATCGGGTATCTTGTGTGGGCCTCGCCCATGCATTTTGGGCCCAGTGGTCCACGGACAATGAATGGTGCAATACCAGCACTACTAATCGTGGTGTATATTTGTTTAATGTGTATATATATATGTATATATTTGCTTACTGTATTTTGCTATATTACAATGGTTCAACTCATTTCCTTTTGTCTTTGCATTCTTCCGGGGGGGTTGGGGGTTGTTACTGTAATGTATAGATATGCATTGGTGTGTGTGTTGTAGTGGGTGAGGGTCGGGGTGGGGGTTGGGATGTTGGTTGTGTGTGTCCCTGTGTTTTTGCCTCCCCCTCCCCTATGTCGTAGGTGCAGTACTCACCGTGGTCTTCGCCGCCGGCGTTGATGATCCTCGTATAGGAGCAGGTAGACTATCGCAGGGAGAATATGGAGTTCCGGCTCCATGTTGCCCTTGTTCCTCGTGGAGTGTGTAGAGGTGAGCGTTTTCCCTTTGAAATGGCTGTTTCCGCCGTGTTTTTATCCGCGGTGAATCCACCCCGGGAAAGGTGGCGGATTGGTAGGTTATAATACTGTGGGCGGTACATTGTCCTCCGTCTGTCTGTTGGCAGTGACCGCTGCGCTGTTTGTCTGTACCGCCGTGGCGGTCGGAGTGTTAAAGTGGCTGTCTTTGTTGGCGGCTTCCGCCACGGTCACAATTGCACATTTTTTACCGGCGGTCTTACCGCCGCTTTAACACCGTCCGCCAGGGTTGTAATGAGGGCCAATGTGTTCTACTTTAAATTTAAAGATGGGTGGTGCCAAACTATTGTAGTGAGAATATTATTTGGCATACAAAGCAAGTCCTAAATATTGAATTAAAGAAAATTGCCTGATTGGAGCCAATAATATCAAATATACATGCCATGGGATGATATTTTTGTAAAGAATATTTAGGGTGTAAACTTCACGTCACACTAAATTCCTGTCATACATCCCACTGGACATGCATAGGGGTGGAGTGGATTTCTTTTGTGGAGTATTTCATTGCATAAGTAGATGCTTCTTGATATTTCAATGTTTGGGCTATGTTTGTTCTTCCAATTTACCATCATCCACATGCTCCATTTGTTAGTCGTCCTGTCTTGTTTGGATGGGTAATATCTTTGGGACATTTAAATATTGAAGTATTTTTCACTCTCCACCCTTCTCTATGATATATTTGGATTTTCATTTAGTTGCACAGTATTTATCTGTATTTATTTAGTACAAAAAATAATAAATACATATTCATATCTATCAAGTTATGGGGCATTCCTGACTTCTGCCTGTGCTGGTGCCCAATCTGCAGCCTAGCGCTAATGCAGGCACCACTGCACCAGGGTTTCAAGGATGCCTGCATTACATGCCGGGTTGTTTTCATGTAGGAAATTACATGTTCATGCCCAAAAGCAATCCTTAGAGGCATTTTCCTCTTTCTAATTGTGCTGCAGTACGTGCACACTTAGAAAGAGGAAACAACATGGAGAAATAAGGATATTTCTTCTCATTGCGCCACTGGTGGGAAGGTGAACAATTCTGACACATTACCAGGTTTAACAGTGTTGGTAATATGGACAATGCTTTAGAATACATGGGTGGATGTGTGGGAACATCCATGCTTCACCCATGTAATGCTTCCACCATGTAGAGTAACACAAGGCAGTGACTTACGCTGTCTTACGTTACTCCAGATTTACCAAGCCATGAAGGGCCATGCTAGATGGCCTTGTGTGGCGAGGTAAATCTTATTCTAGGTTTTGAGTCACCCTGCATCCCTTTGCACGGTGTAAGGGTAATGCAAAACTTTAATAAATCAGGGCCTAGTTCTTTAACACCTTGGGTGCTGAAGACAAGCTGGAGCCATCCTCAGCACCATTGTTCATGTGCTGAGGAGAGCTCCAGGCTCTCCCAGGAACCAAAGCAGAAAATCCCTCTAGTGCTAGCACCAGAGGGGTTTCCTTTCCTTTATTTTAGCCTTGGGACCTGGAAAAGCGCTTTCCCAGCTCCTGAGGCTATTTTATTTTCGCTGAAATGACAATTGACATGCATGGTGCACTGACATAATTTCAGAGGAAGTGAAATGAGCCAATCATTTCATTTCACTTTCACTACTTCAGTGCCTGGGGGCATATCGCAGCCCCCAAACACAGTAGCAGACAGGAGAGGTATTGTTGGAAATGTGGAAATGGGAGAATCTCCTCTTTTCAATCATACCTTTCTCTAGTGAATCCCTCCTTGGAGATCGCTGCAGGCGAGTGCTCCCAAGCAGGAATCCACACACTAGACTCCCAGGGACTATTTATAAGGGGGGGTCTGTCCCTCTGTCAGTTGGCAAATGCTTCCCCCCCCCCCCAGGCCCAAATGTCTTTCTGTCTCCCCAGATACAGATTGGAGGTTCTTACATATAATCTACCCACCCCGGGGCAGAAAACCCACTCGACACTAGGGACTTTTATAAGCAAAATGGGTGGGGGCAGTCCTCCCATGAATCTGGCCTGGCACCCACCCACTCATGCACTCCTCAGCAGTCTTTCTGCTCCTCCTGTCGGGTGCATATAGGAGGGTGTGTTCCTCCAATCTGCCCCTGGCAATGGCCCAGAAAGCCCACCAGACCACCAGGTAGTAAATTAGGTGGGGGGATCGCCCCCTCTGGTAATGGCTTAGTGCCTCCCCTACCCCAGACCTAAAAGTCTTTTTACCCCTGGGGACAGAAAGCCCACTAGACAACAGGGACTTTTCTGTGGAGAAATGGGTGGGGTAGCCCAACTAGGCATTGGGCCTAACCGCATCCTCAAATGACTTGCAAAAAGTATTTCTGCCCCCCCCTCCAAGGGGCAGATAAGAGGTCATTAACTCCAATCTGCCCTGTGGGAGGGGCAGAAATCCCACTTAACGACCATGAATTTTTTTTATTGCTACAAAGTGTAGGGGTGGCCTGCTCACCCACCCACACATCAGACCTAGCCTCCACCAAAAATATGACCCCAACAGTTTTTCTGCACCCCTGGGGACTAAAGCATACCCATCTTTTTGCCACAAAGGGATTTTGCGTGTTTTTTTCCCTTTTCATACATACCGGTAACAGACTTGGTCTAGCTCCCAATATTACCCTATGTCTATGCTGAATGGCTGCACTTTTTCGGCTCGGGTCAGCTGCAACCTCGGGAAACCTACCATACCCAGACATTTCTAAAATGTAGACATCCGGGGGAGTCCAAGGTAGTGTGCCTTGCAAGGATCCTATAACGTTTTCTTACCCACAGATGTCCAGAATCATCAGGAATCACCAAAATGCCTACCACCCAGTGTTCCCGAACTTGTCCTGATGAAAATGCTACCAAACTTGTGTGACTTCGCCCAGTGCTCTCAGCAGGCACAAATCCAACCACGGTCAATGGGAACCTCTCAGCGAGACTTCCATTGACCTTGGTTTGATGTTTGCCTGTCACATGCACTAGAGATAAAGATTATGTTAGATTGTTATGAGACATGGTTTAACTACATACGTAGAACTTGGACAACCTTGATCAGCGCTGGAAGGAATGATGGCAATGCTATTCAAATAGATTTTTGGTGTTCCAAAGGAAGTTCTGAGTTCAATGAAGGAAGTGTTGAAATGATAAATCACAGGGAAGACATTATGCATCATTCTAGGACTAAGACTGTCTGTGTTGAAATATGTCCTATACAAGTGAACGATTCTTGAAATTAGGAGGTTACTGGAAAGAGGTCTATTCACCTACCAACACAACATGCCGTTAGGGGATGTGGAAATTGCTCACAATAGATAAATTGCCTCAGTCACTTAGTGAGAGTCCATTACATCTTCAACAAAATGTGAATATCCTGGAAAACAATTTTGGAAGGGTAGATCTAGAGTATGAACTTGGCCTCAGATTTTACAATGTTTTGAAACTAGTGTAAAAAGACATCCATAAGATAGTAGATAAATGTACAAGCTGACCTTGCTATGTGTGTATTCATACTTTATTTGAGGGGTTGAAAGGGAGTTGAACGCAACAGGAAGCCCTATTGGATTGTGAAGTTTTGCTTAGAATTTGGCTTTGTTTCTTTTTTTATTTCCTCTCTTGTTTCTCTTTCCTTTTTTCTTGCAGTAAGGTGCTTAGTAGGTAAGTAGGAAAAGAGTGGGGTGGGAGAGGATTGGAACAGGTATGGGAAATGAGTGAAATCTAAGAAATCTAAACAGATGTGAAGAGATCCAAGGGTGTGACTGTTGATATTTTGCTGTGTGTCTTGATAGGTTGGAGGGTTTACACAGTTGCAATCCTTTGTACTATACAGTACAAAGTACAGGACTATACCTACTATACCTTCAGTGAAGATGTCATTAGTGTAGTAATGTCAAACAAATAGCTCAATTTGCTATGAGTGAATGTATATTGATGCACTTTCTTTCTTTTTCAACTGTTTGGGATGTAAGTGTCTGTTTTAGGGGTGGGTAGAAGGAAGATTTTCTTCACAAAATGATGGTAGTCCCATCAGCCCACTTCTGTGAGCATCTACCCCCACCACGTTCTCATTGCAATACTGCAATAAAGCAACCTTGCAAATGGCACAGCTGTTGCTGGCACACCCATTGGACCGCCGGAAATAGCCATACTTAAGAATGCTGCCCCTCCATTATGTTCACTTACATCAACCATGGTGGTCTTGCAAGAAAGCCATGCCTTTGTCCCAAATAGACTGGATTAATGTTCTGCAGATCTTGCAGATATTGGAGATCTTCTCATCAAAGAAATTGAATAAATAGTCGTACAGCTACTGAGTATGCTCAAAGGTCTGATTAATGCATGAGGTAGATGATAGCAATCGTGCAACTGAGAAAAACTGCTTAGACGTTCTACGAACACATTAAAGCCTATTACTGAAATAGTTGGCGTTGGCAGTAAAAAACAGATTTTGTATAGGCCTTTAATACCTCCTTAAAATGCTGCCTACACTCTGGAGTATACTTAGTGCACCAAATCCTTTTAACTTTTTTAAGCGGATTTTTGCTGTCCTCAGAGAATCTTCGTACCATGGGGCAGATGGATGAACCTGCATATGTAGGGAACATGGAGAGGTATCACACTATCAATAGTCGATGAAACTGAGTTTTAGTATTTCCTATAATCAACATTCACTAAAGCATCCATAACAAATCTTCACTAAATCTTAAAGTGGACATAAAGTCCTTTACTGATACTTTTGGCCATAGCATACTAAGTGTGGACTCCTATTTACCCTGTTCAAGCCAGGCTTTACCTTGAGAAACATAATCCTAATATAAATTGGGAGATGGTCAGACTGTACTTGAGGAACAATGTCTGGCCATAACACAAGCTCCTCCAGAGCAAAAATGAGATCAAGCCTATGGCCCTCCTTTGGTGAAGGTCTAATGCCACTAATGTGTTAATCAAATCAGTTGTCTGCACATTGTTGTCAACCTCCCCCCATTAAAATCGCCTATAGGAAGAAAGTAGGCATGTGACGCTTGTATAGGGGTGGAAAAAGTCCACAAGTGCATCACCAAAGTTAGTTAATGCTTCACAAGGACAGTAACAAAGGAGACCATCCATTGAGACTGTATGAGAAAGTGAGACTGAAAACTACAATAATTCAGCCAAAGGGAAAGGGCCAAGTGTAAGCAGCATAGCCTTCAAGGTAACTTTAAAGATGATAGCCAACCCTTCACCTCTCCTAACAGGATGGGGCAGATGGAAAATATGATATCATCCGGGACATCCCACAGTCAATGCAGGTGCCAAATCTTCGGAAGTCCAACATTCAATAATGAAACAGCACATCTAATTTATCAGTTGCAATTACGTCGTAAGGGTCTGGGCCTCATTCGAAGAGCCATGTCTTGAGGTTCTTCCTGAAGATGGTGAGTGATTGGCTTTGTCTGAGGTGCGTGGGTAGGTTGTTCCAGCTCTTGCCTGCGAGGTATTCCTCCGGCGGTGGTTTTCTGGATTCGGAGAATGGTGGCTAGAGCCTTCGGGGCACATCAGAGGGGTCTAGCGGGCTTATGGAAAGAGATGCGATGATTCAGGCAGGCTGGTCTGATGTTGTTAAGGGCCTTGTAAGTGTGGGTGAGTAGTTTGAAGTTGATTCGCTTCTCCACCGGAGCCAATAGAGGAGTCTCAGGTGTTGGGAGATGTGTTCTTGGCGGGGGAGGTTCAGGACGAGTCTGTCTGCAGCGTTTTGAATGAGTTGTAGTTTCCTGATTTTCTTTGTTGTGGTGCTGGCGTAAAGTGTGCTGCCGTAGTCGATCTTGCTTGTGACTAGGCCATGGATGACTATCTTGCAGCAGTCGTACAGAATCCACTTGAAGATTTTGCAGAGTTGGCGGAGGGTGTGCCAGCAGGAAGAGGTGACTGCATTTACCTGTCAGGTCATTGTTATGGAGGAGTCCAGGATGATTCCCAGGTAGCAGACGTGGTCAGCTGGATTGTGTGGGATGCTAAGCGATGTGGGCCTCCAGGAGTCATCCCAGGCTGAAGTGCAGTTTCCAAAGATGATGAACTCGATCTTGTCTGAGCTGAGCTTGAGGCAGCTCTCCCTCATCCGGGGGACGACAGCTTTCATTCCAGTGTGAAAGTTCTACTTGGCTTTGTCCAGGTCTTCAGTGAGGGATATGATGAGTTGTGGGTCATCGGCGTATGAGATGATGTTCATTCCGTGGCCTCTGACAATGGCTGCAAGCGGGGCCATGCAAATGTTGAAGGACGTTGGGCTCATGGAGGATCACTGAGGGACTCTGCAGCTGACTTCTATTCATTTGGATATGAAGGGTGGGAGCCTGACTCTCTGTGTTCTTCCGGTGAGGAAGGAGTGAATCCATTGCAAGACTTTTCTGCGCATTCCTACATCGTGGAGTATGGTGCATAAGGTGCTGTGGGAGACCGTATCGAAGGCTGCTGAGAGGTCGAGGAGTATGAGTGCTGTGGCCTCGGGCAAGGAATATGCGGATGTCATCGGTGGCTGCAAAAAGAGCTGTCTCCGTGCTGTGGTTGCTGCGGAAGCCAGACTGGGAGGTATCCAGAGAGTTGTTGTCTTTGATGAATTGTCACAGATGTGAGTTTATGGCTTTTTCTAGGATTTTGTGGAAATTATTTAGCTCTGATTGGTCGGCAGGGGCTCTCTTCAGGAGAGGGGGGACTTCGGCGTGTTGCCAATCATCGGGGAAGGTGGCTGTTTTGATAGAGCAGTTCCCGTGCCTTCCGGTGTTCGGGGGCGATGAATGCACTGGCTCTGTTGTACATGTGGTGAGGACAGGGGTCTGTGGGGGCTCCAGAGAGAAAGCTGTTCATGATGATTTCAGTCTCTTCTGTGGTGAGAGTGGACCAGCTATGGACAGTTTGGGTGGGTTCCGGGGGGGCTGAATCAGTCATAGGTTCTGATGCTGGGCAGGTTCTGCGAGAGGAAGCTGTCATAGATGTCCTTAATCTTGCGATGGGGGATGTTGGTGGCTTCGGAGGGAGGATTTGTGAATTTGTTAATTACCTTGAAGAGTTCTCTTGTGTTGTGCGGGGAGGTGTTGATATGTTCCCGGAGTGTGGCTTTTTTTGTGTTCTTGATGTGCCGTGATGGGTGGCAGTGGCGGCTCTGATGGAGGTGAGGTATTCGCTGGTTTTGCTGCTGCGGTGTTGGCGTTGTCGGTGGGGGGCGAGGTGATTTGGAAAGGGTCATGGGGCACATGTATGCACCATTTTTCCTGTCGCAAACGTCACGAAGTGCAGAATCGGACTGTTTGCGACAGGAAAAAAACATTTTGATATGTACAGAGCCTATTTTGCGATTCAGTAATCTATTTGCCGAATCGCAAAAAAGGTTTGCGAGTCGCAATTAGGAAGGGGTGTTCCCTTCCAAATTGTGAGTCACAGCGCGATGTAGCAATGTCTTGTGACCGTGAATGCAGTCACAAAACAATCGCAGTTAGCATCAGTTTCAAACTGGTGCTATCCCATTCGCAAATAGGAAGGGGTCCCCATGGGACCCTTTCCCCTTTGTGAATGGCAGCAAAAATATTTTTTCAGAGCAGGCAGTGGTACCATGGACCACTGCCTGCTCTGAAAAAATGAAACGAAAACTTTTCATTTTTGTTTTTGAAATGCATCTCGTTTTTCTTTAAGGAAAAAAGGCTGCATTTAAAAAAAAAATCTGCTTTATTTAAAAGCTGTCACAGACATCGTGGTCTGCTGTCTCCAGCAGGCCACCATCCCTGTAAGGGCGGCCATTCCCAATGGGGTCGCAAATTGCAACCTACCTCATGAATATTCATGAGGCAGGTCATTTGAAACCCCATTGGGAATCGCACAGTGTAAAGTACACTGTTCTTCATTCGGTTTTGCGACTCGCAAATTACGAGTCGCTAAGACTCGCAGTTTGCGAGTCGCAAAAGCGGATCTTTGTACATGTGGCCCAGAGTGAGTTTGAATGGAATGGAAGAGGGGTCACTAGAGTCCTTTGTCACTGGCTTATTGACAACCCAACCAAAGCCTCACGATCAGTTGCATGACCCCCACCTGCTCTACCTCAGTGCGAAACTGTTTGGGCTTAACCAAAATTCATCAATGTTCAATAGATCATAGAGAGAGTAAAAAAAGACGATCTGTATTCCCTATTTCTGGATACAGATTTGTAACAATAGTCTGACAGACATCAGGGATGGTGCTCTTCACGGCTGGTGCACAGATGGGCACAGATGGATTTACATTACTGGCGCACCCAATCTGCAGAAGTGTTGAAGACAGCCTTAAATAGGCATTCACTTGCCTGCACATGCCTAGTAGCAGCTAGACTACAACTTGACTGCTGGCCAAGATGGTGTCTAGTCATGTCCAATAAGCAAGGATGAAAAATGGCATTAAACTAGCAAATATTCTCTGTCAATTCCATCAGTCCAACAATCAGGAAAAATTAGCATGCACCAATAATCCACTACAGCATGCTTGCACTCCCGTGGTAATATACACCACCACTTCCCAGCAATCAGTAAAGAGGCTGAAAAACAATAAATAGCCCTAAATAGTTAAAGAGAAAACTTTAAAGATAGAGATAAAAGTTCTGACAAGTGTTTTAAGCATTTCAAAGCTAGACGTCTCTTTTTGCCTCACCATCTTCTGCATCTGTGCCTGTGAGCTCGGTGTACTATAATTGTACACTGTAATAGACAATCTTACCTAGACAATCTTACCCCATTCTGCCTTCAAGAATGGAAAAAAACAATCACTGGACTACTCACAAACGGCATTTTGTAGTATGTTTAGTAGTACTTCAAAAATTCTACTAACATACTACAAAATGCTATTTTGTACAGACCTTCATGTGGAGGTCTCTGCCTCCACCTCTCCTACCTTTTATGTGTGGAGATCACCACCCCAACTGCAGAGATGTCTGAACATATAGATATATGTTTTTGTAGTAAATTTAGGAGGGAATGGGAATTAGCTGGAAAATGGGAGCTATCTGGGACTAAAGAGAAGGGTTGTCGTGCTCTTGCACGGGCTGGCCATGTTCTTGCTGTCTCAAGTCTCCAGTGGACTGAAATATAACTGTTCATGATGTACTTGTACTTGTAAGACAGGTTTACTGGCCAACTGTAACGTTATCCCTGGAGAACTCTTTAGGTTTCTCTTGTCCCCAAGGGGGTAAAGGTTTTGGTTTTAACCCTTTGTGTGCTTAGAGGAAGGATTGGCTAGCTGCTAAAACCTACAATAAGGTTTTCATGAAATGTCACTAGGTAGCCTTGTAGAACCGCATGGCCAATGATGTCTAAGTTTCACAGCTAGGTCACATGGGCCCTCATTATGACACTGGTGGTAAATACTGCTTACTGCTATGCTGACGGCCGCCAACATACCCCTGCGGTGACAGATATCCGTTAACCATATTATGACACACAAACCAATCCGACAGAATACTGCCACACACACAAATCCGCCAGCCCAAAGGTCAGTGATAAAATGGCGGTCCCAACACCCATACCGTTACACCAACAAAACAATGACCACCACATTATGACCTACGAATCACCATGGTGGACATTCAACGGCGGTAAACCATTGGCGGTACATACGGCCGTGCTCAGAATGGACACCCACATACAAAACAACACTACATTGGCCAATACCAAAGACACACCTGATATCCATATACACACCACACCCCCACACCCTCAGCACTATACAATGCACACCCACAGTACCCACAACCCTTAGGCAACACCAAAAGACTGCAAAAGTTAGTCACAACATCACAGAGACAACTACAAACACACCACTGACACCCATACATCCCTCACGCACCCCACATCACACACCCCACCACATCACCCAACACACTTTCAACAGCACACAACATACGACATCCATGGCACCACAAAGGCACCCGTTTCACTGAGGAGGAGTTAAGGGTCATGGTGGAGGAAATTGTCATGGTAGAGCCACAGCTGTTTGGAGCACAGGTACAGCAGATTTCCATTGCCTGGAGGATGGAGCTATGATGGAAAATTGTGGACAGGGTGAACGCCGTGGGACAGCACCCAAGAACAAGGGAGACATCAGGAAGAGGGGGAACGACCTATGGGGGAAGGTACGTTCCATAGCAGCAAGGCACCAGCTTGCCATACAGAAGACTGGCGGTGGACGCCCATCTCCTTCCCCACAGCTCACAGCATGGGAGGAGCAAGTACTGGCATTACTGCATCCTGAGGGACTCGTTGGAGTAGCCAGAGGACTGGACACTGGTAAGTCAACATTTACAACTTATCACCCCCCATACCTGCATGCCATCTCACACCCTCACCCTCACTCCCATCACTCCACTACAACCCACGCACTGCATCTACACATATGACTAACCCCAATGCCAACCCCTGCATGCTACACCAATGCATGGACACCCCTCCCAGTCCTGCATGGACACCCATCCACAAGCATGCACAGCATAGGGAAACTAACAATCCCACAATACATCGTCATACACAAACAAAGGGTGGCAGGGCAAGAGCAACGATAGGATAGAGGGGAAGCCAGGGATGTACAATATGTCACAGACATAAAGCATAATACATCACTTACATCCCCACAGGTACCCCAGCCAATGGCAGTGGAGAGGAGGTGCCATGACTATCCAGTCCCCCAGCAGAAGATGCCCCCAGTGATGGACTTCTGGATCTGGGTGACCTACCTGGCCCATCAGGGACCAATGGACAGCCGGTCAACCAAGCCCACTCACAGACCACCATAGGGACACTGGAATGACTGCTGTGCGCCAGGGGGAGGACAGGACCTGGGAAGTGACTCTCCAGGAGGCACTCTCCGAGATCCTGGGAGCTTACAACATACCCAGGACACGATGGGCCAGATCCTAGACAATGTGCAAGAGAAAAGGCAGCTGCAGGAAGGACAGTATCAGGGGATCAGGGAGGACTTGCAGGCCATCAACAACAGCCTGATCTCCATAGCAGGGGTGCTGGCAGACATGGCCAACATCATGAGGGAGGCAACAGCACACCACTAGCCAGTCCATCGACCAGCCCTCCACTTCCGCTGCCGCTAGTGGGCAGGAGGCCCCGTCACAGGACCCACAGGCCACCAGCATCCCTCCCCCTGCAGAAGGTGAACCACCCCGCAAATGTTCCCTGTGACCCAGACAGAAGCCAGAGACAATTGCCAAGACCACTGCCAGGAAATGAGACTCTCCTGATTGTCCTTTTTGTGTCCCACACCATCCCCTTGTCAACTTTGAACTGCCTTTGCTCCCCTTCCTATGACCCCTTGGACACTGCACCTGTGCTACAAACAGACTGGAACAATACCCTGGACTTTCCTCCATCATCACCCCATTCCATTGCACTTCCCCTCAATTTTTAGCACTACAATAAACACTCTTGGTCACAACTCGACTACTTGTATGTCATGTGTTGAAAATATGTATTCATGGAAACAGTTACATCCATTGCAAATGTACTGTACATTGTGAGAGCAAAGAAATAATGACTGGTATCTGTCTGTAGTCAGCACATCAGTACACAGTTGTTATATCACCAACATCTGCAATATGACAAACCATAGGTGACAGTAAGTAGAGGTAAAAGGAAGTGAATGCCATCTTGCCACAGCCACACAGAGTACACCAATAGTCATAGGAATGTTAATCTACACAGTCTCACCTGTGTGTCATTGGAAGTACTTATGGATTACTGATGTTCTGTTGTCCTCATCCTCATCCTCAGCATCTTCATCCTCACTGTCCTCAGGGTCCACTGCTGCCACCGGGGCATCTCCAGTCTCCTCCTCCTACAGAAAAGGTACATGGTCTCTGAGGGCCAGGTTGTGCAACATGTAGCATGCCACTACTATCTGGCAGGCCTTCTCTGGAGAGTAGCACAGGGATCCACCTGTCAGATTGAGGCACCTGAACCTGGTCTTCAGAAGGCTGAAGGTTCTCTCGGTGATATGTCTGGTTCGCCCATGGGCCTCATTATAACGTTCTTCTGCCCTTTTCCTGGCATTCCTCATGGGGGTCAGCAGCCACAATAGGTTTGGGTCACCAGAGTCACCTGCAAGTATTGAGGGACAACATTTAGCCACACACAATCCTGTGGGGTGGACACCAGAGGCATACTCTAACATACAGTGGGTGGGGACCAAGGCTCACCTATTACCCACACCCTGTGCCTCTGTAGTTGACTCATCACATTTGGGATGCTTCTATTCCTCAGAACAAAGGCATAATGCACCGACACAGTATACCTAGCATTGACGTGGGAGATGTACTGGTCCGCTAGGCACACCATTTGCATATTCATTGAGTGGAAACTCTTACGATTCCTGAACACCTGTTCATTCTGGCGGGGGGGACAAACGCAATATGTGTCCTGTCAATCGCACCAATAATATTGGGGATATGTCCCATTGCATAGAATCAGGCCTTCACTGTGGCCAAATCTTCCACCTGGGGGAAAGAAATGTAGCTGTACATGTGTTTTACCAGGGCAGACAAAACTCTTGCCAGCAGGATTGAAAACATTGGTTGTGACATGCCTGCTGCCAAGCCCACTGTAACTTGGAAAGACCCAGTTGCCAGGAAATAGAGCACTGATAGAACTTGCACAAAAGGGGGGATCCCAGTCGGATGACGGATAGCAGATATCAGGTCAGGCTCCAACTGGGCACACAGCTCTGTGACTGTGGCCCTGTCCAGTCTATAGGTCAGTATTATGTGCCTGTCATCCAGTGTAGCCAAGTCCACCAGAGATCTGTACACTGGGTTATGTCTCCACCTCCTATTCATCCGCAGCGGTACATATCTAAGGGACACAAGAGTGAGAAGGCTGTCACAATTGGAACAAGAAAACCACAACTGCACTCCAAATGGCTCACTAATGTATTGGAACAGTCTAAATGGCTAAGTGTGTGCCAATCTAATCTGTGATGCAGTAATTGTCGATAGGCCTGTTCCAGCCCCCCCTGAAATGGCGACTGCCTGTCCTGTATGGAGGGACAGGTGGAAGTGAGGTAACTCCGCCGATGTTGGGCGTCGTGGCAGAAGGCGGTCTTGTACCACCGTGCAACTCTTCATTGATTAATATGGGGCTCTATGGAGTACAGTGACTAATGGGGACGTGACTGCAATTTTTTATATGATTCCTCGCTTGTTTCCTGACCTTCAACAGGAGAACACCTATACTGCGTGTGCTGCTGTGACCTGTGTCTCGAACCTACCATGGCCTGTGTGACAGGGCCCCAGCCTTCACTTCAGAGGATTTGGAACAACTGGTGGATGGGGGTCCTACCCCAGTACGGACTGCTGTATAGGCCTCCAGTCCAACAGGTGAGGTCACTTTGGCCACGATGCATGTGGCAAGGATGCATGGAGATGTGTGTGAAAGCATCATGTAAGGGTGGGTGGGGGATGGGGGACTGTCTGTTGGTGGTGTACATGTGCACTGGCCTCTGTGTGTGCCAATGGTGATGGAAACGGGAATGGTGGGCTATTTGTGTGACAGGCCGGACTGTTTGTTTAATGGTGTTCTCCCGTCTGTATTGCCCCTGCAGGTCAGCGCCCATCAAAAGAAGGTATTATGGCATGCCATAGGCAAGGACATGTGGACCCTAGGGGTCTATGGCAGGCAGAGCACCTACTGTCGGAAACGGTGGGAGTACCTGAGACCCTGGGCACGGAAGACCACGAAGGCCCAGCTGGGGATGGCCTCCCAGTGAGGAAGGGATGCCCGTTGGAACCTGACCCACTTGATGGCCTGCATACTGGCGGTGGCCTACCCCAAGCTGGATGGGCGCTTGAGGGAATCACAGCAGGCACAAGGGGATGAGTACAGTGGGTATCATTACATATTTTGGCTGGTGGGGTGGTATTCGGGTGGTGGATGTGTGTTAGAGGGCACCCCTATGGCCGGGCCAGACATTGCAGCGTGGGTCTACTGAAGGGTAATGGGTGCATGGCAAATACAGGCAACCTAGCTTGTTAGCAGTCCATTTCAGGCAGGGCATCGTGGGTCCCAGGTGTGCTGCAGTTGGCGGTGTGCGGTCCTCATCTTGCCTTAGTGACTAGCTATATCACTGGTACTGCAATGCATGGTGCTTAAGCCTGTTCCCTCTGTGTGACGGTGATGTGCATGACAATAGTGGTGTTGGTGCAGTCATTGACCAAGTGCATCCTTTGTCTCCCCCCCCTTTCTTGTTTTGTCATCCTGTCCTTGTGTGCATTAACATCATCTGGCGGAGAAGCAGGGACACCGGCGACAGAGGGAGCTGTTTCCCACAGGACCCCGGAGGCAGAGTCCACCAACGCTGAGGGAACCAGTGGGATGGAGGGCGAGGGGAGAACCATGGAGGAGACTGGAGGAGACAACACAGACTCAGATACCTCCTCCGATGGGAGCTCCCTGGTGGTGGCGGACACCTCTGTGACCACCCCAGCTGCAGGTACAGCCGCCACCCCTGTACCAGCACCGCCCTCCCAGTAGCTCCTCAGCGAGTTGCCCATGCCCGCTCACCCAAGAGGGTGGGGATCTCCTTCACCCCAGGCACCTCAGGCCCTGCCTCAATCAGCCCTGCTGTCCTGAGTGAGGAGGCTATTTGCCTCCTGAAAGCCATCTCTGTAGGGGAATCAACCATTGTGAATGCCATCCAGGGGCTGGCATCTCTAATGCAGCAATGCAATGCATTCTTCGAGGGCATTCACGGTGCATTGGCGGACCAACAGAGATTAATTCAGGCTCTGGCCTCCTCTCTTATGGCAGCCATTGTCCCTGTTTCTACCGCCCCCCCCCCTCCAACTACGACTTCCCAGTCCCATTCTCCTCAACCCCAACCCATCCCAAGCACACATACTGACAAGCATGCACACAAGACAACACCCAAGAGTGGCACAGGCAAACACAAGCACTACACTTCAACACAAAAGCACTCACGTAAACACCATACAGTTGCAGACACAACCACATCCACTACCTCCACTGTCCCCCCTCCTCCTCTACCTCCCTACCAGTCACGTCCACACTCACACCTGCATGCACTGCCTCAACATCCAACACTAGCATCACCCCACCAAGCAGCAACCACACCTCACTGACAGACACCTCCACAACATCCATCCACTTGTCCCCTGTGTCCTCTCCCACCATGTCTGTCCCCCCCACTAAAGGACACAAACGCAACAACTACAGTCAGAAAGGGGAAGGAGCCCACAACAACTACAGTCAGGAAGGGGAAGGAGCCCACAACACACACAGCCAGGAAGGGAAAGGAGCCCACACCTTTTGCCATGGTGGGGAATCCATGAGAGGCTGGGAGTGTGAATCCACCATTACCACCTGTGGTCATGGAGCCCTCACTGCCAGCAGAGGCAGCCCAGGAGGCACCATCACCTGTTGCCACAGAGCAGCACTCCCCACCAGCTGAGGCTGTGCAGCTATCACCGCCAGCAGATGCAGGCCAGGTGGCACCATCACCTGTTGCCACAGAGCAGCACTCCCCACCAGCCGAGGCAGTGCAGCTATCACCACCAGCAGAGGCAGGCCAGAAGGCACTGTCACCTGTTGCCACAGAGCAGCACAGCCCACCAGCTGAGGCAGTGCAGCTATCACCACCAGCAGAGGACATGTAGGCCACCTGCCAGGGACTGCTGCACAAGGAGGCCCCTCCAGAAGCAGTGGGCATGTTCCCCACCTGAGAGACTGTGACCTTGCACTCCCCCAGCAAAGAGGAATGGGCATGGAGCCCCCTCCAGAACCAGTGGGCATGATCCCCAGCTCAGAGACTGTGGCCTTGCACTCCCCTACAAAGAGAAATGGGCATGGTGCCCCCTCCAGAACCAGTGGGCATGTTCCCCATCTCAGAGACTGTGGCCTTGCACTCCCCAGCAAAGAGGAATGGGCATGGAGCCCCCACAAGAACCAGTGGGCATGTTCCCCAGCTCGGAGACTGTGGCCTTGCACTCCCCAACAAAGAGAAATGGGCATGGTGCCCCCTCCAGAACCAATGGGCATGTTCCCCATCTCAGATACTGTGGCCTTGCACTCCCCAGAAAAGAGGAATGGGCATGGAGCTCCCTCCAGAACTAGTGGGCATGTTCCCCAGCTCAGAGACTGTGGCCTTGCACTCCCCAGCAAAGAGAAATGGGCATGTTGTCCCATCCCGAACGAGTGGGCATGTTCCCCAGCTCAGAGACTGTGGCCTTGCACTCCCTAGCAAAGAGGAATGGGCATGGAGCCCCCACAAGAACCAGTGGGCATGTTCCCCAGCTCAGAGACTGTGGCCTTGCACTCCCCAGCAAAGATAAATGGGCATGGAGCCCACTCCAGAACAGGTGGGGAAGTTCATGTATTCGGCTGAAATGCCCCCCCCCATCCACCTCAGGTGCCTGCCCACTTGCAAACTGATGCCAGTGCAGTGTTCTCTACGGATGTATCAGAATACAAGTTGGGCCTTGGACTGTGCCCTGTGGCCTTGTGTGCCCTTATGACTTTGGACTGGGCACTGGCCCTTTAGGAACATTTGTATATATTTGATTCATGTGGTGGGTTTTGCTATGCTAACACAGTGTCAGTACTTCCGAAATCTGGTCCTTGTTTTATTTTGCCGTGTGTTGTGTGCCATTAGTCTACGCGTGCATCTGGTTGTGTGTATGATGTGTGTTGTGCGTGTTTGTGTCACTCTTGTTTTCCTCCCTCCCTCTCTTGTGTGCTAGGCGTCTGTACTCACCGTTGTCATCTTCGTCAGCGTTGGTGTTTCAGGTGGAGCATAGCATAGCAGATCATCGGGAAGACTTGCAGTTCGGGTTCCATGGTGGCGTAGTTCTTCCCTATGTCTCCAATGGTGAGTCTTTTCACTTCTGAGCTCTGTTTCTGCCAGAGTTATGATGGCGTTGGTACCACCCTGGAAAAGATGGAGGATTTGAGTGTCTTTATATGGTGGGTGGTACTTTGTCTTCTGCCTAGCTGTTGGCGGCTAAAGCCGTGGTAAGTGCTGTTTCCACCCTAGCGGTTGGTGTGTACATTGGCTGTCTATTGGAGTTATCACTGCCATGGTCATAATTTGGCAGAACATACCGCCAGTCTGTTGGCGGTATTACCGCCACTTTATCACTCACCGCCAGGGTCGTAATGAGGGCCATAGTGGTACTGCTCATTCCGGTCGACCACCTAAAATCCTGTTAGTGCTGTCTAAACAGTGTTTAATTTGTAAAAGAATGAGTGCTGGTGCCCAAAGATCTGTTTAGAAGCCACTGCTTGGGCTATTAAATGTTGGCATGCCATATACTAAGTGTGTGTAGCCTTGAATCCTCCTCATGCTTCTTTATTCCACTTCCAAACCCTCCCTGCTCTTTATCTCACTCTTGTGGGTCTTGCTTGCTCTTTGTGATGATTTTTCATTCTTTCTCTTTCAAATTCTGCCTCCTATGTGTGTTTTCCCTCTCTTGCTCTGAGTAAATGACTGACGAGGAAAAATAATTGCCAGTTCCCAAAAATGAGTGAAGGTGGGCCCCACTGCCAACCACCGGCTCAAATTAAGCACTGTGTTTAACACACTCACCAATGTGACTGATATCTGCGGTCTGGCCTTAAGATTTCTACGTCCACTGAGCAGTGGCTAGACCTCTCTATGGTCTCCAACAGCCCCCCTTTCCACTAGCATTCTCTTGATAATCTGCAAGACTAACCCCAAAGCGTGTTTTAGCTCAGCAGCACTGGGGTAAACATCCTCCTTTTATCTTTCTTTTATCTCATATATTTAACGCAAATTTTCTTTCACTGACGCCCCACCCTTTCCCCCAACCTTTTTTCCTTAGAATAAGTGGGGAAAGCTTTCTTGTAACCCTGCTGCACACAAGCCACTATAGTTTGCTAACATAAACTATCTTGTAACTTAGTATGCCTGTATAAACGTTTACTATGGGCAGTCTCTCTGTCATTACTGTTAATATCCTTATGGCGTATCGGGAGTGCATTTATGAATTGAGCCCAAAGTAGATGGCGGACCAGCCTGATAACACGCAATTGGAATTTATTGGCGTTGCAACTCTAAGAGGCAATTTAGCCCTGGCAGGAAATTGTCCAGTGTAAATGACGCTCTGCCGGAGCACGCGCAGGTGCTGAGCACTAAAATGACGTTTCTTCTCAAACAGCCCCGGTTCAATCTCGGGGGTAAAGGCAGACGTACCCGCCCTATAACTGCACATCATACTGGGGAGCTAAAACAAAGCCTGCGCGATGGACAGTTAATTTAATTTCATTAATGAACACTATGTCATGTCAAAGAGATTCTAATTTGCAGCCTTTTCGTCTTGCATATGCATATTAGCGGAGCAGGTGTAAAGTTAGTCTGGGGGTTATCCCTGCAACCACAAGCGCGAGCGATTTTCCATCTTGTAATACACCGGCTGCATTAATTTCTTTTCAAGACGTCCATTAGGAAGCCTGTAAAGTTAATCTAAATGAGCGTTTTCAAGTCAGCTCCTTCGAGAGCCTCCTTCGTGGAGCCGCTACCCTTCATTATGTGGAATACAAGTAGGTCGGCAGAGAGTTACTTTCATTTATCAATTAAATTCAATAAATACAATTGAAATAACTTCAGCACACAGGATTCATGCAATTCCCCTAACATTTGTTATGGAGTGTACCACAGTGCCATAAAAGACCTTGTTTTGTGACCTGAAAACGATGTCATGTTTGTCATGTTTTCAGTGCAAGCGTTTGATACTGCAAATGGTCTACAAATCATTCGCGGGGGGGGGGGGCGGGAGGGGGTGTTGCCCCTAAGACAACAGGTGGCAGCTGGCCTAGGCTGGAGCCATAAATGGGGGACGAGATTGCAGCTAAAGGTATCAAACATGGTCATATTTCAAAGTAAGGGCGGCGATAAAAAGTATTACAGGCATATTTTACAAGACCCAAGCGCCTCCTTGCGCCACTCTTGCGTCATTTTTTTACTCTAAGGTGGCGTCAAGGAGGACTTTTCCCCATGCCAGATTTACAAAGTGGCGCAATGCGAGCATTGTGCCACTTTGTAACCCCTTGCATCACATTATGCCTGTGCCATTCATAATATATGCAAGGGGGTGTCCCCCGTTCGGAGGCCCAGGAAATGGGGCAATCAAATGTACGAGATTTTACTGCACCATTCTTCCTGTCATTTTTAACACCTGCCCAAGGCAGGCATTAAAGTGATGCTCCTATTGTTTTCAAGGGCCTCTCCACGCATTGCAGGAGTACTGCCATAATCTTTGGTGCCCGTCGACCAATGAGGCACAGTAACATCAAAAATGTTGATTTACAAAACAGCGCTACCATGGTGATGTTAGGGGGATTGCAGGGGGGTGCAAGAAAAATGGTGCATCATATCTGATGTGCCACTTTATTGTAAGTAAGCCCCATACGATTCCTCTGAGCTCAGAAAACGCAACCAAGTTGACCATACCGTTGATGATAGGGTCCCGCTGGAAAATATAGCCACAGCAGTTTACTGACAGGGATCCGGTTCTCTCTGAGGAAATCGGTGGCTGGTCCAAATTTGAAATTGAAGTGTTTGGCTGCCCTTTTAGTGTCTGATTAGGTTTCACAACTTCCAAGTTTAAATGCACTTTTTTATTTAGTAATTGTCCATTCTGTTCGTTTCAAGTTTCAGATATTTTATTGGGGTTTCAAAAAATGGATTATTGGTCCGATGGTGAGATGAGAAACAAGATGAAAAGAGTAATCTCATGTTCACACACAGTAGAGCAGACAACCTTAAGAACAAATACCTGATATAACAGAACACTATTCTAAGGGAAAAAGTTGTCATAGCAAGTCTGGGTCATCAGTGTGCCTAAGACTCCAGTCACTTGGCATCTGTTAGTACAACCCAGATTAAAAAACATTCTCCATGAGGAATTTCACATGGCTCTGTGAGAACGGCTTGGCCAGAGCTGTTCCATATTGAGGTTTTGTGAAAGGTATAACAATAAATAATACCCAAACTAGCTATCAACTTTCCTGAGGGTTTTCAAAAGCTCTTGATGGCTGCCAAACTACTGTAAAGTGTCGAACTGGAACAGAAAGTAGGCCCAGACACCAAAATAAAAGTAGCCGCCATTAGTGAATCTGATATCTAAAAAACTGGTCCATGTTTTGCAAATTGGTCAGTTTTGAGCTTGTAAACAAACTCTGTATAAGTGTTTGCAAGATATGGAAGACTGTATGGATTTGAGCTAGCCACAGACAATGTTTGTTTTAATATTAACAGTAAACAAGCATTGATAAAGCCAGTGGAACTGGTGTTGCCCGTCAGGCTTCTAGCAATTCTTGTTTTGTTTTTCATGGTTTTTGCAAAACTTTATTGTTTGGCAATATGCTGGGCCCTCATCAATATGAAAAAAAACAATCATTTTCTACAGGCAAAATGTTTTTTAGGTCTTACCATAGTTCACCCCGGCACTGAAGGAAAGTACTCTGTGTGGATGCGTTCCTTGTGAAAGAGTGGCATCCGTAACTCGTAGTGAAGTTAGCCAATGGCTAAAGTGGGCTGATACGTTGCCCCTTAATGCATGCTGGAGTGAGTGGAAGAAAATCATGTAATGACACCAAACACAGTTTAATGGATCAAGTCTGGCTAAAACCAGTGGCAAAACCAAAGTTCCCGGAGCTTTGATTCTTTGATTATTTTATTCTATGGGGGTGCATGTCCTTTTACTTGTGCTGATGAGAAACCGTCTCCTGGCTACCCCATGGAACATATGTTCAGTCTACCATAACCGGGATCTTTCTCTATTGCCTGAGTACATATCTTATGATTTAATTTACATGTGGCGTGCTTCATGAATGGTGCCTTGTGTGAGAAACTGCATGCCGAACAACAAATTGGATCTTTGATGCAGGGTTAATGCCATACTTGATCTGCTGTCCGTGGGGCAGCTCAAGGGGGCTGCAACTTTGAGACTCCATGAGAGGTTTACCCTGGTCTGGTTTCTGAAGATCAATCTACATTCAGCCAATGGACATTCTTGGATCAAATCCTTTGGCAGATATTTATGGGGCTGCCTACACTCCCTACACGTCTAAACAGCACAATCCCAGTCCCACTTTGACTGTCTGCTCTGAAATGATCAAATACCGATTCTGGTGGCCATTTGGTGCTCTACTCTCTTACATATGAAGCTGTTTTCTGCTCTGGATGACTGAGGTTCTAATTTTTGAGAGTGGTACACCTCAGGATTTGCACCTGGCGTCTCGTCAGTGCCCATTTTACCATAAAGAAGGGCCTTCTGAGGTAATAATTTATATTTGCCACCATCTGAGCCTTTGCAGCACTTCAAAGAGATGTACAGCATACTTAATGTTGTTTCATCTACTGCTGAGAAGGAGCCTAAATCCTGAGAAAGAGGGCCTGCTGCTTCACCCTGCTTAAAAGAAGATAATTTATACTGCCCAGAGTCTATAGAAGAATCCCTGACCACAGGGACAGAGCATGCTGACTGAAGCTTGGATGGAAGGCAATATTAGGTGAGTCTATGCCCCGAAGCCATAAGGATCAGCAGTCTAGGTGACCTGGAATAAACCTAAAGTATCTATAGTAACCAACTGTTATTGTTTTAAAATGCAGCATTCCAAAAACTTGCATGGATATCTAGAACATAAGAGCTGCATTTCAATGAAAAAAATGCCATGCACATATCATTAAATATTACAGTATCTTTGAGTCATCTCTCTTACAAGATCCAGACAGAGACTGCATCTTCTGAAAGCCTGTACTGCCATCAACCCTTACCTCCTGCAACCTAAATATATAGGTTCGCAGAAAACACTTAGAGTTCTTTCAGGGCGATAGTGTAAATTACTCTGTCTCCCTGGTGTAGGGACTGTCCGCCAGATTTATTCATGACCTCCAAGCTGGGGGTCATTTAGAAAGCAGTGCCTGGAACTGCCATCAAAGTGGTTTCTGTCAATGCATTTTACTGTTAGGTATAGGGCTCTGTCAGCGGGATGGAGCCCTGTAACAGCTTTCTGTTGTATTTTCAAAAGGAAAATCCGTCTGGGATATATATTTTTTTTAATAAAAATGCAATGTTCCCCATGCCATCACAGTGTTCTCCCATGGC
The DNA here is from genome assembly GCF_031143425.1 of Pleurodeles waltl. NCBI lineage: Eukaryota > Metazoa > Chordata > Amphibia > Caudata > Salamandridae > Pleurodeles > Pleurodeles waltl. The sequence continues at coordinate 425,824,158 of NC_090447.1, read as the reverse complement.
AAGGGGAGCAGTTAGCAGTTTTCAGTGCCCCTTAACATCAGGGTTTTCCTGGCAGTGATCGGCAGTGAAAACTGACTGGTCATTTCACCCATCCAAGTGAGTTGGGCAGAATGGCTGGTGAACCTCTGATAACCCTTAATCCCCAGGGCCCTCAGTTGAAGTTTGTCCACAGCGGAAATGGACTAGTCTCCACAGTGGCTAAACTTATGGTCCACCCACATATAAATCTGCCGGGTGGACCACTATGTTGGTCGGGAGGGAAGTCTGTTGCTGTTGCTACAGAATCGAGCCCTCAGTCATGAAACCGAATGGCAACAACAGTGTGGCTTGAAGAAGGTTCCTGGACATTCTCGCCCTTCTTTCTGTTGACTGTGGCTGGTCACTATGAAGTTTTTTGGTACCCTAGTTCTGCAATTTCTCATTCTCAAAATCTCCATTGTAACTATGGGGCATATTTAATAAAAGTGGCACTGCACAAAGTGCAGCGCCACTTTTCTTGCGCCCTTTACCGCCTCCCTACTGCCACCATGTGTTCGTCATATTTAAAATATGGTGCACCGTGGCGCAATAGCATCATTTTTATGATGCTATTGATGTACTCAGCAGGAGTAGCACAAACATTTTGGCGCAACTCCTACAGAGTACATAGGGACCTATTGTATTCAATGGCATGCCCTCTTTTAAAGCCTGCTCTGAGTGGCATTAAAAGTGCCGAAACAAATGACGCAAGGAAATTGGTTAGATTTCCTTGAGCCATTTTTTCGGCACCCCTAACAGGGGAACGCCCCTTTTGCATACATTATGCCTGGCACAGGCATAATGTGGTGAAAGGGTTACAAAGTGACGCAATGCGTCCATTGCACCATTTTGTAAATATGGCGCAGGGATTTTGGCCCCGTTGTATCACATTAGCGTTAAAAAAAATGACGCTAATGTGGCACAAGGAGGCGAGAGCAGCTCTTAAATATGCCTCTATGTGTTTCTCCCTAGCCCTAAATCAGGCTGCCCCACTGAAGCAAGTAGGTGCTACACCTTTCCCAGGGACACCGAGGCCCATATTTATACTTTTTGACGCTAAACTGCGCTAACGCAGTTTAGCGTCAAAAAGTTTTGCGCCGGCTAACGCCATTCTGAAGCGCCATGCGGGCGCCGTATTTATTGAATGGCGTTAGCCGGCGCAAGCAGACCGGCGCTGCCTGGTGTGCGCGAGAAAAACCACGTACACCAGGCAGCGCCGGCGTAGGGGGAAAATGGCGCATGGGCGTCTTAAAATGGGGCAAGTCAGGTTACGTCGAAAAAATCATCGTAACCCGACTTGCGCCATTTATTTTCGACGCCCATCCCCCATCAACATGACTCCTATCATTGTAAAGATAGGAGTCATGCCCCCTTGCCCAATGGCCATGCCCAGGGGACTTCTGTCCCCTGGGCATGGTCATTGGGCATAGTGGCATGTAGGGGGGCACAAATCAGGCCCCCCTATGCCAAAAAAAATTATAAAAAAATAAAAAAAAATACTTACCTGAACTTACCTGAATGTCCCTGGGGTGGGTCCCTCCAGCCTTGGGTGTCCTCCTGGGGTGGGCAAGGGTGGCAGGGGGGGTCCCTGGGGGCAGGGGAGGGCACTCTGGGCTCATTTTGAGCCCACTTGTCCCTTAACGCCATGCCTGACCCAGGCGTTAAAAAGCGGCGCAAATGCGCCGTTTTTAGCCACGCCCACTCCCGGGCGTCTCTTTTGCCCGGGAGTATAAATACCACGTAAAGGCCTGGGAGTCATTTTTTAGACGGGAACGCCTCCCTTGCATATCATTAACGCAAGGAAGGGGTTCACGCTAAAAAATGACGCACATTCCGGGAACTTTGGCGCTATACGCCTCTAACGCCATAGTATAAATATGGCGTTAGTTGGCGTTAGTTTAGCGTCGAATTTGCGTCGAAAAAAACGACGCAAATTCGGCGCAAACGGAGTATAAATACGGCCCCATTTTTATTGGAAAATCTTGACTAAAGTTGGCCATTACAGCATAAACGACCTGCAAAGTAGTTTATATCACCAACCATGAGGCACTAACCTCTCCAGCCTCTCACAAATTATCTAGGTCTGGTTTAAATTCACTATTGGACCCCTAAACTTTATCTGTTAACATCCTTTACCAGCACAAGGCCCTAGTATGCTTAATACCATAGTGTTTTGAATCTTGTCAAATTTCCCTTTCCTATCCAGAACCTTTTTTCAGTGGGGGGGGGTTTCAGTCCAGTTTGTGTGAGGGGCTCCAGAATTTGGAGCATCATCTTCACAGCCCTGGCCCAAACGGACTGAACTCTCCTCTTTGAACTCCAAGCTGCAAATGAATCATGGAAAAAGGGAAGACATAGTTTAGCATTGTACATATATTAATATAATCCACTGGCTGATTTGACATTTCTATACCTGGTAGCAGTCAATTAAGTTACCCAAGGATTGAGCACTAACCTTCTAAAGCCATCATTGATTGAACAGCATGTTTTCTAATACCACATTTAGCTGTGAAACCTAGTGCCCATGGTTAAAAAATATGAAGTGTTAGCATAGCATTTGAGCAGTGCCTCATCCCCAGAAGGTGCTAGGATCTTCTGGTTTATTTTGTTTGTGCCTTATTTTAATTGTCCTGCAATTAAAATATGTAGATACAAATTCAAGCTATTTACAAAAGCTCGGTATGGAACTTGTTTTATTTTGTGTGATTACTTCTAGTACTGTATATAAGTTCCAAATCTATTACCATCTCCTCAAGTAAGATTTGACTGTGTGAGCAAACAATTGATGGAGAAGAGTACAAATTGACTACATGACTATCCAGTCATTAAATAGTACCAATGATCATGTGACATTAGGGTAAGCAATTGATCCCACCAAGTATACTAATATACTTTATATGGCTAATTAATCACTTATGTATTGGAAAAGGGCCCTCCTGCACTGCCTTGCCAAAATAAAATTCTTACTGGAAGAAGTGGAGAACCAGCACAGCATCATATTCCTAGAGCTTGACCTCTTTTCCACTACAGTACGAGTGTAGCAAAAATGTACCACCTGCTAGACAATACTTAGAGGGCATCCTGAATAGACTTATCTGTGTCTCTCAAAAGAGCTAATTACTGAAGTTCTGCCCTCCCACAATGGAACATGCTCCAAAAATCGATTTCCAAGCCAATTGCAACTGACACAGAAGCAAACTCATCCCATTCACTGTCTTAAAGAGGACAACAGTTATGAACTGAAAGTTCTACCTTGTGCTCAAATCCAAGCCAGGTGAATAGGAAGTATTGTAACCAGTGGAAAAGCTGTATAACATAGACATTCACCTAGGAAAATGCAAAGGCTTCAATGTCCACACATACTTCATTGTGAATCTAGTCAAGAACAACTGGAAAGGATGTTGCCCCTCTCGGTAAAGAGACCCACCAATAGATTTCCAAATCATTTGCATATGATGGAGATCTGGATTGTAAAGAGTCAAAAATGCTGGGAGAACAGATACAACTGGATGGACCAATCATTTCTGGTGTTGTCTAAATCCTGGATGTGTATGGTTGACAGAATCCACAAGTTTTTTTTCAGCAACCCCGTTTTACTCTGCATGTTGTTACTGATGTGCTTGACCTGGACAAATTGGTTGATCCTCTTCAGATTATTGATTAACCAACAAGCACCTACACCATAAGGAACAGAAAGAGAAAGAATGGTAACATTAAAAAAAATGAACTTTAAATCAGATTCAGAATCCCTTAACATCTAATTTTGCAGACTTTTGATTGAAGCCAGTGGATTGGTGATGAGACTGGAACAAATTATCAAGAAAGAGAATTTGATTGTGATTACCTTTCTGATGTGCTTGAGGACTCAGCTGTTTGACGTTGCCCCTTCAGAGGCATTGCAGAAATTCAAATCTTCTCACCAGCCAAATTTGCATAGGCACATCTGTATTGTTAGGATTGATGTGGGATTTTATACTGGCAAGTGGAAGAACATTCACCAGAGTCCCCCCTTACAGATCTCATCTGGAATATTGTACTACTGAATATCACATAAATAAATATTGTGATACAAGAACATTGTGGAAAAAATATATAAGAATATCTATATATATATATATATAGATATATATATATATATATATAAATATTTCCAAAAGATCACAAAAATGCTAAAAAAAACGCACACTCAGGACGTGGGGTAAAGAACTTTAAAAGGCTTGAAGTCAAAAGAAATGTCTGAGGCCAGTAACTCTTTCTTCATCAAGTCGATGATTTATTCCATTAGTCCAACAAAAATATGCCAAGTCTTAATAATATGGCTTCTGCAGGGAGATAGCCCTTTCTCTGACACTGTGACTGCCAGCAATTTAGGTGCTGCATTTCTTCATCAAGCAAAGGTCGGTTCCAACTGGTGTGCCCTGTGAATTACGAAAATGTAATATTGTGGAGTAGAAATAGTAAGAACAAAATACTGAAACCAAAATATCGATAGATTTTCTATATGCAACTCCACTTATATGTACCTTGGGCTCAGGCAGCCCATGAGGGGTGGTGCGTAAACCGGCAGAACAGACCGGTAATAGAATCCAAAACAACACAAAAATGCTAAATAATGCACACTCAGAACGTGGGGTAAAGTTGTAAAAAAGTGGAAAGTTTAATCACAAACACAACTTGTTTCGGCTGAACACAGCAGCCTTGATCACATGCACTCATCGACCAATGCAAAGTGAATAAATATCATCAAAACATGATCATAAAAACAGGACTTGTACAAAATGGCAGATTCAAATGTATACGTCATCTTCCAAATACCAACATTAGCTTATCTACTAATAAAAAAGCCCTAAACACCATTGTCTATACCGGATACCTCTCTATCCTGTTACATCTATACCAATATCTACATTTACAAATCATTATGCAATTATTATCAATTTAAGTTATTCATGAATGCATATTCAAGAATTGTACATGGAATTAGAGCATTAGCGATCCGTAAAGAAATCATCATTTCTTGGTATTCACATTCAGATATCATTCTTTAAACATCCCCCTGTCCTGTTCATTCTTACTGCCATAATTAATGATAGTCATCATGCCTGTACTCAATCCGTCTATTGATGAAAAATTAAGTATAAAATGAAAGATGTGTACCACACATTGTAATCAAATCAACTTGAATATACAATTGTGCCCAAGTGGGCCTACAATCACAATGCCTCATCACATCAAATCTATTAATACTCAAAATAAACATGCAATGGAAGACAAAGTGCCAAGTCTATACATCACGGCACCCATGCTGAACAAAATATAAAGTGCAGAGGAGAATATGTGATAAGTCCTCCAATTTCTAACTCTTTCGAACACCCTTCTCGCTAAAAAGAAACATATGAATTAATATATAAATTACAATTAATATATTACAGTACCTAGATCGATAACATCCAATTCATTACACAGCTTAGATCAAACACTATAAAGTGCATTTCAACAGGTGCTGTTACATTTGCGAATATATCACCTCCTAAATTTATATGTTCATCCCTCAGACAAATTAATATTCAACTCCTCATCCGTATTTAATCCCTTCTGTATCTTAGTTTCTGTCAACACCAGGGCAGTGCGCGCTCTATTGACGACTAGAATGCAAAAACCCAGCACTCTCAAAACAACATAATTTATGCATTGTGCTGATATGTTGTTGTTTAACCTTTTGCATTGCAGAGTTCAATCCTGAAGACTTATTTTTAATGTGCTTACAAATGCTGTTCATTTGCAATGTATTGCTGCAGGCTTTCAGAGGGTGTTAGGGTGTGGTCCCTTTCCAGGGCCTTCTAGAGACTTTCCCTGCAACATGCCTGGGTGTGGTTGTGGGCTAGGTCAAGACTCTATAAAAAGGAGCCAACCCAGCTCCAAGTGCTCACTATTCAGAGGTCCTGGTGCAGAGCAGCAGCTACTTCCTGAGCTCCTGTCCCGGTGGCCTATTTGATCTTCCAGACATCTGACTTTCATTCTTCATCTGGAGATCCTTGTTCTGGGCGGTAAGACAGTGGTTGGGCTGGCCTCCCGACGCCGTTATCGAGAACTCTCATGTTCTTGGGCCTAATTCTTTTATGATTTGACAGAGTACTTTGCGTGTTTGAAATATGCGCTTGAGTGTTTGTGACATTTGCAGGGTGACTTGCGAATCGGCAAGACGCGCGATTCGTTTCATGATAATTTCATCTTGTTATTCATTGCACGCTACCATTTCTTGACAGTTGCATGGTGGCTTAAGAATCGGCAAGACGCGCGATTCGTTTTATGGTGTTTTAACTTTATTATTCATTGCGCGCTACCATTTCTTGACATTTACATGGTGGCTTAAGAATCGGCAAGACGCGCGATTCGTTTTATGGTGTTTTAACTTTGTTGTTCATTGAGCACTACCATTTCTTGACATTTACATGGTGGCTTAAGAATCGGCAAAAGACGCGCGATTCGTTTCATTGTACTTTGATCTTGTTATTCATTGTGAGCTGTTATTTCTTGGCATTTACATCGTGGTTTACGAATCGCCAAGCTGCGCGATTCGCTTAATGATGATTTGACTTTGATATTTATTGCGTACTACCATTTCTTGGCTTTTTATATGGTGACACTTGAATCAGCAAGACGCATGATTCTCTCCTCGAGTTTAATTCATGTTGTTTATTGTATGCCACTATTCTAAGATATTTATCATGTAATATTCGAGTTGACAAGTTATGTGATTTGTTTTTCCTGAATCCATATTGTGTTATTCATGGTGCACAATCCTTTTATGGTGTTTACTTTATATATATATATATAAAGCTACAATATGTGCAATTTGTGTTGAAACATTTTAAGAGTACACAGAAGATCAGAGTTTCTAGATGCAATATTGTATGGTCCTAGTATGCATTCTCAAAAAATTGATTTATATGACTGGTTTAAAATTTAGTCAGAATGTTTTTCTGATTCTCATGTAAAGGAAAGTACTTGAATAAGAAAGTTTTCATTTAATCCATCTTGATTCCCTTACAGGTATTCGGCCATCTTGAAACTTAGTCATTTTAAACTTAATTCTTAGATTGTTTATGTTTTCAGAATGACTATGCTTAGAATCATAGTCTAGTATTGATTTCAGGAGATATAATTTTCATATTGTGTGTTCTAACCTTTTTCTTACTACAGGTCTCCTTCCCAGCTGTTTCCCTTCCTAATTCCCTCTTCCCCTCTTGAACTCTCTTAGCCTTTGTGATTTATCTATCAGAGTCTTGGAGCTGTTTAGTGGTGGACGTGTTGGGAACGTGCGCAGATCCCGAGGATCTGGTGACTCTGACAGTTTCCAGATCTAATATATACTTGGATTCCCTTTTCCTTAGCTGCAGTAGTCTATCACCCCCTCTATGATTAGAATGTACATGCTCAAAAACAAAAAAAGAGGGTAACACACAATCTGAATTTTGTTTTTCTTGAAAATGTCTGACCACAGGATAGTGGGAATCATTAGAAGTGATTGCTCTAATATATTCAAGAACTCACTTCTTCACCATATGTTTGGTACTTCCCACATACCAGCGACGACATGAACATTCTAGCACATAAATAGTGATTGTCGTACTGCAAGTGAGTAATTGTTTAATTTGTCTGATTTGCCTGGGTTTACCGGTAGGGAATTCCTTCTGCATCGTGCTTTTCCAGTAAGCTTTACAGTGACCACAATGGAAGAATCCCTGTAAATTGTGATCTCTGATTTGTGAAACAGTAGTGATATCATTTAATCTCAAGATATCCCGCAGAATCCGAACCCTTTTATAGGTGATATGATGTCTCCTTTGTATAGTTGATCCTATAATAGGATCACTCTTAAGGATATCCCGGTTTTTGCTTATCATGTTTCTGATATTCTCTGAATCTTCAGTGTATGTCAAAAAAATCTTAGTCTGGTTATGATCAACTGCGTCTTCAGGTAGCTTGTTATTAAACAAAGTCATTGTTCTATCAACCTGTTCGACTTTGTTAATAGCCTTTTGAATGACCCAATCAGGATAACCTCTCTCTTTGAGTCATAAAATCATATTCTGTTGTTCAATATTGAATGTCTCCTTGGTACTACAATTACGTTTGGCCCTCAGCCGCCCACCATAAGAGATACTTCACTTCAAATTGTCAGGATGGCTGCTCAGTGCATGGAGTAAACTCTTACCCGCAGTAGTCTTCCAAAACAATGCAGTATTTATCTGATTGTCACAAATCTGTATTTTCACATCAAGAAACTAAGGCCCTCATTACAACCCTGGCGGTGGGTGTAGAAGTGGCAGTAATACCGCCAACAGCCCAGCGGAAAAAAAAATGAATTACAAGCATGACGGTTACCGCCATGCAAAACCGCCACTTCTACACTGCGACTGCCAGGGTGGTAATGACCTCTGGGCTGGAAACTTCGGTCTCCAGCCCGGCGGCCGTCAGTAGACCGCCGGTGGTATCAGGACCCTGCATACCACCATGGATTTCATGGGGTTTTGTGCCGCCACAAAATCCATGGCGGTAGGCACTATCAGTGCCCGGGAATTCGTTCCCTGAGTCCTCCCCCTACACCCACGACCCCCCTACCACCCGCCAAAGGTGGCAGGACCCCCTCCCCACACTCACCCCCACCCCCCCACAGAAACATCCACACACACGCACGCTCACACCACTCATACACGCACACATACACGCACACATGCACACAGACATATACGCACACATTTCCCATACACACAACATACCCCTGGATGCATACATGCACTCACACAACTCCTCTAGACACTCACACCACACCCCATGCACGCACACAACACACAACACCACCCACCCCCCTCCCCTAACGGACGATCACCTTACCTGGTCCGGTGATCCTTCGGGAGGGAACGGGATCCATGGGGGCTGCTCCGCCGCCAGCACTCCGTCACCAGAACACCGACACACCGAATCCTGGGACTTGATTCAGTGGGCGGTGTTCTGATGGCATGGCAGTGGAGGTGGAGCAGCCTCCACTTCACCGCCGTTCGCCATACTGGCGGCTCTCCGTCCGAAAAAGGGCAGAGGGCCGCCAGCAGTCATGATACGGTGGGCGGGAGACTGGCACCACTGGCGGTCTTCATCCCAGAGTTACCTCGGCAGTCCTTTAAAAAGACCACTGAGGTTAAAATGAGGGCCTAATTTGTACATTTGCTCATATTTGATGTTAAAATAATGTTATGATTATTATTATTCAGTTTCTCAATAAATCTACTGGCTTGTCCTTGTGTACCCTTCCAAATGATAAACAGATCGTCTATATATCGGAGCCACAAAGCAACCTGCTCAAATTCAGCATACCTCGCCATATCATTGAATATCTCTTCTTTCCGCCATCCCAGGAATAAAATCACAAAACTGGGCATGAAACAAGTTTGCATGGCAGTGCTGCATATTTGATTGTATAGAACTCCATTAAATAAAAAGATATTATTCATCAAACAATGTCTAATAATATCAACAATCATATGCGTATCAGATACAATGTGAACCCGACGCTTCAAAGCACGGCCAACTAAACAACAAGGCTTACCATGGTCTATTTTCCAAGTTGCATACCTTGAAATTTTGATATTATCGGGTTCTGCATGTGGATTCTGTCTGCCCCAGATGGCTTAAATACTGATCCACACATCAACTGCGAAAACGCACTTTGTCCTTACTACTGGACATTTTGTTCTGGTGACCTAATCTACATTAGCCTTGATAAAGTCAATGTGACGAAACACATGTCGGCCATAAGCTGGATACTGGACCTATTCCTTCTTGATAAGAATAAAACTTTATCATCACCAACTATGTGGCTTTGGACTTTCAGTTGTTTTCCACTGGGATGAACTGTGACAGACTACTTTTGGTGTGCCCTGATCTATATTGACTCCTATTATTAAGACTTGGCATTTTTTTGTTGGACTAATGGAATAAATCCTCAACTTGATGAAGAAAGAGTTACTGCCCTGAGACATTTCTTTTGACTTCAAGCCTCTTTTAATCTCCAAGCTGGGCCTGGCATTATGCCATCACCAATGACCCAATATACATTGAGACCAGTTATCGGCTGCTCTTACATGAATCTCTCTCTCCATGTTGACTGCAATTCCGAACAGTCCAGTACATCCTGAAGCTCCCTTGACAGGAGACAAAAGTCTCTCATTAATGATTTTGGGGTGTATGCTGTGTAAGTCCAGTAAGGCATTGTTTGGTTCAGTCCCATGTAGCATCTTTTCAATGCCGCTTTCAATTTTTAGCCTACTGGAAAATTAACTCTCATGTTTTTAGAGGTGGTTTCATGTGACAGGCTTCTGAGTAAAGTATCCAACTGATGGGACCTGGGAAACAGGAGGGGACAGTGTAACATTTTTATATGGGACTTTATTCCTTCCAGAGGCCTTTCACTCCTGGAGGAGGACATTCATGATCGTCCATGTACTGGAAGTCTAGCTGTGGAGTGGTGGTGCAACTGGAAGAGCATGCCCCCACTTATACAGGACTGTTCATCATCTGCTGCAAGGTCCTGCTTGATTTCAAAGTACCTCAACACAGAAGACAGGTCATTCTTCTAAATATACCTTTAGGGTCAGCTTCACGCTCCTCCTCCTCATCGTATATTCATCATATATAGGTGATGGCAAGAAAAAGTCACTGAAAAGGTTAACAAGACTGAAGACTGAAGAATGGATGGTAATATAGGACATAGCAGGAGTTATAGCTTGATGTCTCTAAAGTTGGTGGTAGAGAATATAAAAGGGATTTTAGCTGCATGTCTGCTTCGCTTCTTCTATATATAATTGTTTTGTGTTCCTTGCTTAAAGCAGAAAGAGTGGTGTGATTCTTTTGGTGGAGCGCTTTCTATGCTACATGCTGCCAAAGTATCATGCTCCAAATAAAAGGACTATTCAGGAAAGGGCACAAGCAAACTAGGCAGTGACCTAAGCCGTCCACTCTACCCTGGGAGCTCGTCAGGGAACTACAATGACATGAATCAATAGAGACCATAAAGAATGAACCAGTCTTAGAGCCTCAATGCTAGTGCATACTTGCAGTCTGAGACTCGCTTGTCATCGCAGCACCAGTTTGGCAACCTGACCAATAATTCTCTTATGAACTTCCAGGTAATAAGAAAGGAGTAGATGCATTACCTCAACACCAACCCTATGATTGTGTTATCGAGTTACAGCCTGAGGTGAAGATCTCTCATGGATGCATTTACCAATTAGGTCCCAAAGAAGATCAGGATCCTGAGGAATATCTTGATGAAAAATTGTAAAAAAGGGATGTATTCACCCCTCCACCTCTCCTGCAGTAGCTCCCATCTTTTTCATCCTAAAACCTGAGATTACCAGCCTTGCATAGACTATTGTAAATAAAATCACCACAAGAAATAAATACCAGTTGTCCTTGATTTCTTTTTACCTGACTGGCTTGGGGCCAAGAATTTCACAAAACTTGATCGGAGAGTAACACATGTTCTTGTCCACATCTGGGAGGTAAATTAGTGGAAAAGCTCTTTTAAGAGTCATGGGAAGTTTGAATATTTAATGAAGCCTTCTGGCCCGTGCAACACCACAGCAACTATCCAACATTTTATTAATTATATTTTTTATTACTTAATAAACTCGTTTCTTCCTGTCTATTTGGATGACATACTCTTCTTCCCCAACTCTCACAAGGAACATAGGTTTCATGTGAAAACTCAAATGGGATGACTCAAGGTTAAGTCTGTGATGCTAAAGGGGAAAATGCATATTTGAAAGCAAAGAAGTTACCTTTTTGAATTTCTATTTTCAGATAAAGGTATCCACATGGATAATGACAAGGTTAAATCTGTCAAAGACTGCCCTGCTGCGACCACAGTTGCAAAATCCAGAAGCTATTAGGCTTTGCAAATGTATGTTTATTAAAGACTTATCCAGGATTGTTCTCCATATTACTCAGATAACTAAAAAAGGCATATCTTTTCACAGGGGTATCTGTCAGCAAACGTCCTTTGTACAGCTATTACAACAGCTCTAATATTAAGGCCCTTATCACACTTTATTCTTTAATGTAGAAACAGGTGCTTCTTTGTGCACAGTTAGTGCAATTTCGTCACAGATATATCCCAAGACTCAATAGCTTCACCGAGTGGCTTACCTTTCTCAGACATAAAATCAAGCCAAACGAACTACATCATTTATGAATGTGAATTGATGGCCATTTGGGAAGCATTCTGTCCCTGGAGACATTTTTGGAAGGAGCATCTTTCCCTATCACAGTGGGGACCGACTGTGAAAATCTTAGATAACTCAAATCAACCTTCAACCTGCATGGTGTTCTTGTTTATCACAGTTTTAGTATAATAGATCATCAAGACTTGATAAGTCACTGTGGGAAAGCCTATGCACTCTCTTGGGCTTCACATGAAGCTGTTCCAGTATTGGAACCTCCTCCTATTCTTCAGTTAAAAGGGACCTCTCAAAGGGAATTTGATGCACTGTTACCCTAAAATCAACATCAACAGAGAATGATTTCCATGGCAGAATGGAACCAAGAACAAGAAGAAAAGAGAAAACATCACTGGGGATACTTAATCTACGACAGTATATTTTTTGTGCCTGAAGTGGCTTCTTAGTCAAATTTTTTACTATGGTGTCATGACAATTCAGTATCAGGCCATCCCAGATTTCAAAGAACTCCTGAACTGGTTCAGATGTACTTTTGGTGGGCTAGGATGAATCAAGACATTAAGACTTTTCTAAAAAGTAGAATCTTTGTACAGGCAAAAAGTGTGCACTGCAAGACTACATGGTTTTTACCTCAATTGCCATGTCAAACTCAGCCCTGGACACAACAATCTATGGATTTTATTGTGGAACTTTTAAAATCTAAGGGAAAAACAGTTTTTCTTGTGGAGGCTTACTAATTTACCACAAATACTAAATTCATTGCACTAAGCAAGCTACCTATTGCCCATGAACTGGCATTGATTTTCCTCAGGTTGATTTTTAGGTTATATGGATTACCTGGGGTCGTCATCACAGACAGAGGGTTTGTTGCTCATTTTTGGAAGGAATTAGTGAGGAGATAGGAGTTTGTTAATTTACATTCATGAGATACCACCCACAAACCGATAATCAGATGGAGAGATTAAAACAAACATTGGAACACCAACAACTCGCAGCTCGTCCTCTCGCTCTCGACAAACCCTGCCAAAACAAAGACCATCTTCCATAACTGTGTGAAGAACTTATCCGCCTGGATGAAGAACAACTGTCTGGAGCTCAACATGGATAAAACAGAGGTTCTGATCTTTGGCAGACACTCAGAACTATGGAACAAATCCTGGTGGCCAGCAGAGCTCAGACCCACCCCCACACCAAAAGATCACACCAGCAACCTCAGCATCATTCTGGATAGCAAACTCTCCATGAAATGCCAGGTCAACTCTGTTTCCTCAGCCTGCTTCCACACACTCTGCATGCTCAACAGGATCTTTAAGTGGCTCCCCATCAGCATGAGGAAGACAGTGATGCAGGCCCTCATCATCAGCTCACTGGACTATGGCTACACACTATGCACGAACCACCATTGAACTCATGCAAAGACTTCAGACAATTCATAACACAGCTGCCAGACTGATCCTTAACCTGCCCAAGAGAACCCACATCACCCAGCACCTGAAAGATCACCATTGGCTCCCGATCCAGAAGAGATGCCACTTCATGCTTCCGACCCATACCTACAAAGCCCTCCATAATCAAGGACCCACCTACCTCAACCACCACCTTCACCTCCACCAACCGACCAGGAACCTCCTCTCGGCACACATCCCCCTCGGAAAGATACTATGAATACGCCGCTGCCACGCCAGAGGACGCCCTTCTCCCGTCTCACCACCGAAACGTGGAAGCTCTCCCCCTTCACCTTCATACCGTACCCTCACTGATGCACTTCAGAAAGGGATTGAAAGCATGGCTTCTCTAATACAAACCTGCAGCAAGCGCCTGGATACCCACTTAGCTGGCAACTTGTGCTTTACAAATACCACCTGATTGATTGAACAATACTTGCAGTGTTATCCCATGCATTATCAAACAAAGTGGGTACAAAGGTTACCTTTAGCCAAGTTTGTATTCAATACTCATTTCACTCAACCTTTGAATACTGTTCATTTTACTCTTCCTTTGGCTTCCTCCCTTGAATTTGGCCTGAAGTTCTTGTCACATCGAAGAATCCCGCAGTGCAGTCTCTATTGAATAACATTCATGGAACCTGGAAAATGATTTACAACAGTTTTGTAAAGCAAAGATGGCCTACAGAAATTTGCAGATTGCCACCAACTTAATTCCCAGTAGACAACAGGAGACATAGGTGGTCATTATGACTTTGGTGGTCTTTTTCCAAGACCGCTGAAGCCGCTGCCACCAAAGACCGTCAAATTTGGAGTTAGGCAGGATTCTGACCCCTTTCATTTGACCGACGGAGGAAGAGAGGTAGTTCCACCTCTAGCACTCCCACGCCAACAAGACTCTGCCTGCCATATTACAATACGTAATGCAGCTTGGCGGAGTCCTGTCATTGGACTGGTGCAGTGCTGGGATTGGAAAACGCCAGGACCCATCGCCTCCCAGATGACCACCTCACCGGAAAAGGTAAGTTGATCGTCCAAAAAGGGAGGGGGGTTTGGGGTGGTCTGGGTAGGTGTATGTGTGCGAATGTGGGTGTCTGGATGCGTGTATGTGTGCAAATGGGGGTGTCTGGGTACGTGAATGGATTCAGTGTCCGAGTGTGTGCATGAACGCGGAGAAGGTTAGTGCACGTGCATGAATGCGGAGAGGTGGAGTGCATGAATGGATGCGGTGGGGGTGGGGTTGTGCATAATTGCAGGGGGCTGCGTATGTGTAAGTGGGGATGTGTGTATGGTTGTGTGCAGTTGGGTGGGAAGGGTGCGTGCATGTGCGTGGAAGTCGGGGGAGGGTGTTTGCATGTATGTGGAAGTGAAGGGGGTGCGTGTGTGTGTGTATGGATTTTGGGGGGTGCCGGCAAGAGGAATGGAGATTCCTGTCACCGGGTGCATTACTGCCAGGGTTCTCGTGGCAGTGCAACCACCACAGGAAACCTGACAGTCTGCCGGGTAATAATACCGCCGGCGGTCTCATGGATGCTGCAGGGCCGAAAGTGCTCACCTCTGGCCCGGCAGTCCGACCACCCTGGAAGTACAGGTGGCTTTTCCGCTTTTGGTGTTCGGCCAAACCGCCAAAGTCATAATATGGAGGTCTTCACCGCTGTCCTGACGGCCGACCGACCGCCACGACCGCCATGGCGGTCAGGTGACTGCCAAAAGCATAATGATGACCAAAGTCTTGCTATTCTCAAAGAATCTTTTGATATCAGGGTCCATCCTAAGTGGCATCCTTGTTTTATAGGGCACTAGCATGGTTCCAGAACCATCAGATTAGCACTTCCATCTCATTGGTGTATTCACCATTTGGTTCATGTACTGTGACTCCAAAAGGCTCACACATAAGCTACTACTCCCCCTCCCCCAGTAATGATTGATGGGTCTCGTGAATATGAAGTAAAGGAATTGCTGGATTCCATGCAAGTTCAGAGCCAGTTATATTAGTTGGTGGCATGGAAGGGCTATAAAGCTTCTGAATAATCCTGGGAACATGCTTCATTTATAAGAGCTCCTAGGTTGGCCAATGCACTTCATAGAAGATTCCACAGGACACCAGGTCCACAATAAATAAGGGGGAGCTTTTGGGAGAAGATACTGTCAGGAATTAGTCTCAAACTTGGGGGTTTCCAGGGACCAGCCCTTCAAATTGCATTCATTTAAGACATTGTTTTCCGAAGGCCTTGACAAGTTTCAGGGGTAGCATAAACTTACACAGGTCTGGAAGCTCTGGAAACAGGGTAGATGGAAACTGAAAAGGTCCTTGGGGCTGCAAAGCCCAGGACTGAGAGATCAGCTATTGGCTTCCCTTCTGGACTATGGGAGAAAGTGTCAGTTAAAAGGACAGCAAGCAAGGGTAATTGTGTTTGGCAACAGTGGTTGTTGGGCCTCATCTGCTTTTGGGCCAGTTCACCCTCGTTTGGCATGCCCTCAATTTCTTTTGTATTTTCCCTTGCCATGGTTCCCTCTGTAGTTATCTCCCTGCTATGCATGACTCTGCCAGTTTTTGTGCTGCCCTCTGTTCTCGTGTGGCTTGTTGTGACTTACCACTTGGTGGTCCTCCATTGTTAGTGCTCTCTTACTGAAACATCTAGGACTGAAACTCCACTGGGCTGATGCTCTCTTTCCTTTTGATACTCTGGCTGTAAGCGGGAGCTAGTTATTGAACTACCCTTACTTTATCCTGGTAAAATTGAGTCTCAGCTTTGGAGTGATGCACTCTTGATAAAGACATGCTCCTAATGTGGGATGTGTGTTTTTTTATGGAAACCTAAAACTCTGGGGAGTCTTTGTGAAGTGTGCAGCCATATTACCATCCGGCCTGTCTCTCCCATGAATCCTTTTTCACCCGGGCAGGGTTATCTTCCAGGTTGTTCTTCCTCCCTCTGAGACTGCACTGTCATAGGGAGATAGATGGATTCTCACCGCTCCTGAGAAACCACAACCAGTCTCCAGTTCTGACAACCTACCCCTACATGCTCCTTCCAACTTTCACTCTGCAAACCAGTGCATTTTAACCACACACAAATAAGAGTTATGCTTGGGTGGGTGCTGTTTCAGACACTTAGCTCTGGTAATTTGGTACTATCTTCCTTTGCAACTACATTCACAGAAAACTCCTTCAATCTTCGGGAAAAAAGAAACAATGTTTTGCTATTAATTATGCTGGCGACTGAGCTCTTCTTAGATTTCTAGTTACTTACTCTGGTTCATTTATGTTTTAGTTTTATTGCCTTGGAGACTTTTTTCCTGGAATTTATATCTTTTAGCATAAACCAGCTGTACATTGGTAGTACACTGCCCAAATTAAATCATTCATTCAGTCATTTATTCATTCAAATGCAACTATTTGTGGGACATTGTCCAATATGTGTATGTAGGTTATCTGAATCAACTTATCTTTATTCCATAACATCTGTTTACTATTTTAGTGCACTGATGTGTCGTTTCTGTATCAAAGGGCTGGTTCATATTCATACAGCAGCTTTAAGAAGTTTGCGTGCTGGGTGGGAGCTTTGATAACTTAATGCCGGATTAAGAACTGGACCAATAAATGTGTGTAGCAAATCTGCCTTTTCTGCATGTCACCCCAAATGTTCACCTTTTTATAGACCTTATATTGCTGGCATTAGAACTCTGTGTGCTTTACCCATGCTAACCAGTAGTAAAGTGCTTGAGCTTCCCCCCTTTAAACAATGTTAAATTGACTTATCCCTCACTGACATATTTAACATTCCTACAATTTAGTAGTACATGGCACAGAAAATGTGCTTAGGGCCTGGAAGTCAAATGCCACCTATGAACTGCGGAATATATTGTGCCATCCACAGAGTAGGCCAGTAAAACATGGCTTCAAGCCACCCATGTCTAACCTGACTGCAGCAGCCTATAAAACCTGTTATCATGCCTATCAAAATAACACTTTCTGACAGGTAGAACTCCCTGCGTTTAAATATTAATAAGTCACCCCTAAGCATCCTTTCTTGTCTCAAAGTTAAGGTGTCTGATATTTAAAAAATGAAATTGAGAAATTAAAGTTTGCATGTTCCTCCAGGGACTAGCGCCCACAAGCTGTTTTTATTGGCAGGGCTGTAGCTGGATCCTAGCAGATGTCAAAGTACAGATTATACACTTTTATCTGTGACGCTTGAGAGGAAACTGTTAGAACAGAAATCAATTTTTAGCAGTTTAAAAATCCAATTAATTGGTGAAGTTAGATTTTTAGTAAATAGTTAGGGAAAGTAACTTTTGGAAAGTTACCTTTTCCCTTTCTGAAGCTCCAGAATGATAATTTACATTAGCCTGCCAACAGATGCCAAGCCAGTACTTAACCTTAATGAGGTGTGAAAACAGGTCCCAGAGCAAAACCGTACCCTACATCTGATGACAGGATGGGCTGTGTGTGGGCCATGTGATCCCTGTCAGTTCCAGAAGGATAGCTGGGGAGGTTCTAGGAAGTTCATTCATTTAAAAGTGACATAGGTGACAGCTGCTCGTTTATAGCTTACTAGAAGGAGAAACCTAGAATTGGAAAGCCTTTGCTCCACAGGCACACACTAGCCAAGCTGGCTCTGCACCTAGTGGGAGGGAAGCTATCCCAGGAGAACCAATGTGCTGAAATACAGGGGATGGGACCACTCATTTCACAAGGACTTTGCAAAAGGTGGGATATATTCTATCATTTTGAGTGTTAGGAGTGTTAACGCAAAATGACTTAATTAAAACAAAATATTAATGAGTGTTTATGTGTTGTAATAATGAGTTTGTTAGAAAATGGTTAACGTAGAAAGATTAATGTGTACGGTTGAAATTGTGACCTCGGAGATTTTCCACCAGAATTCATGAATGTACTAATAAATGGCTAGCATACATGAAATATAGAAAAACGTGTAAAATTAATGTAGTAATGTGTCATATTGAGAGATATAACCTATGTTTTGCAATGATTGTAGTCCTTAACTTAGCTAATGTCTTGGCCTAGTCTTGCCAGGTCTCATGTAGCGTTTTCGTGATTGATCACGGATGTACCCAGGAGTTGCTCCGACCCAGGTTTATCGATTCACCGGCCAGATTTATAATCGCATGCTGACTGCTTCGGCAGCAGCCCTACCTTACAAATCAGTCGAGCCCCTGAAAACATGGCGCTCCTTGGCAATTCATAGTCTCTGGATGTTTTGAACCACCCCACAATCCTAGACCATTCCACTACCTAAGTCTCTTGAGCACCAGATACTAGCGATCATTGGTGCTCCTTGATACTACGACTACAGACAAGTGTAGATCCACAGACCTGGGACTATTCCATATCTTCTGGAAGATGTCTTTGACCCACTGATTGGTTCTTTACACTGGAATCCAGGTGCTACCAAGTCTGTTATCCTTGTCCTGATGATGACCTCTTGACTCACCTTAAATACGGGGTCAAAACGTCGACACATCTCCAAAGAGTCGATGAGACATTTACAAAGGATTTTTTGTGAAACTTCAGGGCTTCCTGGATTGAAGGAGCCACTCGAAGTTCATAATTTTCTTTATACCACACTCTGCACTGACTGTATATATCACCTTCACTTACCCGCACTTCAGGACTTTCACAGTTTTTTAGGAGCACCTACCAAGACGAATGTAAAATATAATACACTTTCGCGAACAGAATCACATGTTCAATCTATATTTACATGAAAAATGTCTGGACTAATATGATCAAAGTTATACATGGAGTAATACATTTCTGTTTGTATTACATTTATGGTACACAGAGAATTTCTTAAGTCTTTTGTATCCCGTGGAAGTCTAGGTTACTTCCCCCTTGCACTGACCTTTAACGCTACTACATTTATTACCCTGGTCATAAGGGTTAGAGGGTATTTGCCTCATTGTTTTATCTTCACGAGAATAGTCAGTTTCTCTTTAGTTTCAAATTCTTAGACAGACTCTATAGTTGGCGCAGACTTTCTCAAGGGTACACTGAGTCACCATCCTTGTTTAACCAGATCCTGAAAAAAACCTGGAGTCATAGGAATTGCCATTTCAATTGATTCCGGTACAATACATTTATGACATTGATGACTTGCTCATTGCTTCCAAAACAAGGGACGAGTGTAAGTACGACTCTATTGCCCTATTGAGTCATTTGGGAAAATTTGATCATAAAGTGTCACCATTGAAATTACAGTACTGTCAGAAGATGGTGAACTATCTGGGTCACCAATTGAAAAAGGGTCGAGGAGAATTTCCAGAGAAAGGATCACAATGATATTGCAGAGAAGTCCCCTGACTTCACAGAGAGATGTCAGGATGTTTCAGGGAATGTTGGGTTATTGTCGTCAATGGATCCCAAATGTTTCTGAGATTTCAAAGCCATTTCAGAAACTGACAAATAAGGATGTCACTGATCCGAAAACATTAGATAACGAACAGATGAAAGCGGTCACTGAGTTGAGAGAGAGTTTGTGCAGAGCTCCAGCGTTGGGTATGCCTCATTACACAAAACCATTCACATTGTTTTGTCATGAACGTGATGCTTGTTCTTTGTCTCTCTTGACACAGGTCCATGGAGGTGCTTATCACCCAGTAGCCTATTTTTCAGCCACCTTGGACCCAGTTGCAGCATCCTTTCCGGGTTGTTTGCATGCAGTTGCCGCAGTTGGTCACTCTTTCACTATGTGGGGGGGTAGTGATGGGATATCCCTTGATGGTAATAGTCCCTCACTCGGTTGAGATTTTACTGACAAGGACGAAAACACAGTATTTGACTGGTGCCAGACTGACAAGGTATGAGACGAACATTTTAGGTGCTCCAAATGTAACATTGAAAAGGTGGACAGTGCTGAATCTGGCAACTTTACTTCCAAGTGATACTGTTAAAATTGAAAAGGAGGAAGACATTGAGCATGATTGTCTCGAGGTAACTGAGTTGTGCACAAAACCAAGACCTGACATCAGAGATACCCGATTGGAAGAAAATTATCAAATTGTCTTTGTTGATGGTTCATGTCTCAGAGATGGTACAGGAACATTGAGAGTAGGCTATGCCGTGTGCACAATTACAAGTACTTTAGAAGCTTCTTGGCTTTGAGGGGTAAATTAATGCACAAGTAGCAGAATTGGTTGCTCATACGAGAGCGTTCCATGTGTCTGCTAAACTGCTAAACTGAGAGTCACAATCCATACAGATAGCCAATACGGATTTGGAATTGTTCATGATTTTGGTCAATTGTGGTTGCAAAGAGGTTTCCTGACCTCTACTGGTTCACCAGTGAGAAATGGTGAAAGAATAAAAGATTTGCTGAATGCAATTACAAGGTTTTGTGCATATCGTTCAAAGACAAGTGGGAATTGATGTCTGAAGAAGACACCACATGTGCAAGTTATGCATTAAAGGTGATTGACACAATGGAAGAGTTGAAAACTACTTTGCAAAATAATGTTGACAAGGAGGAGAAAAGATTGTGGTTAAAAATGAAATGCATGCAGAGACAGAATGAGCTATGGGTATCAGAAGAGGGTCAAATGGTTCTGCCAAATAGTTTGTTATCACAAATGGCAAGATACTATCATGGTCAGGCACACATTGGAAGGGATGCCATGGTTCATTTGTTTAAAATTGATTGGTTTAACCCCAACGTTTTTAGACAAGCCACAGAAGCAGTATGTCATTGTTGTATTACTTGTCAGCAATTATATGCGGGGAAAGGGACAGTGGTGAACTTGAGCCACATTGGAAGAGCAGGGGTCCATTCAGCAAAATGCAATTGGATTTCATTGAGATGTCTGCATGTGGAGGTTTGAAATACATGTTGGTGATTGTGTGCATTTTTAGTCATTAGATTGAAACATACCCTACAAGAAGGAATGATAGCCTCACAGTAGCTAATCTGTTGCTTATAGAGTTGATACCATGTTTCGGATTTCCGATCTCTTTAGAATCAGATAGGGGAATGCACTTCAATAACAAGGGGATTAAACTTTTGTGTGCAACACTAAACATTGAGCAGAAATTGCACTGTAGCTATTGTCATGAAGCATCAGGACTAGTGGAGCAGATGAATGGTACTTTGAAATCAAGAATTCCCAAGATGTGTGCAGCCACAAATTTGAAATGGCCAGATGCATTGCCTCTGGTGTTGCTGTCAATGAGAAATACACCTGACAGGAAGACAGGACTGTTGCCCCACGAGATTCTTATGGGCAGAGCAATGAGGTTTCCAGCAGTTTAAGCCAATGCACTTGTCAATATTACAGATGATATGGTGTTGGACTACTGCAAGGGTCTGGCTGATGTGGTTCGCTCTTTCTCTCAGCAGGTGGAGGCCGCCACACTGCCACCAATTCACAATCCTGGGCACAACCTGAGAGCGGGCGATTGGGTTGTTGTCTGCAGGCAAATGTGCAAGACGTGTTTGAAGCCTCGTTGGCAGGGAGCTTACTAGGTGATCTTGACAACTACAACAGCTGTAAAGTGTGCAGGACTTCCGAACTGGATTCACACGAGTCACACAAAGAAAGTGGCATGTCCACTGGATCATGAAGAAGCGTTATTGAGAGCACCAACAATCGCGAAACAACTCTTGTGAGCCTGATGTGATGCTGACCGACTGATGACCTGAGAATAAAGACTGACTCTGGTGCTGATACATATAAAGGATAGGTAGATATGATAATGTGACTGAATATAAGTTTGTGGCTTTTCTTTCTAGGTACCAACTGCGCTATCTAAATAGTTTTCTTAGCTAGATGATTTTTCCAAAAATTCTTGTTCTAAATTGTTTTTGCATGAAGTCCCACAAGCTAATGCTAATCTGGATTAGATTAAGTTTTCCTTATCTGACGACTGACAGATTTAGAGACAATTGATTGACAAACTGTTTTGCCGAATTCTATGAATAGAGAAACAGGAGTAAGATGCATTGTGGGACTGCTTGTGGTGAGGCACACAGAAACTGCTGAAAAAGAAGGTAGGATTAACCAGGGAACTTTTTAATACATTAGTTAGGAAAGGGCCAAGTGTCACACCCCACTCACTGGCTAGTGCAAATCACAAATGTACACCCTCCCCCCAAACACACACACACACCCTTCTGAGAACAATTTCTGGACCTGAGGAAAATTAGAACAGGACTGAATCATCCTTGCTGTAACATTAAAGGAGCCCCGAAGGCCAGACCTGCTCCCTCTTGTACACAGGGCAAAGAAGTGGATACAGGGTTCAGTTGGCTGACCTCCTGTGTGTCTACAGGGACACAAAAAGATTCAAGAGTCCTTTTTCTGAAAAAAACAGTTGATCACGACCAACTGGACATGGGCTGGGCCCTGCTGGAGGTATATGCTGGAGTGAGTCCTGGTCTCTATGTGCTCCAAAATGACCCAAAGAAACTGCTTCACAAACCCTGAAAATTTGAGATTGGACTTCCCAGGACTTCTGTGGGACCTTGTGGCAAAGATACCTGATTAAAATGCATCTCCCTCGGATACAGCTTCAGGCTTGCCCCGCTTGAGGATTTTGAGCCCCATAAAAAAAGAACTAAGTCAAAAGGTAAAATCTCCTTTTCCTCTGTGGATGTTAAGGCCAAGTTGTGCTAATGTGGCTGTCACATTGTTGGTGTTCTCCCGCATCTGCACATTGATATGGGAGAGTAGGGCCAGGTAGTCTGCAAAGTCCAGGTCATCACACTGCATCCAAGGTGTCCACTGGATCCTATTTCCTCTCCTTGCTGTGGTTGTCTTCATGATCCAGTTCATGGTCAGCAGGAAGAGAAAAAGCAAGAGCAAACAGCCCTGGAGTACTCCAGTCCTCATTTGGAAGGCTTCCATGAGTTGTCCTCCATGGACTATCTTACAGGTCATTTGCTCATATGAGTTCCTGATGATTTTTACAAGCTTTTCTGGCCCACCATAGTGGCAGATGAGTTTCAAAAAGGTCTCTCTGTCCATGCTACTGAATATCTTCTCATAGTCGATGAAGTTGACATAGAGAGGGGAGTTCAATTCCACTGACTGCTCAATGATGATGTGCAGTGTTGCAATGTGGTTTGTAGGATCTATCTTTGTTGAAGCAAGCTTGCTGGACTCCCATCTGAGCGATGACTTGTACGTTTATTTTGTTCCTTCTGTACAAGATGACTCTGTTGAACACTTTGCCTGGGATTGATAGTAGAGTTATACCTCTGTAGTTTGTGCAGTTACTTAGGTCACTATTCTTGGGGATCTTGATGAGATATTACTCCTTCCAGTTTAAAGGACCTTTTCCTCTTCCCAGATCCTTCCAAGCCTGATATTTTAATGTCTGCCTTCAGTGCCTCTGCAGGAATGTTGTCAGGTCTTGCTACCTTCCCATTTCTCAGATGTTTGATGGCTTGCTGTATATCTTCCTTAGATTGTCTGCTGCAGTCGATTTGCAAGTCCTTCTTAGCTGCCTGTATGTCTAGTGGAGACTGTTGCATAGGCTGGTTCAGCAGTTCTTCAGAGTGCTCCATCCATCTTTGTTGTTGCCATTGTTACCCATGATTGTCTTCCCAGCTTTGTTTTCAACAGATCTTTCCGAATTGCTGTACCTGCCGCTACTTTGAATCTTTCCTTGTCTGCTCCGAAGCTTCTCTCTGCTTTCTTGTTAGCTTAGGTTTATTTGCCTTGAGCGCTTTTCTTTTTCTGCTCTTGTTCAACTGATGTTGACAGAGACTTTCTTTTCTTTTCTTTCTCGGATTTAGCAGAGAGTCTCAGTGGAGATACATTCTATATGCTGGTGTTTTTTGGGACCCTGTACCTCCTTGCAGGTTGATATCACTGTTTCTTTGATCTACTCCCCATTACTTTCTACTGTGTCTCTGTTGTCCTCTGGTTCTTGCAGGACTTAAAAATCGTTACTCAAGGAGGACTGAGTATTTACTCCATTTCTGTACATCTTTGAGGAGGGAGGTGGTATAGCACTGACACTGGATTGTCAGTTCCATCCATGTTTTCTTTAGCTTTAGCCTAACCACAACAAGGTGATGGTCTGAATCCACATCCACTCCTCTCATCACTCCCACATCCTGCAGGTACCTCTGGAACAATGTAGACAAGGTTGATCTAATTCTGTTGAATGGTCTGGTGACACCCATGTTGCCTTATGTATTCTTGTGTGGGGGAACACTCTACAGCCTATCCAAAGACTGTTCAGGGCACAGAGATCTGCAAGCCTTTCACCATTCTCGTTCAAGTTGCCAACGCCATGGTTGCAAATGACTTCTTCGCACCCAATGTTGTTGCTTCTAATTTAGGCATTGAGGTCCCCCTTCAGTGTGGTGATGTCTCTCTCAAGGCTTTTCTCTAGGATGGACTTGAGTCTGCTGTAAAACTGTTATTTTTCCTCATGTTTACTCTCATTTGTAAGTGCATAGCACTGGATAACATTCATGTTGATCTTTTTCTTTGTGTGGAAGGTTGCTGGGATGATTCTTGGAACGTGGGTTTCCCATCCAATCAGAGCTCTGCTGGCTGCTGACGTAAACATCAGTACTGCTCCCCGAGTATGTGGAGCGTTCTCTTCCTCATGTCCAGAACCCTCGGCATTCCTCCTCAAGTCAGTCTTTTCTGTCCGGATTGTGTCTATCTCCATCTGGTCTCTCTGATCCCAAGCAAGGCAAGGTTCTATTTTTCTGTCCCCATTGCTAATTGGCTGGTTTGCCTTTTTCATTCATGGTCCTCTCGTTCCATGTCCTGATGGTGATGGTCTTGGTCGAATGCAGGTGAATCAGCTTTGTGGCTTCCATGGGTCTCTGGCTTTCATCACAAGGCATCATGGCTGTCCTGGAAGGATATTCCTCTTTCCCCTAGCCCAGGATGCCTCCATCGTGGTCAGCTTGAAATTATGTCTAGGTCTCAGTCTGCAGCTTCCATGGACAATCATTGGCACTTAGTTCCTTTTTAGTTTCCTTAAAACTTTAAAAAATTATATCTCCTTTTCCCTTCATTGACTTTTTGTCATTCTTTTTATTAAAATGTTCTCTATTTTACTTCTTTGATTTGGTAATTCTGTTGTTTGGTGTTTTGATTTTATTGCTGCTTTGGTACTACATAAATACTTTACACATTGGCCTAATTTAAGACTGTCTGCCCTGTGCCATAGCGAGAAGGGTTGAGCTCAGATTCGTTTAGTGACTTTTGGGGTTCACCCTTAGAAAGTATTGTTATTATACCTTGACTTGGGCATTTTCCCACAATATAGCTATAGGAAACTGGCATATTCATTTATAAGAGACAGATGGTTTAGTCTTGAGAGTAGCTGGTGCTCAACTCCTATTTAGTCAAAACAAAGTAGTGCCTCAGAGTAACAGCAGGTTTCTGTGAGGAATGCTGAGATGATGTTTGGATGCTTGGCTGAAAAAACATGACCTTCCTCAGACAACATTGCATGTGGTACATGTACATAAACTCCAAAACATCATTATAGTGTATAAATAATTTCAAAACAGCAAAATATAGTAATTTAAAAATCATCAAAATCATAAAAGTATAATGTAGGGATCAGATATCAGAAACATAATATGTTCAGAGAAAACCATAAAATTCTAACTTTAACAATCCTTTTGTATCCTATGGAGGTTGGCTGAATGGCTCCTAAGCACCCTCCGAGGTCAATCCGTGATTGAGAAAGGTTGGACATGGTCCAGTAGTTTACCCCCATTAAGAGTTTTACCTTTGCACATTGCAACATTTATGGAAACTAAAATCCACCAGCAGGGCAAGGCAAGAATCTATGGCTGATCAAGGCTCCACATGGTCAGGTAAATAGATTTCATGGTTCCACTGAAGCCCTGAACTACAATACTCCAAGTTAGTCAAATGTGGACATTGTATCCTCTGAGGTTGTTTCATTGTCAAACACACATATTCCCTCTCTCCTTGTTTACATTCTAACTTTAAAATGTCTGAAAGTCGAAGTCTGCCTGCAGAACAGCGCTGCGAGCTGTGGCAGGGCTGGGCTCCATGAGGGTAGAGACCTTGTTTTTGCAATCCCACTGAAGCCTTGATTCTCGTCTAAAAAAGCTGCAAGCAGAACAAACCACAAAGTCTTGGACGCTGAGATTGCAACTTCGTTGGGAAACCTTGGCACCTTGTCCCAGTCATCTACAAATTAAAAGCTCTAAGTCAAAACTTTATCCTAAGATCTGTATTTTTGCTCCAGAGGACGTATTATGTATAGAGTGCATTGTCCTAGGCTGCACAGTGGGCACGGGTACAAATCTGGTTATTGCACCCTATTACAAATAAGGCACTGGCTCCAGGGCAGCTTTGAATTTGCACCTACCCTGGGGGCAGCGTGAAGTTGAAAGGCAGACAAGCTGCTTGACGCACACGGGCCGCCTTTCACTTTGCAAGCGGCAAAGCAGCCTGTTTTTGAAAGGGGTCAGAGATCCCTTTGCAGGTGGGTATAGTGAGTCACTGCACCGCCTGCAGAGGAATGTCAGTCATCCCCCCTTTAATGGGCATCATCGGGGGAATACTGACTCTTTACCACCGCTTTATGTGGCCCCCATACAACAAGGCAATTCCCCCTTAGGATCACGCATGTCCTACATATGAGCCAGCATGTGCTGTAATACAGAAAGAGCTGCACATGTGTTGTGCCCCCTTCTGCAGCCCCATGTGCTCATGCCTGTGGCACCCCCAGGGATCCTTGTTCAGCATGGACCTTGGTACTCCAAAAGTTACTGAACTTCCAGAGAAGACTCTTTAGACACCGCATTATTACCTGACCATTTACATGCAAACTATTTCAACAAAAAATATGAAGTCATAAAATTCTAATTAGCTACCAGTGCCACCATTTGTACTCCATCCATCTATCCATTCGCCCATCCACCTGTATGCTAAATTAGAGGAATGGGTACTACAATCCTAATCAGCCTCTGGTGCAATCAATTTTTATTGAAACTCCTTGAGTCATTTCTCAAAAGAAACAAAGTTTACATTTTGCTTAAATCGTTATTCATACAGCAAACCTTGTCTGTGTAAGAAACTTTGAATCTATATTTAAATTACAGTGGTATAGTTCATCATACTATTTTAATACCAAGATAATACATGTCTTTGGATAACAAAAACTTCTGTTGAAGAAGATCATTCCTTAAAAATGTTAAGCTCTAAACTGAATTGTGTGTGATTAGAACCAATTTGTGAACTATTTCCAACAAACGTACCTTAGACAACTGCCTTCTAAACTTTTTAGAACCAGGACTCACTGTTTAGTACGACAAACCTTTGCGACCCACCTAGCTTTAATGGACATTATGCAGGCATTTTTTTAATATAATAAAGCATAGTTTGGTAGCGTATTGTTATTTACACACAGTGTACTTTTCATTACATGTTGACTAAATTTGCACAGCCATACAGTATTATAGATAATGTACACAAATGATAATGTGTTGAAATCAGATTTCAGTGAATATTTATTATTTGTGTATCACCAAGTAAAGTGTCTCAATTTGTTCTGATCCTACTAAAAACTTTGTTTCCATTACAATTTCGAATTACAAAGAAATGCGCTACATTTTGCTTTCCTAACTGTTGAACGTGTACAGTTCATTTACAGGTATTTATGTTTTGTTGTGTGTTAGAAAATAATTACATCCTTCATTCTTTCTTTACTCTTCATGAACCTCAGCAGCATTGCCACATAATTAACTTTATTTTTCTTTCTCTTACTACAAAGCAGTTGGTAAATTCCAGTCTCTGTATGCAAAATGAGCCGCAGAAGACGTAGCCTCACATTGGACCTCTGTCATTAAAAACCGTAGCAAATGTGACATGATAAATACAGAATTTAAAGACATCTTTATTTATTGCCAAAACTTTGGTGATCCCCAAAAATCGGCTTGCGACCCACAGTTTGGGAAACACTGCCTTACATTTTTATCATTACTGATCCCCCAAACCAGTAGAAGAACTTGTACTAGTCCTAAAACCGAAAACTAAAGGGGTGAAATGTGTTAATTAGTACAAAGGTTTACCTTTTCAGTAAAAATGTCATTCTCAGTCTCTCCCTTACTTACCACTGTTAAAATATTGTGGCTCTGATGAATGACTCCAGTGCTATTTAGAAGCACATATTTGTTACTGCTCCTGTTAAAGCCACTTAACTCTTTTTCTGTGTCCTGTGGAAAACAGGTGCCATTTTTGCATCTCAAAAAATACAACTGGTGATGGGAGGAATGCATACAATAAATCTGAGTACTGGCAATCAATTGGAGTAGCACGTCAACCAACGTATTTTTGCCCACCATGCCACCTCAGTTTGGATCCAGGTATATACATATCAGTCTGAACCCGGGTCCAAAAGAGACAGTCCAGACTGAACTGCAAGGCCAGGTTCTCCCTGAACTGGACTACAAGCAACCCACAACCAGTTTTGCCCTGATTGGGGCTCTACAGTTGGTTGTAGCTTGGTTGCAAGGGCACAGTGAGTGTGGGACACAAGTCTAGGCATCACATTGCCACTTAGAGTGATACAACAAATACACAAATGGTAATGGGAGGAATTCTTGCAATAAGTCCATACACTGGTAATCACTTGAGATTGCCTTCCAGCCCATTGTTTTTGTGTCCCCCAGGCTTCCTCAGTTTGGACCCAGCCATGTGCATATTAGTCTTGACCCTGCTCCAAAGGGAACAGTCAAAGCTGAACTGCCCGGCCAGATCCTACATGAACGGGAAGGCAAGCAACCCTGGACTGGATTCACCCTGATTGAAACTCTTCAGTCAGGTGTAGCTTGGGTCCAGTGGTACAGTGAGCATGCAACACACATCTAGGCATAACCTTGCCACCTAGGATGGTACATCAAACACACTCATTGATTGTCAGTTGTTAGACTTATTGCAAACATTTTGCCCATCACCTTTTTTTGCGATGATTGGAACTGTTGTAATGGATTAATATTTTGTGGTCAATTTATCATTTATTTATTTTAAATGTATTCTCTATAGAATTTTTTTTTATGGCCATTGAAGTGATTTTGTGAATTTAGAACATCTTTCTCTGATTTTCATTTCCTTCCTTCAACAATATGTGAAAACTAAAGGAAGGAGGCAGTTCATGTACTGTGCCCAGGGCCACCAAAACGTATAGAGCAGTAATACATAAACTAATGCAAAAGGGTTGAAACAATTATGTCGCAAACAGAGGCAAATCGTATGGCATATTATGCAATTCAAGAGAAACCCACGTACCTGCCATTAGCAAGCTATTTTGACATTTTAACCCATCGATATAGAATTGCACGGTGTGTTATAAAAGTATATAAGTTAATTAGGAAAGAAAACTACACACATTCAGCAGATCTTTTTCACAGATGTGTTCCCCAACATTTAAAAAATGTATTTTGAATAGAAAAACAGAACCGTAATTTTCATACAACTGCCCTTTCTACCTTTCTGTGTTAGATTGTGAAACATATACAAAGGTGCACTCCGCATAAACCAGTTGATATGTACAAACTTCTCATAACAAAATGTGTGCCTCCTTTTTTCAGTACATTTCAGTTGTTTTCTTCAGTTTTAGTTGTACCCCTGTGTACACAACAGAGCACAAGAAGCACCTATTTTCTTTAAAAATTTCTCTTCACTGCTGTGTAGTATATTCATTTTTAGGGACGAGCTTGCGTCGCATGCGCTTGCGCATGCGTTTCGCTTGCGAGACGCTTTAGGAGTTAGAAAAGGGCTCAGAGCCCCGTCCACATCACATCAGTGTCTTTCATTGGTTCGTGGGCTTGCCTGTTAAAATCTGCTTGCTTTCATTAGTGGAAGGCACGCAAACGTCATGCCTTTTCCAGTGGTTAGCCCTCCTCGAGCGCAGCGACCAAGTACTGAAATCATGCGAGGCTCGCTGTTTCCCGTCAGGTTTGACTACTTTTTATCTTTTGTTCGCAGCGCGATCTCGCTTGGCAGAAGTCAAGCGCTTTGCATAACATCGACCCTGTTACATAGTTAATTGCACTTTTGCCGGTTACGTAGATCATTGCACTTTTGCCAATAGGTTTCATTACCAGTCAACTGTAGCAGCGTGATCTCGCTGTTTTTTTCTTTCAATGTGGAAAGAAAAATCCAGTTGGGAGTTTACAACTGCTAAAAGCTGTAACACGGAGAAATGGCAGACCCTAGTGCATTGCAAATGCTTGTTATTACATATGTGTGTTACTAAGAGTCACTTTAGGTTTTAGGACATTGCCCATACAAAGTATGTTTGTGATTCCTAAAGTTAGAGCCCTCTTGCTACTTTGGGAACAGTTTCTGTGATGCAAACTCGAATGTTCTTAACTTTTGAACTGTCTTACCTAAAAATATTTTTTTTGTTAAAATCGGCTCATTTTTCAGCAGATGGCAATTTATGTGACAGATGTGCCAAAATCATATGTAAACAGAACACACTGCTACCACCGAATTACATTTTTTCCTATAGTTTTGACTATATCCCGATTCAGGCATACTAATTGAAGTCCTGACTAACTACCGGGGCACAGGCATTATGCAGCAAGGGTGGGCCAGATTATACCGCAGAAAGGACCAAATTATGCTGCAAAAAAAGGAAATTATGTGGCGTAATACGGCACATTTTGGTAAAGTATGACTTTACCATTTTGTCATTTTTGCACCTGGTAACACTGTCTAGACAAAGATTTCCCCTCAATACTACCAGTGTAAAAAACATACAACATTAAGCAACGGAAAGCTGACCAGTTAATCTTTGCGTTGGACCTTAAACTGCCTGGAAATACGTTTCCACGTTTTTAGTAACTTTTGATCCTTTTGAGCAATAAACAAAAGGTTGTTTGTGTTCAAATCTGTAGATTATGCAGCAGATGATGGATTATGCGACAAATCGATAATTATGCGGAAAACATTTAGCCGCAGAACCACATCATCCCAGTGTCCCTGCCAATTAGCTGTATGCCATGCCAACTAAACCATCCTCTCTGATTCAATGAACTGGTGTATTCATGGGCCTCTTGTGAATGCCTTTGCTACAACCGAACCTGCCCCTCTAGGGAGCCCCTGGTTTCATGGCATAGGATATTGGGATAATTCTATGAGGGAAATACTAGCGAGTAGCGTTTTTCCAATGTGGTATAACGTTGACCTTACGATTTCCGTATATCAGATTTATAACTAATGTGCTAACACTGAACACTTTCTACACGCGCTAGTACAGCAAATTCTGGTAAATTAAAATGGACATTTATGTCGCTAAACCTCCTCCCACCAAGTAGCGCCACTTTTTTCTTGCACTTTTAGTTGAAAATAGTGACTCTTGATTTGGCTGCCGCAATATTGGTTGACATTTGTTACCAGTTTGTCTAAATACTTATTGCAATTTTACGATGGTCCGGGTCTCTAAATAAACATCTTTATAGTGCTCACAATAAAACGTACTATTTACTAAAGTCATTCAAAATGTAAATGTTTGAACTTTTGTCTTTTATCTGTGTCTAACATCGGGCTCCGAGTAAAAAAAAAAAAACAGCTGAATATACTTGGCGAAAGAAATTTGTGTTGTTTTTTTTTAAACTTATTTTATGTTTGCAATGATGAATTTTAATGACAAGGAAAATATATATATAAAAAAAGCCAGTATTGAAATTACAGTGCAATCAACACTTTGCTATAGGACAACTTGTCTCCCATATCACAAATCCCTCTTAAACCTACTGCAAAAAATACATGTTTTTTCTTTTGCTAAATAATAGGTAACTCTCTGTTTCACCCCTAATGTTGTAGCTGAATATCCTGTAAATATTAATAGGCTCCTATCTGCCAGTTTTCTAGACACGTTTTACAGGGGCATGGCGCTTACTTTGTAAATGCAACTCCACGAAAGAGTCTTCAAATTGTGATGTGCTGGTGTAGAAACTGCCGTTTGAGTGACTGTCTAATCGAAATAAACTATTTGAGTGACGTATTAAAATGTTTTGCGCTACCTGTGAGGACAAAGCTATGCGGTGAGGACGTTTTGCTATTTGAGAAGTGGGTGTGCACCAATATAAACGTGATATCCTGATTTGAACATCGGTGCGGTGCGCGTGCGGATTTGAACATGCGGTGCATGTTGCGGGCTTTTAATTTCGATTCCGTTGGTGGATGAATGCAGAACCTTGATCCCACGTGCTAACGTTTTTAAGGGTATAGAAACGTAACAAATGTGAAACGTCCTTCAAGTTAAGTATTGGTCTAATACGCGTGCTTGCCCATTATTGTTACTAACCTCAATGTAAGTATATGAGAATTGACTTCTACTGTTAACATCACAGTCAACATGACTGACATGGTTTTGCTTAATCTCTGATGCTTAAACTATGGTCTGTTGTCTTTGCCTGCAAACGGACCTGCGTTTTGAGGGCCTTGGACTCGAGGAAATTGTTTCTACAGCTCACACTGCCACCTAGTGGTTGACATCGCACCTACTTCAGGACATTAATATAGGTTCACTTTCGATGGAGTAATTGATTCGGATGTAGGTTGATGAAGTATTGAAAGTATACATTTCTGTGATCAGATGACTGCGCGCCAGTGGTCGTGTTTGTTTCTTATGCTATTTTTTTAAGCTCAAATTATTTTAATTCCGTCTGATAAAAAGTACAGTTACTGAAATATGCAGATTGACAACGACACCCTCAAATTAGTATCGTGTTTAGTTTAATCCAGTATTTAATCCTGTTCTACCTCAAACTGCGTAATCAATACATTACACTTCCTGGATGTCACTAATATCACGACAGAGTAAAATTATATCACAAGTTTGCATATAGCTGTCTGTGAACACCTTTGCGGATAAACAAGATTGCAGAACCAACAACCTCAAACTCAGAACTATGACAGGAGTTTTTACCTACACATTTGTTAGTGCTCAAATTATGCGTAAAAATAAACGTTCAGTTAACGATACATTATCATGTTTTAATTAGTTGACTATAGTTCTTTTTAAGACAGGTCGAAAATTAACGTTCAATGACTTCAAGACAGTACACAGCGAGAGCAGACTATACCCATCGTTCAATCGCAGCACGTTTCAGAAACAACTTTTATTAAGGCAGTGGTTCTTAACCTTTTGACTTATGTGACCCCCCAATGAATCATTATTGCAATCTATGGACTACCATTGAGTTTTCATTCGAGCCCAGCGACGAGGGCCGGACTGGGAACCCAAAGCAGCCCTGGCAGACTATGTCAGACCATCCTCCATAGGGTGCACACTCAGCGAGCCTGACCACTACACTGGGGTTTGGGGAGTTCTCCCTCCCCAAGAAAATCTGGGAAAATGGCAACAACCGTGCATTCTACAACAGATTTTTCATTAGATGTTCAATTGTGTTAGTTTTTAAAGCATAGTAAATGATGACCGTGCAATGCACTGGCATACTGCAATCTTAATTAGGGCTCTTCAATGATTCCCTCACCATCATCCTCCAACAATACCTCTCATCCCTCCATAGCCCCTCTCTCACATGTATTTCATTTGTTTTATAGCACCTCTCTTACCAGCGTAGGGTGTTGAAGCACTTTTCATCACACACATACAAAGACAACGATTCATATGTACGTAAATCAGTGTAAAAAAATGTTGACAAAGGGGACTGCAAGTGTAAGTTTCAAAAGTCATCCAGACAGGTAGGCATTTTTAGGAGTGGTTGGTTTGGGGAAATATAAACTCAGAAGTCAGAATGTAACACAGTGGTTGGGGTTGACTAATAAAAAATAATTTCTACCCAAACAAACCATTTTTAGAAAAATTAGGATAATCAAAACTAGGAAAAAACATATCTTTCTAACCTGTGCCATGCAGTTTGCACGCAGCTCTTTGATGGCAGTTGGTAGCTCACTGTGCTAGATTATGATTGTAACTTATGAATTGCAGAGTAACAAAAGAATCTCTGCGACAAAAGCAGTAACCCACTGAGCTATGCACAAAAAATAGTCTTCTGTGATCTGTACAGTACCTGTTCTTTGCAGGAGGCATATTAACCCTGTGTGCTGAGTTAGATGAGTCAAAACTGCCATTAGACAAAACCTGATCTCTCTCCAACAGACACATTAATCTCCACAGTTATCTTGCCCCTTTTTTGTTGCCTGAAAATTGTTGGATATAAAAGGAACTCTTCAGTGATTGTAAAACTGCTATACTTCTACAAAACCAGCACCCACCCTTCCAGCCTCCCGGGGAAATGCCCAGAGCCCAGTATGGCTAGTCCAGTCTTGCCAGGGACCCGGACAAAACAATTTTGATAATCTGAACTGCAAAATATTACACAAAAATGCACAAACCAGCATTCATCAAAAAATTGCACAAACAATTAAATATTGTAATTCACAAATATTAAAATATGTATTTTTTTATTTTAATGGGAAGGATGAAACTTTTCTATATTCAATTTATGCCATACATCGCATTTAATATATTCTATCTGATGCATGTGCACTGCTCTCACAAATAAATCTGGGAATACCAAATTAATTTTTAATCTCCAACGTAAAATTCCTTCACATTTACAGAACGTTTAAAAATGCTTAATTTTCCTTTTGCTCCTTTATTTATATATACTTTTAATCTGCTAATCTTATTTCATTTTCCGTGCAGTTGCAGACCCTCCAAGTAGGCGTCACTGAACCCCTGAGGTACCAGACTACATGTTAAGAACCACTGTACTAATGGGTTTGAGTTGATTACATTTCACATGACGTGCATTTTGGCATAGGAGGTTTGGTGGCAGTGTTTAATTTGTGCCGGTGGTAGGAGATGGTGGGCACTGTCACTAATTTTTGGGGATC
Organism: Pleurodeles waltl; assembly: GCF_031143425.1. Classification (NCBI taxonomy): domain Eukaryota; kingdom Metazoa; phylum Chordata; class Amphibia; order Caudata; family Salamandridae; genus Pleurodeles; species Pleurodeles waltl. Next base: position 425,788,610 of record NC_090447.1, on the reverse strand, counting down.
AGAATCTGTTTTATAGCATCAAACATTGAGCACGAGAGAGAAAGACACCAAAGGGGAAAAGGAGTAGGAAGAGAAAGGTAGGAAAACAGTGACAACGGTAGGACGCAGGGATGGAAAACAATTTACAAGAGAGAGATAAAGAGACAGGAGGTGCAGGGTGGTGTAAGATGGAAGCAAACAGTAAGATGCAGACCATGCATCTCGGCACTGGACAAACTGGACTTTTGGCAACGACAAAAACAGGCTCCTAAGAAAAACTATTGGCCTCTGCACTTATTTATATCTTACTGAAGCACTGTTTGGCAGGAACATTTGAGCGATTTTACAATGCTAATGCAGGAAAAGGGGAATCTTACTGAAAACGTGAGAGTTGACATCTATGAACAAGGAAAAAATGTAGGGCAGGGGTACGAGCCTGTAATACCAGGCAGGGGCATTCCCATTCCCAATAGTTATACATCAGGGTTTGGGGGCTACATGACGGATGCCAGAGGTTACATAGGCCTGACATGATCAAATCATAACTTGCACATGGTAGCTCCGAACATACCCATTGTCTGATAAGGATGATGCAGCAGAGTGGAGACATGTTATCACAGCAGGGACTGTTCACTGTTTTCTCTTTGCCCAGAATCAGAAACATGACTTTTCCAGGATTCAACCATGTTAGTTTTCTTTTTTATTATAAGAATTCCAGGCCATGCTGGTCTCAGACAAGCATGGTCCAAGTCAATGTTGGCCAGGGAAATGTGCACAAGCATCAGATTTGGCCATTGTGTATATTGCACCGCCCCACCCGAAAATGAGATGATGTGTAAAATAATTGTACATTTAAAGAACTGCAAAACACCAGCTATATACATATGAGTGCCTGATGACCAGTTATTCACAACAAGTTCTGCGCTGAATAATCCACTTGGAAATGCTTGTAATAGTTAAGCTCTGTGATTTTAGGACTTATAAGTTATATACTTATACTTATATAAGTTATAAATTGTTAGTTATTTACTTATTTAGCTGTCTACTTATTACTGATATTATTTCTTCTTAGTTTTCAATATTACTAGTTCTGCCTGGCCTTCACTATTTAATTCCTTGTCTTCTCTGTTTCTTTTTATTTTCCTTTTTTTATCTTTATTTCTCCTGTTTCGTATTTCTCTCTATAAAAGTTTAAAATAAGTTTTTACTTACTTATTATAGTTCTACATATATTATGTTTTTTGTTTGCGTTTTCGTTTTGCTTTATTGTTTTTACATGATGTTATACGCTATATATTTTTCTTGTAAATTTCTGTTTTGAGTTTTATTATATAGATAAAGCTTTTAAACCTAAACAAGAACTTATATTAAACCGGTGCTACCACGTTTCAGTTTCGAAAGCTGTGCTTGCCAAATAGGCCAATGATATTACTAGACCACCAACTCTCTTAAGTTTATTGACTCAATGATTGACCACTTATAAATAATATAAGGGTTATATTGTTAGGCCTCATAAAGTCTAAACTTTGGTGAGCATTAGCTGATGTAGAACATTCCAATTTGCATGTGAAATCTCTCCCATTGGTCATGGGAGCACATTTTCACAAGAGATGAGAATTAGCTGATGGGTGGTGGTTGAGCTCTTTGCATATATTTTGGCACGGTGACATAAGTTAACGAAGGATCCTCAGTGCAACATTAAAAGTATAACATACTAACATACAGTATAACATGCCCCCCAGCCCACCCCAACACTCCCATTCCCGAAAACGGATGCTTGCATATCTTTTGAATACGCTGTGCGAAATTATTTTGTGATTTTCCATTCTTGATATATTTGTATGCAGAAAGTGGATGTTTTCATGCATATATGCTTTGTGAATCATTCCCTACATTTGCATGCCAATTGTGCCCTGTTGCTTTCGATTACTGTGATGAGATTAACAGGACAAGCTGCGGTGCTGTGCGAGGTTTGAATTTGTGCCTGCTTTTGCTACTATCTTTCTTATTTCATTATTTAGTTGCAGAACCTGGACAGCGCAGTCCGAGCCACAGGGACAAAGGAACAATTCTCAATATCTAGGAAACAGTAATAATATTTAACAGCCGGCATCAGCGGAAAAAACATAAACAGAATCATGAGGGAAACAAAAGTCCAGATGGATAGATAGTTCCAGTGGCAGAACCTGAAAACGAGATTTTACATCCCTTTTAAATCCAGGAGATCTTGATTCCTTCTGACATGATCAGATAGCAAGTTCCACCATCTCTGGGTGAAGGAAAAGGAGGCCTTGTTTAAGGTTTTAGATGGAATCTCACTATCAAGCAAGTTTTGCCACTCTTTGATCCCAAGGGAGCGAGTTGCTAACATTTTACGCAATGCAGCAAGGCAACTTGCAGTGCTGTATTGCGTGAAAGAGAGACACCAGACATGAGCCATATTTACAAAGGTAGGGTGCATTTTGCCGCCTCCTTGTGCTGGCGCACGGTGTGCTGCCTAGCACCAAAGAAAGCACCTTTGTACCATGGTGCAACGGTATCGTGTTCCAAGAAGGATTGTTTTACTGCAGAAAGGTACGCCTTACTGCACAAAAACAATCCTTAAAGGCATTTTATTTTTTCTATGTGTGGTGCAAAACGCATCACACATAGAAAAATGAAGTAGCAAGGAGAAATAAAGCTATTTCTCCTTCTGACGTCTGGGTCAGGGAGGCGTTCCATTATGAAGCATTCCCAGGTTTAGAACTATTTGTAAATCTGGGAATGCACAAAAATCCATGTGTAGATGCGTGGGAACGCCCACACTTCACTGATGGAGCACCTCCCTGCCTCACGTTAGCGCAAGGCAGGCAAATGCTCTCTGCCATGCATTGTTGTTGAGTTATTAGACCACACAGAGCCATGCAAGATGGTGTTGCTTGGCTTCGGAAATCCCAGTTAAGGGTCTGCACTGCCTTGCATCGCCTTGCATGGTGCAAGGGCAATTCAAGCCTTTTGTAAATCTGGCCCCAGGTCTCTAGCAGTATAGATTTTGTCTTTCAGATGAGAAAGGAGGCCAGCACAAAGACCTTTGTGTAATATGCAAACTATTTTTAATGTAATTCTAGCTTCTAAAGCAGAGCTTTCCAAACTTTTCAGTAAAAATAGATAGCTATTTGTGTTCAATAAAGAGCATCCTAAACTACTAGTATTATTATTAGAGTGGTAATAGTGTCTACATCAGCCAAGATTGTTTTATTGTCCACAACTTGAAAGATTACTAGCAGTCATCACCTCAGTGCATCAGGCATTGTTGCAGCATTAATAAAAAATTGTTTGTCAACGAGGAATGCCTCTCCATAGGTAACATATAACAGCAATAGCTACAATGAAAATGGAACCAAGATAAACAAGCATTTGCAATGCAACGGGTCTCGCATTTGCTCGAGTTAGAGCTATTAGCGTTGTAAACCCCTAACCGGAAGTTTCTTGCCACACAAATTAAAAGAAAAAAACAGTGTGTGATCGTGCTATATAAAATGCAGCGCGATCTCGCTCAAATTGAAAACTGAACAACAGAGCGTGATCGCGCTATGTAAGCCCCAGTGCGATCGCACTGCATGGAAAATAAAAAAATAAAGTAGTCTGGAAACCATGCTGAAAACATGGAGCCTCGTATGTTTTCAGTAGTTTACCAGTGCTGTGTAGGTAGGCTACACACCGGAAAAGGCATGACGTATGCATGCTTGTCACGATTTAAAGAAAGCAGATTTGAAAAGGCAAGCCCACGGACCAATGAAAGTGACTGACGTGACATGAGCCTGGTTAGAAGCCCAAAGAAAGATTACTGCAGGGGACGGAGCGCTTTGCGCTCGCCCCTAAAAAGGGAATACGTTTTTCCCAATGCTCCTGAATTATCACTCAAATATTTTTAAATATATTTTTCTCCTACTGTGCTCGAATGAGAACAATGCTGTATTAGTGACAATATAGAAAATACACAGGCTTTAAAAATCAGAATAATGACTGACCAACAATGATAGAGAATTTGGGAATGCATCCCCGAGGCACTCTCTTTGACTGGGCACCATTCTTCTTTAACTATGTACATAAGAAGTCTGTTCCCACCGACCCCAATCAAACAACAGGGGATTCTCAATGTGAATCTATCTGAAAGTGCAGACTGAAAAAAATATAGACCGAAAAAATAGAATCACAAAGCATAGAATGCAACAACACAGGCTTAAAAATACACACTGCTTAACTATCACCCATGCAGAGATACCTCACTACAAATATTCAACCTATCCCAGTTTCTGAATTCATTCAAATCCACTTGCCAGATTGGCTAAGACACATGAAAATCATGAGAACAACTACTGACACCAATCAGAAATCCACCCTTTTTTAAACAGTGGGTATTTTGGGAAGAAGAATGGGTTCTTTTAACGATGTGATTGGCTTGTTGGGTTGTTTAGAGCAAATTAATTTGAAAGATGACTGCAAACTATAGTGGTCTCTTGATAAGAACCAATTGGACAAAGTCCGGTTCACATATATCTCCCTCTCCTCCGAATCCTTTCTAGACCACACTTGCCACTAAGGGTCAGCTAGCCCATAAGGCAACAAACTTACAAGAACATTGGATAGGTGTACACAGATGTGACAACCTTTGTGGCTGGAGTCAAGCACTACACACAAAAGTTGAGTGCCTTGCCAGCCACTCACTCTCCTCTCCTCCTGCATGCAAAATATGGCCCAGAGACAAGGAAGTTGGGTGTAATTTCGGGAACAACTTGTTGCCGGAAATAAAGGTTGTTATCCCTGCACCTAAATTCAGCTATCATGAGTTAATTGCCACTGAATGGGGAAAAAACACATGGAAAATGTTTTCCTAAGTCCAATTGCACATAGAATTGCCAGTTCCATGTGGATTAATACTTCCATTTACCGCATGCCATAAGGTCTAAACAGGTAGCAAATGGGAGCCGGGAGCTGGTGCGGGTGGAGGCATAGGTCATTCTGATGTTGAGAGTGTCAGGAAACAGAAGAGGGTGTGGTCTGACAGGTGATAGCGTTCCATGCTTCACCATGCTGTGGGAGGGGTTCAGGCAGGGCCTGGAGACCTGGCTACACCTGCAGGCCAATACTAATTACATTTTTCTTGCCATGTTTTCCAGCTTTAAAACATGGCCCAGTGTTCCTGCACCCAGGAAAGCTGGATGTTGGAGCACGAAACCATTATAACTTCACAAGATGACTTGTAATCAGGACCGAAGTGAAAAGGAAAGAACAACTCTGCATCGCTCTAGGGATTTATGAAGATTTGCATTGTGGTACCTTCAACCTAAAGTCTGCATTAATTTTTCCACAATCCCCGCCATTCACTGGTCTCACAGGAAAAAGCTTCAAATTACAGGTGTACTGTATAAACTGAGAGGCACAGATCAGTGACACATTGGAGACCCCTCCTACCCTAATCTCCTGCATATAAAAAGTTTGACTAGGGTACTTTTGGGCCCCCCACAACTTCCCACTGATACCCTGCTGTGTTTTGTCACTTCAATTGAACATTCTGTGTTCTAGATTTTTCATGGTGTTTTTGAAGGGGAACACACTACATGGTGGCAGTTGGTAACCGAAGTGGATTGGGAGTGGGTTATGCGGTTGTAAATACATTCTTGTAAAGTCAACATTTTGTGGGCAGAAGACATATTTACATTGTCGATAAGTTGGCTTCCAGCACAACCACTGCATCCATTCCTCCGTTGGTGTCATCATTATTAGACTTTGTTATTCAAGTTCCCATCAACTGTGAGAATGTCCTTCACTGGGCAGCTCTTGTTTTTTGGGGCGGTCATGAACAGGCTTCTTTCACTCCCTCATCGTTTTTGCCTTGGGTGGGACCTCTGGCATTCGCTTTGACCGTCAACTTGGATCACATTTCCCTTTCTTACACTTCAAACGCTGCTTCAGTCTTTCAATATCCAGCATTCAAGTTCCACTCACCGCAAAAACAAACATCAGCGATGGCATGCAGCCCTGCCACGTACCACGTATCAGGCGTTAGACGAACGCATTTTAATGTGGTGGTCCGCATCACCGCATTAAAATGCATTAATCGTGCTGTTTTAGCACCTCTATCACCTGCGCACTGTGAGGGTCATGCTGGAATCAGGCAGAGTGACGTGCACCATCCGAGCCGAGCTGGCTGCGTTTACAGCATCTGCATCCAAGTGCCCAACAAGGGCACTGGCTGGGGGCAGATGGGGCGGGGCTGCACAGATGGCTCATGCAGGGCAGCTATGACAGAAGCATGATTGTGAGAAGCCCTGGAGTCAGCCCCTGGAGCCACGGCTCGGCCTGAGTATTACTTCTGTCAGGGCATGTGGCATGCTGAGAGAAACGGCAGACTTTAAACCCCTGAAGGTGCATGATAAGCCGCAATGGTATTTAGCTGAGCCTCACTCTCCCAATGCCAATTAAGGAGAAAATGTGGCATTTAAGGGCCAAACTGGGACGTTGCGTGTTGTTGTGTTTCTCGCACAGAAAGAATGCTCTCTGCTCTCAGTTAGAGTGACCGCCTGGCATTGAGGCAATTTCTGGAGAGGTCTGTACAAAATTCAGAACAAAGGATCAAAATGCGGGGCAAAAATTCAGGACGAAGGGTCAAAATCCAGGACAAAATTTCAAGAAGAAACGTCAGTTTTACTGACACACCCAAGATACGCCATACCCCATTACCTTATCAGTGCATTATTTACTCTTTTTTAACATAGCACTAATATTGACTGTGGTCTTTTTGTGATTGCCTCCTGGCATGCTACATTCAGGTGTCACATTACATCCTTGTTCAGTAGTAAATTAATAACCTTCAGCACTGTGTCAAGGCCATCATCCCTACCCAAATCTACCCAATCTTTCTTAAAGAGAAAGTAACAACAACATTTTGATTATGTTTCTGAACATTTTAACCAGTTCTTAATTTGTAAATTAAAACGTTCCGTGCTCTAAGCCTTTCTCTTAAACACGCGGCTGCTGCAATTAAATGTGCGAACACGAATACTGAGGCAGCATAATCCCGAAGCCATCTTGGGCCTCTTCAATCCATGTACAGCCTCTCCCTGCCCCTTCAGCTCACTTTTTGTAGCTTTCTTCTACCTCGCACTGTGACGCTTTTTCGTTTTCCCCTTCTTCCTCTTTCCCATATGTGTCTTTTGCTCGCAGCAAATGGATGGGGCAGAAGAATGAGTGCCGGCCCTCAAAAATAAGTGCTGATGCTCAGCACCAGAAACAACAAGAACAAATTAAGCACTGATTTTAACCCCGTTGCTGCTAGGCATTTTCCACCTCCTGTGCTAAGCCTTTTTTTTTGGCTATTTGGGATAGTTCGCACTTAGGCCGCCATAACTTTTTGTCCACAGAAGCTATCCACGCCAAATTTGCCTCCTTTTTTTCAACATCTTGGAGATTCTAAAGGTACCCGGAGTTTGTGGATTCCCCAGATGGGAACCGAGAAATTAGCCAAAATACAGCTAAAATTTTGAGTTTTGGGGAATAATGAGAAAAAAGTGCTGCAGATGAAAGCATCTGGTTATTTCCCTGCAAATGGCATTAACAAAGGGGTTGTCATTCTAAAACCACCCTCTTCCCAGCTTTCAGGAGCAGGCAGACTCAAATCAGAAAACCACATTTTCCAACACAGTTTTGCCATTTTACTGGGACATTCCCAATTTTTCCTATTTTTTGTGCTTTCAACCTTCTTCCAGTTTGCAATAGATATGGGTCTGAAAACAATGGTGGATCCGGAAAACTATCTCCATTGTGTGGGTGCCCAAAGCAGTGTCAGCCTAAAAACATTTGAAAAATTGCGCTTATCTACTTGCTGTGATATCCCCTCAATCTCTACACATTTTTTGGCCTTTCCCTGTTGCAGGCACTTGGCCCGCCCACACAAGTGAGGTATCATTTTACTTGGGAGACCGAGGGAAATGCTGGGTTTTAGGAAATTTGTGCTGATGAGGTGATCCCAGCCAGAAATGTGAGAAAAGCATGATTTTGTAGCTAAATTTGAGGTGTGCTGCGTTCAGAGAGCCCCGACCGGATTCCGTACTCCTGGCGGGCCCTGTGGCGGGCAAACCCTTCCTCCAGCCTCCCGTACCCTGAGCGGCCCAGGCCTGGGAGTCTGCTGGGGCTGGTGAGGCTTCCCCTTCTGGGTCGAGTTCAGGGGCACCGGCCGGGCCCAGGGGCAGGTCTCTGCCAGGTCTCGGTTTGGGAACCCCCTTCCTAGGCTTCGTCCTCCAGCCCGCACTGTGGCAAGGCACCTGGGACAGGGTCCAGGGAGGCCTGCCCTGTGTGGCTGTGTTCAGAAAGCCCCGGCTGGGCCCCGGGCCCCTGCCGGGCCCTGGGTTGGGTGCTCCCTTCCTCCAGCCTGCTGTACACTGAGGGGCCCAGGCTTGGGATTTCACCAGGCTCGGGGAGGCTTCCCCTGCCAGTTTGGGTTTAGGGGCCCCACTGGGCCCTGGGGCAGGCGCTCCCTTCCTGCAGCCTGCCATACCCAGAGGGGCCCAGGCCTGTGAGTTCACCGGGCCAAGCGAGGATTCCCCTGTCAGTTTGGGTCCAGAGGCCCTGGCAGGCCCCGGGTTGAGATCCCCTGTCCTGGGCTTTGTCCTCCGGCCCACCAGGTGGCAAGGCACCCGGGCCATGTTCTGAGGTGGACTCCCATGCATGGCTGTGTTCAGAGAGCTTCAACTGGGCCCCTACCCCCTGCTGTGCCCTGGGAAGGGCAGGCACTCCCTTACTGCAGCCTGCCATACCCTGAGGGGCCCAGACCTGTGAGTCCACCAGGCCCGGGGAGGTTTCCCCTGCCAGCCTGGGTTCAGGGGCCCCGTCCAGGCCCCTACCAGGCCCTGGTGCTGGCACTCCCTTCCTCCAGCCTGCCGTACTCTGAGGGGCCCAGGCCTGGGAGTCCACCCGGCCCAGAGAGGCTTTCCCTGCCAGTTCAGGGGCCCTGGCGGGGCCCTGACCGGGCCCTGGTGAGGGCGCTCCCTTCCTCCAGCCTGCCATACGCTGAGAGGCCCAGACCTGGGAGTCCACCAGGCCAAGCAAGGCTTCCCCTGTCAGTTTGGGTTCAGGGGCCCCGGTGAGCCTCGGGGTGGGAGCCCCTGTCCTGGGTTTCGCCCTTGGGCCCACAAAGTGGCAAGGCACCCGGGACAGGGTCTGGCGTGGACTACCACGCATGGCTGTGTTCAGAGAGCTCTGACTTGGCCCCTGGCCCCTGCCAGGACCTGGGATGGGCACTCCATTCCTCCAGCCTGCCGTACCCTGAGGGGCCATACCCGGGGGTCCACCGGGCCCGGGGAGGCTCCCCCTGCCAGTCTGGGTTCAGGGGAACTGGCCAGGCCCCCACTGGGCCCTAGGGTGGGCGCTCCCTTCCTCAAGCCTTCCATATCCTGAGATGCCCAGGCACGGAAGTCCACCGGGACCAGAGAGGCTTCCCCTGCCAGTTTGGGTTCAGAAGCCCTGGCTGGGCTCCAACCGGGCCCTGGGGAGGGTGCTCCCTTCCTCCAGCCTGCCGTACTCTGAGGGGCACAGGCCTGGGAGTCCAGCAGACCAAGCAAGGCTTCCCCTGTCAGTTTGGGTTCAGGGGCCCTGGCGAGCCTCGGGGTGGGAGCCCCTGTCCTGGGCTTCGCCCTTGGACCCACCAAGTGGCAAGGCACATGGGACAGGGTCTGGGGAGGACTCCCATGCATGGCTGTGTTCAGAGATCTTTAACCAGGTTCCTGGCCCCTGCCAGGCCCTGGGACTGGCACTCCCTTCCTCCAGCCTACCGTACCTTGAGGGGCCCTACCTGGGAGTCCACAGGGCCCGAGGAGGCTTCCACTGCCAGTCTGGGTTCAGGGGACCTGGCGGGGCCCCCATCGGGCCCTGGGGTGGGCGCTCCTTTCCTCAAGCCTGCCGTACCCTGAGGGCCCCAGGCCTGGAAGTCCACCGGGCCCAGAGAGGCTTCCCCTGCCAGTTTGGGTTCAGAGGCCCTGGCCAGGCCCCAACCAGGCCCTGGGAAGGGCGTTCCCTTCCTCTAGCCTGCCGTACTCTGAGGGGCACAGACCTGGGAGTCCACCAGGCCAGGCAAGGCTTCCCCTGTCAGTTTGGGTTCAGGGGCCCGGTGAGCCTCGGGGTGGGAGCCCCTGTCCTGGGCTTCGCCCTTGGGCCCACCAAGTGGCAAGGCACCCGGGACAGGGTCTGGGGAGGACTCCCATGTATGGTTGTGTTCAGAGAGCTTTAACCTGCTGGGCCCTGAGACGGGCACTCCCTTCCTCCAGCCTACTGTACTCTGAGGGGCCCACACCGGGTAGTCCACGGGGCCTGGAGAGGCTTACCCTGCCAGTTTGGGTGTAGGGGCTCAGGTCGGGCCCCCACTGAGCCCCACCAGGCCCTGGGGCGGGTGCTCCCTTCCTCCAGCCTGCCGTACCCTGAGGGGCCAAGGCCTGGGAGTCCACCGAGCCCGGAGAGGCTTCCCCTGCCAGGGTGGGTTCAGGAGCCCCAGCCTGGCCCCCACCAGGCCCTGGGGCGGGCGCTCCCTTCCTCCAGCCTTCCATACCCTGAGGGGCCTAGGCCTGGGAGTCCACAGGCCAAGCAAGGCTTCCCTGTCAGTTTGGGTTCAGGGGCCCCAGCGGGCCCCGGGATTGGGAGCCCCTGTCCTGAGCAGGGTCTGAGGAGGACTCCCATGCATGACTGTGTTCATAGAGCTCCGGCCCACCAAGTGGCAAGGCACCCGGGACAGGGTCCAGCCTGCCACGCATGGCTGGGTTCAGAGAGCTCTGACCAGGCCCCTAACCCCTGCTGGGCCCTGGGTGGGGGTGCTCCCTTCCTCTAGCCTGTCGTACCCCGAGGGGCCCAGGCCTGGGAGTCCACCGGGCCTGGGAGGCTTCCCCTGCCAGTTTGGGTTCAGGTGTCCCAGTGGGCCCCAGGTTGGGAGCCCCTGTCCTGGGCAGGGTCTGAGGAGGACTCCCATGCATGACTGTGTTCAGAGAGCTCTGACCAGGCCCCTGGCCTCTGCAAGGCCCTGGGACGGGCACTTCCTTCCTCCAGCCTGCCGTACCCTGAGGGGCCCAGACTTGGGAGTCCATTGGGTCCGGAGAGGCTTCCCCTGCCAGTTTGGGTTCAGGGGCCCCGGCCAGCCCCCACTGGGCCCTGGGGCAGGTGCTCCCTTCCTCCATTCTGCTGTACCCTGAGGGGCCCAGGCCTGGGAGTCCGCCAGGCCAAGCAAGGCTTCGGCCCACCAAGTGGCACAGCACCTGGGACAGGTTCTGGGGAGGACTCCATTGCATGGCTGTGTTCAGAGAGCTTTGACTGGGCCTCTGGCCCCAGCTGGGCCCTGGGGAGGGTGCTCCCTTCCTTCATCCTGCCGTACCCCAAGGGGCCCAGGCCTGGTAGTCCACCAGGCCGAGCGAGGCTTTCCCTGTCAGTTTGGATTCAGGGGCCCCGGCAGGGCCTGGGACAGGTGCTCCCTTCCTCCAGCCTGATGTACCCCCAGGGGCCTGGGAGTCCACAGGGCCTGGGGAGGCTTCCTCTTCTGGTTCGAGTTCAGGGGCCCTGGCCAGGCCCCAGGGTGGGGGCCCCCATCCTGTTCACTGTCCTCTGGCCCTCTGAGGTCAGGGCTTCTGGGGAGCATTTACACCTTTGTGGCCCGGCAATCTGGTCGCTCCGACAACTCTGGTCATCTGGTTGCACTCCGTGCGTTCCTATGCCGCATCCAGATGGCCAGACTGCCCCGGATGTCCCGATGAGGGCTCATTTGTTTCCTCAAACTCACCCAGGGCTCCACGAGGTCAGGTTCGTTCTCGCCGACGGTCCCCTCCGTCCCTCGGTGTGCACAGAGTACAAGAAAGGGGGGTAGCCTTCCTCTGGATTACTAGAGACAGGCTACTCCAGAACCCCTTGGGGTCCAGTGGTTTTGGGACTGGGCACTGCAAGGGCATGGGCCGACCCTCCTTGGGGGGCCCAGGTGTGCGGCCGCCTTGCAGCCCTGTCCGATGGGTCTCTCCTCCAAACCTGGCTTCCCAAAGAGCAGACTGACATCCCAGAGCCTGGGGTGGGTGCTCCCTTCCTCCAGCCTGCCTTACCGTGGAGGGCCTTGGCATACACTTGGTCAAGGGAGGCTTCCCCTGCTGTTTTGGGTTCAGGGGCCCCGGCCAGGCCCTGGGCCCCAGGCCAGGGCTGTGGCAGGACCCAGGGTGGGAACCCCTTGCCTGGGCTTTGTCCTCTGCCCTGCAGGGTGGCAAATAGCCTGGGATAGGGTCCCGTAGGCCCTGGGAGGGGTTTCATGGTGTGTAAAGAGGCCTCAGGGCCCTGAGTATGAGGTCAGTTTGGGCCCCCATACCTGAGGCCCAGATGGGGCTTAGAGAACCCAGGCTGCCAAGTCTCCTGGAGGGGTGAGTGCAGTCTCCTCATGTTAAGGCACAATGAATCCAGATAAATGTCCTCTGAGCCCAGCCATCTGGTCTCTCTGAGACCCCAGGGCATCTGGTTGTGCATTCCTATGGCGCTTCCAGATCGCCGGGCTGACATGAGGAGGCTTCGCCTGCCAGATCATGCTCAGGGGCCCCATCTGGGCCCTGGGCCAGGGGTCGGGGTGGGTACCCTCATCCTGGGCTTCGTCCGCCAGCCCACCGTGTGACAAGGCGCCCAGGACGGAGTCCCGGAGGGCCCAGGAAGGCCTCACCTGCATGGCCGAGTTCATGAACCCTGACCAGGTCCCGCCAGGCCCTGGGGTGGGCGCTCCCTTCCTCCTGCGTGCCGCACCATGAAGGGGTTGGGAGTCCATTGGGCTGGGGGGAGGATTCCCTTGCCATTTCAGGTTCAGGGGCCCCAGGGAGGGAGCCCCGGTCCTGGGCTTTGTCCTCCGGCCCGCCGGGCAGGAAAGTGCCCAGGATGAAGTTCTGCAAGCCTCGGGAGGGCTTAGCCAGCATGTAAAGAGGCCTCGGGTCCCGACACTACACCCTTCTCCACTCTGAACCACTCCACTCTATGCCACTGCACTCTATACTACTTCACACTAGGCCTCTCTACTCTACTCTACTCTGTACCACTCTACTCTATGCCAATACACTTTACGCCTCTCTAAACCTCTGCACCTCTGTACGCTATACCACTCCAGTCTAGGCAACACCAATCTAGTCCGCACAACTCCACTCTATGTCACTCTGCAACACTGCACTATATGTCACTGCACTCTATGCTAATACACTCTATTCTAGTACACTTTACTCTGTAACACTCAACTCTATGCCCCTACACTCTACATCAATACACTGCCCGTCACCTTAATCTACTCTATCCCATGGCACTCTATACCACTTTATTCTATGCCATCACACTCTATGCCACTCTATGCAACTCCACTCCACCCTACACTTCTCCACTCTATGCCACTGCAGTCTACTCTGAAACAATCTATTCTACACCACTGCACTCTATGCCACTGTGCCTCACTGCTCTGTAAACCACTGCACTCTACTTCAATGCACTCTACGTCAATGTACTCTAAACAACTGCACTATACGCCACTCCACTCTGACACTCTACTCTGCAACACTGCACTGGCTGCCACTATACTCTTCACCACTATACTCTGTACTATTGCATTCTACACCAATACACTCTATTCCACTGCACACGATACCACTCTACTCTACATAACTCGACTCTACGTCACATCACTTTACAGTACTATTCTATTCTCTGCACCACGCTGCACTACTCCGCTCTGCACCACTCTACACCACTGCACTCTATGCCACTCCAGTCTACTCTGCACTCTATGCCACTGTACCACTCTACACTACTGAACTCTTTGCCACTCTGTTGTTTACAACTCTACTCAAATTTTGAAATTTGTACAACAACTTTACAAAGTAAAAGCTGATTTTTGGTGGGTCAGGAAAGTCCAAGCAATACAAAAGATGCCTTCTGCGCTTCAAAGACAGAGGTCAAATGTCAGACTATGGGGCATATTTACAAGTCCCATGCTCATTTTTGTTTATAATATGGTCGAGCTAAAAGGCCCTCACCCTGTGCCATATTTTCAAAGTGGCGGAATGCTAGTGATGCACCACTTTGTAAATCTGTGCGCCACATTATACCTACACCAGGTATAATGTATGCAAGGGGGGCGTTCGTCCGCAGGAGTCCCAAAAAAATGGCGCAGTGAAATTTACAATATTTCACTGCGCCATTTTAGCGTCATTTTTTAAAGCCTGTCCAGGGCAGGCGTTAAAGTGAAGTGAGGCTATTTCCTATGGGCCTACCCAAGCTTTGCTGGACTAGCTTCAAAATTGTTGGCACTAGTCCAGCAAAACGCCACAATAGCGTAACATTTTTTGACTCTATAGTGCTAATTTGTGCTTTATTGTTAATACAGCGCTACCATGGTGCCATTAGGGGGGTGCAGGGCTACACAAGGAAACTGGTGCATCAGAGCCAATGCACTGTAAACTTGATGACTATTTCAATGGAAAATGTGCTGTCTGTAAATTACAGTGTGCTACCACACAATGTGTTATTTACATTAAAAAATCACCCACCTTATGGCCATTAAAGCTAAGTGGGGCATCTTGTGGTGGAAAGATAAAATTGTGACAGCAACTCACTCATGCATGCACAAGTCTTTGTCAGTTTCTTTAACACACTTTTCAACTTATGGACTGAATATCTTCTGGGACCTCTTCATCCCTAACACAGAGTGGGATCTGTTACTGCCCTCTTAATTTTGTAAAATTATTGAAGCTAACGATAGAGCTTGCGGCCCCCACAACCACCATTGCAGTCCCACTGGCTGCCTGCCCCCCACTATCACAGCATCATCATCACTCACTCCAGCCTATAGTGTCTTGGGCCCTGTGCGCACATACTATAGCAATGAGTGACGCAGACACATTGTTGTAGAAGTGGTAACTGGCCACGAGCACATGCACTCAGGCTCTTTTATTGGTAGGATCACCTCACTGGTGATGCCTGTGTTGGATGGGTGTGGGTGTAAAGTCCAGGCCTCCGGGAGTGCCTGGCAAACTAATACATGCAGAATGGCATGTGTGTGTCCAGCAGAACACTACATTCCTCTGAAACGGTATTAAAAAGTAAAACAAGTCCAACCTGTAAGGGTAAAACAAAAACACAAACACAAACACACAAGGCACCAACTAAGTCTCTCAGCCTTGAGCGGTAGTCCACAGGACAGCAGTGGACAGGTGCAGCTGGGAGCAGCCAGGCATCTCTACATGCATCCATGATATAACAAATTGCTACTGGGCAAGAATGCTGTGTAGATGGAGTCCAGATTCCATGACAGCCGGTTGGTTGGTTCAATGTTTATTCTTGCACTGTTGGTCAGTCCTATGGGCTTTCGCAGTGATGCGGTTGGTGTCAAAACAGTTTAAACTTGGTGCATCAGGTGTGTTGGTGGATTCTGCTGCAGAGATTTCTCATGAGACATCCTGACTCAGTGAATGCCAATCTCCCAAAGACTGTGAAGACACCAGTGATGTTTGGGTTTCTTCCTCTGAAGTCTCAGTGCTTCCTGGTACCCTTCGGTAGAGCAGCTTCCGGACCATCTCTCGTGTTTGGATTGCTTTGAGGCCCTTTCGATGAGTCGAAACACAGGACCGCGAGGACTATGCTGCATGTGGGCCATCTGAGGGCCGCTGCAGAAATCACGGCCAAGTAATTTGTGCAACTGATAAGGGTGGGTATCGCATGGTCAATGTACTTTTGCCAGCAGGACCCATGTACATGTGGAGTATGACAGACAGTCCTTGGGCAATTGGTCTCGCATGTTGCCTGGAGTGTCTTGGTGATCTCTTGATGTTTTGCGGAGGTACGATCCCACTTTGGTGATGAGATGCTCCTTCCTTGGATAATCTGATGCCCATGGCAATGATGGTGTTTGCCATTAAGTGATCTGGGCGACAGATGGTGATGTCTTGCTGGAGTGAGGGTGACTAACGGGTCTTTGTAGCTACATGACTCATTGAATAGTTAGTGCAGTCTTTTTTCTTTGGCGTGTGCGATTGCTAGCAGGGATGTCATCTGCTTCAAGCAGCTGGTGACAGGTGACTGGACGGTCACACTGTGAAGCTTGGGGCAGATACGCAGTTCGCCCATGCAGCCACTTACGTTCAGTACTCCCTCTGAGCTGTCTCTAGTGATGTTGCTGCACCTCAGTGGCTGGCTTGTCTGTGGGTGCACTCTTGGGTAGTGGCATGAGTCCTCCATCTTTTCGCCCTGTGATCTTTCGCTATTACACATCTGTGGTCACCAGGTCTTTCAGTGTGACAGATCTGTCACATGATCTTCTCTCTTCTCCCTTTCCTTCCTGCTTTGCGACGTGGCATTGTGCCGTGCTCACGTCTTACTTGCTGTGACATGGCATCCGGTCACATGTCTCCACTTTGCATGGACCTCTAACAGGTCCAGTCCTGTCTGAGGACTAGGCGTATTCTCCCCTTCATGTTGAGGTGGTGGCAGCTTGGCCAACTCTCCTCTTTCCTCTCATGAGCCACTGGTGACTCCGTCTTCAGGCAGTGTGGTGGAGGACACATCTTAGGTCTCTGGCCCACTGCAGGGCGGTGATGGAGGGTAACCTCCTTTCTGCTTCCTCTTAGCTAGGGGTCCCGTTGCGGCACTCAGTCCTGCCTAGGATTATGTTAGCTTGGCAGGGTTGGTCCTTAGAAAGGTTGGTCACTCCATGTGACATTCTCATTGATGGGTCACTGGTGGCCATTCAGTGCTGAATGCCGGCCAGCTGGAGTGGTCTCTTTTGTGTAGTGGTGCCTTGTCTATGCACCCTCTTGGCATTGTCTCTCCTTTGTTAGCAGCCAGTGCTGGTGCTTCGCTGATTGACTGATCTCTCCGCCTCCACTCACTTGGCTAGTCTCTGTTTTCTTTGTTAGCCCTAGTCTCCACTACAGCATGGCAGATGGGGAGCGGTTTAGTTCAATGGGGAGAGGACATGACTGCAACAACAGGTTCATGGTTGTGCACTTAACATGCTTTGCAGTTTAGGTTTGTGCTGGCAGAATGTAGAGAAACCCTCCCAGCACCTGTAATTTATTGTTGAGGGTGAGGTTGTGGGGCCATTGCCGGCTCCCAGCTAGCTGGGCTGCTATGGGGGAAACTCTTCTCTTCCCCGCTGCAGTAGTGAGCAGGTGGCACCAGGGGTGTGTACGGTGGACTTGGTGACTGTCCTGGCTGCTCCACACAGCCTCCAGTCCAGTGAGAGGTGCAGAGCAGCAATGCTACTGCCGGGCCTCGGGTGAATTCACATTCTGATGTTTCTGGCAGTGGATGCGTTCATTATGGTGACTTCGACATGCAGGAGCAGCTGTGGTATGCTGGGTGTAGTGAAGGGGAATGGTCAATAGGTGGCACTGCGAACACTTCACTGGGTTGCAGCAGCCATCCCTGATGCTACGGGCATCACAATCGTTACGGGTGTAAGTGCAGCAATGTTCACACTATGTTCATGGTGCTCCAGTGCTTTGGGCGGCCAGCTGTATCTAGATAAAGGTATGTGGGGGGCACTTCAGGCTATTTAATAATGTTTATTTGCTTGGCCCCGTTGGGCTGCATCGCTCACTTGGGCGCTGCAGAGACCACAGGAGGCAGTCACTGCCGGGGGCGGCCTTGGGCCTGAACATCGCTCACTCCTCTTTCCCTCATGTGGCAATGCGGACCTTTTTATCTCTTGTGGGTGTTGCATGCTCATGTGCAGCGCTGGTGTGGTTCAATGGACTGCTCTCCAGTGATGCTTCCGTTTACAGGCTGCAGCAGTCTTTTTGTTCGACTGTGGGCCTTTACAGTCAGTGGAGATGCCAGTGCTTTTCTGCCCTCAGAGCTGGCTGGCCTTGGGCCTTGCTCTCCTTCTTTGTTGGCAGGGTGCTATGACTGACCTCCTCTGCCCACCAGACTGCCACAAAGTCTCTAACGTACTGTTGAGAAGAGGAGGAAACATGCAAAGAAGGCTTGGTGAGGCGGCTCATCTCCCTTCACCACTCATCCTGACTGGGGCTGTTAAACACAAGTCACGTAGGTAGGCAGTGCAGCCTTTTTAGTGCTACGGGCTGTGTCGCTCCTGGGAGGAGTGGACTGATAAGTGCAAGCGTTAGTGCTTACACTGGACGTAGCCATGGGCCGGGCTCATCTTGCTTGCTGGTGGGGTGTTGTCCTCATCTGCAGGCAGCCACCACGCCTCTCACTGCCTTTCTCACTGAGCTTGTTCAAGTGACTGTGATGCTGTCACTTTCTACCTCCCCACCGGCTGGCAGCTGTCACGGTGGGGGTTTGGAGGTGAGCAGTCTCCACTCTTTCCTCCTCCATGCCAAGGAAAAGGTGTGCCCATGTCTTGGGGTGACGTGCTCACTTCTCTGGGCAGGTTGCAGCAACAATGTTGTGATGTCCTCCTGAAGCACAGGGGAGAACTGGGTGGCAGCACAATATGGGGTCAGACCCCTCATCGCCAATGTAGGGTCGTGGGCCCAGGGCCCACATATTCTAGAAATGCGTGATACAGACACATTGTTGTAGAAGTGGTAACTGACCACAAGCATGTGCACTCAGGTTCTTTTATTGACAGAGTCACCTGACCAATGATGCCTGTGTTGGATGGGTGCAGGGTGGTTGTAAAGTCCAGCTCTCGGGGAGTGGCTAGCAAACTAATATGTGCAGAAGGGCATGTGTGTGACCAGCAGGACACTACACAGCCCTTGCAAGTAACACACCGGAAGAGCCTTACAGCTGCACCTGCTGTTGTAGGTCTCACTAGTGCCTCCTGCCACAACACCGCCACCAGTCACAGCCCTTGTAGCCTGGAAGATGCAGACCACAGCAAAGGTGGCTGGACTCCGGACCCCAGATCGCAGAGCCTGGGATTCTCTTTCACTCCTAGCAAGTGCTGAGGTGAGCAGGAGAGAGTGAGAGGGGTGAGAGGGCAGCAGTAGCAGTTAGAGGACTCGAGGTAGGTGTAATGGTGCATGCAGCGGTGTGGATTGTAGGAGAGCGATGCGATATTAATGACCACTGCTGAGTTTAGAGTAGGGAGCAGATCCTGGTATACCTTGCACCCTCTCATGAGTTCCCCGGACCCTCTGCTATTTTTTGTCTTTTCTTCACTCAGCTGGCATCAAAATAGTACACTCCAGAGCATCTTAGGGTGAACCTGATCGGTGTGTTTGATTCTTAACCGGTCACCCCTATATTTGCACCTCTATTCACCCATCTCATTTGACACCTTCACCATGAGATCAGGGAACATTTGTGGATACCTGAAGCTAGCAAGGAGAATTGGGGGTAAGAGTAAGGCAAAACCCAAAAGTAACCCTGAGGCACTCTCACTGGCAACAGCACCAGCAGAGAAGATAGGTAAGATAGACTCAATGCCAACTGCAATTCACTTGATTGCCTCACCAGGCTCAAGAAAAGCAAACATTACAGACTTTTTAAAATCCGGTACTGAAGCATGTGAAACCACTTGACCGAATCCATTGCAGGTGCCATTAACAGGGCCATTGTTTGAGCAAGGGCAGAAACAAAAAGAAGAGCACAGCAACAGGCTTTGAGCCTCTCTCAACTCTCAACGTTACTCATCAAAGCCTGCATCCAGACCCCAATTGTGGTTCTGGCCCAGGTGCACGCAACAGAGCAGGCATCAACACAATTAGTCAGAAGTTTCAGTACTCCGAACTTGGGGCCAGCCAACAGCCTCTTTTGGGGGAAGTCCCCTGCGAGTGGATCCCAGTTGCAGCCCAAATGGGCCCAGCATGTTTATCCCCAAATAGACTAGATTGTGCCCGACTGGACGAGGTTCCCAAAGAGTTATTAGTGTTGCAAAAGATGTTTTTAACCCCTTTTGACCAGCCAATGAATGATCAGCATTGAACTTCACATAACTTCAGGCCAAAGCATGATCATAACACTCTGCTTTTTCCTAACAAATTACCATCTGGGAACCCATTTGCTTTAATTGAAATTAGTCCCTGCTGTAGGATTGCCAACGAGGAAGCAACAGAGACCAATTCCAATCTGCCTTTAGCCCCATTTGATTTCAATGAGGAACAAACAAATTCATGTCACACCAACATGGAGAGGTTCTTTCGAGTCAAAACAAACCCTCCCTTTTACTCTTCCAATTCCATCTGGTCCTCCTTGCTAATTTCCCATGTGGCAATTGTAATGTCTGCCCTCTGATTAGATGCCTGGATACACTTGACCTGGAACCGATAGGGACATGGTGACTTGTTAAACATACTAACTGTAATACACATATTGTATTTATATGATTACCTGCACCTGTGGCTTATGCTACATTGGTATGACCACTAGATCGGTCAAAATAAGGATTAATGAACACCATAGTAATATCAGGTGTGACTGCATCACCACTAAAGTGAATGCATACTTTTTATAATTGCACCACAATCCAGATGACATGTGGTGGGTAGTCTTGGACTCCCCCAAATACATCAGTAGTGACTCTAGGTCCCTTTTTGAGACTGAGCAACGTTGGGTGTTTAAATTGGGGACACATACCCATGGGCTAAATGATGACATTCCCTGGTTACATTTTGCCCATTAATACTCTGCCTGTCCTGTGATATTTATCCCTTGTTGAGAGGCGATTGATAGCTCCGAGGGGGGCCTATGTTTACATTTCTTTGTAATAATACATTTTTTGTAAAAATCGTTTACATCTACAAATCATGACCAATGTTTGATTTATATGATGAGATCCCAGATTATGCCTCATGTATATCCCTCTTGAAAGTGCACGATTCAATATACACAAAGTGATGACCTTGAAGGGCGTGTTGGTAATATTTTGTTAGCTAGCGCTCCCTCTGTGGGATTCCCTCCCACCCCCCCAAGTCAGGGATGGAAGGGAATGTATTTCCTTCCCTTTGAAGTCTCTCTCTGCGTTTTGGCAGCCGGATTGTAAAGCAATCCGGCTGTCAAAACGCCCACTAGACACCAGGGATCTCTTTTTTATTTATGAAACTGACAAAAGGGTCGCTCCCGGGGGGGCATTTTTTTTAAGGCCTTTTCTGCTCCCCCCTGGGGGCAGAAACCTCTAGGCACCAGGGATACATTTGTTTTTTGTTTTGTTTTTTAGTTTTGTTTTTTAGGTGGGGAGCGACCCCTTAGGCAAGGGTCGTTCCCCTGGGGGGCAAGTTTATTTTAGGCCATTTCTGCCCTCCATGGGGGCAGATCAGCCTATTTTTATTAGGCCGTTCGCCCCCACAGGGGGCAGAAAGCACTAGGCACCAGGGATTTTTGTTGTTGTTGTGTTTTACAGATGGGGAGCGTCCCCTAAGGCAAGGGTCGATCCCCTGGAGGGGCAAATTGTATTTAGGCCATTTCTGCCCGCTTTGGGGGCAGATCGGCCAATTTTAGGTCAATCTGCCCCCAAGGGGGGCAGAAACCACAAGGCACCAGGGATCTTTTTTTTTGCGCCGTCACGCAAGGGGAGTGACCTTGTAGGCAAGGGTCGCTCCCCGGGGGGGGGGGGGAATTTATTTTAGGCCATTTCTGCCCCCCCTGGGGGCAGATCGGCTTATTGGTATTAGGCCGATCTGCCCCCAGGGGGGGCAGAAACCTCTAGGCGCCAGGGCAAATTGTTTTTTTTTGTTTTTTTTTTTTTGTTTGTTTTTTTAGAGATTGGGAGCAACCCATTAGGCAAGGGTCGCTCCCCTGAGGGGCAAATTGTATTTAGACCATTTCTGCCCGCTTTGGGGGCAGATCGGCCGATTTTAGGTCAATCTGCCCCCAAGGGGGGCAGAAACCACAAGGCACCAGGGATCTTTTTTTTGCGCCGTCACGCAAAGGGAGCGACCTTGTAGGCAAGGGTCGTCCCCGGGGGGGTGGGGGCAAATTTATTTTAGGCCATTTCTGCCCCCCCCTGTGGGCAGATCGGCTTATTGGTATTAGGCCGATCTGCCCCCAGGGGGGGCAGAAACCTCTAGGCGCCAGGGCAAATTGTTTTTATGTGTTTTTTTTGTTTTTTTTTGTTTTTTTAGAGATTGGGAGCAACCCATTAGGCAAGGGTCGCTCCCCTGAGGGGCGAATTGTATTTAGACCATTTCTGCCCTCCTTGGGGGCAGATTGGC
This sequence comes from Pleurodeles waltl, assembly GCF_031143425.1. NCBI lineage: Eukaryota > Metazoa > Chordata > Amphibia > Caudata > Salamandridae > Pleurodeles > Pleurodeles waltl. Next base: position 425,766,495 of record NC_090447.1, on the reverse strand, counting down.
CGATTGTAGGTCAATCTGCCCCCAAGGGGGGCAGAAACCACTAGGCACCAGGGATCTTTGTTTTGTGCCGTCACGCAAGGGGAGCGACCTTGTAGGCAAGGGTCGCTCCCCGGGGGAGGTGGGGAGGCAAATTTATTTTAGGCCATTTCTGCCCCCCCTGGGGGCAGATCGGCCTATTGGTATTAGGCCAATCTGCCCCCGGGGGGGCAGAAACCTCTAGGCGCCAGGGCTAATTGTTTTTTTGTGTTTTTTTTTTTGTTTGGTTTTTTAGAGATGGGGAGCGACCCATTAGGCAAGAGTCGCTCCCCTGGGGGGCAAATTGTATTTAGACCATTTCTGCCCCCCTTGGGAGCAGATTGGCCGATTGTAGGTCAATCTGCCCCCAAGGGGGGCAGAAACCACTAGGCACCAGGGACTTTTTTTTTGGCGCCAATGTCACGCAGGGGTAGCGACCCCATAGGCAAGGGTCGCTCCCAGGGGGGGGGTTGGGGAGGTGGGGGACAAATTTATTTTAGGCCATTTCTGCCCCCCCTGGGGCCGGCTGAGCTAGAGGCCAAAATCCACAGGTAGGCACTGTTTTCTATGAAAAAATGTGATGTGTCCACATTGTGTTTAAGGCCATTTCCTGTCGCGGCCGCTAGGCCTACCCACACAAGTGAGGTATCATTTTTATTGGGAGACTTGGGGGAACGCTGGGTGGAAGGAAATTTGTGGCTCCTCTCAGATTCCAGTACTTTCTGTCACCCAAATGTGAGGAAAATGTGTTTTTTTTAGCCAAATGTTGAGGTTTGCAAAGGATTCTGGGTAACAGAACCTGGTCAGAGCCCCACAAGTAACCCCATCCTGGATTCCCCTAGGTCTCTAGTTTTCAAAAATGCACAGGTTTGGTAGGTTTCCCTAGGTGCCGCCTGAGCTAGAGGCCAAAATCTACAGGTAGGCACTTTGCAAAAAACACCTCTGTTTTCTTTAAAAAAATGTTATGTGTCCACGTTGTGTTTTGGGGCGTTTCCTGTCACGGGCGCTAGGCCTACCCACACAAGTTAGGTATAATTTTTATCGGGAGACATGGGGGAACGCTGGGTGGAAGGAAATTTGTTGCTCCTCTCTGATTCCAGAACTATCTGTCACCAAAACGTGAGGAAAACGTGTTTTTTTAGCCAAATTTTGAGGTTTGCAAAGGATTCTGGGTAACAGAACCTGGTCAGAGCCCCGCAAGTCACCCCATCTTGGATTCCCCTAGGTCTCTAGTTTTAAAAAATGCACAGGTTTGGTAGGTTTCCCTAGGTGCCGGCTGAGCTAGAGGCCAAAATCTACAGGTAGGCACTTTGCAAAAAACACCTCTGTTTTCTTTCAAAAAATGTGATGTGTCCACATTGCGTTTTGGGGCATATTCTGCCGCGGGCGCTAGGCCTACCCAAACAAGTGAGGTATAATTTTTATCGGGAGACTTGGGGGAACGCTGGGTGGAAGGAAATTTGTGGCTCCTCTCTGATTCCAGAACTTTCTGTCACCAAAATTTGAGGAAAATGTGTTTTATTAGCCAAAGTTTGAGGTTTGCAAAGGATTCTGGGTAACAGAACCTGGTCAGAGCCCCACAAGTCACCCCATCGTGGATTTCCCTAGGTCTCTAGTTTTCAAAAATGCACAGGTTTGGTAGGTTTCCCTAGGTGCCGGCTGAGCTAGAGGCCAAAATCTACAGGTAGGCACTTTGCAAAAAACACCTCTGTTTTCTTTCAAAAAATGCGATGTGTCCACGTTGCGTTTTGGGGCGTTTCCTGTCGCAGACGCTAGGCCTACCCACACAAGTGAGGTATCATTTTTATCGGGAGACTTGGGGGAACATAGATTAGCAAAACAAGTGTTATTGCCCCTTGTCTTTCTCTACATTTTTTCCTTCCAAATATAAGCGAGTGTGTAAAAAAGACATCTATTTGAGAAATGCCCTGTAATTCACATGCTACTATGGTTACCCCGGAATTCAGAGATGTGCAAATAACCACTGGTCCTCAACACCTTATCTTGTGCCCTTTTTGGAAATACAAAGGTTTTCTTGATAGCTATTTTTCACTCTTTATATTTCAGCAAATGAATTGCTGTATACCCGGTATAGAATGAAAACGCACTGCAGGGTGCAGCTCATTTATTGGCTCTGGGTACCTAGGGTTCTTAATGAACCTACAAGCCCTATATATCCCCGCAACCAGAGGAGTCCAGCAGACGTAACGGTATATTGCTTTTGAAAATCTGACATTGCAGGAAAAAGTTACAGAGTAAAACGTAGAGAAAATTTGATGTTTTTTTCACCTCAATTTCAATATTTTTCTTTTTCAGTTGTTATTTTCTGTAGGAAACCCTTGTAGGATCTACACAAATAACCCCTTGCTGAATTCAGAATTTTGTCTACTTTTCAGAAATGTTGCGGTTTCTGGGATCCAGCATTGGTTTCATGCCCATTTCTGTCACTGACTGGAAGGAGGCTGAAAGCACAAAAAATCATAAAAATGGGGTATGTCCCAGTAAAATGCCAAAATTGTGTTGAAAAATTGGGTTTTCTGATTCAATTCTGCCTGTTCCTGAAAGCTGGGAAGCTGGTGATTTTAGCATCATAAACCCTTTGTTGATGTCATTTTCAGGGAAAAAACCACAAGCCTTCTTCTGCAGCCCCTTTTTCCAATTTTTTTGAAAAAAACGAAATTTTCACTGTATTTTCGCTAATTTCTTGGCCTCCTTCTGGGGAACCCACAAAGTCTGGGTACCTCTAGAATCCCTAGGATGTTGGAAAAAAAGGACGCAAATTTGGCGTGTGTAGCTTATGTGAACAAAAAGTTATGAGGGCCTAAGCGCGAACTGCACCAAATAGCCAAAAAAAGGCTCGCCACAGGAGGGGGAAAAGGCCTGGCAGCGAAGGGGTTAATCACTATCAGTCTGAGGGTATTCCATGTGGCACCGGCATTTGTCTTTTATTTTACCATTAAGACCACGAAAACGGCGAAAATCCAGGGTCTCTGTCCTGAGATATCTTAGGAGTCCGTTGTTTGTGTTGGCAGAGGGATCGAGGTGAGAAGTTCCCTCCGGAGTCCATCATCAGTTTTAGCAGCATTTCCCCCTTGACCCAAGACAGCCAATTGGATCCTGTTTTTCCTGATCGGCGGCCAGGTCACGTCGGCTTTATTTTTCAAGCCAATCGCGTTCCTTGCATCTTTACAGGAACACTGCCACGGGTAGGTCCCGCGCGGGGATTCAGCTTAATGCATGTAAGTGAAAGCATTTACAACGTATATTCCTTCATTAGTTTAACCCCCGTCTACTGGTTTGGTTGGTAGCTCCAATGTGGGTTTCCTGCTGCTTGATGTTTTCTTTGCCTTTTGAATTAGTGGCTCACTGCATATGATTCATGATACATTTGTTCACCAGCCCTCTAATTAGTATCATTGCAATGCATGGTGATATGCCTGTTTAGACCCAATTTGTGAATTGTGCATTGCAATGTGATGGGCTTTGTTAACTGGTTTACGCCTGTCTGTTCTTTGTTCTAGTTTTCTGTTTTTAGTCATTCCCAAAGACTGGCTCAGACCGTTTCATACTGAGGTTGTTTCTATTATTGATTTCCTTTGTGGGTTCCAGTATCTTTTTACCCCTTTAATAATGCTTGAACATCATCATAGTGATTGTGCTTTCACCTTAGCATGTGAATACCTATGGCGCCGGATCCATAATGTGGGACGGTAAGCTAATATACTTCTGTTCCCCTCCACTACCACTGAGCATGACAACACTGTTTGTGCACTGAGTGCCACCTCCTTTTTGTGAGTGCATAGAATGATATGACATGCATTTGATTTTAGATGTTTGTCCCTTGTTTTGTTCTCTTCCAACAGGTCGATCCTTGCAGTAGACTAGCCTGATGTGCAGTTTATTTTAGTAAGTGACCGGAGTTTAATAGTATTGACAGTTTATGACATATTAAGGTCTATAGATTTAGTCAATAGGAGAAGTTTGAGTATTTTTGGTCCTGATGAAGTGTCGCTGGAACCATATGGACCCCAGAGACATGAAACATGTTGACCCTTTTTACAGGGGTATAAGGTAGTCCCCTACCCCCTTTCTCCACTTGGACTGTGAGAGTGACTGAGCATTATCTCAATCTTCAGTCTCCCTTCTCTGTTTTTATTTTGGCCATTACCCTTCCTTGATCAATAGATTTGTGGTGTCCTGTTTGGGTTTTGAGCCAATTTTATCCTTTTTCTGCTCTACTATCCTTAAAGTCCATGTAGGTGGGCATTGTCCTCTATACCTTCTACCACGGCACAGAGATATTGAGATAAGATCTCCGGCAAAGAGCCCCCTTAAAGGGATGCCCGTCAGACATTGCAGCGCCGGTCTGGCGAGGAGCATGCCCAATGATGAAGCATGACGTCCGACAGTATGTGTAAGGGCATTTGCTTCTAGCAAAAGGGTTGCCCAGTGTCCTTTTCTTTTCCTTGGGAACATTGTATCTAGATTTGTAACCTCCTTGCTAAACACCATAGAGGTGATATCCTCAGCTCTAACCTTCACTTAGACAAAATGGAAATACAGGTTGACTTACTAAATGCTTTGGAGGTACACGTCCTAGGTATTGGCCATAAGTTGTAGGTCATAAATAAAGTGATCAAGAGAGTATAGCAAGACCCGGCCACATCTTACCATTCCTCGATCTTGGACCCACTTACCAAGGTCCCAACCCTTCCTTCAGACATACTGGTGGAAGTCAAAGTCATCTAAAGTCTCCAGCTCATCACAGAAAGAATATCCTCCACATTATGAACATAATTTCCCATACAACCCTCTCCAGACCTTGGTTCTGGAGGTAGGGAGACACCAACATCCTACACAATCACGTTCTGGCTCATTGCACTAGCACTCCAACAAATATAAATTATTCCATGCTGTAAAACCAGAGGTCACCATGGCATCCTAAACAGAAGTGCCATCTTAAAGCTGATCAGAGCTTTACGAGGCTTGAATCACATAAGATCCACACATATATAAGCAGTTCAATTTAAACCCAATTCACAGGCCTCAGGAAATAAAATTGTGGTCATCACTTGGGCCAATTAAATCATAGCGACACAGGTTTGGTGGCACAGGGAGCAATTTTTGAAGAAGGGGCAGAGAAGTAAGGAAGAATGAACCTGTACAATACTCAAATCCTTTGTTTCTGACGTCACTTTTGCCACGGGAGCCACCCAGCAAGGCTGCAGCTGCAAAGAATGGGCTTTTAAGGGTGGCAATTGGACGTGTACATCCAAGAGCAGTCAGAGAGGGACTACAAATTATAATAATTCAACAATCAGACAGATCACCTGCGTCACCAACTGCAAAGCCAGAGGCTTAGCAGCCACAGCAGTGTCCCAGCAAAAGGATTTCAAGGGAAGCATGAGTCCAAAGGCAAAGGGGTTCCTTGACGGACCAACCATTAAAACTTTGCTCATGGAATATGAATGGCTTTTCCAGTAAAGTAGGAGAGAACAACTTTACAACTCACTTACACAACGTCGATATTCTGCTTTTGCATGGAACCCGGCTCCATACATCAACACCGTTAGTTGGCTTCAAAGAATATCCTAATGAATCATGTAGAGTCAACAAAACAGGAAATGCTTTAGGGGGTCTTTCAATTTACATTTCCACTGACTTTCTGTGGAATCATACTTATATCTGGGCCTTCCTTGGATTAATTGTGTGAAACTCTTGATGCCTCTTTCTTTAGTAAAGCAGGGCACCTTACTAGTCTTAAATTTATATACTCATCCAGGAAAGAAGCACAAAACAGAAAAAATAAAGACACTGATTGGCCTGCTTAAAACCTTTCAATCTTCCTACACACAAACTGATTGGTCCACCTATTGGTCCACCTACATTTCTGCACTTTATACTTCAGATCAACTGGCCAACTATTGAGGCCACAAACTGCACACTATAAAACTCATGCCTCAAAGCTTGACATCTCTACACTGTCCAACCTCAGCCAACCTACATAAAATCCTGCAAGCCAAGTTGGAACAACTCAGGTTCAAAGCAATTTTTCATTAATGGACAATAGTACACACATCCCAACCTGCTCACCAGAAGACTCAGTACCAGCTCCAGCTACTTCCCATTGCTGGATCATTTGCAGGTTGTATGAATCTTGAAAAGGCTTAGGTCTGAGGGGGTCAAGATCAGAACAGGCTCCCAAATGCCTTACTTAGAAAAGAGCATTCATTTTTGGCCACCAATTTAACACCTTTTTTCAACTATGTATTTTGTATCAACACTATTCAAGACTCTTGGCATGGTAGCATACTCCATCCAATATATAAATCAGGCGCGCAGTCCAATCCAGCACATTATAGACTGATTGTACTTATTAATGTGGAAGCAAAGCTCTTCACATCTAAGCTTCTAATAGATCTCAATACTGGCTCAACATGGCAAACATTTTCCCAAACACCCAGACCAGCTTCAGAGCAGACATGAATAACAAATCTGCTGACAGACACTCTTCTTGCAGAAAAGGCAAATCCAAAAACAAGAAACCCTTTGCCTGCTTCGTGGGCGTTCAACAAGGTCCCAAGGCCTTTTGGAAAAAAATGTCATGTTGGGGTGTGTCCTAAAAACTATTGGATGTTAAAAATGCAAAATGGGAAAGAAGAAATTATGTCATTTGCTTCACAAACTTTGATGGGTGCTGTTTTTATGTACCCTAACATCAAGAAGGGGGCATTGGCAATTTGGTGGAGATACAATATTTTAAAAACATTATTTGAGCTAATTAATTCACCGTAAGAGCAGAACACAAGCCTCTGATGAATCTGTTTAGCACTGACTGTGGAGGGCATGCTACTTTGTGGATTGCACAGTGGCAGTACTGTCTACAAAAATACTCATACAGAATTGAATACACTGCTGGAAATGAAACTTTGCTGATGATTGCTTATCCAAGTTACTTCTCAGACAAAGAACCTGAGATAATATTGGTGAGAGTGATAGTGACATTGAAATGATTTGTGTTGTAATCAAGTGTGTTTAGAAGTTAGATCCTGATTTAGAACTCGGTGGACGGGTTACTCGGACACAATGGTGACGAATATCCCATCTGCTGAAATCTAAATCCTATTACAGTCTATGGGATTTAGATTTCTGCAGACAGGATATCCGTCACTGTTGTCATGGAGTAACCCATCCACAGAGTTCTAAATCAGGCTATTAGTGTGGAATTGGAAGAATTGGAATTGAGACGAGAGCTGGAAAATGACTTTCTACTTTTGAAGGTTTTTAAATGCACCGTGAGAGGGTGGTCACTTGCTAAAGATGAACAGAATTAGTTGGCTCCTTTCAAACAGGCTGCACACGAGTTGACCATTCATGATGTACTCTTGTACAGTCCAAACTTTAAATCCTGTGTGACAATGAGGAAAAGGAGCTTTGAAATGCTGGATCTAGATTTGGAGTTTTCTGGGGGCCACAGATGGAAAAAGCTGCTGAACACTTTGTGAGGCAATGTAGACCTTGTGTGCTAAATGATAAAACCCAAGTGGGGTGCCTCGCCTGATCCAAGACCATTAGCTCCTTGGTGCAAACTTGCTTTGGATACATCATTGCCTGTTGGAGTATTAGGGATTTCTCTTAAAAATGCATTGATCTTAAATTTGTGGGCCAAGTCAACACTTACTCTGTTATTTAAATTCTAGAAGACATTTATATTGAGGAAGGTTTTCCTAAGGAAAATATTACGGACAGTGGGACACAGATACTATCTATTGAAATGAGAAGTTTTTTGTGTGCTCTGCCATTTATCATAATTATTCCTCTTTGTGATTACTGGCAGGCAGTGGTTAGTTGGTTAAATTGGGCCACAGGATATCCCATCACCAAAGAGATCAGAAAGTGCTTGCTTGGTCTGATTCCAGTACGAAAAAAGAAAAAACATTAGGAAATTCATGCTATTGCGCCTAGCGATAGCCAAACGTAGGGTGGTGATCCAGTGTATTTCCCATAACCTGCCACTGTTGGATGACTGACTGAGAGACAAGGCAGAGTGGGTTGTGGCAGAAGAAAATCATATGTAGAAAGTCTCCAGAGACAATAAGATGGCAGAAGGTTTGCAGGTCGTTCAAGAGATGCTTGCTGAGTTGCTCGATCCTCCCGATGTGAGGCCACCGTGAAGGTCATACACGACCAAGCTGGAATAGTAAAGATACAATAGTTACAACACCTGTTTAGGTAGGAGTTGGTAGTGAAAAAAATGGGTGGTTGAGAACGAGGAGGGAGTCTGGAAGATTAGGATATTTCGAAAGTATAATGCATGCGCCTTCGCTCTAAATAGACTTGGATGTCATCAAATGATGTAGTACATCTTGTCCTAGGCTAATGTTAAAGTGCAGCAGTGGGGACAAGGAGTGGGGTGGGGTTTCTTTTTGCGGTATAACTCATGTTCTAAATCTGTGTTCCCAATTATAACAAATGGCATTAAACATGTATACAAAAAATCATCTCTCTTTGTACCATACTAGGAACAATGCTTTGGTGGAAAGAGTCAATTGTGTGGTAAAAAAAACAATTGTAATTGGTTTTAGTTAACAAAGTAGACTGGAGGATTGTGATTAAGAACACGTTATGGGAGACTCACACTACTCCACATATTAGCAATGGAGTCATGCCTGTCACTTTATTAACTACTTTGCAGGTTTCAGTCTCAATAGGAAGTAGATGAATTGCAAGCATGTTGATAAGTCAAGTTGAATATGGTTGTGGATTGGAGGATTTATGTTCCAAATGGGGTTAGCGTAAAATAGGGTTGTAGAAGAGAGAATTGGAGGTTAAACTTAGTGACTGGGCCCTTGTCAAAAAGCCTCCACATGTGCAGAAGTGAGTGTCCCGTTTCTCTGCACCGGTGTAAGTGAAAGAAGTGAATGAGAATGTGGTGGTGCTGTCTATCATAGAGTGTGGAATAAGGACAGAATCTCTGTGGTCACACAGGCCAAGTCTGCATTTGTGCATCATCCGATGGTTGAGGGTGTGCATGTTCCTGAAAAGATGAGAGGTGATGTGTCTCCATGTGCGGAAAGGGTTGTGGCTGATCATGTTCCAAAGTCTTAAATTCTAACTTTGCCTCAACAGTACAAAGATTTTGTCATGATATGAATATTTGTGCTCATGTTGTGATTATATTTTCTCCATGTTTTTATTTCCTTTAAGTATTGTTTTGTTTAATCTTCCTTTAGTTATTGTTAAATGGTATCACATGTCCATCAAGTCCAGTTCTTAATTGATTTTTTTGTGATTTCTGGTAGTAGTTTCCAGGCTACAATTACAGTAGATCATATTCCTTTAGTTTAGAAGGTAGGGGCTTATGTGTGGATTTTGTCACCTCATCTGAACATTCTGTGTTCTACATTTCTCAGGGTGTGTTTTGAAGGAGAACATTCTATATGTGTACAAAATCATTCATACTTCAGGCATACATAGTTGAGATCACAAAATGCAGAAATTAGATGATTTTATTAATTGTGTCAATGTTTTACATACAGAGATCATGGGCCCAATTTGCAAATATTTAGCTGTGACCTCCTCTTGCAGCTCTTCTGTCTTAGCTCTGATTTACAGGGGTAAGGTGGGAGCATTCAAGTATTATTCCTAGCTTATCCTTGAGTTCAGTAAACTGCATCTACTTGTAGCACTTTGGAGTAGCCCTTGACCTCGTGGTCTTGTGTGTCACTCCCCTGCTATTGCAGCTAAGCTGCCTAGCTCCATGAGACTATGCTTCTGTGCAGCCCTCAAAGCCCTCCTGTTTGGTCCCGCTGCCGGGTAACTGCTTGCATGGAATTGCTAGTGTAGTCTGATACCCTGATTTACTGGTAATTTCTGTTTAATTGTAGTGTTTAGTATCTTTGGTCTTTTATTTGTAGTCATTTGTAGAGTATTTTTTTAATTTTTTTATTGTGTTTCATGCAGCTTGTATCTCCCCTGTCCTCTGCCCGCTCCTGCCATCTTCACACTCCTGCCGGTTCCCGCTCCACACCCTCCCGCTACCCGGCCAGCCTCTCCCTTCTCCCAGGACTACTTATGGAGGTTGCGGCCGGCATGCCGAAGTCACACTAAAGGTAAGCCCATCTGCACCCAGTCTGTGCCCAGCACCAGGAACCCTGATTCTCCTACCATCCACCGCTACTCTAGAACTTAGCTAACCACCCTGAATGCCTGACCCCACAACAAGAACTGCTGCTCTGTTCACTCCACAGCAGGTACCTTCACCTGCTGCACTGCCGGTTCAACTGCAACACCAATTAAATAGCGCACCCTACCTCCTCCACACCTCTGGCAACAACTACTCACCACCAACTCCACTGCATCCTACTCAATGTCTGTTCCCCCTGTAAGTACAAAAACGAGATATGGGACACCGTCACCACCCTGACGCCCAACATTGTCTTCCTCACGGAGACATGGCTCAATGCCGCCTCCACATTCAACATTGCCGCAGCCAGGTCCAGAAGATACAATCGCCCACTGTGACCGCATCAACAAACTGAATCACCATCATCCACAAGGAATCCATCCACTGCTCCACCTCCACTGACCACTACACACTGATCAGGGAACACCACAACTTCCAGCACAGTGTAGACAGCAAAACCACCAAACAAGACACCCTTGCCTACATACCCCCAGAACCCCACCCCAGCTTTTGTGACGCTATCCCCGAATTCACCGCCACCCCCCAAAGCCATTGACACCGAACACTACATCTTCCTTGGAGACCTCAATTTACACCTCAACAGTCCCAATTACACTAACACCAACAACCTTCTAGACAGCATGAACATCATCGGCCTAACTCAGATAGTCACCGACCCAACACACATTGCAGGACACACACTAGACCCCCTTTCTCAGGCAGCAACATAGTCAAAATACAGCCACACCACCAAGCTCACCTGGTCAGACCACACCATTGTCCACTTCACCTACACAACAGCACCCAGCCACACCACCAGACCACTCAGCACTTCTCATTGCAGCTGGAGTAAAGTATCCAAGAGCCAGTGAACCAATGCCCTCAATTCCTCGCCCCCGAAACCACCTCAGACATCGAAAAAGCCGTCAAAAATGTCACCAGCTGGATCTCCAACAGTGCCAACAAAGTCACCCCCAGCAAAACCTCCAAGCCCAATAGGCCCTCCAAACAAGCCAGCTGGTTCATCCAGAACTATGAACCACAAAACACAGCTGCAAACAACTGGAAAGGACATAGCGCACCACCAAGGACCCCACTGACCAAACCCTCTTCAAGAACTCACTCAGCCAGTACCACAAATTCCTGAAAGACAGCAGAAAGTACCCATTAGCCAATTGCTACAAGTCAACTCCAACCACAGCAAAAAACTCTTCAACATAGTTAAGGAGCTCTCCAATCCCTTAGCAACTGAAAAAAGCATCTCCCCTTCGAGGACCTGTGTGACTCTCTTGCCGACTACTTCCACAAAAAGATATCCACCATCTACAGAAATTTTGTGACCCAACCAGCCACCGCGGACACCCTCAACCTTCTAGACCCAGCAGATGCCCCCACCAACAACAGAATCACCAGATGGAACCAGCTCACCACTCAAAACACCACCAACATCATGAGCTCCATCCACTCAGGATCCCCCACAGATGCTTGTCCATGCCACATGTTCAAATTCAGCAACAGCACCACCGCAGCAAACTTACTGACATCCTCATCATGTCCATTATCATACCCATCTACCCGGATGTCTGAAACGCGCCAGAATCAAACCTTTCCTCAAGAAACCTTCTATCAGTCCCAACAAACTCAAAAATTACTGTCCAATATCCCTTCTACCCTTCCCAGCCAAAGTACTTCAGAAAGCCATCAACCAACAACTCACAGCATATCTAGAAAACAAAGATCTCCTGGATGCAAACCAACCCAGATTCCGCTCCAACCACAGAAACAAAACCATCCTGGTTTCTGCCACAGATGACATCAGAACACTCCCGGACCAAGGAGACTCGGTTGCCCTAATGGTCCTTGACCTCTCAGCAGCATTCAACACTATCTCCCACCACATCCTACTCAAGAGGCTCCACCAGATCATCATCTGAGGTGATGCCCTTTAACGGATCCCATCCTTCCTTTCCTGTAGAACTCAGAGTCCTCCTCCCTCTTTTGACCTCGAAGCCCAAGGACATCATCTGCGGTTTCCTCCAAGGATCATCCCTCAGCCCCACCCTGTTCAACACTTGTATGACCCCCTTCTCACATCAATCCCCACCTAAGGAATCTCCACTGGCTCCCTGTACACAAACAATGGCAATTCAAGCTGTTGACGCATGCCTATAAAGCCCATCTCAACCAAGGACCAGCATACCTCAACCCCCGCCTCAGCTGGTACCGCCCCTCCACACCCTTACACTCCTCTCTCTCTCTCACATCCCCCTATTCGTTGCAGCAATAGTGGAGGTTGTTCCTTCTCCTACCTCACCACAAAATCCTGGAACAGCCTCCCCCTTCCACCTCAGGACATCCCTCCCCTCAAGGAGTTCAGAAGGGGACCCAAAACCTTGCTCTTCAACTGCAGCCTGAGCAACCAATCCCAGCGCCTGGCTACCCTCATGGGTGTAAGTGCTCTCTACAAATCCTCATTGATTGATAGTTTATGAATCATAGCACTATATATTTTTCCAGGTGTAAGTCAAACACGCAAAATGAGATGGAGGAATGTTTGCAAAGAGCCTAAAATCACTGTTAATCATTCTGGAGAGCATTATAAGTCATTATTTCCACCCACTGTGCCACTCTAGACAGAGGCCCACCTCATGCAAAAAAGTACTGACCCCTCTCTTCATTGGAACAGTCCATCCTCAACTGCCAGATAGAGCCACCTCCAGAGAGGAACACTAGCACCCCCATGCAGGTTTGAGCCCGGTTAAGCCTCATCAGTGAGGTATAGCTTGCATCGTGTAGTACAGCTGGCAACAGACCTACATCTGGCAGTACCCTTTGCCAATTAGTGTATTAGATTTAACACACATAAGGTGATCGGAGGAGTGCTCATAACCAATGGTAATCACCCTGGGTAGCATTCCAACCCATCTTTAACATTGAAAGTCACATTTATGCCTGGAAAAGCTTTTTGAATCGAATCCTGATGTTACCTACAGCATTCAGAAATTTTTCATTGTCAAGCAACAAGGAGAGTCACAGTGGTGGGTGTTTTCAGTGAATAATCAGGAAATGGAATGTAAATAAGATGAATTTCCACAGAGTAGTAAATTTGTGGATATTCACAAACAATTGCAATGACTTTCCTGTGGCTCTTTTTATTGTTTAGGATTCTAGGTTTCTTAATGTTCAGAATCTAATGCCTGTGAATATCCCACCATGTGGAAAAACCTTGACCAATTGCAAATGCACATGCTACAATTGTTTTTAATTTTTTCCACATGCAATTTATTTTCCCTACATACAAACCTAGTCACCTACTACTCAATTAATTGTGGAACTGCCCCCTCTATCTCCCCTGGATACTGATTGACTCCTGCCATTGTTCGGAGAGAATTTCCAGTCATATTCAGAATGGGAAGGAGCAATGAATATACACAAACTGATAGGTTTAAGGGTGTTTACCCGATTTTGGTGGCATATTCTCCTTGAAATACCCAATTCTTATGTGTAGGGTTGGCATTCACGTAATACGAATTTAAACTAATAAATCGATTTGCTCTAGAAATAAAATAATCATATGTCTAGGTAAATCAATTTACCAGTGTGAAATCCTATTTTGGAGTTTATGTGTGAGTAAACTTTGTATAAATTTGCGTTATATGAATTCCACCTGTGAATTTGCACTTGTAAAGTAGGCCAGTTGAATTCGTAGTTGAGATCACCACATGCAGACATTAGATTATTCTATTAATCATGTCAACGTTTTTCATGCCGAAATCATGGGCCCAATATGCAAATATTCAGCTGTGACCTGCTCTTATAGTACTCCTGCTTAGTCCTAATTTACAGGAGTAAGTTACGCACACTCAAGTGGCATTCCTAGAACATCCTTGAGTTCAGGCATAAGCCAGACAATCCGCAGCACATCTTACAGAAGAGAAGACAACAATATTGGAAGGACTGAACACTATTACAGTGTTCAATCTCAACCAGAAACACATGGATTCTGACAACAAAGCACTCCACTTGAAAGGCTTATCTTTTATCCCAGGACTCCTGTTGACAAATCTGGTCTTCTTAGAGATCTTTTTGGATTTTTTAGATGCATCAGACTGAAGAAATTCTTTAGTGATAGACCTATGACAATAGATACAAATAAATCGGGACTTAAACCAGTATCAACATTTTTACCAAGCCTTGATCTCATTGGTCCAGAAATGGGCATTTTTGAGAAAACAGCCACTATGAACATCCAAAATATGTTGAAATCAATACCTATGCTACAATTTAATCTTTCCAGAAATGATAAAGGAGGAGGGATTGTCCTTATTGACACTGACATATATAAACAGAAGATGTATTCTATGCTTCGTATTTCAGAACTCTACAGTAGAGGAATAGGCAATTGGGAAGCAAAAACGAGATTAAAAATTGAAAGAATTACTCAATCTGCTCGAGACAGGGGCCTTATTTGTGACCAAGAATATGATTTCCTTAATCCTAGTCATACCAAAGTGCCACCGATCGATTTATGGAGTTCCTAAAACCCACAAAAATGAGTTAGTTCCTCTGTTACATCCAATTGTGTCAACTATTAGATCTATTACAGAACCTCTATCCAAATTTGTGGAAGATTTCCTCAAACCATTGATGGGTACCCACTTGGCTTTCGTTAAAGACACTGGACACATGATTTCTAAACTAGAAGGTAAGTCATTCAATCCTCTGACACAAATTTTAGTGACCATGGACATCGAAGCGCTGATTACAAACATCCCTCAGGGACAGGCTTTAGAGGCAGGTAAAGAGTCCTTTGAATCACTGAGAATGACTGACTATTTTAGATTTGTATTACAGTGGTTAGAGATTGTCCTGGAGGAGAACTTTTTTAATTTGATGGCGTAATTTACCAGCAAAAGAAAGGAGCAAGTATGGGAGCGGCCTGTGCCCCCAGTGTAGCGAATCTATACCTGTGGCTGTTTGAAAAGAAACACATATATAATGAAATGGCGCCCTTTTATGAAAACATCCACCATTGGTCTAGATATATTGATGGCATCTTTTTTATCTGGACAGGACAGGAAGAGCAACTTGATGAGTTTTGTATGTGGATAAATGCTTGTGACTCCAACTTAAGATTTACAGTGAACATGAATAAGGAGAGTGGAGAGTTTTCAGATATATGGATACAACGTCAAAACCAAGCAATTGAAATATCTCTATATACCAAGCCTACAGCAAGAAATACCATCCTTCATTTCGACAGTCTTCATCCAAGATGTCAGAAACAAGGCATTCCTTTTAGTCAATTCCTGCAGATCCAAAAGGAACTGTACCAATTTAGATGACTTTAATAGACATGGGGATGTTCTCCAACAGAAACTTTTAAAACGAGGATACCCAAGTCGACTTATACGAGATTCCTACAAGAGAGCTAAATAGTATAATAGAGACAGAATGTTTGAAAACAGAGACAAAGAAAAAGAAGATAGATTGGTTAGTGTGGTGCAGCACTCTAACCTAAATGACAAAATCAGGAAGATCATTTTAACACAGTGGCATATTCTTAATGTGAACACTGACTCACCTTAATTTCAGAAACCTTTATTCGCTTTCAAACAGAATTGTAACATACGGAATCGCCTAGTCAATTCAACCATATTGCCAAACAAAGATTATTGTCAGAAATCCATAACTGGACAGTACCCCATTAGGGATAACCACAAATGTGGTACCTGTCAGGTGTGTGTTGGGGCGATTGTCTCGGATGTACTGGTATGGGACAATAAAGAATACAAACTAAGAGACATGACCAACTCCAGAACTTCCAATATAGTATACCTAATTTGCTGCCCAAGTGGACAACAATGCGTTGGAGAAACTGGTCGAGAATTGAGAGTGCGAGTAACTGACCATAATAAAAGAGAAGGAGCACCACTTGTGCAACACTGGGAGCTCATGAACCATACAGAGCTAGATCTGACCTGGACGATATTGGAAAAGGTTTAGTTGGTACAAGGATTTCATACCAACAAGATGAGGAAAAAAAGTGAAGTGTTTTGGATTTTTACTTTAGATACATGGCGACACGGACTGGATGAAAATATCCTATGGGAAAATGCAATAATGTAGGACAGTTAGTAGATATGGATAGCAAACTTGGTCATAAATGCTGAACAGCATACTGAATGCCTGCTTTTCCAGGATGGCAGCCTTCATTAAACTAATTTGCAAACCGCATAGTTTTATTTTTGGCCTCATTTTATACTCTATTTAGTAGAACTATAGAGGTTTTGTCAACTGGAGGGGCCACTAGACGCCCTGGTTGCATGTTGGTATTTTCAGTATTTGTTATGTATTATTTGCTTTCAATGTTGTTTCCTGTCCCCTGGTATTCGGTGAGCATTGTTTGTTTTAAATCCCACTAGTGCGCAGGCCCTTTAGCTTGAAGTAAGCGTTCATTCCAAGATCACGGTGGCATTGCCCCGCGCAGATACAGAGGACCGTGTTAGCATATCTCACCCTCCAGCTCTGGTCAGGTGATACTGGCATCGGAAGCACCTGAGCGCGAGGCTACTTTACTAACTGGGCTCGAAGTAGGAGGCATAGTGGTTCCATTGTTCAGGTGAGATTCCAGTGAAAGTACTTATGTTTTTGGTATTCCACATGCGGGTGAGTAGTGAACTGTGACAGAGTGTTAAAGATTAATTTAGAGCCCTTGTATTTTCCTCTTTTCCATTATTGCATGCCGGACAGCCACTCACTGAGTAAGTTTACAGTGAAAGTTAATCGGACCGTTTAAATAAATGTATTAGTCGGGTTACACAAGATTGTCAGATCAATGATAGTCGGTGTAGATGGCTCATTCTACAGGCTTTGGATATTGTTGTTATATGAAAGCAGTGAGTGAGTTGTTTGTACATAAAGTCGCTCCCAATTTTATCCTGCTATCCTTTAAAGTATTCCGATCGATTGTTCCTCAATTTATCTAAGTTACGTCTTTGATTGTTAAAGAGTCAATAATATCTTGGAAGTTCTATACTATTATTGGTGCACTTTACATTTAAGGTTACAATACTATGATGATGTTATTGAGTGTGATGTTTCACCTTTTTATGTCTATAGTTTGTAGTTTAATTCTATGCTGCTATTATTTACAAATCCTCTATTTTCGGTTTACATATTCTTGATTGTGAGTTGAGGAACTAATACCCAGAGTGGGAACATAACAAGACATCTGAGGGTACCTTCACTATGGGGGTGACTATGGGCACCACAGTGGAATCTAGGATGACATCATTAGATTGATTCCAGTATAATAGTTGTTCCTTATATGCTTCTTTTAGTACCGGAACTCAGCAGCTAGTCATTTTGCTGCTTCCATCCTTCAATTCTAGCTCTCTGGGAGAAATGAGAGCTCCAAAGAGATTCAGTAGGCGATTGATAGTACCGGGTTAGTAGTGACTACTAGTGAAATTAAGGCCCTGGTTTATAGTTTTTGATGCTAAACTGCAGTAACGCAGTTTAGCATCAAAAAGTATACCGCCGGCTAGCGCCATTCCAAGACGCTGGCCGGGCATCTTATTTATGGAATGGCGCAATCCGGCGCAAAGGGTGGGCTAACGTTACCATACCACATGACTCCTGTCTCATAAAAGACAGGAGTCATGCCCACCACCCCAATGGCCAGCACAGGGAACTAGGGTTCCCTGGGCATGGTCATTGCACCCAGTGCCACGTATGGGGGCCCATTTCAGGGCCCCCAATGGCACCTTAAAAAAAATCAAAAAATACTTATCTCTACTTACCTATACTTACCTGGGATGGAGACCCCATCCTCCTTTGTCCCTCTGGTGTGGGTGTGGGTGTGGGTGTCCTTGGGGCCTGGGGAGGGCACCTGCGGACTTATTCCATTGTCTTCCACCATGGAAATAGGCCCACAGGTCCCATAACGCCTGTCCTGACCCAGGTATTAAATAATGGCGCTAAGTAAGCTCCGTGACATTATTTAGGCCCGCCTCCCTCCCCTGCACCATTTTTACACGGGAGGATAAATAAGGTGCATGGTCCTTAGAGTCATTTTTTTGCTTGGGAACGCCTACCTTGCATCTCATTGACGCAAGGTAGTTTTCCGCAGGCAAAAAATGACTTTAACTCCAATATTTTGAGGCTAGACAGGTCTAGCGTCAAAATATAAATATGGAGTTAAGTTTGCGCTGAAATAGCTGAAATAGCGTAAAAAAACCCGCTATTTCAATGCAAGCAGAGTATAAATATACCCCTAGGTCTAATAAGAATTAGAGTATAGGACTAACATGGGTGTGGTCTATTGTATCATCCACTCAGTGTGTATTGATGTGCACACCTTAAATATATAGGAGTGCATGTATCTCACGTGCTGCGGGAACTAGCCGGACTTCCCTATCTGTATCTGTTTATGAATAGTTGTTTTTTATCATTTAACCTCATGAGCCCCATATGTATGTATTTTGTTGTTTCAGGCCTCTTAGAATGATATCACGGACCTGTTGATTAGAGTGAAGACATTTACATCTTTAAGTTATTTAAATAATTGTCCCCCAATTAAAGCTTTGGAATTGGATGTGCCCTAAGGAATGTGGCTCCTTTAGAAGAACAGACACCAAAACGCGCGTCAGCGTATCCAATACACATAGACACAATATTATGTTTTATTGGGTTGATATTTAAATTATCAAACACCTATACATTACGATGGATTATTAAATTGATTTTACTTTATCTCCAGCAGATGGAAGTCCAGCAAGGATATATAGGATTTAGGTGTATTTGTATGAATTAATCATTTTTTGGACAATTGGTATATTCTCTATTCAGTTTTGGATTTTAAGGAGTATGTGAGGTTCATTGAATGTGGATGTCTGGTTTGAACGAGGTGTGAATGGAAGACTTTTTTGGGTGAAGGGGGGATTTTGAGTGTATTACTATGCAGTCGCGGCTCGCGCTTATAGAAAGGGGCGAGACGGCACACGTGAGCAGGGGGGTGATTGAATTAAATTAAATATAAAAAACACTTACCCTTCGCTCCCGCGCCGTGCAGCTCCTCTGACTCCTCCCATCTTGCTAGTGCTGCAGGCACAGGCTCCCAGCCTGCCCTGCGCCAATCCTGACGCTGCTTAGAACAACATCAGGATTGGCTGGGAGCACCCTGGCTGGGCGGTCCCAGGCAGACTGGAAGCCTGTGCAGGCTCTCTACAGCCCAAAAACAGTGTTGCTGTGCTGGAGAGAGCCCTGTGCACATGTGTGTTTGGCTAGCCCGTGACAGCCAGCCAAACACAAATACGCTCTGAGGGGGAGTGCTGAGCACTCCCCCCAGTGCATGTCACCCCCGTGGCCCCACCCACTTTCCCCAAAAAACTATCATAAACACAGTTTATGATCATTCTTTGGGAAAAGGTATGCAACTTCCGCTGCAGGCAGAATGGCAACGCTCCTCCGCCCCTATGGAGGAGCCGCCTCCGTTACTGTGTATGAAGTATTTTTTATAATGTATAGAAAGGAATTATTTGTAATAATGAAAAAAACAATCAATAATTCTGGTATTTCAATAAAGTGGATATTTTTAAATCTACATACGGGATCGAGAGTTATCTAAATTTATTTCAATTACATAAAGGTATCTATATAACATGTATGTTGATTGAATTAGGGTGGCCCTTTGTTGTATTGATATTGATAAGTCAGAAGTACTACACAAAAAAATCACAATTTGCATAGCAAATCTTTATGAAGCGGGGCACTATATCTTTTAGTACACAAGTGGCTCTGTGTTTCGGAATACTAGTGCTAAAACCCTATTTTATCGAACATTTATTTATTTGTAATGTATTGTGTAATTTTGTGTAGAGCTCACACGACCAAACAGATGCCTCCAAGAGACCAGTTAGAAACCAAACTGGTGCAAGTTGGCGTTTGTACTGTAAACCAAGAGTTGAATTATCAACCCTTGATTTCAATTCCGGTGCTTGTAACTTCAAGGCCACAAGTATACGTAAGTTAAAACTCTTATTACTTTACGGCAAGTGAAGCATCACTTGTATTTTTTCCTACTAACAGTAAGCCATATGCTTTATTTGGTATGAGTAAAAAATAACACATTTTACAGGATTTTTTTATTTTATTATTTTGTTTCCAATAAGAAGGAGGTATGGCTTACCTTGAAGATTATTACCTATTAGGAGCAAAAGCGCATTGTGTCTCCAGAAATGCAGTTATATCATTCAATTTGTGAAAATGTTATATGTAATAATAAAAAGAAAACAATATCAAGCAAAAGTAACACATATTAAATTATGTAACGAAAATACCAGAGACTGTAAAACCTGCTTTATCTTCCGTGAGAAGGAATCTACTTTAGGTCTGTGATCAATAGAGGGCTTTACATTTTCTGTCTAGTGATTAAGTTAAAAATCCCCCTCCTGTTTCACTCAAAAGAGCGCATGCTAAAGTATCATGAAAAGTTTGCTTTATAAGGAGATATTTGATTAAAGATGTAATAAATTGACCAAGGCACTTCATAACTAACACTCCAAACGTAAGGAATAGAGGCCACTGCGCTCCAACGCACACTGTATACTAGTGCCATGCAAGGCCAAGACAGCCACGTGAGGGGGGGGGGGGCAAAGCAACTCCATTCCACTAGTCCTAAGTCAAAAAACATGAAATATGAAACATTGCATCCTCTAAAAGTAATTTTATGGTCATTTTTGCAAGCATTGGACTCAGCGGCTAATTTAGGCCAGTGGTTGCCAGCGAGGGCCACCAGGACTCATTTTTGGGAACCAGCACTTCTTTTTCTGCATCAGACATTTACCAGAGAAAAAGCGAGCAAGCAAACAAAACAGAAAGGCAGAGGGGGAGAAAGACGGAAAAAACATCACAAAGGGAGAAAGCAGGAACCTGCAAGAGTGAGATAAAGGTGCAGGGGGGTAATTTATAGTGAGTTAAAAAGGCACCACTATGCAGCGTTGCTATTGGGAGCGCCAGCATTTAATTGCGCAAACCGATTCGTCTCAGCAGAGCTTTGGGCACTGGCACTCTTTCTTTTGCAAATTAGGCACTGCTTGGACTCATTTACCATCTAGTTCTGGACTTCTGTGTAAGCATGCTGAAGAGGACCATGGGCAGCCAGTTTAAACTACAACAGAAAATAATTAACTAGAGCCTGATTTAGAGTTGGGCAGGCAGATGACCCCATCACAAATGTGCATTGCATTATTGCAAGTGCATTATATCCTATCAAACCTTTCATGAGGTCGACAGGATATCCGCCAACTCTTGCCTCAGAGTAACCTTCAACCAAACCCTAAATCATTCCCTAACAACTGAAATGCTTTGGACAACAATAAATGGCTTTATCTGCCTCCTATACACTCCACAGCAGAGTATGGTGTGGAAATGATTGGGGGGTTGAGGACAATAAGCATTGTAGTGGGTACACTGCCATGCTGATGTCCATCTTCTGCCCGGGCTGGCTAACAGAACCCTGTGCCGCAACAATCATTACACAGGCACTTGGGAAATCCAGTGAGTTCCCAATTTCTGCTATACTGGTAAAACCTATATTTACCTTTCCCATACTTCTGAAGTAACCTGTCTTTAGCAGAAGGGTATCCACGGATTTGACAAGGCTGCACAAAACAGCAAAGTTATGGGGGATGCATAAATTAATGTAAGCTACTGGTGATTGTTCAGGGCCATATTCCAGACCATCATTTCCTGCCAGTTATGCCACTTTAGATAGAGAACAGCCATATGCAAATCGGTCTTGGCGCCACTTCACTTCAATCGAAACAGTCCAGCCTAAAGTGTCAAGCCAGGCCCCTTCAGATGGGCACACAAGCAACTCCAGAGAGGTCCATTGCATGATTATTTTGGAAGCATGTAATTAATCAGGATTTATTTAGGTTTACATTTTTTAGTTTTTCGCTCCCAATTGGTACTCCAGGAACCCAGCTTTCAGATTCTATTGTATATCAGAACACAAAGAAGTTTTGAACAAGTGTGGCAGCCAGTGTGTCAGTGGGATCAGGAGCAAGGAAAAAAATGGGCATGCTGGATGCTGTTCGAGTTTAAAAATCTAACAATAATCGGAGTTCAGTGTGCCCCTCACGCAGTTGCGCCCCGGTGCCCCTGCACCTGCTGTACTAATGGAAGCTACGCTGCCCTGTGGAGAAGAGACTGAATCTAGGTGTTAATAAATTATGCATGCCTGATTTTCTAAATATAGGGAGTGGTTGAATGTTTTTGTAATGCTGTGATACTCATATTTTTAAAACAGAGGTTTAGCATTCCAGTGACTAATCAGCTAAAAGTAGAATTTGTCCAGTTCCACTGGCGAAAATGCCTTTTCAAATTATTCACCCAGCTACAGTCTTACTAATGAAGCTCTGCTCCAGAAAACACCAACATACCGGTTTAAAACTGACAGCATTTATTTATGGAGTAAATATAGAGTTTAATGTGACAGGAGTAAGCTTAAAAAGAAAGAAAGCAATTTTCCAAATTGCTGCGTCCTATTGTCAGGGTGATGCCACCGTGATGTTACTTGAATGTTATTAGAGAATTATGTTTTATCATGGCTCATGAAGTACACAAATCTCCTTTGTGAAGTGTAGGTCAAGAAATGCTAGTCCTACATTACATTTTGAAGTAAGTAAAACCTTTTTTAAAATGTCTTGAATTTGCCTGTCCAAAAAAAATAAAAGATTTTCTTCTCTCTGGTGAGGATATTGATAGGTAGCACGTGTAAAAATACGGGAGAGTTGAATGAAGTTTAGATTTTATACTTGTTAGCCAGTCAATCCATACTATTACAAATCTGTTCCATTTTTTTTAGTTTGCAGAATAAGTATTCCAATAGAGTTAAATAATCCCCTAAATGTTTTTACCGTTTATAAGTTTACTTACAATCAAATGTCTCTGTGGCATAAATGGATATTTCCTGTTTCTTATTCTGTTAGAGCTTTTGATTCAGGACAATTATCTTTTAATTCTAATATCTATTGAAATTGTTCAAATTCAGTATGGATGTGTGTAGAGTTCCCGCCACCAAGCATTTTCATCATTCATAGGTGTGATTGTGTGATGTTTCCCATGAACCTCACAGCTAATAGCAATTTCATATTGTCAAATTATCTGGTTTGAACAAAAACGTCCCTTGAAAGAGGAAGTGTGAAAGAAAACAACAGATAAACGTTTTGTGTATCTCTGAACAAAGCGATCAAAGGAAAAATCAAGAGTTCCCCGAGTTTAGTTGTGCGTCTAATGAAATAAGTGCCGAATTTAAGAAAAGTGGCGCTGCATCCAATGCAGTGCCACTTTTCTTGCACCCCCTGTGCCCCTTTAACGCCACCATGTGTGTGCCATATTTAAGATACAGTGCACCATACCGATATTAGACACAATAGCGCCAACATTTTCTGTGCTATTGTGGTAATTTGCTCAACTAACGTCAAAAATTTTTACACTAGTGGAGCAAAGTGCAAGGAGGCCCATTGATGACAATGAGTGCCTTCTTTTAACACCTGCTTTCAGCAGGAATTAAAAATGATGCCAAAAATGTTGCAATGGACAGATTTAATTGCTCCATTTTTGTGGGCCTCCTATGCCGGAACACCCCCTTTGCAAACAGTATGCGTGATTGATGGAGCACTGAAAGGAATATTTCTCCATTGCATTTATGACTCTCCAGATATTTTTCAATGTTTGTCTTTTGTGTACAAAGCCAGGTAAGATTTTTGCTATATCATAAGTCAGTAGCATACACTTATGCATCATAAATTAATAACATTATTGGCATATACAAAGTAAAGTCAGGTAAATCTTAATCTCAGTTGAATTTACGTATGGTGTAAAAATCTTATATGGACTTTAGATACATTTCTATAAATGTGGAAGCAATCACCCTGCTACCCCAAATTCCCTTAATTAATGACAGTATTAAAACTGAGTCACGTTTGATTTGTGGTTTTTGCTCAGTTGTGTATCATCAGCACACATGGTTGTCTGGAATTAGAGCAAATGTGAAAGGTTATTGCATAGTATAGCACATGATATGTGGTTGCAGTTGTACCTACAAAACCTGTACCCACAAAGATACATCATATATTGGACTATAGAGTTATTCACGTGCAATCTATCACACTCTACAATTCATTTCAGAGTACCTTTACCTTGTTGTAATTTAGGCCTGCACTTGGGATGAGATAGGATAGCAAAACCGAGATGATTAATATACATGGGCAGAATCTTGATGTTACACCTATCTGCAAGCAGTTCTTTGATTGTATGCCATTTTGAGCCTCTTTTGGCTGCCTCATTAGGACTACGGTGGTCATTATGAACACGGCGGAAACAACCACTGTGTTCACGCTGGCGGTCAAAACACTGACTGCCAGCGACCCCGGAACCCCGCCGGCCAGATTATGAACTTTTCTGAGAGCCGGCGGGCGGAAACATTGTTTCTGCCCGCCGGCCCACAGAAAGGCTCGGCCGGGACATTGACGGTGGCTCCACATGGAGCCGCCGTCAATGCCTCTGTATGGCAAGTGCAGTTGCACCCTTCGCGCAGATCACTGCCCGAAAATCAGGCAGTGACCTGCGCGACGGGGCTCTGCACCGGGGCCCCTGCACTGCCTATGCAAAGTGCATGGGCTGTGCAGGGGCCCCCAGGTGTGCCCCGGAGCATCCCCTCGGCCAGCCTTTTTGGCTGGTGGGAAATGAAACATTATCCGCAGGGTAGCGCAGCTACCCTGGCGGATTGTCTTTCATCCCGCCGCCAGGCTGCCTGACGGCGGGAGCCTGGCGGTGGGTGACTGCTGCCGCTGGCGGCCGTCACCATGTGCATTATATGGCCGCCAGCCGGCATGGCGGGCCAAACCGCCATGATCATAATGGGAGCCTAAATTTGAGAACAGCCAATGAAAAGGTTAGATGTGGCTAAGTCCCTCGAAGCTCTAGAAGCCAACAAATTCCAGTTCATTTTATGGGATGAGCAGATACTGATGGTAAGGGACATTGTTGAAACGTGATTTGTTTTACATTGTTGCCTGAGGGAATGGCGGCCGGACGGTAAGAATTCACGAGCTAGTAGCTCATTCATGATGGGTCTGCACAAGACAGCAGATGCACTGATCGCTCGTGAGACAGAGAGATTCTATTTTAAGGTGTGTGGAATTTTTAAATGAGCTCCCTCAAAACACAAGACTCTTGGCAGTCAGAATGGTCATTCAGTAGCCACAGAGAGAGAGCAAGATGCGAGAAGCAAGGCCCAGGGATACTTTTAAGCTATATATCACTCAGGCGAAACACAGCATAGTGAGACTCTGTCGCATAGAAATATACTGAGACAAGGCAAAAGTGAACCGGTTCTTGAGCACCAAACACAGTTGGTGGTTTGAATCAAGCATCCTAACCAGTCCGTTTGAAGCTGTACAAACAATACATCTAGGCAAGATGTATTTTGAATATTCTGTCGTATGTTGATGTTAGGATTGCTGTATATTAAAATCGTGTAACTGTTACCCTTGTCTCTTTTCCAAACAGGCGCCGGGTCTCCCTTTCCATTACATTTTATGGCTTTTATCTCTTTTTATCATCTCACCTTGGTCTGTAACATCCTCACGAATGGCTAGAAACTTATCGGATTTGAAGGGTCTGAGAAAGCATGGGACTCCTTTGGCAAACACAGCGAGAGGCCACGGGACACATGGTGCTCTACAGGGCCTGTCTACTTCCATCATCTTACCATGCTTTAATCCATTGACAATATCCAGGACACCAAGATACCATCTGTAATCAACCTCAAGTCCAAGCGAAACTTCAAACCTTTCAACTCTCTTCACCTTTGAACGCTGATCAATATTTAGAGTTTCAAAAGTCATCTCCACTTTATCCAAGCATCCCAAAGAGACTTAGCTGTTCTGGAAAGTGTGAATACATAGCTTCTACATACAGACATTGCAATGTGTGAACAAGTCTATTTTAGCATAGGGATTACGCCAAATGTCTTCCTATGAAAGAGAATAGCTGCTCCACCCAGTAAATGTAACCGTTTTACAACGAAAGCATTCAGAAGCATTCAAGCCACCTCTGACACATCACCGATTTATATTAGGAGGATTCTATAACAAGGAAAGCATGCCACACAAAAATGAAGTGCACTGAATCTTCAGACCCACGGTGAGATAGCTGGCACATGGCACCAGTGGTTTTAGGTGCTGGGCATTTTTGGATACCAGGACTTGTTTTTCAATACCAAATTTTGACCTACAGCAACGGAAAGTAACACATCAAAGGGTGACAGGAGAAAGTAGACAAAGATAGGAAAACAGCGACAAAGGGGAAAAGCAAAGGTGAAAGGAACAAAGTGAGGATGAGAAAGAACCTACAAGATTGAGGCAAAAAACACAAAGTGTAGGGTGGTGGAAGGAAGGCAAGAGGTGACTGCAAGATTAAGCTACCTTGATTTGATTTTCGACAGCCCTGACATTTGGTAGTTGTAGGAGGCTGGCCTGGCTTGTAGTGGGTACCAAGGGGTACTTACACTCTGTACCGGGACCAGTTGTCCCTTATTAGTGTAGAAGAGGTGCTTCGAGCAGCTTAGGCTGATAGAAGGTAGCTATGGAGAGCAGCTTAGGCTGAACTAGGAGACATGCAAAGCTCCTACTATACCACTGGTGTCATATGCACCATATCATAAGAAAACACAGCACACAGAAATACTAAAAATAAAGGTACTTTATTTTTATGACAATATGCCAAAGTATCTCAGTGAGTACCCTCAGTATGAGGATGCCAAATATACACAAGATATATATACACTATACCAAAAATATGCAGTAATAGCAAAAGGAAATAATGCAAGCAATGTAAAGTTACAGTAGATTGCAATAGGAGCACATAGGTATAGGGGCAACACAAACCATATACTCTAGAAGTGGAATGCGAACCACGAGTGGACCCCAAACCTATGTGAGCTTGTAGAGGGTCGCTGAGACTGCAAGAAAACTGTGAGGGTTAGAAAAATAGCCGACCCCAAGACCGAGAAAAGTTGGTGTAAAGTGCACCTATATTCCCCAGAGAGCACAGAAGTCGTGATAGGGGAATTCTGCAAGGAAGACCAACACCAGCAATGCAACAAAGGTGTATTTCCGGGCGAGAGTACCTGTGAAACAAGGGGACCAAGTCCAAGAGTCGCAAAAAAGTCGAGATTGGGCAGATGCCCAGGAAATACCAGCTGAGGATGCAAAGAAGCTGCCACTGGATGGTAGAAGCTGTGGATTCTACAAGAACGAAGAGGACTAGGAACTTCCCCTTTGGAGGATGGATGTCCCACGTCGTGAAGAAGCTTGCAGAGGTGTTCCCACGCAGAAAGACCACAAACAAGCCTTGCTAGCTGCAAGGGTCACGGTTAGGGTTTTTGGATGCTGCTGTGGCCCAGGAAGGACCAGGATGTCGCCACTTGCATGAGGAGACAGAGGGGGCGCCCAGCAAGATAGGGAGCCCTCACAGAAGCAGGCAGCACCCACAGAAGTGCCGGAACAGGCACTACAAAGAAGAGTGAACCGGAGCTCACCCGAAGTCACAAAAGGAGATCCCACGACGCCGGAGGACAACTCAGGAGGTTGTGCACTGCAGGTTAGAGTGTCGGGGACCCAGGCTTGGCTGTGCACAAAGGAAATCCTGGAAGAGTGCACAGGAGCCAGAGCAGCTGCAAATCACGCGGTACCCAGCAATGCAGTCTAGCGTGGGGAGGCAAGGACTTACCTCCACCAAACTTGGACTGAAGAGTCACTTGACTGTGGGAGTCACTTGGACAGAGTTGCTGAGTTTCAGGGACCACGCTCGTTGTGCTGAGAGGGGACCCAGAGGACCGGTGAAGCAGTTCTTTTGGTGCCTGCGGTTGCAGGGGGAGGATTCCTTCGTCCCACGGGAGATTTCTTCGGAGCTTCTAGTGCAGAGAGGAGGCAGACTACCCCCACATCATGCACCACCAGGAAAACAGTCGAGAAAGCGGCAGGATCAACGATACAAGGTTGCTAGTAGTCCTCTTTGCTACTTTGATGGGGTTTTGCAGGCTTCCTGAGCAGTCAGCCGTCGACTCCTTGGCAGAAGGTGAAGAGAGAGATGCAGAGGAACTCTGATGAGCTCTTGCATTCGTTATCTATAGAATTCCCCAATTTCACAAATGTGCATTGCATTATTGCAAGTGCATTATATCCTATCAAACCTTTCATGAGGTTGACAGGATATCCACCAACTCTTGCCTCAGAGTAACTGTAGGAAAGTACCATCTTGCCTGGCATGTTACCCCCATTTTTCACTGTATATATGTTGTTTTAGTTGTATGTGTCACTGGGACCCTGGTAACCCAGGGCCCCAGTGCTCATAAGTGTGCCTGTATGTGTTACCTGTGTAGTGACTAACTGTCTCACTGAGGCTCTGCTAATCAGAACCTCAGTGGTTATGCTCTCTCATTTCTTTCCAAATTGTCACTGACAGGCTAGTGACCATTTTTTACCAATTTACATTGGCTTACTGGAACACCCTTATAATCCCCTAGTATATGGTACTGAGGTACCCAGGGTATTGGGGTTCCAGGAGATCCCTATGGGCTGCAGCATTTCTTTTGCCACCCATAGGGAGCTCGGACAATTCTTACACAGGCCTGCCACTGCAGCCTGAGTGAAATAACGTCCACGTTATTTCACAGCCATTTTACACTGCACTTAAGTAACTTATAAGTCACCTATATGTCTAACCTTTACCTGGTAAAGGTTAGGTGCAAAGTTACTTAGTGTGAGGGCACCCTGGCACTAGCCAAGGTGCCCCCACATTGTTCAGAGCCAATTCACTGAACTTTGTGAGTACGGGGACACCATTACACGCGTGCACTACATATAGGTCACTACCTATATGTAGCTTCACCATGGTAACTCCGAATATGGCCATGTAACATGTCTATGATCATGGAATTGCCCCCTCTATGCCATCCTGGCATTGTTGGTACAATTCCATAATCCCAGTGGTCTGTAGCACAGACCCTGGTACTGCCAGACTGCCCTTCCTGGGGTTTCTCTGCAGCTGCTGCTGCTGCCAACCCCTCAGACAGGCATCTGCCCTCCTGGGGTCCAGCCAGGCCTGGCCCAGGATGGCAGAACAAAGAACTTCCTCTGAGAGAGGGTGTGACACCCTCTCCCTTTGGAAAATGGTGTGAAGGCAGGGGAGGAGTAGCCTCCCCCAGCCTCTGGAAATGCTTTGTTGGGCACAGAGGTGCCCAATTCTGCATAAGCCAGTCTACACCGGTTCAGGGACCCCTTAGCCCCTGCTCTGGCGCGAAACTGGACAAAGGAAAGGGGAGTGACCACTCCCCTGACCTGCACCTCCCCTGGGAGGTGTCCAGAGCTCCTCCAGTGTGCTCCAGACCTCTGCCATCTTGGAAACAGAGGTGCTGCTGGCACACTGGACTGCTCTGAGTGGCCAGTGCCACCAGGTGACGTCAGAGACTCCTTGTGATAGGCTCCTTCAGGTGTTAGTAGCCTTTCCTCTCTCCTAGGTAGCCAAACCCTCTTTTCTGGCTATTTAGGGTCTCTGTCTCTGGGGAAACTTTAGATAACGAATGCATGAGCTCAGCCGAGTTCCTCTGCATCTCCCTCTTCACCTTCTGATAAGGAATCGACCGCTGACCGCGCTGGAAGCCTGCAAACCTGCAACATAGTAGCAAAGACGACTACTGCAACTCTGTAACGCTGATCCTGCCGCCTTCTCGACTGTTTTCCTGCTTGTGCATGCTGTGGGGGTAGTCTGCCTCCTCTCTGCACCAGAAGCTCCGAAGAAATCTCCCGTGGGTCGACGGAATCTTCCCCCTGCAACCGCAGGCACCAAAAAGCTGCATCTCCGGTCCCTTGGGTCTCCTCTCAGCACGACGAGCGAGGTCCCTCGAATCCAGCGACACCGTCCAAGTGACCCCCACAGTCCAGTGACTCTTCAGCCCAAGTTTGGTGGAGGTAAGTCCTTGCCTCACCTCGCTGGGCTGCATTGCTGGGAACCGCGACTTTGCAAGCTTCTCCGGCCCCTGTGCACTTCCGGCGGAAATCCTGTGTGCACAGCCAAGCCTGGGTCCACGGCACTCTAACCTGCATTGCACGACTTTCTAAGTTGGTCTCCGGCGACGTGGGACTCCTTTGTGCAACTTCGGCGAGCACCGTTTCACGCATCCTCGTAGTGTCTGTTTCTGGCACTTCTCCGGGTGCTACCTGCTTCAGTGAGGGCTCTTTGTCTTGCTCGACGTCCCCTCTCTCTGCAGGTCCAATTTGCGACCTCCTGGTCCCTCCTGGGCCCCAGCAGCGTCCAAAAACGCCAAACGCACGATTTGCGTGTAGCAAGGCTTGTTGGCGTCCATCCGGCGGGAAAACACTTCTGCACGACTCTCCAAGGCGTGGGGGATCCATCCTCCAAAGGGGAAGTCTCTAGCCCTTGTCGTTCCTGCAGTATTCACAGTTCTTCAGCCTAGTAAGAGCTTCTTTGCACCAACCACTGGCATTTCTTGGGCATCTGCCCATCTCCGAGCTGCTTGTGACTTTTGGACTTGGTCCCCTTGTTCCACAGGTACCTTCAGACAGGAATCCATCGTTGTTGCATTGCTGATTTGTGTTTTCCTTGCATTCTCCCTCTAACACGACTATTTTGTCCTTAGGGGAACTTTGGTGCACTTTGCACTCACTTTTCAGGGTCTTGGGGAGGGTTATTTTTCTAACTCTCACTATTTTCTAATAGTCCCAGCGACCCTCTACAAGGTCACCTAGGTTTGGGGTCCATTCGTGGTTCGCATTCCACTTCTGGAGTATATGGTTTGTGTTGCCCCTATCCCTATGTTTCCCCATTGCATCCTATTGTAACTATACATTGTTTGCACTGTTTTCTAAGACTATACTGCATATTTTTGCTATTGTGTATATATATCTTGTGTATATTTCCTATCCTCTCACTGAGGGTACACTCTAAGATACTTTGGCATATTGTCATAAAAATAAAGTACCTTTATTTTTAGTATAACTGTGTATTGTGTTTTCTTATGATATTGTGCATATGACACTAAGTGGTACTGTAGTAGCTTCACACGTCTCCTAGTTCAGCCTGAGCTGCTTTGCTAAGCTACCATTATCTATCAGCCTAAGCTGCTAGACACCCTATACACTAATAAGGGATAACTGGGCCTGGTGCAAGGTGCAAGTACCCCTTGGTACTCACTACAAGCCAGTCCAGCCTCCTACATTGGTTGTGCAGTGGTGGGATAAGTGCTTTGAGACTACTTACCACTCTTGTCATTGTACTTTTCATAAGAGAAAAATATACAAAACAAGGTCAGTGTATATACACATAGCCAAAAAGTTTTGCATTTCCTCTTTTCACTCTTTTCTAAGTGCTGAAAAGTACTTCTAAACTTTCAAAAAGTTCTTAAAAGTTTAAAAAGTTTTTTTTCTGTCTTTGCAAAAAGTTCTGAAAACTTTTTTCTCTTTGTCTATCACTTTTACTCTCTCTAAAAAATGTCTGGCACAGGCCAAAAAGTTGAACTGTCCAAACTTGCATATGATCACCTTAGCTGGAAAGGAGCAAGGAGTCTCTGCATAGAGAGAGGTTTGAGTGTAGGGAAGAATCCTTCCTTAGAACTGTTAATTAATATGCTTAGAGTACAGGATAAGGCCATAAGTGCCCAATCTGTAGAAAAAGTAGCTAATGGTTCTCAATCTGATCCAGGGACTCCCCCAGGAAAAGGTTCAGGAAAGAAACTTCTCAGCCTGCCCATTACTAGACAGTCTAGCATAGTTGGTACAGAGGTTGAATCACATCATACTGATGATGTGCTCTCACATTATACTGGTAGCCAAGCTGTTAGGGTGCCCTCTGTAAGGGACAGGTCTCCTTCTGTTCATTCCCATCATACCTCTGTATCTAGAAATGTCCCTCCCACCCACCCTGATGACAGATTGTTGGAAAGGGAGCTCAATAGATTGAGAGTGGAGCAAACCAGACTGAAGCTCAAGAAGCAACAGCTGGATTTGGATAGACAGTCTTTAGAAATAGAGAGGGAAAGACAGAAAATGGGTTTAGATACCCATGGTGGCAGCAGCAGTATTCCCCATAGTCATCCTGCAAAAGAGCATGATTCCAGGAATCTGCATAAGATAGTTCCCCCTTACAAGGAGGGGGATGACATTAACAAGTGGTTTGCTGCACTTGAGAGGGCCTGTGCTGTACAGGATGTCCCTCAAAGGCAGTGGGCTGCTATCCTATGGCTATCATTTACTGGAAAAGGTAGGGATAGGCTCCTTACTGTAAAAGAAAATGATGCTAACAATTTCCAAGTTCTTAAGAATGCACTCCTGGATGGTTATGGCCTAACCACTGAACAGTACAGAATCAAGTTCAGAGATACCAAAAAGGAGTCTTCACAAGACTGGGTTGATTTCATTGACCAGGCAGTGAAGGCCTTGGAGGGGTGGTTACATGGCAGTAAAGTTACTGATTATGACAGCCTGTATAACTTAATCCTGAGAGAGCATATTCTTAATAATTGTGTGTCTGATTTGTTGCACCAGTACTTGGTGGACTCTGATCTGACCTCTCCCCAAGAATTGGGAAAGAAGGCAGACAAATGGGTCAGAACAAGAGTGAACAGAAAAGTTCATACAGGGGGTGACAAAGATGGCAACAAAAAGAAGGATGGTAAGTCTTCTGACAAGGGTGGGGACAAATCTAAAAATGAGTCTTCATCAGGCCCACAAAAACACTCTGGTGGGGGTGGTGGGCCCAAACCTTCCTCTAATCAGAACAAGGAAAGGAAACCATGGTGCTATTTATGTAAGATAAAAGGCCATTGGACAACAGATCCCAGTTGTCCAAAGAAAGGCACCACAGCTCCTACCACTACAACCCCTACTGCTACACCTAGTGTCCCTACTAATAGCAGTGGTGGTGGGAGCAAACCTACTAATAGCCAATCCAAGGGAGTAGCTGGGCTCACTTTTGGTAATTTAGTTGGGGTTGGTCTGATTAGGGAGACCACAGAGGCTACTTTAGTCTCTGAAGGGGCTATTGACTTAGCCACTTTGGTTGCTTGCCCCCATAACTTGGAGAAGTACAAGCAACTAACCCTAATAAATGGTGTTGAGGTCCAGGCCTACAGGGACACAGGTGCCAGTGTCACAATGGTGATTGAGAAACTGGTGCACCCTGAACAACACATACTTGGACACCAGTACCAAGTAACCGATGCTCACAACATAACACAAAGCCACCCCATGGCTGTTGTAAATCTCAACTGGGGGGGGGTATCTGGTCCAAAGAAAGTTGTGGTAGCTTCAGATTTACCTGTAGACTGTCTATTAGGGAACGATTTGGAGACATCAGCTTGGTCAGATGTGGAGTTGGAGGCCCATGCAGCAATGCTGGGCATCCCAGGGCATATTTTTGCTTTGACAAGGGCTCAGGCCAAAAAGCAAAAAGGACAGGGAAGCTTGGATCCTGGAACAATGGACCAAGTGCTCCCTAAAGCTAGGGCTAGTAGAAGCAAACCACTTCCTACTATCCCTCCCTCTACAGTGGATTCTACTTCTGAGGAAGAAGAATTCCCTCCCTGTGCAGAACCTACACCAGAGGAGCTGGAAGCAGACACTGCTGAGCTTTTGGGTGAAGGGGGGCCTGCCAGAGAGGAGCTGAGTGTGGCACAGCAAACCTGTCCCACATTAGAGGGTCTCAGACAGCAAGCTGTCAAACAGGCTAATGGGGATGTCAGTGACTCACACAGAGTTTACTGGGAGGACAACCTCTTGTACACTGAGCAAAGGGATCCTAAACCTGGAGCTGCCAGGAGATTAGTGATTCCTCAGGAGTACAGAAAGTTCCTCCTAACACTGGCACATGACATTCCCTTAGCTGGACACCTGGGTCAAATGAAAACTTGGGACAGATTGGTACCACTGTTTCATTGGCCTAGGATGTCTGAGGACACAAAAGATTTTTGTAAGTCCTGTGAAACCTGTCAAGCCAGTGGCAAGACAGGTGGCACTCCAAAGGCACCCCTTATCCCACTGCCTGTGGTTGGGGTTCCCTTTGAAAGGGTAGGGGTTGACATAGTTGGCCCCCTTGACCCTCCTACTGCTTCAGGCAATAGGTTTATCTTGGTGGTAGTGGACCATGCCACAAGATATCCTGAAGCTATTCCTTTAAGGACCACTACAGCTCCTGCAGTGGCAAAGGCCCTCCTGGGAATATTTTCCAGGGTGGGCTTCCCAAAGGAAGTAGTATCAGACAGAGGAAGCAATTTCATGTCTGCATACTTAAAGGCCATGTGGAAGGAGTGTGGTGTAACTTACAAGTTCACAACACCCTATCATCCACAAACAAATGGACTGGTGGAGAGATTTAATAAAACTCTCAAAGGCATGATTATGGGACTCCCTGAAAAACTCCGCAGGAGATGGGATATCCTTCTACCATGCCTCCTTTTTGCCTACAGGGAGGTACCCCAGAAAGGAGTGGGCTTCAGCCCCTTTGAACTTCTTTTTGGACACCCTGTTAGGGGTCCACTCACACTTGTAAAGGAGGGTTGGGAACAACCTTTAAAAGCTCCTAAGCAGGATATTGTGGACTATGTACTTGGCCTCAGATCAAGGATGGCTGAGTACATGAAAAAGGCCAGTAAAAACCTTCAGGCCAGCCAAGAGCTCCAGAAGCAATGGCATGATCAGAAGGCTGTTTTGGTTCAGTACCAACCAGGGCAGAAAGTGTGGGTCTTGGAGCCTGTGGCCCCAAGAGCACTCCAAGATAAATGGAGTGGTCCACACACAATTGTTGAAAAGAAGGGTGAAGTCACCTACTTGGTTGACTTAGGCACTGCCAGGAGTCCCCTTAGGGTGCTCCATGTCAACCGCCTGAAACCCTACTATGACAGGGCTGATCTCACCCTGCTCATGGCAACAGATGAGGGACAGGAAGAAGACAGTGATCCTCTACCTGATCTCTTCTCTTCCACAGAACAAGATGCTCTTGTGGAAGGGGTAGTTTTGGCTGATTGTCTTACTGCTGAGCAGAAAGATAATTGCATAAATCTCCTAGGACAATTTTCAGAACTCTTCTCCATTGTGCCAGGCACCACTTCTTGGTGTGAGCACACTATAGATACTGGAGACAGTTTACCTGTCAAAAGTAAGATCTATAGGCAGCCTGACCATGTCAGGGACTGCATAAAGCAAGAAGTTCAGAAGATGTTGGAACTAGGAGTGGTTGAGCACTCTGACAGTCCATGGGCTTCTCCTGTGGTACTGGTACCAAAACCCAATTCTAAAGATGGAAAGAAGGAAATGAGGTTTTGTGTAGACTATAGAGGTCTCAACTTGGTAACCAAAACAGATGCTCACCCTATACCCAGGGCAGATGAGCTAATAGATACACTGGCATCTGCCAAGTATCTAAGCACTTTTGATTTGACTGCAGGGTATTGGCAGATCAAAATGTCAGAAGATGCTAAACCTAAGACTGCATTTTCTACCATTGGAGGACATTACCAGTTTACTGTAATGCCTTTTGGTTTGAAAAATGCACCTGCCACTTTTCAGAGGTTGGTGAACACAGTCCTGCAAGGGCTGGAAGCTTTCAGTGCAGCATATTTGGATGATATAGCTGTCTTTAGCTCCAGCTGGGATGATCACCTGGTCCACCTTTGGAAAGTTTTGGAGGCCCTGCAAAAGGCAGGCCTCACTATCAAGGCTTCAAAGTGCCAGATAGGGCAGGGTAAAGTGGTTTATCTGGGACACCTTGTTGGTGGGGAACAGATTGCACCACTTCAGGGGAAAATCCAAACTATTATTGATTGGATTCCCCCTACCACTCAGACTCAGGTGAGAGCCTTCCTAGGCCTCACTGGGTATTACAGGAGGTTCATTAAAAACTATGGCTCCATTGCAGCCCCTCTTAATGACCTCACATCCAAGAAAATGCCTAAAAAGGTATTATGGACAGCAAACTGTCAGAAAGCTTTTGAGGAGCTGAAGCAGGCCATGTGCTCTGCACCTGTCCTGAAAAGCCCTTGTTACTCTAAAAAATTCTATGTCCAAACTGATGCATCTGAATTAGGAGTAGGGGCAGTCCTATCACAACTTAATTCTGAGGGCCAGGATCAACCTGTTGCTTTTATTAGTAGAAGGTTGACCCCTAGAGAAAAGCGTTGGTCTGCCATTGAGAGGGAGGCCTTTGCTGTGGTCTGGGCTCTGAAGAAGTTGAGGCCATACCTGTTTGGCACTCACTTCATTGTTCAGACAGACCACAAACCTCTACTTTGGCTAAAACAAATGAAAGGTGAAAATCCTAAATTGTTGAGGTGGTCCATATCCCTACAGGGAATGGACTATACAGTGGAACATAGACCTGGGAGTAGCCACTCCAATGCAGATGGACTCTCCAGATATTTCCACTTAGACAATGAAGACTCATCAGGTAATGGCTAGTCTTATTGTCCTTCGTTTGGGGGGGGGTTGTGTAGGAAAGTACCATCTTGCCTGGCATGTTACCCCCATTTTTCACTGTATATATGTTGTTTTAGTTGTATGTGTCACTGGGACCCTGGTAACCCAGGGCCCCAGTGCTCATAAGTGTGCCTGTATGTGTTACCTGTGTAGTGACTAACTGTCTCACTGAGGCTCTGCTAATCAGAACCTCAGTGGTTATGCTCTCTCATTTCTTTCCAAATTGTCACTGACAGGCTAGTGACCATTTTTTACCAATTTACATTGGCTTACTGGAACACCCTTATAATCCCCTAGTATATGGTACTGAGGTACCCAGGGTATTGGGGTTCCAGGAGATCCCTATGGGCTGCAGCATTTCTTTTGCCACCCATAGGGAGCTCGGACAATTCTTACACAGGCCTGCCACTGCAGCCTGAGTGAAATAACGTCCACGTTATTTCACAGCCATTTTACACTGCACTTAAGTAACTTATAAGTCACCTATATGTCTAACCTTTACCTGGTAAAGGTTAGGTGCAAAGTTACTTAGTGTGAGGGCACCCTGGCACTAGCCAAGGTGCCCCCACATTGTTCAGAGCCAATTCACTGAACTTTGTGAGTACGGGGACACCATTACACGCGTGCACTACATATAGGTCACTACCTATATGTAGCTTCACCATGGTAACTCCGAATATGGCCATGTAACATGTCTATGATCATGGAATTGCCCCCTCTATGCCATCCTGGCATTGTTGGTACAATTCCATAATCCCAGTGGTCTGTAGCACAGACCCTGGTACTGCCAGACTGCCCTTCCTGGGGTTTCTCTGCAGCTGCTGCTGCTGCCAACCCCTCAGACAGGCATCTGCCCTCCTGGGGTCCAGCCAGGCCTGGCCCAGGATGGCAGAACAAAGAACTTCCTCTGAGAGAGGGTGTGACACCCTCTCCCTTTGGAAAATGGTGTGAAGGCAGGGGAGGAGTAGCCTCCCCCAGCCTCTGGAAATGCTTTGTTGGGCACAGAGGTGCCCAATTCTGCATAAGCCAGTCTACACCGGTTCAGGGACCCCTTAGCCCCTGCTCTGGCGCGAAACTGGACAAAGGAAAGGGGAGTGACCACTCCCCTGACCTGCACCTCCCCTGGGAGGTGTCCAGAGCTCCTCCAGTGTGCTCCAGACCTCTGCCATCTTGGAAACAGAGGTGCTGCTGGCACACTGGACTGCTCTGAGTGGCCAGTGCCACCAGGTGACGTCAGAGACTCCTTGTGATAGGCTCCTTCAGGTGTTAGTAGCCTTTCCTCTCTCCTAGGTAGCCAAACCCTCTTTTCTGGCTATTTAGGGTCTCTGTCTCTGGGGAAACTTTAGATAACGAATGCATGAGCTCAGCCGAGTTCCTCTGCATCTCCCTCTTCACCTTCTGATAAGGAATCGACCGCTGACCGCGCTGGAAGCCTGCAAACCTGCAACATAGTAGCAAAGACGACTACTGCAACTCTGTAACGCTGATCCTGCCGCCTTCTCGACTGTTTTCCTGCTTGTGCATGCTGTGGGGGTAGTCTGCCTCCTCTCTGCACCAGAAGCTCCGAAGAAATCTCCCGTGGGTCGACGGAATCTTCCCCCTGCAACCGCAGGCACCAAAAAGCTGCATCTCCGGTCCCTTGGGTCTCCTCTCAGCACGACGAGCGAGGTCCCTCGAATCCAGCGACACCGTCCAAGTGACCCCCACAGTCCAGTGACTCTTCAGCCCAAGTTTGGTGGAGGTAAGTCCTTGCCTCACCTCGCTGGGCTGCATTGCTGGGAACCGCGACTTTGCAAGCTTCTCCGGCCCCTGTGCACTTCCGGCGGAAATCCTGTGTGCACAGCCAAGCCTGGGTCCACGGCACTCTAACCTGCATTGCACGACTTTCTAAGTTGGTCTCCGGCGACGTGGGACTCCTTTGTGCAACTTCGGCGAGCACCGTTTCACGCATCCTCGTAGTGCCTGTTTCTGGCACTTCTCCGGGTGCTACCTGCTTCAGTGAGGGCTCTTTGTCTTGCTCGACGTCCCCTCTCTCTGCAGGTCCAATTTGCGACCTCCTGGTCCCTCCTGGGCCCCAGCAGCGTCCAAAAACGCCAAACGCACGATTTGCGTGTAGCAAGGCTTGTTGGCGTCCATCCGGCGGGAAAACACTTCTGCACGACTCTCCAAGGCGTGGGGGATCCATCCTCCAAAGGGGAAGTCTCTAGCCCTTGTCGTTCCTGCAGTATTCACAGTTCTTCAGCCTAGTAAGAGCTTCTTTGCACCAACCACTGGCATTTCTTGGGCATCTGCCCATCTCCGAGCTGCTTGTGACTTTTGGACTTGGTCCCCTTGTTCCACAGGTACCTTCAGACAGGAATCCATCGTTGTTGCATTGCTGATTTGTGTTTTCCTTGCATTCTCCCTCTAACACGACTATTTTGTCCTTAGGGGAACTTTGGTGCACTTTGCACTCACTTTTCAGGGTCTTGGGGAGGGTTATTTTTCTAACTCTCACTATTTTCTAATAGTCCCAGCGACCCTCTACAAGGTCACCTAGGTTTGGGGTCCATTCGTGGTTCGCATTCCACTTCTGGAGTATATGGTTTGTGTTGCCCCTATCCCTATGTTTCCCCATTGCATCCTATTGTAACTATACATTGTTTGCACTGTTTTCTAAGACTATACTGCATATTTTTGCTATTGTGTATATATATCTTGTGTATATTTCCTATCCTCTCACTGAGGGTACACTCTAAGATACTTTGGCATATTGTCATAAAAATAAAGTACCTTTATTTTTAGTATAACTGTGTATTGTGTTTTCTTATGATATTGTGCATATGACACTAAGTGGTACTGTAGTAGCTTCACACGTCTCCTAGTTCAGCCTGAGCTGCTTTGCTAAGCTACCATTATCTATCAGCCTAAGCTGCTAGACACCCTATACACTAATAAGGGATAACTGGGCCTGGTGCAAGGTGCAAGTACCCCTTGGTACTCACTACAAGCCAGTCCAGCCTCCTACAGTAACCTTCAACCAAACCCTAAATCATTCCCTAACAACTGAAATGCTTTGGACAACAATAAATGGCTTTATCTGCCTCCTATACACTCCACAGCAGAGTATGGTGTGGAAATGATTGGGGGGTTGAGGACAATAAGCATTGTAGTGGGTACACTGCCATGCTGATGTCCATCTTCTGCCCGGGCTGGCTAACAGAACCCTGTGCCGCAACAATCATTACACAGGCACTTGGGAAATCCAGTGAGTTCCCAATTTCTGCTATACTGGTAAAACCTATATTTACCTTTCCCATACTTCTGAAGTAACCTGTCTTTAGCAGAAGGGTATCCACGGATTTGACAAGGCTGCACAAAACAGCAAAGTTATGGGGGATGCATAAATTAATGTAAGCTACTGGTGATTGTTCAGGGCCATATTCCAGACCATCATTTCCTGCCAGTTATGCCACTTTAGATAGAGAACAGCCATATGCAAATCGGTCTTGGCGCCACTTCACTTCAATCGAAACAGTCCAGCCTAAAGTGTCAGGCCAGGCCCCTTCAGATGGGCACACAAGCAACTCCAGAGAGGTCCATTGCATGATTATTTTGGAAGCATGTCATTAATCAGGATTTATTTAGGTTTACATTTTTTAGTTTTTCGCTCCCAATTGGTACTCCAGGAACCCAGCTTTCAGATTCTATTGTATATCAGAACACAAAGAAGTTTTGAACAAGTGTGGCAGCCAGTGTGTCAGTGGGATCAGGAGCAAGGAAAAAAATGGGCATGCTGGATGCTGTTCGAGTTTAAAAATCTAACAATAATCGGAGTTCAGTGTGCCCCTCACGCAGTTGCGCCCCGGTGCCCCTGCACCTGCTGTACTAATGGAAGCTACGCTGCCCTGTGGAGAAGAGACTGAATCTAGGTGTTAATAAATTATGCATGCCTGATTTTCTAAATATAGGGAGTGGTTGAATGTTTTTGTAATGCTGTGATACTCATATTTTTAAAACAGAGGTTTAGCATTCCAGTGACTAATCAGCTAAAAGTAGAATTTGTCCAGTTCCACTGGCGAAAATGCCTTTTCAAATTATTCACCCAGCTACAGTCTTACTAATGAAGCTCTGCTCCAGAAAACACCAACATACCGGTTTAAAACTGACAGCATTTATTTATGGAGTAAATATAGAGTTTAATGTGACAGGAGTAAGCTTAAAAAGAAAGAAAGCAATTTTCCAAATTGCTGCGTCCTATTGTCAGGGTGATGCCACCGTGATGTTACTTGAATGTTATTAGAGAATTATGTTTTATCATGGCTCATGAAGTACACAAATCTCCTTTGTGAAGTGTAGGTCAAGAAATGCTAGTCCTACATTACATTTTGAAGTAAGTAAAACCTTTTTTAAAATGTCTTGAATTTGCCTGTCCACAAAAAATAAAAGATTTTCTTCTCTCTGGTGAGGATATTGATAGGTAGCACGTGTAAACATACGGGAGAGTTGAATGAAGTTTAGATTTTATACTTGTTAGCCAGTCAATCCATACTATTACAAATCTGTTCCATTTTTTTTAGTTTGCAGAATAAGTATTCCAATAGAGTTAAATAATCCCCTAAATGTTTTTACCGTTTATAAGTTTACTTACAATCAAATGTCTCTGTGGCATAAATGGATATTTCCTGTTTCTTATTCTGTTAGAGCTTTTGATTCAGGGCAATTATCTTTTAATTCTAATATCTATTGAAATTGTTCAAATTCAGTATGGATGTGTGTAGAGTTCCCGCCACCAAGCATTTTCATCATTCATAGGTGTGATTGTGTGATGTTTCCCATGAACCTCACAGCTAATAGCAATTTCATATTGTCAAATTATCTGGTTTGAACAAAAACGTCCCTTGAAAGAGAAAGTGTGAAAGAAAACAACAGATAAACGTTTTGTGTATCTCTGAACAAAGCGATCAAAGGAAAAATCAAGAGTTCCCCGAGTTTAGTTGTGCGTCTAATGAAATAAGTGCCGAATTTAAGAAAAGTGGCGCTGCATCCAATGCAGTGCCACTTTTCTTGCACCCCCTGTGCCCCTTTAACGCCACCATGTGTGTGCCATATTTAAGATACAGTGCACCATACCGATATTAGACACAATAGCGCCAACATTTTCTGTGCTATTGTGGTAATTTGCTCAACTAACGTCAAAAATGTTTACACTAGTGGAGCAAAGTGCAAGGAGGCCCATTGATGACAATGAGTGCCTTCTTTTAACACCTGCTTTCAGCAGGAATTAAAAATGATGCCAAAAATGTTGCAATGGACAGATTTAATTGCTCCATTTTTGTGGGCCTCCTATGCCGGAACACCCCCTTTGCAAACAGTATGCGTGATTGATGGAGCACTGAAAGGAATATTTCTCCATTGCATTTATGACTCTCCAGATATTTTTCAATGTTTGTCTTTTGTGTACAAAGCCAGGTAAGATTTTTGCTATATCATAAGTCAGTAGCATACACTTATGCATCATAAATTAATAACATTATTGGCATATACAAAGTAAAGTCAGGTAAATCTTAATCTCAGTTGAATTTACGTATGGTGTAAAAATCTTATATGGACTTTAGATACATTTCTATAAATGTGGAAGCAATCACCCTGCTACCCCAAATTCCCTTAATTAATGACAGTATTAAAACTGAGTCACGTTTGATTTGTGGTTTTTGCTCAGTTGTGTATCATCAGCACACATGGTTGTCTGGAATTAGAGCAAATGTGAAAGGTTATTGCATAGTATAGCACATGATATGTGGTTGCAGTTGTACCTACAAAACCTGTACCCACAAAGATACATCATATATTGGACTATAGAGTTATTCACGTGCAATCTATCACACTCTACAATTCATTTCAGAGTACCTTTACCTTGTTGTAATTTAGGCCTGCACTTGGGATGAGATAGGATAGCAAAACCGAGATGATTAATATACATGGGCAGAATCTTGATGTTACACCTATCTGCAAGCAGTTCTTTGATTGTATGCCATTTTGAGCCTCTTTTGGCTGCCTCATTAGGACTACGGTGGTCATTATGAACACGGCGGAAACAACCACTGTGTTCACGCTGGCGGTCAAAACACTGACTGCCAGCGACCCCGGAACCCCGCCGGCCAGATTATGAACTTTTCTGAGAGCCGGCGGGCGGAAACATTGTTTCTGCCCGCCGGCCCACAGAAAGGCTCGGCCGGGACATTGACGGTGGCTCCACATGGAGCCGCCGTCAATGCCTCTGTATGGCAAGTGCAGTTGCACCCTTCGCGCAGATCACTGCCCGAAAATCAGGCAGTGACCTGCGCGACGGGGCTCTGCACCGGGGCCCCTGCACTGCCTATGCAAAGTGCATGGGCTGTGCAGGGGCCCCCAGGTGTGCCCCGGAGCATCCCCTCGGCCAGCCTTTTTGGCTGGTGGGAAATGAAACATTATCCGCAGGGTAGCGCAGCTACCCTGGCGGATTGTCTTTCATCCCGCCGCCAGGCTGCCTGACGGCGGGAGCCTGGCGGTGGGTGACTGCTGCCGCTGGCGGCCGTCACCATGTGCATTATATGGCCGCCAGCCGGCATGGCGGGCCAAACCGCCATGATCATAATGGGAGCCTAAATTTGAGAACAGCCAATGAAAAGGTTAGATGTGGCTAAGTCCCTCGAAGCTCTAGAAGCCAACAAATTCCAGTTCATTTTATGGGATGAGCAGATACTGATGGTAAGGGACATTGTTGAAACGTGATTTGTTTTACATTGTTGCCTGAGGGAATGGCGGCCGGACGGTAAGAATTCACGAGCTAGTAGCTCATTCATGATGGGTCTGCACAAGACAGCAGATGCACTGATCGCTCGTGAGACAGAGAGATTCTATTTTAAGGTGTGTGGAATTTTTAATTGAGCTCCCTCAAAACACAAGACTCTTGGCAGTCAGAATGGTCATTCAGTAGCCACAGAGAGAGAGCAAGATGCGAGAAGCAAGGCCCAGGGATACTTTTAAGCTATATATCACTCAGGCGAAACACAGCATAGTGAGACTCTGTCGCATAGAAATATACTGAGACAAGGCAAAAGTGAACCGGTTCTTGAGCACCAAACACAGTTGGTGGTTTGAATCAAGCATCCTAACCAGTCCGTTTGAAGCTGTACAAACAATACATCTAGGCAAGATGTATTTTGAATATTCTGTCGTATGTTGATGTTAGGATTGCTGTATATTAAAATCGTGTAACTGTTACCCTTGTCTCTTTTCCAAACAGGCGCCGGGTCTCCCTTTCCATTACATTTTATGGCTTTTATCTCTTTTTATCATCTCACCTTGGTCTGTAACATCCTCACGAATGGCTAGAAACTTATCGGATTTGAAGGGTCTGAGAAAGCATGGGACTCCTTTGGCAAACACAGCGAGAGGCCACGGGACACATGGTGCTCTACAGGGCCTGTCTACTTCCATCATCTTACCATGCTTTAATCCATTGACAATATCCAGGACACCAAGATACCATCTGTAATCAACCTCAAGTCCAAGCGAAACTTCAAACCTTTCAACTCTCTTCACCTTTGAACGCTGATCAATATTTAGAGTTTCAAAAGTCATCTCCACTTTATCCAAGCATCCCAAAGAGACTTAGCTGTTCTGGAAAGTGTGAATACATAGCTTCTACATACAGACATTGCAATGTGTGAACAAGTCTATTTTAGCATAGGGATTACGCCAAATGTCTTCCTATGAAAGAGAATAGCTGCTCCACCCAGTAAATGTA
This sequence comes from Pleurodeles waltl, assembly GCF_031143425.1. Lineage (NCBI taxonomy): Eukaryota > Metazoa > Chordata > Amphibia > Caudata > Salamandridae > Pleurodeles > Pleurodeles waltl. The sequence goes on along the minus strand of NC_090447.1, from coordinate 425,721,962 downwards.
ACCGTTTTACAACGAAAGCATTCAGAAGCATTCAAGCCACCTCTGACACATCACCGATTTATATTAGGAGGATTCTATAACAAGGAAAGCATGCCACACAAAAATGAAGTGCACTGAATCTTCAGACCCACGGTGAGATGGCTGGCACATGGCACCAGTGGTTTTAGGTGCTGGGCATTTTTGGATACCAGGACTTGTTTTTCAATACCAAATTTTGACCTACAGCAACGGAAAGTAACACATCAAAGGGTGACAGGAGAAAGTAGACAAAGATAGGAAAACAGCGACAAAGGGGAAAAGCAAAGGTGAAAGGAACAAAGTGAGGATGAGAAAGAACCTACAAGATTGAGGCAAAAAACACAAAGTGTAGGGTGGTGGAAGGAAGGCAAGAGGTGACTGCAAGATTAAGCTACCTTGATTTGATTTTCGACAGCCCTGACATTTGGTAGTTGTAGGAGGCTGGCCTGGCTTGTAGTGAGTACCAAGGGGTACTTACACTCTGTACCGGGACCAGTTGTCCCTTATTAGTGTAGAAGAGGTGCTTCGAGCAGCTTAGGCTGATAGAAGGTAGCTATGGAGAGCAGCTTAGGCTGAACTAGGAGACATGCAAAGCTCCTACTATACCACTGGTGTCATATGCACCATATCATAAGAAAACACAGCACACAGAAATACTAAAAATAAAGGTACTTTATTTTTATGACAATATGCCAAAGTATCTCAGTGAGTACCCTCAGTATGAGGATGCCAAATATACACAAGATATATATACACTATACCAAAAATATGCAGTAATAGCAAAAGGAAATAATGCAAGCAATGTAAAGTTACAGTAGATTGCAATAGGAGCACATAGGTATAGGGGCAACACAAACCATATACTCTAGAAGTGGAATGCGAACCACGAGTGGACCCCAAACCTATGTGAGCTTGTAGAGGGTCGCTGAGACTGCAAGAAAACTGTGAGGGTTAGAAAAATAGCCGACCCCAAGACCGAGAAAAGTAGGTGTAAAGTGCACCTATATTCCCCAGAGAGCACAGAAGTCGTGATAGGGGAATTCTGCAAGGAAGACCAACACCAGCAATGCAACAAAGGTGTATTTCCGGGCGAGAGTACCTGTGAAACAAGGGGACCAAGTCCAAGAGTCGCAAAAAAGTCGAGATTGGGCAGATGCCCAGGAAATACCAGCTGAGGATGCAAAGAAGCTGCCACTGGATGGTAGAAGCTGTGGATTCTACAAGAACGAAGAGGACTAGGAACTTCCCCTTTGGAGGATGGATGTCTCACGTCGTGAAGAAGCTTGCAGAGGTGTTCCCACGCAGAAAGACCACAAACAAGCCTTGCTAGCTGCAAGGGTCACGGTTAGGGTTTTTGGATGCTGCTGTGGCCCAGGAAGGACCAGGATGTCGCCACTTGCATGAGGAGACAGAGGGGGCGCCCAGCAAGATAGGGAGCCCTCACAGAAGCAGGCAGCACCCACAGAAGTGCCGGAACAGGCACTACAAAGAAGAGTGAACCGGAGCTCACCCGAAGTCACAAAAGGAGATCCCACGACGCCGGAGGACAACTCAGGAGGTTGTGCACTGCAGGTTAGAGTGTCGGGGACCCAGGCTTGGCTGTGCACAAAGGAAATCCTGGAAGAGTGCACAGGAGCCAGAGCAGCTGCACATCACGCAGTACCCAGCAATGCAGTCTAGCGTGGGGAGGCAAGGACTTACCTCCACCAAACTTGGACTGAAGAGTCACTTGACTGTGGGAGTCACTTGGACAGAGTTGCTGAGTTTCAGGGACCACGCTCGTTGTGCTGAGAGGGGACCCAGAGGACCAGTGAAGCAGTTCTTTTGGTGCCTGCGGTTGCAGGGGGAGGATTCCTTCGTCCCACGGGAGATTTCTTCGGAGCTTCTAGTGCAGAGAGGAGGCAGACTACCCCCACATCATGCACCACCAGGAAAACAGTCGAGAAAGCGGCAGGATCAACGATACAAGGTTGCTAGTAGTCCTCTTTGCTACTTTGATGGGGTTTTGCAGGCTTCCTGAGCAGTCAGCCGTCGACTCCTTGGCAGAAGGTGAAGAGAGAGATGCAGAGGAACTCTGATGAGCTCTTGCAGTCGTTATCTATAGAATTCCCCAAAGCAGAGACCCTAAATAGCCAGAAAAGGAGGTTTGGCTACCTAGGAAGGAGGATAGGCTAGCAACACAGGTAAGAGCCTATCAGAAGGAGTCTCTGACGTCACCTGCTGGCACTGGCCACTCAGAGCAGTCCAGTGTGCCAGCAGCACCTCTGTTTCCAAGATGGCAGAGGTCTGGAGCACACTGGAGGAGCTCTGGGCACCTCCCCTGGGAGGTGCAGGTCAGAGGAGTGGTCACTCCCCTTTCCATTGTCCAGTTTCGCGCCAGAGCAGGGCTGGGGGATCCCTGAACCGGTGTAGACTGGCTTATGCAGAGATGGGCACCATCTGTGCCCATCAAAGCATTTCCAGAGGCTGGGGGAGGCTACTCCTCCCCAGCCCTGACACCTTTTTCCAAAGGGAGAGGGTGTAACACCCTCTCTCTGAGGAAGTCCTTTGTTCTGCCTTCCTGGGCCAAGCCTGGCTGGACCCCAGGAGGGCAGAAACCTGTCTGAGGGGTTGGCAGCAGCAGCAGCTGCAGTGAAACCCCGGGAAAGGCAGTTTGGCAGTACCCGGGTCTGTGCTAGAGACTCAGGGGATCTTGGAATTGTCTCCCCAATGCCAGAATGGCATTGGGGAGACAATTCCATGATCTTAGTCATGTTACATGGCCATGTTCAGAGTTACCACTGTGACGCCATACATAGGTAGTGATCTATGTATAGTGCACGCATGTAATGGTGTCCCCGCACTCACAAAGTCCGGGGATTTTGCCCTGAACGATGTGGGGGCACCTTGGCTAGTGCCAGGGTGCCCACACACTAAGTAACTTAGCACCCAACCTTTACCAGGTAAAGGTTAGACATATAGGTGACTTATAAGTTACTTAAGTGCAGTGGTAAATGGCTGTGAAATAACGTGGACGTTATTTCACTCAGGCTGCAGTAGCAGGCCTGTGTAAGAATTGTCAGAGCTCCCTATGGGTGGCAAAAGAAATGCTGCAGCCCATAGGGGTCTCCTGGAACCCCAATACCCTGGGTACCTCAGTACCATATACTAGGGAATTATAAGGGTGTTCCAGTAAGCCAATATGAATTGGTGAAATTGGTCACTAGCCTGTTAGTGACAATTTGTAAAGAGAGAGCATAACCACTGAGGTTCTGGTTAGCAGAGCCTCAGTGAGACAGTTAGGCATCACACAGGGAACACATACATATAGGCCACAAACTTTTGAGCACTGGGGTCCTGGCTAGCAGGGTCCCAGTGACACATAACAAACATACTGAAAACATAGGGTTTTCACTATGAGCACTGGGCCCTGGCTAGCAGGATCCCAGTGAGACAGTGAAAACACCCTGACATATACTCACAAACAGGTCAAAAGTGGGGGTAACAAGGCTAGAAAGAGGCTACTTTCTCACACAACTCCCCCCCCCCCTCAAACGAAGGACAATAAGGCTAACCTTGGCCAGTTGAGACTTTATTGTCTAAGTGGTGATAAGTAGAGAGTAGCTCTGCAATAGACTGGTTACTCCCGTTATCATCCACTATATGGTTATTTCCTTGTGGGGTTGTAAACCACACTGTTTGAAGTTTTTTAGCTAAGCAACAATGTGAAGATATATTTTCAGAGTTTCTATCAGTAAGTTTTAGTTTAGAACATTGGGAATTGTCCACTGGACCTATTTCTAGTGATGAGAATGCCAGACAGGGATGCTGTCTCAGTAAAGCCATAGCTGGGCAAAAACTTTGTCCATATGGCTGGAAGAGAGAACAGGTATGCCCTTTCTCTTGAGTTGGAGCAGGGCAGGGATGCTGTCCCATGAGCCCCACACTAGGGCAGGGCTGCTGTCCTAAGTGTTGTGAGGCAGTGCAGGGTTTCTGCACTAAAGTTTCTCTGGGAGGGTTGGAGGGATGCTCCATGTTAGCTAAAATGGTGCTCTTTTTCTCACCAATATTAGTTACCCCACAGAGAGGTACTTCCACCTCAGGGAGTATAGCTATGCCAGCTGATGATTCCCTTGGAACAGGTGCCACCCCAGGAGAGGTTTCTCCCACCACAGGAATGGTATCCTGATTGGCAGGGTGGTTAGGGGATACTGTGATACCCTTTTACCTGTTGTTGGAGAGGGATCCTGAGTTTTCAGGCCTTCTCTCCTTTGCTTTTTCATTTCAGTAGAAATGAGAGGGAACAATTCCTCAGGGATACCCAGCATGGCTGCATGGGTATAAAACTCTACATCAGCCCAACCTGAGGCCTCTAGATCATTACCTAAGAGACAGTCTACACGTAAGCTAGGTGACACTCCCACCTGCTTAGGGCCAGTAACTCCACCCCAACTAAGCTGAACTATAGCTAAGGGAAGAAACTTAGTGGAGTTATGGACATCAATAATCTTACACTGTTGTCCAATGATGTGTTGTTCAGGGGCCACTAGGTTTTCAGTCACCAAAGTGATACTGGCACCTGTGTCCCTGTAGGCCTGGGCCTCAACACCATTTATTGAAACTGTCTGCCTGTACTTATCCATTGTAAGGGGACAAGCAGCCAGTGTGGCAAGGCCAATGCCACTAGGTGTGACAGAAACTGTCTTGGGACTGACTACCCCAGTTTCTATGATGGACCCATAAGTGAACCCAACTACACCCTTAGCTTGACTGTTGCCAGCAGTCCCACCACTAGTACCACTACTGCTAGGGGCACTAGAGCTTGATGTATTAGTGGTGGTAGGCTCAGGGGGTTTACCTGGACAGGACTTATCCCCTGGCCTATGGCCTCTATTTTTACACACAAAGCACCAAGGCTTTTTAATGTGTGTAGGTTGTAAAGAAGAGGATGAAGAATTTGTTTTATCCCCACCCCCTGAAGAGTGTTTAGGATTTGAAGAAGGATCTTTGGTTTTACCCTTATCCCCATGTTTATCCTGAGATTTCTCACCATCTTCCTTCTTGCCATCCTTGTCACCACCTGTATGAACTTTTCTGTTCACTCTTGTTCTGACCCATTTGTCTGCCTTCTTTCCCAATTCTTGGGGAGAGGTCAAATCTGAGTCCACTAGATATTGGTGTAACAAATCAGACACACAGTTATTCAGAATATGCTCTCTCAGGATCAGATTATACAGGCTTTCATAGTCAGAAACTTTACTGCCATGTAACCACCCCTCCAAGGCCTTCACTGAATGGTCAACAAAGTCTACCCTGTCTTGTGAAAACTCTTTTCTGGTTTCTCTGAACTTAATCCTGTATTGTTCAGTGGTTAGGCCAAATCCATCCAAGAGTGCATTCTTTAAAACTGTAAAATTATTGGCATCACTTTCCTTCACAGTAAGGAGCCTATCCCTACCCTTTCCACTGAAAGATAGCCATAGGATAGCAGCCCACTGCCTTTGAGGGACCCCCTGTACAACACAGGCCCTCTCAAGTGCAGCAAACCACTTGTTAATGTCATCCCCCTCCTTGTAAGGGGGAACTATCTTATGCAGATTCCTAGACTCATGCTCTTTTACAGGATTACTATCTGTAATACTGCTGCTGCCACCATGGGGTCCAAACCCCAACCTCTGTCTTTCTTTTTCTAAGTCTAAAGATTCCCTATCTAGAGCCAGCTGTTGCTGTTTAAGCTTCAGCCTGGACTCTTCCACTCTCAATCTATTGAGTTCCCTTTCTAACATTCTGTCATCAGGGTGGGTGATTTGGGCATGCTTTGACACAGAAGAATGGTGTGAATGAACAGAGGGAGAATTGTCCCTAACAGTTGGCACTCTAACACCTTGACCTGCAGGAATGACCTCCCTACTGTGATGAGAGCTCACATTAGTACCAGTTATGCTAGGTGGTCTGCTAAGGGGCAAATTGGGAATGATACCATCTAACATTCTTACTGGGGCTACCCCAGAATCAGAGTGTAAACCATCTGGTAACTTCTCAACTGATGTGCCAGCTAAGGCCTTATCATTTTCAATGAGCATGTTAATCAACAATTCTCTAGAGGGATTCTTCCCTACCCCTAAACCTCTATCAATGCAGAGACTCCTTACACCTTTCCAGCTAAGGTGGTCATAAGCACTGCTGGCCAGATCAAGAGTAGGACCTGTACCAGACATGATAGAAAAAGGTTTAAGGGACAGAAAAAGAAAGAAAAAGTTTCAGAACTTTTTAAGGAACTGAAAAAAATACTTTTTCAACTTCTTAGAAACTTTTTGAAAGTTTAGAGGTACTTTCCAGCACTTAGTAAATAGAGTAAGAGAAGACAAGCAAAACTTTTTGGTTAGGTGTACATACACTGAACTTGTTTTGTATATTATTCTCTTATGAAAAGTACAAAATGACAAAGTGGTAAGTAGTTACAAGTACTTATCCCACCGCTGCACAACAAATGTAGGAGGCTGGCCTGGCTTGTAGTGGGTACCAAGGGGTACTTACACTCTGTACCAGGACCAGTTATCCCTTATTAGTGTAGAAGAGGTGTTTCTAGCAGCTTAGGCTGATAGAAAGTAGCTATGGAGAGCAGCTTAGGCTGAACTAGGAGACATGCAAAGCTCCTACTATACCACTGGTGTCATATGCACAATATCATAAGAAAACACAGCACACAGATATACTAAAAATAAAGGTACTTTATTTTTATGACAATATGCCAAAGTATCTCAGTGAGTACCCTCAGTAGGAGGATGCCAAATATACACAAGATATATATATATACACTATACCAAAAATATGCAGTAATAGCAAAAGGAAGTAATGCAAGCAATGTAAAGTTACAGTAGATTGCAATAGGAGCACATAGGTATAGGGGCAACACAAACCATATACTCTAGAAGTGGAATGCGAACCACGAGTGGACCCCAAACTTATGTGAGCTTGTAGAGGGTCGCTGGGACTGTAAGAAAACCATGAGGGTTAGAAAAATAGCCCACCCCAAGACCCTGAAAAGTAGGTGTAAAGTGCACCTATATTCCCCAGAGAGCACAGAAGTCGTGATAGGGGAATTCTGCAAGGAAGACCAACACCAGCAATGCAACAAAGGTGTATTTCCGGACGAGAGTACCTGTGAAACAAGGGGACCAAGTCCAAGAGTCGCGACAAAGTCGAGATTGGGCAGATGCCCAGGAAATGCCAGCTGAGGATGCAAAGAAGCTGCCACCTGATGGTAGAAGCTGTGGATTCTGCAAGAACGAAGAGGACTAGGAACTTCTCCTTTGGAGGATGGATGTCCCACGCCTGGAAGAAGCTTGCAGAGGTGTTCCCATGCAGAAAGACCGCAAACAAGCCTTGCTAGCTGCAAGGGTTGCAGTTAGGGTTTTTGGATGCTGCTGTGGCCCAGGAGGGACCAGGATGATGCCTCTTGCGACAGGAGACAGAGGGGGTGCCCAGCAAGATAGGGAGCCCTCACAGAAGCAGGCAGCACCCGCAGAAGTGCCGGAACAGGCACTACAAAGAAGAGTGAACCAGAGCTCACCCGAAGTCACAAAAGGTGATCCCGCGACGCCGGAGGACAACTCAGAAGGTTGTGCACTGCAGGTTAGAGGGTCGGGGACCATGGCCTGACTGTGCATGAAGGAAATCCAGGAAGAGTGCACAGGAGCCGGAGCAGTTGCAAATCACGCGGTACCCAGCAATGCAGTCTAGCGTGGGGAGGCAAGGACTTACCTCCACCAAACTTGGACTAAAGAGTCATTGGACTGTGGGAGTCACTTGGACAGAGTTGCTGAGTTCCAGGGAACGCGCTCGTCGTGCTGAGAGGGGACCCAGAGGACCGGTGATGCAGTTCTTTTGGTGCCTGCGGTTGCAGGGGGAGGATTCTGTCGTCCCACGGGAGATTTATTCGGAGCTTCTAGTGCAGAGAGGAGGCAGACTACCCCCACAGCATGCACCACCAGGAAAACAGTCGAGAAGGCGGCAGGATCGGCGATACAAGGTTGCAGTAGTCGTCTTTGCTACTTTGTTGCGGTTTTGCAGGCTTCCTGAGCAGTCAGCGGTCGATTCCTTGGCAGAAGGTAAAGAGAGAGATGCAGAGGAACTCTGATGAGCTCTTGCATTCGTTATCTAGAGAATTCCCCAAAGCAGAGACCCTAAATAGCCAGAAAAGGAGGTTTGGCTACCTAGGAAGGAGGATAGGCTAGCAACACAGGTAAGAGCCTATCAGAAGGAGTCTCTGACGTCACCTGCTGGCACTGGCCACTCAGATCAGTCCAGTGTGCCAGCAGCACCTCTGTTTCCAAGATGCCAGAGGTCTGGAGCACACTGGAGGAGCTCTGGGCACCTCCCCTGGGAGGTGCAGGTCAGGGGAGTGGTCACTCCCCTTTCCTTTGTCCAGTTTCGTGCCAGAGCAGGGCTGGGGGATCCCTGATCCGGTGTAGACTGGCTTATGCAGAGATGGGCACCATCTGTGCCCATCAAAGCATTTCCAGAGGCTGGGGGAGGCTACTCCTCCCCAGCCCTGACACCTTTTTCCAAAGGGAGAGGGTGTAACACCCTCTCTCTGAGGAAGTCCTTTGTTCTGCCTTCCTGGGCCAAGCCTGGCTGGACCCCAGGAGGGCAGAAACCTGTCTGAGGGGTTGGCAGCAGCTGCAGTGAAACCCCAGGAAAGGCAGTTTGGCAGTACCCAAGTCTGTGCTAGAGACTCGGGGGATCATGGAATTGTCTCCCCAGTGCCAGAATGGCATTGGGGTGACAATTCCATGATCTTAGACATGTTACATGGCCATATTCGGAGTTACCATTGTGACGCCATACATAGGTAGTGACCTATGTATAGTGCACACGTGTAATGGTGTACCCGCACTCACAAAGTCCGGGGAATTTGCCCTGAACGATGTGGGGGCACCTTGGCTAGTGCCAGGGTGCCCACACACTAAGTAACTTAGCACCCAACCTTTACCAGGTAAAGGTTAGACATATAGGTGACTTATAAGTTACTTAAGTGCAGTGGTAAATGGCTGTGAAATAACGTGGACGGTATTTCACTCAGGCTGCAGTGGCAGGCCTGTGTAAGAATTGTCAGAGCTCCCTATGGGTGGCAAAAGAAATGCTGCAGCCCATAGGGATCTCCTGGAACCCCAATACCCTGGGTACCTCAGTACCATATACTAGGGAATTATAAGGGTGTTCCAGTAAGCCAATATGAATTGGTGAAATTGGTCACTAGCCTGTTAGTGACAATTTGTAAAGAGAGAGCATAACCACTGAGGTTCTGGTTAGCAGAGCCTCAGTGAGACAGTTAGGCATCACACAGGGAACACATACATATAGGCCACAAACTTATAAGCACTGGGGTCCTGGCTAGCAGGGTCCCAGTGACACATAACAAACATACTGAAAATATAGGGTTTTCACTATGAGCACTGGGCCCTGGCTAGCAGGATCCCAGTGAGACAGTGAAAACACCCTGACATATACTCACAAAGAGGCCAAAAGTGGGGGTAACAAGGCTAGAAGGAGGCTATTTTCTCACAGTAGTGACAAGCAGTCACGTAGGAAAAAGTTTGGGTTGAAGCATATAATTCTACAAGTACCACAGTTTGGCCCAGCCATAAGCAAATCAGTCATGAATCTGCTCCAATGGGAACACTCCAGCCCAAACCGCCAGCCAGATCCTCCCTGAACTGGAACACAAGCACTCTGACTCCTATTCTCACTCACAGTCATACTCACTCACTGTCACTCATACTCATTCCCACTCAGACTCCCTCACACTCTCCAATACTCCCTCACACTCATTCTAATTCACATCCACTCACGGTAACTCGCTCTTTAACTCACTCATTCATACTCACTCAGCCTCACACATACTCATTTACTGACACTCTCATTCATACCCACTCACACTCACCTTCTCACTTTTACTCACGCACACATACAGAGACACAAGTGTTCACACATAGACACACTTTCTCACACACACTCTCACTAGCATGCATGCACCCAACATACATTTAAAGGCATTTCATTTTAATAATTTAAGTTGCCAGTAAAGGCCCCGTTCCCGATCCTGGTGCTCCTCAATTTATTCAACTAACAGTGCATAATTGAGTGTTAGTCACTTTTAGTGAAGTGAAAATAAAGAGTTTGGAGCCAGGCCTTGTGTTCAACTGCATTGATTTTGCCACCTCCCAAACCAGGGGTCATAAAGGCAGTGCCAGAGGCTGAAAGGGGCAAGCCAGGAGTAACAGCTTTGAGCCCAGGCAGCTCCTAAATTATGTCCATGCTGACACGCACTACTCCCCTATTTGAATTAGTTACCAATTCGTTTGACAAGTCAGCAACTTTTCGATGCTGTGCAATTGCAATTACATCTTTGCTGTTTGCTGCATGGCATTGCAAATCACAAATACATGTGGATGCCCTCTTCACTCTCCCTGCTGATTGTGATTCAGAATGAGTGGCAAAGCCTCTTTCTCAATACAGGCATACTTTTTTCCCGAAATGCAAGGCCAGGACTTTTGCCTGGTTCACTGCATGGTGCATAACTGTTGGCCTTGCGTAATGTTGGTTACAGCAGGGCTTGGCAATGGCAAGACTTTGCTCCCAAACTACAGTGAGTGGTTAACCACCACTGCTCACAGCCTTGATGATGTACTACATCCAACTTTTAAGAAAATATTCCCTATCCACCTTTTGCTGTGGCAGTGGGAGTTGTCAGCTGGGCCTGGGCTACAAGCCATACACAACCCACTGCAGGTAGGCAACTTTAGTTGAGCACTTCATTCAAGAGGTCAAGTGGGAGATGACTCTTTTGTTTTATGTTTTATTATATTTGATTTGGCAGTGTGCCGTGTGGGTTGGTTGTAGTGGAGCTCCACACAGAACGTTTGGCTAGATCCATTCCCCAACCATCCTTCAGCTATGTGCACTGGGGGTTGGCCACAGGGCCTGCACTATAGCTAGGCATTGGACTCACCCTGCCATAGACAGCTGGCCCCTTGTGGTTTATAGTATTATTTTATTTTTTTCAAAACAAATTACACTTACGGTGTCACTGCAGTTGTGGTTAGGTCATAGTTTCCATAGGAAAATCATCTTATGCTTTCTTAATAACTTTGGTGCCATTCACCAAATCAGCATAAAACTCCCCAAAAAAGTTCTTCCACTTTGGTCATTTATGGTAAGTGTCCTGCAGGTTAGAAAGGCTGAGGAGGGATTTGGCGCAGGACCTGGCTTCATGCTGTTCATGGAAGGAGGCCCTGTGTAGCTGGGGTTGGCTGCTGGATGAGAGTGCACTCCATGGACTTGAGAAAACAAACTAAATGTTGAACAGCATTTACCAAAATGTGGGTCGTGACACACAGGTGGGTGTTGAGCGATTTGTGGTGGATCGGAGGAAAGTCTGAGCAATAAATAAAGATGCCTTTAAATTCTGTTTTTCTTGTCGCATTTACAGGTGCTTCAAAGACAGATGCCAAAAGTCAGGCTATATCATCTGACAAATTGCTGTTTAAGCTATTAAACCGAGGGTGCGGCCTTTTGGACGCAGGTTTTTGACATAATCCATGAGATCACTGTCCACTCACCTTCTTTTACCCCACTGGTAGGCCTCTTGAGCTACTCTAAAGACGTACCCCATTCATGTTGTATCCTCAAGGCCATGGTCCTCTTGCTGGCTATTTGCAGAGTGGCCATGCATTGGGGCAGGAAACCCACCCCATCCTCCAATGCATGGTTGAATGATGCAGTACACTGTCAGGAACAACTATCAAACTTTTGGGAACTCATGTCTCCGTGCTCTCATTCTAGAGACATGTGGGAGCCTTTTGCCACGTATCTTCCCAGCAGAGACTCTAACTAACCCGCACTGATTACTGTCAGGGATGATACACATTTTGATGGAGACAGTTGTGTGTAGATCGCCTCAATATGTAGCTTGTTGTACCATACTGTGCCTATGTTTACCTAACAGTGCCTGTTCTCCAAGGTTTCCCTTTGCAATTTATATGCACACCCCACAATGGACCTTTGCAATTTCCTCTTAGTATCTTTCTAGCCCAGGAGTAGTCAATTTGAACCTATATTGTAACTAGCACTCCTGCCAGACGTCATCAGTGGTTTGTGGTCTATGTCTACCTGATCAAATTTATGTACTCATGACGATTCCCTGAGTGTCCCTCTTGATGTCTCCTCGTCCCACCTTCCTTCTCCCCCTTCCCCTTTCTTTCTTTTCATGCTCTTGTTGGAATGTTTTTTTCTGCAAATGCCTATAAAACTTGTCATGAGTATTGCATTTGGTGTGCAGCTTTTGGGTTGAACAGCTGTTGTGTAAGTTATGGATTGTGGTCCTAATCATACCTTGAAAATGTCTGTGTTTTTTAAAGTTTTTTATAAACATACCTTAAAGACCAATAAGAGGCCAAGAGCCTTTACAGTTTGGTTAATGAATGCTGAGGTTGTGTTCACAAGAGTGTTGCTGCTCAACCACAAACCTAACAAACCCAAACGTCAAACTTGTTTTTTTCAATTCTGGACCCAGGAGGGTTTCACTCTCTACCCCGACCTTAGCTAGTATGCCAGGAAATGTCCCTCCTGTCCCATTATGGCTCCATAAAGTTTAATTTCAGGATGCAAAGAAGACGCCCTGCATCCTGTAATAATGCTACAACAGACATTTCCTCTGTTACAGCCAACCAATCACAAGCTTAGGGTCTATGGATCTAGCTTTGGGTCCGCTCACCGAAAATAGATGATGGAAAAAGGTTCTGTCATCCAATCAAATGCCATCATTTTTAAGTTGTGCCTGCATGTGTGTGTTTGTGTGCTGTGCTTGCAAAATCTCTTGTAAATAAAATTAAACAAAACAAAAAATGGGCTTTGAGCCTGCCCAACACTTACCAATACTTACCATTTCACTCTTCTCCTTACTTCTTATTGGTCAGCTCATCGTCTAATTTCACTCGGCAGGTGTTGCGGCTCCGCTTTTTCTGTTCATGCAGTGGCGTGAAGTGTGCCCGAAGTACAGCTTCCAGACACTCAACATTGATTGGTGACCAGTGCTTGTCCCCTGGCGACGCATTCTGAAGGTACTATTTTTTTCTTTATTTACATCTGTGGTTCCCTTTGGCTTGTTGAGTTGCTCCTGGAGTTCAGCATACTCTCATGTTATAGGGCTTTGTGGGTCTTTGCAGTCTTGGGTTTGGGTTTGTTATCTTTGGTTACATTATGGACTCTAGAGGAAGACTCTATTTACTGTTCTAAGTGGTGTTTTGAACAATACAGTAAGTTATGTGCTTCACATTTAAAGGCTTTGCCTCCGTCATCCAATGAGCAGGAGAAGTCGATGCCAAACTTCTGCTGTAACACACAGGAGGAGAAGTGTCTTCCTGTATGAGCGAAAATTGAAATAGGACTATCGCTTTGGATGTGTCTCTCGAGGAGTTCCACTTTTACCCCACATTATATAGGTATGACGGAACTGCTCCTCATCAAGTCTATACATTGCGTTCTTGACTCTATGAATGCGCTCATCCTTTAACTTGTTTCCTTTAACCTAGATGCAATGCCTTGCAGCATTTTTGCACAAGGTTTGTTAGTGTGATGTTAAAATGTGATTCAGTGAATTGTAGTTGGTCTGTTCATGTGATTGTAGGTAAGCACAATCTTATCCGTTCTCCAGTTCAGCAGTGAGTTATACCTTATACTAGAAACAGTACGTTCCAGAGTTTTTCAAAGGACAGATGGGCTTTGAAACCCCTTATGTCAATTGTCGAGGCCTTTTCATTTTTAAACACTATTAATGAGAACGCTTGCCCAGCTGCACAAGCTGATTTGTTCTTGGGCACCTAAGTCTTCCTCAAAATAGCTTTCAACGATAAACCAGTTCTGAAGCTCAGATTTATTTTTAGCAGAACACAGTGGCCATTTTGTATACCACGTGACTCAATCCACACATGGCTTTAAAAAGGATGCAGTTTTTGGCTGGCAAACAATAAGTATATGAATTGCTGGTAACAACGTACTCTGACTTTGAAGAGAGTTTGTGGCTGCACTCAAGTGAGGCAGTTTCAGCATTTTGTAGTATTGAGGTGGAAGTTGGAGACCCTGGTGAGACAACAGTGCAATCCCGTACTTGAAGCCTCCTATTATCAGTTTTTACCAATCTTCAGTGGTGCTCAGTTTTTCAACAGTTGCTCTGCCTTGAATGTTTCCACCAGTGACCATTAAATACCTTCACAATGTGCCACATTTATTGTTCGGTAGACTAACTAGGCCTGATGATTTGCTGAAAATCAAATGCATCCTAGCAAACTGTTTTGGTTTTGAAGCTTCAAGCAAGAGCAACCGATGAAATGATGAGCTACTCAGAAGTACAGAAAAACTGAAAATGTACATAAGGAGATTGTCTGCATGCAGTAAGACACCAAATTTGAATTTACATCTATATGAATGCATGTGATGTGTCACTCGTCATACGTTTTCCCAACATTTAAAATGAGACAAATTACGACCTAGAGTCCCTGGATGGAGTATTTAGGTAAATGGACAGACACTTACTACCATAGTCCAGTTTCGAGAGGACAAGTGCACCAGTGACCTGTATATTCTGTGCGGGTTACGTTCTCTTAAGCCCTTGCTAGGCATCTGCTATGGGTGACCCCAGACGTGTAGCAAAGATAATCTGCGTCAATATGCACGCAGTGGACCTACCTACCCCTAGATGGGGCACTAATAGATTTGGTCGCTGTAGTACTCTCACACCACAGGACCCTATGGAATTGCTGCAGCTGTTTTAATGATAGCTGGGCCCCTGACAGTCACCTATCTTCCTGTAGTAAGCATTCTAACTCCTGGGCCATTCTATGCCAGCTCTCTGATTTGTGACTCCTGCAGAGGATTTACCAGCTCAGGTTTCGCCTGATATTCTGATACTTGCCCTTGGATATCTCATTTAGTTTTGGATGTTACGGTTTATGTGCATTTCATCCTCACCTCACAGTTGATTGAGGAATATGTCATTTTTTAAGTTCCGTCTGCACAGCACTGTGACAAAATCTTTTTTCTTTGAAAAAACTATGAAAAGGGACTTACGGCCTACCCACAGGCTTACAACCCACCCACAGCCTTCCCATTACTTTTCCATTACTTACCATTGGTTGGCTTCTCAGGTCACTCTCCTTTCTTTGCTTCTCATTGGTCAGCAGGAATCCTCACGTCATCAGGTTGTACTTCCTCTCTTCTCCTTCGGGCTTCGGCTGTTCTCTGGAGCTTGGAAGAAGTACTCATTCCGGTTGGCAATCAGAGGCTGGTGGCCAATGACCTTCCACATGCTGTGGGCTTCTGAGGTACTTCTATTTTACTTTCTTCCCAGCCATCGGTGTGCCTGCAATGTTGTCATTTGTTGTTAATTCATTTGTGTGTTCCTCTTCTTTATTGTTCTGTTTCTTTTTTTTCCCTTAGCATTTCTTACTTGGACCGTTTTTATTTCTTTCCATGTCTATTTATTTCTCTACATGTCTCCCCTAACTTTCCTGCACACTCTTCTCTGCTACATTCCACTCAATGTTAAGCAATTATCCACATCACATATCACAATTTTTGCCACCAGTGTGGTGACCGATGTCCCACCAGTGGCAGAACAGTGCCACTGCCACAGTGCACAAGTGGAGAAATGGAATGCACACATCTATTATCATCTACTTCCCAGAGATTTAGCCCTCATTGTTTGGGTCATGGCCATCCCCCAGTTCTTCCCGGCACATCCACTCTGACAGGCATCTCACGAGCAATGTTTGTCCTATCTCTCAGTGAGTTTGGGGCCAGGTTATCAGGTAGCACTCTGTCTCCCTCCCCCAGGTGATCCACCACAACTCCCCAGAGCTCCAGATCTCGCTCGGCATATTTGTCCTTTCGGACCTTATGGAATCTGCATTCTTCTGCCACAGCCCATTCCAGGAAGTCAGTCTCCCATTTTCATTGTGTTGGTGAGGTCAGGCTAGCTCAATTAATGTCAACTCGCTGTCTAGCAAGAACTAGACAATGGCACATTGTCAACTCAATCTTTACTGCTGTCATTCTGCCCAGTTCCCTTATTATCTCAGTCCAGAAGGGCTGTAACCTCCTGTAGTCCCATGTGACATGACCAAACATGGCCGGGGATATGCCACAGCGAGCACATTCTGCAGGGGGCTTTGGATAAATCCTGTGTAGCCGCTGCGGCATCAGGTATGCTCTATGCAGGTAGTAAAACTGTGTCAATTTAAACCTAGCATTGCTTGCCACCTCTTGCACTTGTGTCTTGGCTCGGCCCCACTCCTGACCAGTGAGTGGTGTCTCTAAATCTGCATCCCAAGCAATTCGTAGATGGTTAGGTGTATAAGTATTATATTTTATAAATTTTTATTAAGTACCTCTGTCTCCTATGTCCTGATGAGGCCAATAATTTGAATGGCCGTAATGTGTCGACATATACATTAAGGAGTCTTTGTTGGAATAAATGAATGGTACATATTAAAAGGGATTGAACCGCATCGAATAATTACAGAGGACGAATATTTTTCCAACAGTGGTTCCAACTTCCTCAGTATTATGTGGACTGTGCTTTATAAAACTTTAATGACTTCCAGCCAGTCCCATGCATCTTCATATTTCAGGAAGAAGTGTCAATGACCAGCATGCAGGACTTTCAATTTAGCAGGATAGAGCAACATATATGTAAGTCCCATTCACATTGCTTTCAGTTTTTGTTTGACACCACTGAAGGTTTGCCTCTGGAGCTGAACAGCTCTGGTGTAGTCCAG
Organism: Pleurodeles waltl; assembly: GCF_031143425.1. Lineage (NCBI taxonomy): Eukaryota > Metazoa > Chordata > Amphibia > Caudata > Salamandridae > Pleurodeles > Pleurodeles waltl. Next base: position 425,705,127 of record NC_090447.1, on the reverse strand, counting down.
GAAAATGCGTATGGCATTGCGTACGGTCACCTTGTTTGCATACCTCTTTTAATATAGCATCACATTCCCTGTAATTAAGGCGTTTGGCAATAACATTTCTGAGGGTGGCCCCCCTTGGCAGCGAGTAGGACAGTGACCCATGAGCCCTTTCCACAACAAAGACCTGGTGCTCCTTTCAGCCCCCTCATGGAATCTCACAAATCTCAAATTATATCTGTGGGATCTTCCTTCCATTTCCTTTGCCCTTGCTTCCAGCTTATGCGATCGGGCCTCAAGCTCCGCCTCCTTGGTCTTCAGAGCATCTATTTCGTCCCTCATTGTAGACGCCTGTTGCTCCATTGTGATGGATCGCTCTGCCACTTTACAGAGATACGATCTGAGCAAATTGGCATCTACAGTAATAGCTTTGATCTCCACTTGCACTGCCTGGCCTGAGGCCTCAATGGCTGCTAAAATTTGGGCACCTGACGGTTCGCATGAGTCTTGCAACTGAAAGCCAGGTACCATCTGCGGGCCTCCCCCAGCACCTGGGCCAGTAAACTGATCCATTTTGGTTTGTTGTGTACTTCTAGCTGGCCTGTCTTTGCCCCTGGCGAGTGAGGGGTCCGGTAGGGCGACCGAGTGTGAGAACCTCTTCAGTGGGTGTCAACAGTAGAGACCAACTTCCCCACAGTCGCCAACAGCTCCCTCACCATCCGTAGACATAGGATGCCAGCCGGTGGGGGTCACGTCATTGCACCCAACCGTCTCTCCTGTTTACGTGGGTGCATGGTCTTTCGCTATGTGTGCTCCGAGACCGTAGTGGGATTTATAAGTGGGCCTACTGGGCTGCAACTTTTCCAGCACTCAAATGGGGGACGAGGCTAAGGAGCATAATAGTGTTATCAGTTGCCATCCCGGTTGCTGTTAACTGCGCACATCCTGCACATCGGGATACATTGAATCCCACATAGGAACAGGACAAAATTCACCATTGCACTGCAGGCTAACTCAGGGAGGTCCCCACAGCACTCCAAGCACCATCCACTGTGTAAGCAATCAAAGGGATGCCCCTGGGTGCCCTCTGTGAGGCAAGACAGCCACTGTACTACAGTCTGTCAGTGCCCCCAGCACCATCTCCTCACCGTCTCTCAGGTCACTCCTCCAGGAGTCCTTGGGGGGGATCTGCTGTGTCCTCACAATATCAGGGCTTACTTGCTCAATCTTTCCCTTATGGGCAGGCACACTACAGCATGATCAGCAGCCCTCCTGCTCCCTGCAGCTGTGTGCACTCAAGAGTGAGGATCAGGACACCCCAGCAGCGGCGTTTCAGGGGGCATTGGCGGTGCAGGCAGTGCTCATGTGGGGATTCCTCAGTCGCTCCACCAGCTCTGCTCTGCCTGCATGGAGCTCAGTGTGCCGAGGAGCAGGGGAGCAAAGCCACCAGTAACCGTCCCGACTTGATGGCTTCAAGTTAGGCAGCCAGCTAAAAAAGCGACTCCCCCACACAGCGCACACTCTCGGGCACACAAAAGGCGTTTCAGGCCCCCACCGCAGGTCTCCGTTCCCGTCTCTCACTGCAAGAGCGAGCCAGGTCACTTTCCCCTCTGCAGCACTGCACATCATCTCAGACGGGCACCAACTCCGCCTGTCGTTGGTCTCAGCAGCAGGCCGCTAGCCATCAGGTGTAGTCTGCAGCGCTCCTTCGCAGGTCCGCTGACCCTGCAGGCTACGTCCAGCTCCCGGCTCTGGTCGGTGTTGGGTCACTTATCGTCTCAGCACCTGCAGTGCGTCCCATCTGCCACTTTGTACACAGGCAGTGCAGGGCCGCACTTTATAGGTTTGTGGTCTGGGAGATCATCGAGGGTCCAGGAGAGGTCCCAATGCAGCAGTCAGTTTTCCCCCACACACAAGGAAGGGGATTATAGGTGTCATGGTTCACCAGAGCTGCAGAATCATCAAGGATGATGAAATCAGGACAGGGAGCTCGCGCTCAGAACGATCAGTCGGCCATCTTGTTATCCACGCCCCCATCTTGAATTTTTATTTAGCACATAACACTTGGCATGCTCGTATTTCTTGTCACACGATTGTTATGAAATACACAAAACTACATATTTCACATTGCAAATTGTTGTTGATGAAACACAGAACTGGCCTGACATGGTGTAACTTTACAGCTATATTTACTACATCTTTCCAGTTCCCAAAGCACATCTCGCAGGTCACGTGCACAAGTGTGTGTTGGGACCCATATGTTTTCAGTCACAGCTCCTAGCTAACTGCCTGTCCTGTCCATAGCCATGTGTAAGTTAACATACATCATATTAGCTACGCACGTCCAGTGACTAGGCTGGGCTTCCGATGATGTAATCACAGTCACCACACAACACATCACAATATTGAGACTGCCTGCATAAACATGGCCAAAGTCAAAAGCTCGCCCATAGGTGAATTGCTTGTTTAAATATGGGTCCACCGATAGTGTGTGAACCAGCATTCCTGGACCATCTCAGACTGATGTTCCACATATCTGTAAGTTTTTCAACCTTGCAAGCTTACCGGACACATTTTAGAAACAAGAACTTCTAAAAAAAAAAACTACTGAACAGATTTAAATCAAACTAAGCTTGAGTAAAGTTCTACTTTCTTCATAAGGCGGGTGTCATTCTGTTCAGCAGTTTTTCTATAACAGAGAGTAAAGTTTCCTATGGGAGTTAAAACTGGAATTGTCATTTCGACCCATTTTTTATCTGCACAAAACCTGGCATGAGAAACCCAAACTGGATTAACTGTTTTTTGGAAAGGTGTATGTAGTGCCAAAGTTATTAAGAAAACAAAAAATCGACTTCATGGCTTTTCAATGAAACTCTTACCTAACCCTAATTTCAATAAATAGTCACTATCACAACTCTCTATTATGTGAAATACTGTGCAGTGGTTGACACCACTGTGTAGTTATGGTTCAGCCACACTTGTGATTGATAAAGCGTTTGTTAATTCATCTATGACTTTTCCCAATGTTAATCAATTTGCACTAAAGTTGACAATAGCTTGGAGTGGTCAGCTAAGGTCTAAAATGCATTTTTTCACGCAGATCCTTGTAGGGGTATAAAGGTGAAGGGGTGAAAACGATGTTCTGCCATTTCAGCTCCCATAGGACATTTTGCTTGCACCTACACCGTAGCCCAATTGACAGATTAACACCAAACGTGGCAAGAAGGTATAACGTTTCTTAGTTTTTTGGTTTGTTGACATTCATTCAGTATTTGTTTTAGCTCTAAGTGTTTAAAATGTTGTGGACTTTAAAGGGTTAACACATTTGTTTATTCGTGCCATTTGTATCGCAAATCATGATTCCCAACTCCTGTCAATCACATTTGTAATTTTTAGCCAAATGTGGTTGGGTGGAGATGGGCTCTTAAATGTTTTCAGTTATCTTTAAAAAATGATTCACAATTGTTACTCCGTAAAAATATATTCCTCAGCCATGGGAGCCCACTCTCTGAAATGGCAGCCCTAAAGGAGTGTTGAGGGGTACACAGAGCTTTACAAAACCTTGAGTTCCGCACCAGAAATAATTTAGAAACCGGTGAAAAAATGTAGACTGTGATGCAAGTCTCTAATTTTGGTGATAGGTCTGATTAAAAGTTTCGTAAATGATTCAGAAGTCGATTATAGTTCACTACTTTCACTTGATGTAGAAAAATTCCACAGACAAGAGAAAACATTATAATGAGTATCTGACCAGAGGGCATAGGTGGTAGAGGTATGGAGGAGTGGAAAACACAAGGCCCCTGCCGCACAAAGCCTAAGGCTCTGCACAGCACCAGTTGGCTGGTGGCAGGAGGTTGTGCCCGACCCTGTGTCCAACCCCCACTGCACACTCAAGAGTGTAAGTGTTGGGGTGGGGGCGGGAGATCATAATGGCATTATCAAAACAAACAATGAGATTGACTGAAAAATCTACTATTAAAAACTGAATTATGCTTCTAGATCAAATGCAGAAAACCACTGAAATTCACAAATTATTGCTACCAACACAGACACAAACCTGGCCATAACTAGCACTGCTTTCTGTGCTCAAAACACAAATTAGCCAATAGTACAGAAGCAAAGAAGCCTATAGTACAGAAACGAAGCAAAGAGCTATTTAAGAGAAGAAGATGGTGCGGAGTGAGCTATGGCATGCGTTGTGTTCGCTGGTAAGCATAACTTCCACATTGCAGTGGCTTTCCATGTT